>NC_090931.1:100445369-101089536 GCF_040938575.1 Ambystoma mexicanum
CTGATGTTAAGGACCCACCCTTATGTCCTTCCCCTTATACCTTATTGATGCTTCACGGCAAATATGTCGCAATGTCATTTGCTCTTCATTAATTTTAACACCATATATACTGTGTATTTTCTCCCCTGCTTCCTATGTATATTACGTACTTGGTCATTTAATCAACATATCTATGTTTTCTAATGTCTATTAAGGTGGTAACCTGGAATGTTAAGGGGCTTAATCACCCCATGAAATGTAAAAATGCCATTACCCAACTCTCTAAATGCAAAGCAGATGTTGTTTTTCTTCAAGAAATCCATCTAGACTCTGACAGTGAAAATCTCAAAATCAAAGCACCATGGATTAGTCATACTTTCTTCTCAACTGCTTTAGACAAGAAAGGAGGAGTCTCCATCCTGATCAGCAAACACTTAATCTTCTCCTTAACCAGCAAAGAAAAAGACCCTATTGCCGTTGGATTATTATTGAAGGCATTATTAATAACCTACCAGTGACTATTATCAATCTATATGGACCGACCGCTCCTGCCCCCCTGTTCTGGTCTAATCTCCAGAACATACTTGTACAGAAGAGTCCAGATAGACTTCTTTTATGTGGCAATGTTAACCAAGTACTTGATTTCTCCCTCGACTATAAATCTATGTCCAATTTTACTAATTCCAAATCCAGTAACAATTTTCTCAGCCTAACACATAACCTCAATTTGATTGACTCTTGGCGCTTCTCCTATCCTGATACTATAGACTTCACATTCTATTCACCTCCACATCACTCTTTCTCCAGATTAGACTACATCTTTACTAACCCTTTGCTTGCTCCAGCCTTTTTAGAATCTAATATTAGACCCATAGCTATCTTTGATCATGCCCCCATTTCTACTTTCCTTGAATGGGCACCTATTGCAATATTTTCCCCAAGATGGACATTTAACTCTTCCCTCCCTAAGGATAAAACTTTCATTGAAAAAAAATAAGCTTTTATTGATGATTTATTCCTCCTTAACCAACATGAATAGACCTCTATTCACAATAATTGGGATGCCTACAAAAAAGCCACCCTTCTGGGCTTTATTATTCAATTCACGGAAACCAAAAAATAACAATCCGAATCTATTCAAAACACATTAATAACCTCCATCAAAGACCTTGAAACATCATATTATGCCCATCCGTATCCCATTAAAGAAAAGAACCTTATGAAGAAGCGTATTGAAATCAATAAATTGTTCACTGACAAGGCTTAAAACTCAATTCTGCGCTCTAAATCCAAATCTTATAGTAAATCAACCAAAACTCGAAAAATGTTGGTATCATATTTAAAAAGGAAAAAAGAAAAATCACTCATTACATAGATTACTTCCTCTAATGGCAGTAGACTAACTAACCCAAAAGATATATATGGTGCCTTTCTGGACTTCTACTCTTCTCTATATGCCTCCAATACCCGGATTAATTATTCTGATATTAACTCTTTTCTCAAGAAAAATAAGTAAAACCTTACTGATCCCATAGATCTCTCTCCTCTTGATTCAACCATGTCCTTAACAGAAATCAAACAAGCTATCTTAGACCTCAAACCTAATGAAGCCTCTGGTCCTGATGGTCCTTCCATTGACATTTATAAAGCTTTTATTGATTCCATCTCTCCAAAACATTTACAACTATCTAATCATTTTGTACAATTGGCCAGAGTCCAGGCTCCTTTGGATAAACCATCCTTGTTTTATTTCCTAAACCAGACAAAGATCCCTAAAAACAAAATAATAATAAATAAAATAAGGCGTGTGTGTGAATGGGGAAATGAACAAGGGATGTGTTATTTAATGTGATCGAAAGAAGAGGTCTTGAAAAGAGATGGATGTAGTATCCCCAATGGAGTTCCAGGGCATAGATATATAGGGGTGTGAAAGCACGGTGATTGCAAAGAATAGTCACCCACGTAGCAATAATTGGGTTTTATTTTTATTTTTTAGAGCATAGGTGTGCAGGGTTCTCTTTTACATAGGCATATAGGGCTTTTGAAAAGCACAAAAAGCACATGCACTAGAAACAAAGCAAATATGCATGCAACATGAAGAACATGAACATAAATGAAGAATATTAAATGCATACATTTAAACAAGAAGAACTAACATAGAAGACATTGGACGTAAAAGTTCATGATTAGGCAGCCATCTTATTTAAAATGGATGCCACAGCATGGCTCAGAATTAGCAGAAAACTCAACTATGCTGAATTCACAAAAAGGCATGCAAACTACAAGGGCTCATCGAGCACAAAAGAATAGTTCAATGCTGAACCTCAAGGTTGAAAAGCGAGAAAATAATGTTCCCATGGGAAGAGTGTTTCAACCAGAAGCCAGGCGCATAGGCGCTGGCATTAAAATGTAATGGCAAAATAAGAATGAAATAGCTAAAAATACAAATCTTGGCAGTGACTTGCACGGTTATGTCTACCTAGACTTGGCATGAAGTAAGTGAAAAGATAGGGAGGGTCAGGGAACCAATCAGGGAGCAATGGGATGATGTCGAGTGGCCTTGGTGATGCCGGGCCTCACTTTTTCTTCAAGCAAAACAAAATCCAGTTAAAACTTGAATTTGCAGCTATTCTCCTCGTGAGCACATGGAGATGTCATTAAGGGGTGTGTGATCTCAGTGGTGATGTCAGAAACGGGTGGTGTTGGTTTTGGTGGCAGGAAATATATAAGCCAGTAAAACTACACCAATGTATGGAATACTATAGATATCGGCACCAATCAGATTGTTGACCTGCCGCAAAATGTAATTCATGTCTTGTTGTATCGAAAGTGTGTTAGCGGGGGGCAGGGCTTAGAACCTTTCCAGCCAGTTCAAACTCGTACGGCTGTTTTGAAATACTTCTTCCAGCTGTGGGGGTTTAAATACATGCATTTTATTCCAGTAAAGTGTCTGCTGTTCCACGGAGTATTTTATCAGGTGCTATCTGCAATGTAGTCCTCCTTTACAGATGGTGAGCCAGCCGACAGGAGAGCCCTTTTTTTATAGACTGCAGTTGACAGAAGCCTGGAATTCTCTCGCTGCGTAGCAGTGAGAGCACGGAATGGATCCTGCACAACCTGATAATGCACACAGAAAATGACCTGCCGCCTGCCCTATTTATCAAAACGGCTGCCTGGTATCGTAGCCTTTCCGTGACCTGAAGTGGGATGCAGGCTTTCACAGGGAAAAAGGCAGCATCATAAATTATGGTGAATGTGCACTGTGCCAGAGTTGGTTTATTTATGGATGTAAATATAGCATCAGCCTGGCAAAACGGGGGATTGCTTGTATATATTGGGGGAATTGTGATGAGTTGAAAATGACAAGGTAAGGGAAGACTTTGCAGTAAATCCCGTTACGAGGTAATGATGGTGAGATAGCTTTTGCCAAGGGGCAAACAAGACTGCTTCCAGTGTACAATAATAAGAGAAGATTATCTCACCAGGAGTTGAGAAGACAGCCCTTGGGACTTTATTTGTGTAGGGATTTCTGGCGCCAGGCTTGTGTCGAGAGGCAGAAGAATACATAATTTATGGCGTTGGCACATTCCCCGCCTGTATAGAGTAAAAGTGAGGTGAATACATCATTCATGGCATCTGCCCCTCCTCTGTCTCTTTACCATATGCATTAAGGTAGCAATATCAGCCTTATCTCAGACAAATACAAGAAGAAATAAACAGACAAACACAAGAAGAAATGAACTTTCTATTACTGAAGATGACAAGATCAAGTAACCTCACTGCCAAACTGACACACGAGAGTACAATAGACATGAAGCAGATATGCACTCACCATAAAGAAACATGAACACTAGGTCAAATGTGCATTTAGGCACAAATAATATTGCTTGCACCATAAAGACATGAAGAACATAACATAGTCAATGTATACACTGAAATGCAACACAAACGACATACACATATAGCTTGCTAAACACAGAAATGCAAACGTAATGAGTTGCCATTATGTATACAATGGACGGCAGATCTGCATTAGAGTGAATGGGAAGCCTCGAGACTGCAGGAAAACTCAACTTGTTAAATTAGCTGAAATACAGATCTGTGCAGGCCAGACAGTGGCTGTGCGGCCCCCTTCCAAGGTTACAGTGAAAATAAGGGAGTCTGGATGGCTCCAAAGAGAACAGAGATAATAATTCCCAAGTGTAAGACATATTTCTCTTAGATTAAGCAGAGAACAAACATCCTTTGAAAGCCAGGTGCCCATCAATTAGAAGCTTAACACTGCATGAGGAATGGATCAACCAAGTCTCCAGGGGCCAAAGAGGGTAAGAACACCTGTATTAATGTGAGCTAAAATTACAGTAATAATAGGGCAAAATAAGTCAAAACATGGTCTTCTCACATGTGACCTATAATTGGAAGACAGTGTTCATTCATCAGCCCCACATACAGACAGGCACCTGCCTCCTCCCCACAAATTCCCAGAACAAGACAGACCCGACAAGGCCAAGTGCAAATCTAGATGCCCTGCATTGGGGGCTAGCAAATATGGGATGGTGTCTTATTTAATTGGAAGTAACAGTTCCTTGGCGTCGCTGCCCCAGCACTATTTTTGCTCATCTGCTGATGACCTGCCAAATGTCCATGGTTGGTGAGATAGACACCAACCAATCAAAACTCTCAATGTGATGCTGCCTAGTACATGTGGAATTAGACAATTACCTGTTGCTGATCATGTCTTTCTTACCTTTATCAATTTAGGGATGGCCTGAAGTGGAGCCATCAGATCGCTGTATCCGATGAACAGAGTGTGCCCTACACATTGTATATGTAGACAATTCCCCTAACCAATCTCTGGACCCCATTTTTTAAAATGGAGATTATGATAATACATCAACAATGACCCGTTTTACATTTATGAGTCATTGATGTGTATTAAAAGATTGGAGAGTTTTTGAGACTTGCGTGCTTATTACTGCCCCTGCTTTCTATGGATTGTTAATAAAGTGCACTTTGCCATTTACTTTGACTATTTCCGTTATTGGGCACAGGATTTCCCAGCCTGTCTGTTCCGCTTACGTTGTAAGGATGATTAACCTGCTTATAAGGGAAGATTTACATCAATTAACATGTGGGTGGCATTCTTTGTTGTGGTACAGAATAGGACTTTAGAGGTGCTTTCTGTGTTGGCAGGTGTGAGAAAGCTGAGGGTCTTTTCACTTCTATTCCCTTTGAATCCTCTATGCAGGTGGCCAGGTAAAGGCCACTGCTTTTGGATCCTGCCCCTGGGGGTGGACATTCGAGGGAGGATCGTCTGTATAGAGGTCTTTGGGGATTGGAGGTGGGATGCCCATCAGTGAGACACAGTATTCCACAAACTCCTTTCAGAAAGGAACCCCATCCCAGAAGTGGTTATGGGATACTGTTAATATTGTTCCCTGGTTTCTTAGAAGGGTAGAAGACATTATGAAACCAGACATGTTAAACAGAGAAAGAGGAAGAGTGGGGATGAGATACTTTGCAACCAATCATGGTATCCCCCTTATCCTCATTCTAAGCAACCTAACCTCCCCTTGACCTTTATGGGTCATTGTAAAAATATTCCATGCCATCCCCTTTTAAAATGCATACTGAAATGAGGAAGAAATAACTAAGAGCCATGAGGATTACCTCTTTTACTCATTTGAGTGGTAGGACGAAGAAGATGTCTGGCGGTCAGACATGTCCCACTGGTTTGCTTATTTGTGCTCAGGCAAGCCAGGTAATGCAAAACCCTAACTCTCACCTGCAGCCTTTTAGCCGAACACAGATGTATAAAAGGAGGAGCTGCTGGAACAGGAAAGAAAAAGGAGAAGGAGAAGGAGAGTGAAAGCCATGCAGGAGTGAGAGAAGCCAAGACGTCAGTATTCTGAACGAGACCCTAGGAGTCCTGTTGGATGGTGAATGCAGACCAGAGCTCTCTCAGAAGGGAAGGCGAGCAGCAGGTGCTGCCAGATGGTGAAGGCGATGACATGCATAGCATCCAGTGAGTGCTTAGTGAAGGGCCCGACTATCTGGCTTTCCCCCAGGAGTTGCCAAGACCGGGTAAGTGTCAGGCACACTTAAAATACCCGGTACTATAGAAGAAGACTGTGAACACAGTAACGGTCAATGAAACAAGTGAAAGTAACTTATTGAAATTAATGAAACAAGACAGGTTAGATCTATTGAATACCGAACTGAATGTAACTAGTGAAAGTAACTTGTTGAAATGCATGAAACAAGGCAAGTTACTTCAATTGAATACCAAACTGAATGTAACAAGTGAAAGTAACATATTGAATTGAATAAAACAAGATTAATTACTTCTAATGAATACTGCATTGAAAGAAACAAGGAAGGATTGGGCCAATGCATTAGTGCGCACACCCCGCCACTCATGTCTGCATACTTGAAGTAGTCTCTGTTATGGGTGAGAGGCGCTCTCAGCATGTCTTCTCACTCCTGTTACTGAATTCACCTATACATGTAGCCCTACACAGTGCCCGCCTTATTACCATCCTGCAACTATCTAATGTAACCGTACCTATCTGTAACTGCCTATTGTCACCTAGCCAGCCGTGTGCTGTGACTGCGTTATTACCATCCTGCAACTATATAATCTGACCACACTTATCTGTAACTGTCTATCGTGACCTAGCCAGCCGTGCGCTGTGACTGCGTTATTACCATCCTGCAACTATATAATGTGACCGCACTTATCTGTAACTGTCTATCGTGACCTAGCCAGCCGTGCGCTGTGACTGCGTTATTACCATCCTGCAACTATATAATGTGAACATTCCTATCTGTAACTGCCTATTGTGACCTAGCCTGCCCTGTGCTGTGCCCGCATTATTACCATTCTGCAACTACCTAATGTTACTGTCATGATTCATGCCCCTCATGTCCCCAGCCCTCCAAGATATCAGGCTGGAGTCGGGCCACAATCACCTACATGGCCCTCAAGGGCCTCTCCATCCCTCCAAAGACCCACTTGGAGTCAGACCTGGCGGTTGTGGCACCAGACTCACTCACTCCCATAGGATAACTTTGGGGATTGGACTTGTAGTGCATTGATGGGGATAAGATGGATGCCCCCACATATTTCGTTTCCCAGAACTGCATGTGCGGTCTAGTCTTTTGGGTGCGGTTCAGCCCAGAGACACCTGGGATACCCAGAGACTATTTAAGCCGCACCCAGGCTGAGAAAAATGCTTTGCGTTTTCTGCACCTGCAGTGTGACACTCACTGTGTTCGGATCGGTCTCCAGTAGACCTGTATCTTTCTTCTGCGCTCAGCTCCTCCCAAGAACAAGAACACCATTAGGAACAGCCTTACCTTGCGGCGCTTCTGCCCATCATTCATCGCTCCTTCTGTTCTGCGGGCATCTTCGGCGGTATCATTCCCATCCTGGCACGCCGCTTCCGAAGGAAAAGGGAAAAGAACAGAAAAAAGGCATAAGTAAGCATTCTGCAAATCTTCGCTTATTTTTAAATACTGTACAAGCTTCAACTGCTTACCTGAATCCCAGCCGCTTTGGGGGTACTCTGTCTCCGGAACTTCTCATCCATCTGCAAGAGGGAAAAGACACTCCAGGTTAGCGTGGAAACATCTAGAAGCGCCGCATACTGCGCTTACCCACCGCATTTGTCTTCATGACCAGCATCCATGCTGAAAACGTTGCGGCACCTAAAAGACAGAAAAAGAACTCAGTTCAATGCAAATACGAAAGGCGTGCATCACGCATCGCGCACTCACTCACCTTCAGCGCTACTCATCTCAGCAGCACGCCGCCATCCCCAGACGCCGGCCATCATCTAAGGAAGGAAAGGAACGAAGTTAGAGAACTGTTCAAAAGACTAATTATACTTACCTGTCGGACTCTTGCCAGTGAAGTAACTAGGCAGCAATGAGCACACATCAATCAACGCGCCCCCTGCTCTGAAAGCAGGCTGGAGAGCACACTATCCAAGAAAACAAAGTGAGCTGTGGATCAAAGGGAAGGGTTGGACCCCGGGGAAGAAGGGGTTCAAGCACACAGAGACAATAGGGAGTTAAACTCTACCAATCCTGTGTTTCAGGCCCAGTCTCCAGTCAAATAGCCTCCAGGGAAGGGTTCGGGGTCATAAGAGGTCAGAACAGGCTGATTGACGTCCCCGTGGGTACCAAGTGAGTGTTACAGTTACCTACACAGCCGTACGCTGTGCCCTAACTCTAATCAACTGTAACTACCCAATGTGACACTGAATGCAACTCCTCTACTTACCTGTTACGTCAACTGTGAAGATGCACTTATCTGTAACTAGCATCTAGACGGCTCTGGGTTTTTCGCGCTGAAATAAATTTCAAATAAATAAGGAGGCATTTATTTGAATACCGAATTGAAAGAAACAAGCAAAGGTACACTTTATCAAGTAAAAGCCACATGTATAAGTGAAAGCAACATCTTTTGCAAACTGAACTACTTCTCTGAATTAGAGAAACTTTAAACAAAGCAGAATCAATATTAAGAAATAGCATATGTGATAAAGTTGTGAAGCTGTGGTTTAAGAAACTACCTCACGATCAAACTATTGAACTCTGAAAGAAACCTGGAAGGTTCTGGTTGCGTGACCTGTAGTGGGCGGACCGTGTGGTCTAAAACTGCACCAAGAACTGAGCCAACAATGAAGCTTACGTTGCTAAAAACAGGAAACCAACTGATGACGAATCTCAGACTTTGGGAATGGAACCCTGTGTTATAAAGAACTGCAAAAGTCCAGTTGAAAGACATAGCTCCAAGATATGGCTTTAAGCTTGGGGAAGGGAACCCTAAGTATTGGTGCCTTGGAACTATGTAACCCTGAAGCTATGTTGAATTTAGGGAAGGACATCCTGACTGTCACAAAGGTATAGAACTGCATTTCTTCTAATATTCAAAGGAAGACAAATGGAACCCTGTGGTGAACTTATTGACATTTGGGGAAGGAAGATAAAGAATAAGCCTAGGCTGGAAGCCAGCTGAGAACTTTATGTTTGGAACACTGTTTTGGTTTATCGCCTTACACATTGTTTGGTATTAGGGCAAGTATAGGATTTGGACACAGCTGGACTTTTAAGTTGAACATATTGACACAGACCTTTCTCAGTTTCTTTAGGTAGGGAAATCCCACATTAGTATAGGGCAAGTTAGACCTTGCTCCATCCTGATTTCTTCTTTAATAAAAATACTATTGTTCAACTTTGAATCTGTTGTCTGTGTCTCCTTCCATGATGCCAACCTCACACAGGATAGTGAGTTGGTGTTGTTACCAATGAAGAGTGATTTATGTTATGAGCAGTGTTTTTGGTTTTTTTGGTTTAGAAGAGGCATTTTGTGGCATGTGAGAGTAGAGGTAGAGTGGGTGTGAGGTAAGAAAGGAGAGTTGTGCTTTTTGATGGGTGATGCTTTTTGTTGATAATTGTTGAGCAGTGTATAGGTGAAGCACTTATGTACAGCATGTTGGGGGTTAAAACTGTGGGTGGGGAGATGGGTAGCAATGACAGCTGTGGTAGGTAAATTGAAGTGCACAAAAGTAGAACAAATGGGTTTATGAGATTAATGAAAAGAATATTGAAGCACACATGTATTAAATGGTTATACCGAATGATATTGCTTGATTACATGTCTTGTTTAAGCTAACAAACTAGCTATTGTGTCTGTGTTTAATGTTGTGTAGTTTTAAAGAGTGTGTTATATGTTTTTTGTGTGTTACACGAAAGGCGCGGTTGACGTTTTAGGGCCTCTACACTCTGAAAGGCCTCATTGCAGAAACTGTAGTTTTGTTCAAAACGGGAGGGTGTGTACTTTCTGTTTATGGCTGGCTGGCAGACAAAGATTACAGGGCTACATTCCTGAGGAAGGGGGCCAGAGCACAGTGTGCAATGCTCCCGATAGCTTCCTGGATAAAAGCACCTTTAGCCGAGTTCTCCACATTGTTGGCGCAATATGTATTTTGAGGTAAATAACATTAAAACAAAGGACAAGGGATGTTCTTGGCCATTTTAAAATTAAGTGTGAAATAATGCGAGTAAGTTTAGTTTGTTTGTTTGAACAAAGGGTAAATAGAATGATGATTCAGAAGAAATACAATGAGTAAATATTTTAATTAAGCTGACCAAGTGATTTAGTTTGTATATTTGTTAGCTTTTGAAGAATGGGTTTATTTTTCCAGACAGAAAGGAAATTAGCTATTTAAAAAATAATAGAGTATTATAGATGTCATAGCTCCTCCATTTGTGCCTGTCTGTATTTGTAAAGGTCACCATGTTAGAGGGCACGCAAGAAGGCAGGAGGGGTTGTTTAGGAGTAAGTTATTGTATGTGTAGTCTAGCTGAAGTTTGGTATATGGGGCCTGTCCCTTTATAATCTATTGCTTTGGGGAGGCTGGTAGGGTTGTGGTCATGCCATTTCAATGTTTGTGGATGACCTTGGAAAGAACATAATGGGAAAAGGTTGTATTTTTATGTGTGGGCCAATGGTAGTCACTCATGGAACTGTGATATTTGTTTAATTTTGTTCTGTTTGTGAGTATTTTTAACCAACAAATGAGAGAAAGCTGGCATGTTCCCAGACCTTGTGCCCTAAAGACCAGCAGGGGTATTTGAGAAACCAGGCACATAGACATATGCTGACACATAGGGAGACGTTTTCCTATGTGATCACCAATTTCAATTTGGTAATAATAATAATTAATATAAATATGTGTTATGTAAAGCAGTGTAGATCAAAGCACCATATAAATATCAAATTATATATATATATACATTGAGTAATGCTGACATGTAATGTGCAGAAGATGCATTTTGTTTTGTGCGGCAGGTTTGGAGGAGTAGTTTGGAAGTGGCAGTGAAGGTGAGGTGGGGATTGGAAAGGGTTGTATTTTACAATGGATTTTTAACAAAATAGAGAGCAGCTGGAGTAGATGCATTTGTTTATATGGTGTATCCCATGGATGTCAAAGAGAAGAGGACTATGGAGAATGTTGATTACGAGGGACATATCCCTTTTAGTAGTGGTTTAATCTTGGGTGCAAAGTGTGTGCTTGTGAAACATAGATTGGGAAAGCATGGGATTTTGGAGCAGAAAATGAAAAAAAGTGTTAGTTTATGTTTGACATATATTTGGTTAGTATATATTTGTTGAATAATAGGTTTTATATTTTTTATGTATAGCAGTTAAAAGAAAATGTATATTTTAGCAGTGCTTTTTAAACTGATAGCATTAGTAGAGCGAGCATCAGGAATGGCTATAATGGTACACATTGAAGAACTGATCACCAAAACAGAGAGAGAGAGAGAGAGAGAGAGAGCAAGAGAGAGAGCGAGAGAGAGAGAGAGAGAGAGAGAGAGAGAGAGAGAACACAATTTGGGCAACAGAAATTGGCAAAGATTGTGGATATAAAACAGGGCAAAGAGTATAGGTATTATCCCAAAGGGAGGGGGAGCTAACAAAGAGGTAAGGGAGATGGATTTGGGCATATATATATATTTGTGAACAAGCAACGGGTTCATTGCGAAACGTGTCATTGGCGATGTGATGATGCCATACCGTGGCTATATTTTGGGATTGATGAAATAAAAAAAAGCTATTTTTTGCTATTCGGATCAATCTTTTGTGCAAGACAGTCCTGCGGCAAAGCGACCAAGCTGCCAGTGGTTTCACGGGCTACAAGGATATATATATATATATATGGAGAAGGATCTGACAGAAAGAGACCTAGTTTAGTTGGAGATACTGTTGACATGTGCAAAGAGAGGGCATTATGCACACATAAGCAGAAGTAGAGGGCTATCATTTTATGGTTTTGTCACTTTGTGGCCACAGAGTAGAGCCTACACATGCCGTACATATATACCCCCCACAATATTGACAATACTCCGACAATGCGAGGATAGCATTAAATTCATCAACAGTAATAAAATGCCTTTCAGGCACAACATAAAACCACAGGAAGAATGATCAAATGTGAAATACATATTGCATTTGGAGCATTTCACAATTACAGAAGAGGGGCTAGAATAAATAAAATGAGACAAAGTAAACATGCCATTGCCCGGGCCACAAATGAGGGGCTGTGAGGGAAGGCACACTAAACAGGATACGAGCAAATATGCCTGCAGTAGGAGCAACATATAAGAGTAACAAATTAAATAAATATTATCTATATATATATATATATATATATATGTATATATATATATATATATATATATATTTAGTGAAAAACATTGTTAAAGGGACATGATCAATGATATTTGTGATGTCATCTTTCATGTTCTGGGTGTCAGTGTTAGCAGTGCATGCTGGTGTCATGAGCTATGATTGCTTAGTTTACCATATCTGGCGAATTTCTGGGGATTTTCGGTTTTACTTGCAACCATAATGTCCTGTTAACAAAGATTTGTAATTGAATTTCATAGGTTTTTATTTGTGCAACTTAACCATAACTTCCCTTTAAAAAAGTTTTTTCACTAAATTTCATAGATTTTCCATTAGTGCAATTTACCATTTGAAAAGGTTTGCTCACTGAATTTCATGGGTTTTTACCAGTTTACCAGTGCACCTTAATTTGCTACAACTTCAAAATATTAAACTTACCCCCAAGATAACAGCATTTTGGTTGATAGAGAATGTTTGAAGTTAAAACTGTGCCATTCCCTACCTGCTAGCAACATTTTTAACACTACTATACATTTTTTCCAACTTTTTCCAATGTTTTTCGTGTTCACCGATGTTTGCAAACGTCTGACGTTATCGAGGAATTTCAAGACAATGGTCCTCATTAGGACCCTAGCGGTCCTGTAATGAACGGTGCCAGTACGGGACCAGCACCGTTCATTATGGGCGGCCCTATTACGAGGAATGCTATGGGACCCGGTAAGGAACTCCGGGTCAGAACAGGCATCCTTAGCGGGTCCCGCAAGCAGTCCAGGATGCTAACAACGGGCCCATCATTAAAGGGCCCATTGTTAGCATCCTCCCCATTCCCATTGAGCTCTATGGGGCTCAAATGGGAATGTGGATTAATTTTTACCGGGTCCCAGAAAAGGGCAATTACCGGGTCTGCCAGGGTCGGAATGACCCGGTTATTGCCCTTTTATGGGACCCGGTAAAAACCATTACCGGCGGCTACCACGAGGGTCGTAATGAGGCCCAATGTCACGTGAGTACACGTGCCCGGCATGATCACGTGTTCGCAAAAGGGTCGGCACTTCGTGGACAGGTCCGTGCTTCGCAAACAGTTTGAAACTGTATTTTTAGCTGGTCTAGGAAGTTTCAAGCTAAAAATGTACCTTTGCTCATCTCCTACACATATTCTTATTTATGATGTATTTGCAATCTAGAACACAGCACATACTTGCAAGAATGTTAGTACAACTGCTATTTATCTTCAAAAATGCCATCAGCTATTACCATCTCTCCTCCCCAGGAGCCAACATCACCACCACAAGCTGGAGGGCCTAGACAACGGAAAAAGCACTATAATGCACAAAACAATGAAAAGGATCAGGAAGATGAGGTACAGGAAATGCCTACCTCTAGCACTCCTATAAAATCATGGGTGTGGCAGTTCTTTACGACCATTGGGGGTGTACCAAAAGCTAAGGCTACCAAGGAGGAATGCACTTAGTTGCGGACAACCTGAGCAGTACACCTATGGGACCACCGCTATGCACTGCCACACCAAATACAACCACCATAATGCTCTCAGAAAGGCTGTTTCTTTTTCAAGGAAGGAGTAGGCTGTCTTCCTCTACCTCATCTTCCTCAACCAATACTGCCACCACACAGGCAACTTCTGTGGGTCACAAAATCCCACCAGCTACCTTCCAAGCAATAAAAGAGGCTGTTGATCCACACCTTTCCAAGACAACAGTCCTCTGTATACACTGCAACACACCACTCTACAGATGGAAGCAGTTTCGAAATTACTTTCGAGGCTGTAATCAAGGAGAATGAGAAACACAGCCCCTACCCTAGATTTAACGCACACCCAGCATTTTCCCCAGTTCACCTGCCCCTCCATACCTGTGATTGGTATCCCTTCCCTTATTTCCTTCCCCGACCTTACCTCTTAACCTCTTCTGCAAAAAAAAAGAAAATACAAAATTAAAAAAAACATTTAAAAAAGGTTCCTTTAGGAATCACCTTTCACAGTTGAAAAATAGAAGTAAGCAAAAAATAAGCTTATGGACTCCAAGTACTTTACATTTTTCAGTAAAGTAGTTAGACTCAATAAGATGCTCCTACATTCCTCTTAGCATTGTATGCTATGCTAATGGAAATGGTGGACAATTATATACTAGAGAAAAAGAAAAAAACACTGAAACACTATTCTGTCCCAAACACTTTTCTCTAGCATACAATAAGGACCATAATCCATGTACCTTCATGACTATACAGTCTCTGCACTCCCCTCTCTACGCCATTGATTATTAAAAAGCATGGATTGCATGTCATTTGCATATGCATTTCCTTTGCTTATGCAAAAAATGTGTACACACTGCTGCTATAAATAACCATATGTATTGTGCAGTAAAACAAGTGCATGAATGGAAAAAGGAGTATGATTACCAAGTGCTGAAAGGAGCCCAGGAGGAAAGTGCCAGCACAAGGGGGTGGCACCACTAGCTAACTGCTGTGAGAGGAGTCTCAAAGGTGAGGTACACAGCCACCAGGTGGTAAACCTGCAAGGGCAGTGCTGAGTGTGGGGAGTGTACTGTTGTCGACTAGATATTTTGCCTGCAACCTGTGAGGTTCATGAGGGACGAGACCACCAGTATTAGTGGTATAAGTTAGCAGGGAAGGGGTTAAGTAAAACAGGAATAAAAAATCAGAGTTTTTAGAAGTTTCCGGAACTTATTGAAGTCCAGTTCAAGTATAAGAGGAGGGCTGTTACAAACACAGGCACCGGCCGAAGAGAGAGACATGCCTTCCACCCTCTGTTTCAAAAAGCATTTGACAGGCAGAGTATTGGAGTTACAGCAGCAAAGGGCTCTATCAGGGCGGTATTGGGAAACGCAATTCGACACACTGTAGTCCTAGGCCAAGACATCTGTAGTCATAGCAGATTTTCCGGAGAGAGTCACATGACCTCACGAGGTTGGCATGATATCGAACGTGTGTGCACTTCACAATCGGCTCCCTGCTTGGGATTATTTTTTTTAGTTCTATTTTTTAACTGTGAAAGGTGGTTCCTAAAGGAACCTTCTTTTTTGCAGAAGAGGTCAGAAAGTAAGGCAGGGAGGGAAATGAGGAAAGAGGCACCAAGCAGTGATATGGAGATGCATGTTGACAGGGGAAGATGTTGTGCATGTATTACATCTAAGGTAGGGGGCAGTGTTTCTCATGCTCCTTGATTACAGCTTGGAAATTGCTCCCCCTGCATAGTGGGGTGTTGCAATATATACAGAGTACTGTTGGCTTCAAAAGATATGGATCAACAGCCTCTTTTATTGCTTGCAAGGTAGCTGGTGGGATTTTGTGTCCCACAGAAGTAGGCTGAGTGGTTACAGTACTGGTTGAGGAAGATATTCTAGTACTTGCTAAGAAAGGAACAACTTTTCTGAAAGCATTGAGGTGGTTGGATTTGGTGTGGCAGCGCATGTAGGTAATCCCATAGGAGTACTGTCCAGGTAGTCTGCAAATGCTTTTCACTCAGTGCATTTCACTTTGGTAGCTTTAGCCTTTGGTACATTTCCAACAGTGGTAGAGAACTGCCACACCCATGATTCTCTCTGGGTGCTGGAGGTAGGCTCTTCCTCTACCTCATCTTCTTGGTCCTCTTCATTCACACCCATGATTCTCTCTGGGTGCTAGAGGTAGGCACTTCCCCTACCTCATCTTCTTGGTCCTCTTCATTCACACCCATGATTCTCTCTGGGTGCTGGAGGTAGGCCCTTCCTCTACCTCATCTTCTTGGTCCTCTTCATTCACACCCATGATTCTCTCTGGGTGCTGGAGGTAGGCTCTTCCTCTACCTCATCTTCTTGGTCCTCTTCATTCACACCCATGATTCTCTCTGGGTGCTGGAGGTAGGCCCTTCCTCTACCTCATCTTCTTGGTCCTCTTCATTCACACCCATGATTCTCTCTGGGTGCTGGAGGTAGGCACTTCCTCTACCTCATCTTCTTGGTCCTCTTCATTCACACCGATGATTCTCTCTGGGTGCTGGAGGTAGGCTCTTCCTCTACCTCATCTTCTTGGTCCTCTTCATTCACACCCATGATTCTCTCTGGGTGCTGGAGGTAGGCTCTTCCTCTACCTCATCTTCTTGGTCCTCTTCATTCACACCCATGATTCTCTCTGGGTGCTGGAGGTAGGCACTTCCTCTACCTCATCTTCTTGGTCCTCTTCATTCACACCCATGATTCTCTCTGGGTGCTGGAGGTAGGCACTTCCTCTAACTCATCTACTTGGTCCTCTTCATTCACACCCATGATTCTCTCTGGGTGCTGGAGGTAGGCACTTCCTGTACCTCATCTTCTTGGTCCTCTTCATTCACACCCATGATTCTCTCTGGGTGCTGGAGGTAGGCTCTTCCTCTACCTCATCTTCTTGGTCCTCTTCACTCACACCCATGATTCTCTCTGGGTGCTGGAGGTAGGCACTTCCTCTACCTCATCTTCCTGGTCCTCTTCACTCACACCCATGATTCTCTCTGAGTGCTGGAGGTAGGCTCTTCCTCTACCTCATCTTCTTGGTCCTCTTCATTCACACCCATGATTCTCTCTGGGTGCTGGAGGTAGGCCCTTCCTCTACCTCATCTTCTTGGTCCTCTTCATTCACACCCATGATTCTCTCTGGGTGCTGGAGGTAGGCACTTCCTCTACCTCATCTTCTTGGTCCTCTTCATTCACACCCATGATTCTCTCTGGGTGCTGGAGGTAGGCTCTTCCTCTACCTCATCTTCTTGGTCCTCTTCATTCACACCCATGATTCTCTCTGGGTGCTGGAGGTAGGCACTTCCTCTACCTCATCTTCTTGGTCCTCTTCATTCACACCGATGATTCTCTCTGGGTGCTGGAGGTAGGCACTTCCTCTACCTCATCTTCTTGGTCCTCTTCATTCACACCCATGATTCTCTCTGGGTGCTGGAGGTAGGCTCTTCCTCTACCTCATCTTCTTGGTCCTCTTCATTCACACCCATGATTCTCTCTGGGTTCTGGAGGTAGGCCCTTCCTCTACCTCATCTTCTTGGTCCTCTTCAATCACACCCATGATTCTCTCTGGGTGCTGGAGGTAGGCCCTTCCTCTACCTCATCTTCTTGGTCCTCTTCATTCACACCCATGATTCTCTCTGGGTGCTGGAGGTAGGCACTTCCTCTACCTCATCTTCTTGGTCCTCTTCATTCACACCCATGATTCTCTCTGGGTGCTGGAGGTAGGCACTTCCTCTACCTCATCTTCTTGGCCCTCTTCATTCACACCCATGATTCTCTCTGGGTGCTGGAGGTAGGCACTTCCTCTACCTCATCTTCTTGGTCCTCTTCATTCACACCCATGATTCTCTCTGGGTGCTAGAGGTAGGCACCTCCTCTACCTCATCTTCTTGGTCCTCTTCATTGTCTTTGGAGTACTGCACTTCTTTTGTTGTGTGGGTCCTCCAGCTGGTGGTGGCTCTTGGGCAGGAGGGATGGTAATAGCTCATGCCATTTTTAAGATAAATAGCAAATTTGCTTATGTTCTTCTAAGTACGTGCTCTGTGCTAGATTGTTAATAGATAATGAGTAAGAATAGGTGTACGATTTGTGCAAGGGTACATTCTAAGCTTGAAAGTTGCTAGATCATCAGAAAATGCAGTTTCAAAGCAGGGAGCCAATTGTGAAGTGCGGACATGTTTGACTACAATGTGTCAAACTTTATTTCCCTAAATACCACCCTTCCAGATCCCTTTGCTGCTGTAACTCCAATACTCTGCCCGTCAAATGCTTTTTGAAACAGAGGACGTCAACGAACGCAAAAACAGTGGAAAAAGTTGCAAAAAGTGTATAGATGTGTTAAAAATTATGCTAGAAGGTGGGAAATGGCAGTGTTTTAAGGTGAAACAGTAAATTGGACAAACATGATGGTATATTGGGGTAAGTATGATATTAGTAAGTTATAGGAAATTAGCATGCACTGGTAAAAAGCCATGAAATTCAATGATAACACGTGTATAAAGGGACTTTATTGTTAAATTGCACTAATAAAAACCTATGAAATTCAATGAATGCACTTTGTTAAAGGAACGTTATGTTTACAAGTAAAACCAAAAACCCTCAGAAATTCGCCAGTTATGGTAAACTAAGTAATCATAACTCGCGCCACCAGCGTGCACTGCTAAGACTAACAAACAGCGCATGAAAGATGACATCACAGTGCCCTCAATGCAGAAGAATAAAGGAGGGCCTACTAAATGGGAAGTAAAGACCATTATGAAATTACATTATTACCTTTTGTCCTCGGGTCGCTTCTACAGGAGTGCAGCAAGCATTAGTACATGGACATAGCAGGAGTGTTTCAGAATGGGGAATGTATTCTTTATCGTTGTTTGTATTTTGTTGTCTTTATTCTTTGTTTAGAGAAGTAAGGGGACAGTTGGTCATCAGAAATATTAATGGTGTAAAAAGTCACAATGATTTTTGTTAAAAAAAGAAAACAGAAGGGAGGTTTAAAAAAGAAAATATATTGGGCCTCATTACGACCCTGGCGTCAAGGGTTTAACGGCGCAGTAAAAGGTGTCAGCGCCGTTAAACCCTTAACGCCTCATTACGAGTTCCCTTTGCGGGACCCGACCTTAACACCTGCTTTTAGCAGGCGTTAAAGTAGGGTGCCGCAAAGGGACCTTGGTGCTAAGTACGGTGCCGCAATTTGCGGCACCGTACTTAGCGCCTTCCCCATTCCCATTGAGCCCTATGGGGCAAAAATGGGAATGGGGAAGGGCCCATGGTGAATGAGGAATTACCCCCCGCCAACCTTGGAATGGGGCGGTAATTCCGCCATTCACCATGGCGGACCCCGGCATAGACCATGGTGCTTACAGCACCATGGTTTAGCGCCGGGGTCATAATGAGGCCCATTGTTTGAATATGGCATTCAAGGTCGGCACAGTGCTGAGTGAGAAACAGTGTGCTGTGATTTTGAGAAGAAGGTAGGGCAAGAGAGGGCAGAATGGCACATGCTGTGTGTACTCTCTTCTCTCACATGTCATGGAAACACAAAAACACATTGCAGATGAAAAAGTGACACTAAATAGGTAACAGAAGGGGGGAGCAGCTATTGGCCGCCACAGGGCACATGGGTTATGCATAAAGAAGCAAGGGTATCCATGATGAACAAAGGGGACGCAAAGGTGGATTGAAGGTTCAGTGATTATAACAAAGTGTGGTTGGAAGGGGCTATTAGAGGAAAAGCAAAATTGCTAGTAGGATGTGCTGAAGAAGTAGCACTGCTCATGAGCAAAGAGAACAATAATATAGAAGTAACGATGTCCAGAACTTGGCCTGGAGTGATGATAATAAGATACACTTATTGATTTATTTATTTGTATTGCGCCGACCGCCCGCGGGCATCGGGCGCAGACGGAAAGACAAGGACATACAGTAGGCGGACGCTGATCACAGGACAATTATATGTATCAGAGTTATTCAGGTGTTTCAAGGCCAGAGAGGATTTCTCTCATTATGGTTTACTTGAAGAGAAAAGTTTTAAGCTTCTTCCGAAAGGAAGAGTGATTAGTCTCCAGCTTAAGGCTGGTCGGAAGTTTGTTCCAGCTGGCTGCTGCATGGTTAGGGAATGCTCTACCCATGCTTAGTTTAGTTTAGTTTAGTTTAGTTTATTTATTTGTATAGCACCACCTGGCCCTGGGGCATCCAGGCACTTGGCAAGGTTACAAATTTGCACAGTGTATAAGCATTACAGGTAGTATAGACATTACATAAACAATTACTGGTAGTATAGGCATTTTGAGGTATTAACAGTGTCAGTAGGTAAGCATTACAGGTAGTATAGACATTATATAAACAATTACTAGTAGTATAGGCATTGTGAGGTATTTACATGATTTGTAGCTTGTGCAGATAGTACAAGTAGTATATGGGTAGTAGTAGTATATGCAAGGTTGTTCAAAACATTGTTGGTGGTTACGGTTCAGCAATATATACAGAAGGTTGCACATAATTATGTATATGCATTTGTGTGGCTGAGTAATTTGTAGGCAGTTGGAGTTTTAGGCTTCTTTGGCAAGTAGCCATGTTTTGGCACTGTGTCTGAAGCAGTGAAAGGAAGGTTCGGCTCTGAGATCGGTTGGTAGGGAGTTCCAGAGTTTAGCGGCGAGAACAGGGAAGCTTGTGCCGCCTGCTTTTTGGAGCTTAAATTTGGAGATATTTAAACAATGTGTTTGGGCTGATCTGGTTTGGCGAGAAGGGGTGTGATGCGAGAAGTTGTCAGAGAGGTATTTAGGTGCTTGGTTGGACAAGCATTTGTGTGTCAGAGAGAGTGTTTTATACTCGATTCTCTGAGGTACGGATAGCCATTGAGTGGAGCGTCTAGCGTCAGAGATGTTGCTCATGTTTGGGTATGTTCAGTGCTGCTCTTAGTGCGTTATTTTGGATAACTTGAAGCTTGTTGATGTTCTTTTGGCTAGCGCCCAAATAGAGAGCATTATAATAGTCGACTTTTGAGAGTACTAGTGCTCTGGCTAGAGTAGTGCAGTTAGCGGTCGAGAGGTAGGGTCTGCAGGCATTGATGAGCTTACATGTGTAGGCGGTGGCGGAAGAGATGGTGTTGATATGTCTGGTCAAAGTGAGGGAAGAGTCAAGGTAAATCCCAAGAGTTTTAATGCTGTTAGAAACAGAGATGTTGGTGCCGTCAATGGTGAATGTCTGGTAAAGTTTGTCGAGGTTGTTGAGTCTGGATTGTGAGCCTAGGAGAAGAAGTTAAGTCTTGTCGTCGTTGCGGCAGAGTCCATGTTTGGCCATCCATTCTTGGATAATAGAATAACTGTTGTTGAGTGCTGTTTTGTCGGTGGAATAGTCACCTGTTAGTGGGATGAGTATTTGAGTGTCATCTGCGTAATTAGTATAAATGACACCCAAATTGTCCAATATGTCAAAGAGAGGTTTCGTAAACACATTGGGCCTCATTAGGACCCAGGCGGTAAGGGGTTTACGCCGGCGTAAACCATGGCGCCCCTTACCGCCTGAGTACGAGTTCCCTTAGCGCCATGGTGATTTTAACGCCTGCTTTTAGCAGGCGTTAAAATCCATGGCGCTAAGGGACCTTGTTGTTAATTACGCCACCGTAATTTACGGTGGCGTAATTAACGCCTTCCCCACTCCCATTATGCCCTATGGGGCCAGAAATGGGAATGGGGAAGGGTAAATGGGGATTGGGGACTTACCGCCCCGCCAACCTCGGAATGGGGCGGTAAGTCCGCCAACCCCCATGGCGGAGTTGGCAGCTTAGCGCCATGGACCATGGTGCTAATAGCGCCATGGTCCTCCGCCAAGGTCCTAATGAGGGCCATTGTATAATGTGGGGGAAACACAGGAGCCCTGAGGGACGCCACATGTGACGGGGGGCGGTTCGGCAGCGGCAGTGAGAGCAAAGACCCTCATGGATCTGTTATTCAGGAAGGTCTAAATCTAGGCATTGGCCTTGTCAGAAAATCTGGCTGCTGAGATTAGATGTTTGCAGAGAATATCGTGGTTTACCAAGTCAAAAGCGGCCGATAGGTCGACGAGGAGAAGAAGGGCTACTTTGCCATTGCCTTTAAGGTTGTCCTGTGTTCTTTTTTGTGCTTCATGCCAGTTATTAAACCCTTGTCTTCGGATCTTAGCACCCTGGGAGGGTTATGAAGGATGATTTTGGATTTTAGGTAGGCTGGTGCTTTGCCGTACACAATGACTTAAATTGTATGCGGTCTTCCATTTTCAACCAGTGGCGGTCACGTCTGGCTTCACTGATGTGTTCAGTTCTTGCTTTTTGTTTGATTGTTCTAATCGTGTTATTTTGGATCAGTTGGAATTTGTGTATACTTTGTTTACTGGCGCCTACAAGGAGCGCATTTCCATAGTCTAGACGCAATAAGATGGTGACCCTAGCTATTGTAGTGCAGTTTTTTTCACTGAGTAGGGGTCTGATTGCTTTGAGCAATCTGATGTAGTAGGTATAATTTTTACTAACATACATGGCTTGGGCATCTGCATTCAGGGATGCTTTTAAAGTCATGCCAAGTGTTTTAACCTTGCCCGAGACCTCAATACGGGATTCTTTGATTTTAAATGCTTGGTAGTCAGAAGAAAGTTTGGCTCGTGCCTGGGTGGAACCGAAAACCATTAGCTCGGTCTTGTTGCTGTTTCAGCACATCCAATTATTGTCCATCCAATCTTCTATATTTTTATAGCGATCATTCAATGTTGTACTATCCTTGGCATAGTCCCCACACAGTTCTATGACTAGCTGAGTGTCGTCAGCATAGTTGGTAAAAAACACCTGGAGATGATGTAGTAGCTCGCACAAGAATCGAATGTACAGATTGAAGAGCAACGGTGAAAGGCTGGCACCCTGGGGTACGCCACAGAATATGTTGGAGTCATACGGGAATTCATCTCCCCAATGTACTCGAGAGATTCTTTTCTCAAGGAACTTACACTTCAACTTACCCTTTATGTTTCCGATGGAAAGGGACTGTCAACCAGGAACACGAGAGCATGCAAAGCAAGTGACCACACACCTGATCCCACGACCAGGGATGGTGACCCTAACAAAAATAATAGGGCGTGTGGGACCCGAGCTGATGCCCAACCATAAGTGAACTGGGGCAAAGAAGAATTCCCCTCTTTTGTACTTGAGCTTATGGCTCTTAGGAACGTGCATATGGAATGGATGGGATTACACCGGAGTAATTCTGGGTCTTAGTAACTGAGCCAACTCAGGAAGATGGCAAAGTACTGTTTTATTAACAATTATCTAAAACAGGGAGATTACAATGAACATCAACGGACGAACGCACAGTCTCTCATTGATATCCACAAAAAAATGCAATTCATTTAGTAATAATGCATCATAGTGACGCCCTACTACATGGCAATAGTAAAAAACCTATCAAGGGTTGGTATTGGTTAAGGGAAACATCTAGATATACACTTGAATAGGAGTTAGGATTGTTACTGGCTGTCCGATATCAGGTGGACAAATTATGCCTACCTCTTAAAACATGTTATTTCAGAAACATTAGATACACAGTTTCTCATTGGTCTTAGAAGCTATAAGGTCCTTCGTTATACGGACTAATACAATTGGGTGGCACGCTAGTGCCATGTCTGGAACATTCAGTTAATTTAGCAGCACGTAAGCCCAGGCCCAGGTGCAGGGAGATAGGACATGAAGCTACCGCACCACCCAATTAACCCAGCATCTCTCATCACCCATGTCTTCTGGCATAAAATTGTCTTTGTACTTGGCCTTGTAGAGTATTCTCATCTTTGGGAATGCGCGAGAGTGAGGGCACTTGAAGTTCAAGCTCTATTTCCATCCTTGGCTCATGAACAGGAGACGACGATCTGGTCCATTTTGCAGCTTTTTAAATGTTCTAAATTAATTAAAACTTGGCATCCTTTGTGTTCTTTCTCGCACCTTAATGTGAGAAGGTTCATCCTTCGTACAATCATTCTTCTTCAGTGTAGATAGCTGACCAACAATTCTACGGTCTTGACTTCAGGCCAGGCAGCCTCTCCACGCAGCTCCATGAGCCTGCTATTCGGCTGTTGACACAGCTTTCCATTTGCTCTCGATGATTCTTTGGCTTATTATTTCATGATACCAATGTCTAGTTTCTGAACAATGGTGGCTCTGCCTGTATTCTATTTACTACTTATAGCTAGCTTCTATGATAACTTAATCTACTTTGCGTGTCAGTGTCTGTACATTCATTGAACTTTTGTCTTCTGCAGCACTTAACATGTACTCTTCTTCTTTTCTGTGTTTGATAGTTCACTCGATTCTTTACTTTGTTGTTCATCCCTAATGGTCCATACCTTGTCTTTTGTCAATATCTCGGGACGTCGTGCACAATTTCTTATGATGTCATCAGTTCATGTATCTAGCTCCTTCGCATATTCCTTCAGGTAGTACCTCCTGAAGGTTGCCATCACTTTGAGGGTACATTCGATAGGGTTATCTCAATGGGTATCTTTTCAAATACTCGCTGCGGTATTGGTACAATAGCTGGTGTTAGGCAAGGCACGATCTCATGCTGCTAATACAGGGAAGTTAGGGGGGCATGATCTCCTGCAGATGTACACAGCTGCTCCTCTACATTCTACCCAGCCCTCATGTCCCTCTTTGTGACATTGTCCTCTTGACTGACTATCCTGCTCCTCAGTATCCAGTGTTCCGAAGTAGGGCCCTAATACAAATGAATCCGTCCTTGAACTTGTTCAAATTGCCACAAAGCAGCGGAGTGAAAAAGAAAAAAGTGGTCTGACGATAGGTCCCTGACCTTGACGTGGAGAATAATGAACAATCAACTGACCTGATTCAATACGGTCCAATGGAATTTCAGGAAGTTAACTGCCAGGGTTGTCTCACTTTATAACCGAAGCATCCAGGCGGCTGTTGAATGGGACAAGAAGGAAAAAAGTGTGTTTGGGTTCAGTAAAGGCTACTGCGTCCAGGGTGTAACGTGGTTATTCATATTGGTTATGATTGGATCCCCTCCTAACGTCAGTGAAAGGAAGGACCCAATACTCATGGTGGCAATGGTCACTCATTTTGAATGTCATCTGAGGTTTAATTATGTAAGGGGGTGAGAATAAGATGCACGTAAATGATGGCACATTCTGAAAAAAATAAACATTAGTATAAATAAAATGGGCACTGGATTGGATGGGGGCAGCATGCATGGAGTATAATGACACATTCTGAAAAAAATAAACATTAGTATAAATAAAATGGGCACTGGATTGGAGGGGGCAGCATGCTTGAAGTATTATAGATATGGATTGTGAAAAAAGGGGTAACAGGGTAAAAGATGGAAATGTCGAACATCCATGTGGTTGAGAGCGGGTACTGAAGAGAGGTGGATGTAGTATCCCCAATGTAATTCCAGGGCATAGATATATAGGGGTGTGAGAGCACAGTGATTGCAAAGAATAGTCACCTAGGTAGCAATAACTGGGTTTTGTTTTTATTTTTTAGAGCGTATGTGTGCATGGTTCATTTGCACAAATGCTCATAGGGTTTTGTAAAAGCACAAAAAGCACATGAAGCAAATATGCACTCAATATGAAAAATATGAGCAGTAGGCTAAATATGCACTTATACACAAACAATATTAACTGGATCCATGTATACATGAATAACTAACAGAGCCTTCATTAGACATACAAAAAAATCATTCATGATTAGGACGACATCTTTACAAATGGACAACACAGCATGGCTGAGGATTAGCAAGGCCTTCCAGACCTCAGTAAACTCAACTATGCTTAATTCAATAAAAGACATGCAAGCTAGAAGGGCTCATCGAGCACAAAAGGATAGTTCAATGCTGAACCTCAAGGTTGAAATGTGAGGAAAGAATGTTCCTATGGGAGCAGGGTTTCACCCATAAGCTAGGTGCATGTAATGACAGTGCATTGCAGAATTGTTCTAACCAGACTTGGCACGAAGTGAAAAGATACAGGGGACCAATCAGGGAGCAATGGGATGATGTCTAGTGGCCTTGGTTCGGATGGGCCTCGCTTTATCTTCAATCAAAACAGAAGCCAGTTAAAACTTGTATTTGCAGCTATTCTGCTAGTCAGCAGATGGTGATGTCATTAAGGGGAGGGAGATTTCAGGGGGTGATGTCAGAAGTGGGTGGTGTGGGCGTTGGTGCCAGGAAATATGTTAGCCAGAAGAATTATGCCACGGTATAGAAAATAGATATCTGCAACAACCAGCTTGTTGGCCTGTCCTAAAATGTAATTAATGTGTTGTATAAAAAGTGTGTTAGCAGGGGGCATGGCTGAGAACATTTTCAGCCAGTTCAAAATTGCCAGACTGTTTTTGAATACTTCTCCCAGCTGTGGGGATTTAAATAAATGGTAGTGTTTCCTGCACAGTGTCTGCTGTTTCATGGAGTATTCTATCAGGTTATATCTGTAAAGAAGTCCTCCTTTACAGTTTAGCACATATATATGTATATATATATATATATATATATATATATATATATATATATATATATATATATATATCACTCCAAAAATACTTTGTTAAAGGGACGTTATGGTTAAGTTGCCCTATTAAAAACATATGCCATTCTGTACAAAAACTTTGTAAAAAGGATGTTATAATTACAAGTTAAATCTAAAAAAACCCTGAAATTCGGGAGTTATGGTAGGCTAATCACCCATTTTCCCCATCAGCACTCTCCACTGCTACCACTACCAACATAAAAGATGCCAGCACACATGTCATTGATGCCATCACTGACACCATCACATCTTTAGCCCCTTTCTTTTATGTCAGCTAAGCAACCATAACTCGTGCCACCACTGTGCACATCACATGTGAAAATAATGCCAATTAAAAATGCCTACCTGCAAGGGGTTGTGTGTATTTTGTTGGTAGCAAGATGTGAGGGGTGTTTATGTAATGGTAAACATGCAATAACTAGCTAACAATGCAAGACTGCACATACACTTGTGGTAGTAGAAACAATACATATCAAGACCCACAATGCATAAAATTAGAGACACACACAGGGAAACTAAATGAAGGAAGAAAGAAAAAGCATCATCAGAAAATGTTAATGGCATTAAAGTTTATCTTCCTGTATGCAAATGAAGTCTGTGTTGGATGCCTCCTATTGCCCCATGCATGTGTACCATGATCTGAGAGCAAACCCTAAGGCATGAACTTTGACAACATATGAGAAGGTTAATGTTTTCATGTACAGCACCTTTTGAATTTTTATATTGTGATTGTCAGTGAAGAAAACCACCTGGCCTAGATTTTTCAATGACACAATATAAGTAAGCCAGATATTTGATGTCATCAGTGATGTCACCAATGACATTTGTCATGTCATCTTTGATATCCTGGGTGTTAGTCTTAGCAGTGCACGGTGGTGGCGCGAGTTATGGCGCGAGTTATTTCAGGGGTTTTTAAATTTTACTTGTAATCATAACGTCTTTTTTACAATGTTTTTGTACAGAATGGCATAGGTTTTTAACAGGGCAACTTAACCATAACGTCCCTTTAACAAAGTTTTTTTTGTGGTGAATTTTGGACGTTTTTAGTAGCGCAACGTAACTATAATGTCCCTTTTTTTATGATTTGCCTAGGTTGGCAGTACTATAAGTGATTCATATAATAAGTTGACCAAAATTTTGTTGAGCATTTAGAAGGATTCCAATAGTACCACATAAGCATACTGTAAAGCAACATTTGACTTCACTGCCCATCTTTCTACAAATTTCACAGTAGCATATGCTGTTGTACAGCATGGCCACATGGTGCAGAACTCATACACAATTCACAATAATATGGGTGAGTCGTTGATAGTGCGGAAGGACATTGTATATTGTTGTACGAACTTGTAATTGCAACACTTCACGTTCACAACTCAATAGGGCAAGTTTGCACCACAATAGAAGCAAGCGTGCATACTCAGGTATTTGAATCAGTAAACCCCATTCCACCCTAACACAATGGGGGCTGAATGCCATTACCAATACAGATTTTACGGCACTAACCCATTGCACCAAAAAAAAGGATGTTTTATATTCAACCGGAACGCCTCCGGCATTCCCGTTTGAAGAAAACAAATCCTTTTCCAAGATGGCCACCATGGAAAGGGAAGGCGGCCATTGCATAGAAAGTATTTTTGCACTTTCCATTACAGCTGCCAGAAAGTAAAAAAGGAAAACGTGTGACTGTAGTGGGCGAAGAAGATTTGTATTTGTTCTAAAATGAGTGGTTATCAGCAACACCTTTAACAGCCAACAAGTGCCTGGTGGACATGGCGACTGCAATGCAATGTTTTGTCCCAAAAAGTAAATGGCAGTATTTACCTCCCCGACATTGTGGTCAGTAAGCATACCTACAGCGTACCCTTCAGAGACGAAAGGTGTACCGTTGATTCCTTATGTACATGACGGCACGTTTGAAGTATGAAAACTCGACCACATGTAAAACACAAAGGTGTTTGTTCGTGCGCAATGGCCTTTACATAAATGTGTGGAACATACATATGTTTGGCAAAAATGAGCGTCAAAGAAGTAGTCTTCTAATGTGTGGACAAAATCACAACAAACCCTGTGAAGTGAAGTGCACTAATGGCTGAAATATTGCAAGCAACACCATTAACCCTGACCTGTGCACACATTTTTGTGTAAGTGCCACAAGGTAAAAAGGGTGAAGAAATGTGTAGTGAGAAGATATAAGGAAGCATTGCTTTTGAAACGTTTCTGTACAGCAAACACTTTCACTGCACATGATCTCATTTTTCAACTTTTAGAAAGATACCAAATCTGACAACATAGCGTCTTCATGCAGAACTAATCTTGGTAATTGGGGCAGCTGGGTAACAGAAAGTACCCTAACGGCACGAAAGCATAATAGATGGGCCTGAGCCTTACATTGCCAAAGCAAGTGGTGTGCAATAGCGGTCTGGATAACGTACCTTGGCAGCGTAAACAAATGATTCCATAAAGAATTACGTACCGTGATACGGCACCTATTAAAACACATACTACAACCTGCAACGTAGCATGGCAGATTGTGAAGGGGAACATGAAATGGTTAAATAACACACTAACATGTCAAAAGTAGTAAGGTACTTTTATTTCACAATGCACAGCGCTAAATCATCGCCCTTTTCTCAGTTGCAAAGAAATTGTAAGTTTATGTCTTTGCTGCACAATGAAAATGTTAATTTTGACGGTCACGTTGATGTTTTCCCACCCAGTCACCATGCGTTGGCGCCACAGTTTTTATCACACACACAGTATGCAGTGGCGACACAGTAGTCGGTTTCCTCTCACATTCATTGCCAAGACGGCGTCAATCGTTGTGATGTAGTCCATCAGAAAGTATGGTATGTTACTTATAATGTTAGTGGCAATGGTGACGTTGTTGTTTAACCACACAGAAATTATGTGTTGTTGACCCAGTAGTCATATTCCTGTCACAGTGATTTACAATGCGACGTGAATGGCTGCGAACTATGACATCAGAAAGGATGGTATGTTGCTTCTTACTGCTACAACTGTGTACGGACATAGAGGTCCGATGCGGTCATCCTATTCAATGATGACACACATACAACCGGTGACAAATAGCTGCACTTGACGATTAAAGAAACCGTCACTCGGACGCTGCAATCCATGACATTCGCAATACGGAAGGAAGTAACTGAGGGGAAAATGACAAAAAAGATTTATCAATACGAAGCCTTTGCGGAAATGTAAGGTGTAACACATGATATTTCTATAAACAATTAATGTTATATGGGGAAATGTACTGACTCCCTACAAACTGCATGTATAATACAATAAAGAGTAAGATAACACGTCTTGTTTTACTTACATCCAACCCCCTTTACACAGGAACTCTATAAGGTTTTCCGGCATCACTAGTCCTGACAAAATGGACCGTCTGCTATGATTGATTAAAAAATGTGTATAACAAATTTTTATTCAAATAATTCGAACTGAATTTAAACATAAAACACTACCCTCACCTAACACAGTGTACTAAACACTAAAAAACAGTTACTAAAACATGAAATACAAAATTCACTTATTTGCATGACACAAAAGATATCACATAACATAACACAAAAAAATCTCAATGTGTCTCTAAAACAACAACCATCCCAACATGTTTCTGTTCTTCACTGCCCAGAACCTCCGAGCCTTTAAATGGTGAAACTTCAAAGCGCGTCACAGGATGACAAATTCGCTGGTTAAATCACTCTAATGGCAGCTTCCAAACGCACACAGCCAACACTGAATTCAGTTGGCTGTGTGCGTTTGGAAGCTGCCATTAGAGTGATTTAATCCCTCTGAGTGTACAGATTGATACTTTACGGCTTGACTGTGTGGATTTCTCCTTTGCAAACACGTTGATTGCTGCTTTGCTTGTTACAGTCTTGATCCCTACATCTGTGAAGGTGTGGCGATACTTTAGCGGACTATGACGCTTTTGTGAAGTAGTGGTCTCTCATTTGGCGAGAAACCAGCGAATTTGTCATCCTGTGACACGCTTTGAAGTTTCACCATTTAAAGGCTCGGAGGTTCTTTCCTTCCTTTGCCTGTATAGAAGTTTGAATCTACCCTTTCAGCACGGTGTTGAAGAGATTAGTGGATGCTTTTTTTAAAAAAATTTCCCCTGAAGAATGTTCGCCCGAACTGGGCAGTGAAGAACAGAAACATGTTGGGATGGTTGTTGTTTTAGAGACACATTGAGATTTTTTTGTGTTATGTTATGTGATATCTTTTGTGTCATGCAAATAAGTGAATTTTGTATTTCATGTTTTAGTAACTGTTTTTTAGTGTTTAGTACACTGTGTTAGGTGAGGGTAGTGTTTTATGTTTAAATTCAGTTCGAATTATTTGAATAAAAATTTGTTATACACATTTTTTAATCAATCATAGCAGACGGTCCATTTTGTCAGGACTAGTGATGCCGGAAAACCTTATAGAGTTCCTGTGTAAAGGGGGTTGGATGTAAGTAAAACAAGACGTGTTATCTTACTCTTTATTGTATTATACATATTGATATCCCTGTCAGTAGAGTAGGATGTTATTATAGGGACTGTTTATACCTATTTGAACATACTCCCTACAAACTGCGACATGGTACAATCTGCATAAGAGGTAAAAAAATATCAATGCCACATAAATTTCATAGGTAATAGTGGAAATTGTAGTGACATCGTACAGACGGCGGTAATGTGCAATCTGAAATTTCAACGGCACACAAACTTCCAAATGCATTAATAGTAATATTTTTTTTTTTGCAGACTAAGTAAATAATGGCAGTTTGGTGTACAGGCCAGTAAAATAAGCTTACATGATATGCACCGCCTCCATTTCGGCTTCCGCAGTCACACAGTAGTTGTTTGCAAGAAGACGTCCTCGGAAACTGATATTTCATGTGCTTCAGAAACCTTTTTGAAGCATAATTTATCAAAGGGAATGTTTCACAAACTGTGACTCCCTACATTCTTTCTGCCTCTGTTCCCTGTAAATCAAGGTCGAAAAACCATTGACCCTTATGAGGTTTGGTACATGTGCGACCATACTGAGCGCCTAGTGAAAAAATGAAATGAAATGAACTGACCTTCACTCCGAACGCAAATACATTCTCATTTTGCAACAACATATCAGCAGTCAATCATGAGAACCGTTACTCCCGACCACGTGCAGACGCGCTGTGTTTACGAAACCGTGCAGGTGGCTGCCTCAGATTCCAAAATATAGGACGCCAGTCTAACCGCAGTACTTTTGGTGGTGGCTTCTTACATAGACGCAGTAAGGACTTGTCGTACATTGCCTACCAAGTTTCACTGTACGGTACGATAGTGCTAACAAGAATACGGCACTGTTTCACTTTCTACTGCCACATATAAGTAATGCTTACCTTTCGACACAGTGTTCCATAAGGTTTTTGTTTGTGGGGATTTCGGCGTACAACACAAAAACTAAATGACCATGGCGGCCGTATTAAAAGAATGCTACGCACTTGATGCTGCGGCAGAACCAATCGGTGAAAGAGCAACATCTTGACGTACAGCATGCCATAGATTAGCCAATAGAAATCTTCTCCACTGAGCGAACAGGGAAGTGGGACCGCGGAGCGGACATAGATATCACTACTTCTTAGAGTGCTACTTTTTGATTGTTTTAAAGGAAACTACAGGACTATTTCTCACAAAATTTACAAAAACACGCTTTGGGGAACAAGCCCCTGCCACAAAATTGGTGACAATCCGTCCAGTGGTTTGGCCTGTAGTTGTGCATAAAGTTTTTGCCCCATTCAGTCTATGGGAAAAAAAGATGTTTTGGGACCCCCCTATAACTTTGCCCCCCCTGGACGAACCTTACCAAACTTTGGAAAAAAAAATCAGAGTGGCCCATATACTTTTTTTGCAAACTTTGGTAAGGATTCGTCCAGGGGGAGCCGAGTTATAAGCCGCCCAAAAAGTGCTCTTCCTATGGAAACAGCAACTTAACCATAACAACACGGCCACTACCGTGGCCATGTAATATATTTCTTTTTTGCAAATCCCATAAAGAAAGTGCTGGTGTAAATTCTAATTTCCAATGATTTAATTGTTTTATTCATGCAAGGCAGAGGAAATTGAATTTAGACCTGTGACCTACTGGTTTAAAAGAGAGAGAGACTGTGCATTAGAGAGAGAAAGTAGAAACAAATAGGCAGGGAGAGAGAAAAATAGGGAGAGGAGGGAGATGTTGAAATAGAGAGGTGGAGAGAGAGAAAGGGCTCAATAGGGAGTAAAGAATGAGAAGAGTGTGAGGGAGACTGAGGTAATGCATCATTTGAGGACTACTGCGATAATGGGAAAACGTGCAACAATGTAACTGTCTTCCCCACTCCCACTGTGCTCATCTCTTCCTTTCTTTCTGGGTCCCCTCATCTACCACACTCTGTCAAATATTCCATCACTCTCTCTTATTTTTCCCTTTCTCTCGCAGTTTCCCATAAGAAATTTCTTTCTTGTGACGTTTCCACTTCCTCCTTCCTGTTATGCCGTGCCACTGAGCACTGCCTGGGAAACTACGACCCTGGCGGTAAGGGGTTAACGCCAGCGTTAGCTGCGCCAACCCCTTACCGCCAATTACGAGGTCCCCTAGCGCCATGGTGCTTTTAACACCTGCTTTTAGCAGGTGTTAAAATCCATGGCGCTAAGGGACCATGGAGTTAATTACGCCACCGTAATTTACGGTGGCGTAATTAACGCCTTCCCCACTCCCATTATGCCCTATGGGGCAAAAATGGGAATGGGGAAGGGTAAATGGGGATTGGGGACTTACCGCCCCGCCTAGGTCGGAATGGGGCGGTAAGTCCGCCAACCACCATGGCGTAAACGTAGTTTACGCCATGGTGGTAAAGTCACGGCCCAGGCGGTAACTTACCGCCTGGGTCGTAATGAGGCCCATGGATTCCGTGCTTCCCCAGTGTGTGAACCTGCTTCTGGTAAACCCATTGACAGTATATGCAATCCCTCTGAATGTAAATAGAAAGCTGGCTCCTGGTAAATGTGCAACATTGTAGCACTTCATGGGAACACTGCCGGTGGGGAGTAGGTCCAGAAGTGTGTATTATTTGCAGGAAACTTGCTGCCGGAAAACCGTGAACTGCAAACATAGTATCAAGCAAAGACATTCAGGGTTTGAGAATAATGTCTCTGGACCTTGACATTACTTATTTTCAACCACAGGATGTGTTGCAACAGTTACATTATCACTGTTTAAGGTATCTGTTTACCTATTAACTGACTTCAGATACATCAATGTTTGTTTTCGTTCTCTGTGACTTTGGGTCTGGCTAGGCAGAACTTCAGGCTCTTTCATTTGGGGAGGATGTCTGCATACATTTGTCTTGTGACTGTCGCCTGCCACTTAATGGGCAGCATAGGAGGATGACCAAGGCGTCCCCGCACTCCATCCACAGACCATCATACATTGGCCCTCATTACGACCTTGACGGAGGACCATGGTGCTATTAGCACCATGGTCCATGGCGCTAAGGTTGCAATTCCGCCATGGTGGTTGGCGGACTTACCGCCCCATTCCGACCTTGGCGGGGCGGTAAGTCCCCAATCCCCATTTACCCTTCCCCATTCCCATTTTTGCCCCATAGGGCATAATGGGAGTGGGGAAGGCGTTAATTACGCCACCGTAAATTACGGTGGCGTAATTAACTCCATGGTCCCTTAGCGCCATGGATTTTAACACCTGCTAAAAGCAGGTGTTAAATCCGCCATGGCGCTAAGGGACCTCGTACTCAGGCGGTAAGGGTCGGCGCTGTTAACGCTGGCGTAAACCCCTTACCGCCTGGGTCGTAATGAGGCCCATTGTGTCAGGGAGGCACCAGGCCCTCTGAGGTACTACAGGGTTGTGCCTACGGCCAGGCAAGGAACTTTATCACAGTTTAAAAAAATGGCATTTTGCCCACACTGCTTACGAGACTGTGCAGATACAATAAAACACTGCCCACACTGATTAAGACCGTTCGCATACGACTGTCATGCCATTACATACACCTGGACAGACCCAGAATGACACTCCACATACAGAAAAAAACAATGCCCACACTTAACAAGACATACCATGTGCAGAATAAAACAAAGCCAAACATGAATAGGACAGTGCATATTTAGAATGCATCGCCACACATACAGAGTAAAACACTGTCCGCACTGAATAAGACACTGCACATACAGAACAAGACACTGCACACACAGAATAAAGCCCTACCCATATTGAATATTACACTTCCTAAACTGATAAAGGCATTGGACATCAATAATAAAACACTTAGCAATTAATAAGAAAATGCATATACAAAGAATACTCTCTCTGCAGAACATAAACATACACATGCAGAATAAAACACTGCCATTCTAAAAGGATACTATGCATGCAGTACAGATCACTGCTCATTCTGACTGGGCCCACCCGCATATATAATGCAACACTGCCCTTACCAAGTAAAGCACTGCGTGGACAGATTAATACTCTGCTTTCAGACTAAAACACTACCCACACGTATGTGACTATTCACTGCAGTGTGCCATGCATGCTAAGGCACTGCACACAAATGATGAAACCATGCCCACATTGAATGAGGCTTAGCACATGCAAAGTACACTTCCCACACTGATTAAGAGGTTGTACATGAACAAACCAAAAATAAATACATAATTAGAAATGACCGAATTTTATTTGGTGGAAAAACTAAAATTACTTTTGGGTTTTTTTACACTTTAAAAAAAATATATTGTTGGGTGGAGACCTCCCGTTCCATCCCCCCACTTACACCTGCCTTATCCCACAGCCAAACTATTTTTTAATAAAAATGTACACACATTTCGAAAAAATTCGACCAAAGAAATTCGGTCATTTCTACTCAGGTATTTTCGAATTCGATTTTTTCTACAGATACCGAGTAAGACACTGCAAATACAGGATAACACACTGCATCGAGGAGAAAGCAGGGCCCACACTATTATGAAACTGCAATTGCAGTATAATGCCCCATCCATACCTGTTAAGACACTGCACCCACAGAATGAAGCAGTGCCCACCCTTAGTAGGTTGTGTTCGATACTGAATAGTGCACTATTAATTCTTAGAAAGACACTGCCCATACTTAAGACGACAGGGTCCATACTTGATACAGTATTGAATGTACAAAACAGCACACTGTACATAAACAATGAAAGACTGGACTCACTGATAAATCCGTATTTGTCCTGGACAAGACACTGTCCATATGGTTCAAGCAAAACAAGATATACTCCGTGTGAAATAGGACATTTCTCCCTGCAAAGTTAATTATGGTTTCAAGTGATGCAAAGGAACAGGTGGAGCAAACACTCGCAAGACACAGCACAGGATCCAGGCCAGATAACCAGCTCTCCCCGAATTTCTGTTCCAAAGGAAATGCTTCTCCACTAATTTTGACTACTCTGCAGAGATTCCAGTAATAGGCCTAGCAGCATGCGACCCCACCCTCACACTGCCACTTGATAACACTGCCTGGCCATTAGAAAATGCCTCCCATTCACCAGGTTGCAAGTGAAGGATATTTGGGGGTTACACCTGTGTATGAACGCAATATAAATTAAATATCATATCATATCAAAGGGGATGCCAGGCTTTCTCTAAATCTCCTCCCCCCGTCACAATACACACATGATAGCACTAAATACACAGCAATTAGGACATCGAAATAGTTAGACTCATATGCGAAGACAAACACTGCCAATGGGCCACTACCAACCCATTCCTATTAATGTTAATGGGTAAAATAAATAAGGTCTGCTTATGGGTATGAACCTGCTAACATCTGTTGCCAAGATATCACCCACCCAGAGGGGCTCCCAGGGGCTTTTCAACTTTTTTGTGGTGAACCCCTGTTTCTTCATGCATCCGGCACCCTCAACTGTGACTATAGGAGGTTAATTTGTCTTTACATACACAATGGGCCTCATCACGACTTTGGCAGTAACCCTTAAATCCTAGCGCTATTACTGCCGGATTTAAGGGTCTGCCAAATCAGGACTTCGGCGGATTTCGCCCCAGCTCTGAGCTGGGGGGAAATCCGCTGCAAATTTGCACTCATAAATTTCACGTATAAGCGTGAAATTTCCCCATTGAGCCCAATGGGGAATGGGGCATTCCCGAATGGGCTTAATCGGGAATGGGGAATTACATTACCGCCGAACTCGTGATCCGGCTCTATTAGCACCAGGGGGTTCGGTGGTGGGGCAGATAGCGCCGGCGCGAATAGCGCCAGCGTTACCACCCAAGTCGTGATGAGGCCCAGTGTGTTCAATTCCCCAGACGGGTACATTTGTGACACCACAGGACCCTACCAACCTATCACAGTCCTGCTTTGTGTGACAGGCAGTCAATGGAAGGAGAGACAATAGGAGTTTACAGACCTCGGGTAATAACCTGACTTGATCTCTTGGTTCTGTTAGATCTATGCGCCTACTCTGATAGGTGGGCATATAAAGTCCTGTCGGCTCAGAGAAGATGGTGTCACCTGGTGCTTCAACTAGTACCAACCCATCCTTTCTCTGGTTGGATCAATATCGGTCCCCACAGCAAAACCTACTTCTAAGGCTGGCTGGGGAACCAATTCCCTTGCCCAGCGTCGCTACTAGAAGCACCTTGGAATGGTTGAGAACTTTCTACAGCATGGCACAAGGGCCATTGGAAGAACAACAACATCAACAGCGTCGGCTACAGAGAAGAATAAATTGACCACTGCTGAGGACAATAGTGTCACTACACTTGCCCACCCCCAGAATTCCCCAAACACAACCACTGCCATAGACGTTGGACGCTTGCCCACAGCCCACCCCATGGTCACGAGATCACAAAGTAAACAAACTTCTGCCCAATTCAGCCCCAGCCCCCCCTCCAAGGCCACCACCGATTGAAGGACATTGTATAACAAACTTGGATGTTACACATACATAAAAACACTTGTATGTTTTCTCTATTTTTCTCTTGCACATGCAGGTACCGCATATAATTGTACTGTTTAGAAAATAAAATAACTAACAGTGTGCGCTGCCCAGGAGTAGATGCTGCCCGCGGATGATAACACCCCTGAAGCCCTATCACACCAATTTGTATATCATACAAGAAGGCCAAAGCACCTAAAAAGAAGAAGGGTACGCGCATATTACACCACATTTGTCTTGGCCATAGAACAATCATTTCCCTATCTTCACCAGCACTTACCGGCTCTAAGAGATAGATCTCTAAGATTAGCGTGGGAACAGCTCTTCGCTTGGGCGCTGAACGATTACTTGATAGGGAGAGCTTAATTAACAACAACTAACAATAATAACCAGCACATTGAGGATTTTCAGGCGGGCACCTTTAACGTTGCAAGAATAAGCTGCCGGACTGCAGCAAGGTAAGAGCAAAATGCCAGTGAGACTAGCTCTTGTAATAAAATTGATAGGGGTGTTGGTCATCACTGGTCTGTTGGCTGCCTCTGTATGGCAGAAAGGTTACGCTATCAATATTGTGGCTGCACCCAAAACTAACATGCCCCCTCCTACGGCTGAAACAGGTATGACGTCAGGTGGTACTAGCTAGGGCTGTACCGAATAGCATATTTAGTATTCGGCCGGATACCGAATAGTTTGTCAACTATTCGGCCGGAGCCGAATAGTGAGCCGAATAGTTTTTTTTTTTTTAGGCCCCCCTATGCAAAATAAACATCGGGCCACCGGCTTTGCACCGGTGGCCCGACAAACAAAACATTATTGCGGTGAGGCCGCGGGGGTTCCCTGAGGCCCCGCGGCCTCACCGTGGTGAGGGGGATGGGGGGCACCGAGGCCGCCGGGGTCGGCAAAGTGCCCCGGCGGCCTCATGAGTCTGGGGGGGCCGCTCTTGTAGGAGCGGCCCCCCAATGCAAAATAAACGTCGGGCCACCGGCTTTGCACCGGTGGCCCGACAAACAGAACATTATTGCGGTGAGGCCGCGGGGGTTCCCTGAGGCCACGCGGCCTCACCGTGGTGAGGGGGATGGGGGGCACCGAGGCCGCCGGGGTCGGCAAAGTGCCCCGGCGGCCTCATGAGTCTGGGGGGGCCGCTCCTGTAGGAGCGGCCCCCCAATGCAAAATAAACGTCGGGCCACCGGCTTTGCACCGGTGGCCCGACAAACAAAACATTATTGCGGTGAGGCCGCGGGGGTTCCCTGAAGCCCCGCGGCCTCACCGTGGTGAGGGGGATGGGGGGCACCGAGGCCGCCGGGGTCGGCAAAGTGCCCCGGCGGCCTCATGAGTCTGGGGGGGCCGCTCCTGTAGGAGCGGCCCCTCAATGCAAAATAAACGTCGGGCCACCGGCTTTGCACCGGTGGCCCGACAAACAAAACATTATTGCGGTGAGGCCGCGGGGGTTCCCTGTGGCCCCGCGGCCTCACCGTGCTCAAGGGGTGAGGCACATTTCACAGCGAGGCCGCCGGGGTCGGCAAAGTGCCCCGGCGGCCTCATGAGTCTGGGGGGGCCGCTCCTGTAGGAGCGGCCCCCCAATGCAAAATAAACATCGGGCCACCGGCTTTGCACCGGTGGCCCGACAAACAAAACATTATTGCGGTGAGGCCGCGGGGGTTCCCTGAGGCCCCGCGGCCTCACCGTGGTGAGGGGGATGGGGGGCACCGAGGCCGCCGGGGTCGGCAAAGTGCCCCGGCGGCCTCATGAGTCTGGGGGGGCCGCTCTTGTAGGAGCGGCCCCCCAATGCAAAATAAACGTCGGGCCACCGGCTTTGCACCGGTGGCCCGACAAACAGAACATTATTGCGGTGAGGCCGCGGGGGTTCCCTGAGGCCCCGCGGCCTCACCGTGGTGAGGGGGATGGGGGGCACCGAGGCCGCCGGGGTCGGCAAAGTGCCCCGGCGGCCTCATGAGTCTGGGGGGGCCGCTCCTGTAGGAGCGGCCCCCCAATGCAAAATAAACGTCGGGCCACCGGCTTTGCACCGGTGGCCCGACAAACAAAACATTATTGCGGTGAGGCCGCGGGGGTTCCCTGAAGCCCCGCGGCCTCACCGTGGTGAGGGGGATGGGGGGCACCGAGGCCGCCGGGGTCGGCAAAGTGCCCCGGCGGCCTCATGAGTCTGGGGGGGCCGCTCCTGTAGGAGCGGCCCCTCAATGCAAAATAAACGTCGGGCCACCGGCTTTGCACCGGTGGCCCGACAAACAAAACATTATTGCGGTGAGGCCGCGGGGGTTCCCTGAGGCCCCGCGGCCTCACCGTGGTGAGGGGGATGGGGGGCACCGAGGCCGCCGGGGTCGGCAAAGTGCCCCGGCGGCCTCATGAGTCTGGGGGGGCCGCTCCTGTAGGAGCAGCCCCCCAATGCAAAATAAACGTCGGGCCACCGGCTTTGCACCGGTGGCCCGACAAACAAAACATTATTGCGGTGAGGCCGCGGGGGTTCCCTGAGGCCCCGCGGCCTCACCGTGATGAGGGGGTATGGGGGGGGGGCGTCACTTACCTGGTGATTGGGTCCGGGTGCTGGCATAGGAAGTGAGGGACGGGAAGAACTGTTCCCTTCCCTCGCTTCCTATTTCAACACGTTAGGCTGGTTCCTCTGTGGTCAGACTGCAGAAGCCAATAGGCAAACAGCTTGTTTGGCTTCTGCAGCCTGAACACTGTCAAACATTCTATGATTGGCTGTCATCTCCCAAACAGGGAGAGGGCAGCTAATCATAGAAAGTGGACTTCGGCTTCGAGTCCCTAAACAGAAACTATTCTGCCGAAGCCGGATAGCTGTATTTCAGCCGAACTTCGGCAGAATAGGGACTCGAAGCCGAAGTTCGGTACAGCCCTAGTACTAGCAACCCTAAGGGTAAGGGAAGTAGAATTAAACGCAGCACATATACTGACAACAAAGGTATCGATAATTACATAACAGATTCAGCACACGTCTCAAACAACATGTGGTACCAGCACATGACCCACATTGGTAAGCAGACAACTGAGGATAGCTGCTATGTGTGCTCATTGATCCCATACGCCATGAGTGCTTCAAGGACATTCGTTGCCACAGAAATACAGGAAAAAACAGCGCGATGTATAGTATATCTGGCACTATTCCAAACGAGGGAACGATTCCAAGGAAAGGTGGTAAGGATGCAGTGGGAGACAAGGGACACATACCCATACGAAAACAACTTCCTCAAGTCATATTTGAGTTACCACAAGAGCAGCCTACACGCTGAGGCACTCAGATACATGACGAGTGCCCCAGATAAAGGGGAAACGAAGAAAGTAACACTAGAATACCTGCCATGTGATTGGTACGCCACTGAAGTTCCTGGTGTGCAGGGATGTTGGGAAAGGCCACTGATAACATTAACAGGGAAGATATACATGAAAAATGAATGGGAAATAGGAGTGGTTGGGAGCAACATGATAACAAGAAAAAATGTTACCACCATACAGGAATTCAATGACAGATGCTGGACGACATGGGGTAAATATGTACCCATGCTGACATGGATGGAGAAGGATGAAGACCCAATAAGCAAACTACCACTGACCGCACCCAAGCTATGCTACCAACACAAAGGAGATGTGGAGGTGGGATACAACACTAACTGCGGAAGCATGATATAACTACCAGAGGGGGGTGCTGGAATGGCAGTAATAATTGCTCACTACTGGGCGTGTGGAGATAAGGCATACCACACCTTGCCTCCGTTCTGGAATGGTATATGCACCATGGTACACATGAATGTACCATCACTAGTGGTGCCCAAAAACATGTGAACATGGCCAATTTCCCCAAAATGGACGAAGGGAACAAGAGGAAGAGAAGGTCTGTACAATCACAAGAGGGGGAGAACAACAACAACAACAATAACATCCTACCGAGAATGAAAAGACAAGGAGAATCCCTGACAGGAAACTACCTGTGGGGAAGGTCGGAATCAGCACTCACCTCCATCCCACCAGAACATAGATTATTCAGCAGGGCTGCAATGTTCTTCTTGTCAATAATACACCCAGGACTACAAGCATATGCAGATGAAAAATGGCTTCAGATTACCCGATGGGAACTAATGATTAATTCAACAGTAAACGGATTCAACGCCATAAAAGAGGAGCTGCGAGCGGTAAGAATGGTAGCACTACAGAACAGATATGTACTGGATCATCTCACGGCTATGGAAGGAGGAGTTTGTGCAAAAATATGACAATCATGCTGCACATTTATTCCTACTAACGATGCAGATAATGGAACACTTACTGAAGCAGTATCACAACTGGCCCAGATGCACTCCAAAATGATGGAAGAAAGCAAAGGAGTGAAGAAGGATACTAGCTGGTTTTCACAGTTATGGTCATCGATACCATATTGGCTGTCAGATGGACTGAAAGTGATAGTTGGATGCATAATATTAGATGCAGCAGTATTGATTGTAATAAGGTTTTGAAAGGCCAGGAAGGCACGCACTACAGACGAAATGATGAAAATGGTTGGCATGCATCCCTTGATGCCAACTGATGATGACCAGCACACCAAAGTGATAATAAAGGAAAGAGAGAAACTGCGTAAACAGATCATTACCAACCACTTGGATCCACCATCTGTAAAGTTGGAGAACCCAAGAAACCCAATGAGCTATGTCTGAAGATGGGTATACTGCAAACCACAAGGGAGCTGTGTTTATATGTACTGGTCATTTGAAGACCATGTAAACCACCATGGACACTTGGGTGGAATAACTAAAGTATGGAGAGTAAGAGGAGATAAAGAAAAGGATATGTTTGTGGTCAACGTGTCGACCGGAGGGGGGACTGAAGTGGGAGAATGGGAGAACAAGCTCCCCCCAATCTCATCGCGACCATGGCTTAGAAGATCGCAGCCCAGGCACCCACCACAGGACGAGTTTGTCTATCTACCAGATGACAAAATGCCCTGGTTCAAGAACATAAGGATATGCCCACCAGCCTGTCCGACTCAAGCCAACACCTGCGGCATGGATGAACTCGACTAAGACAAAAGCCTCGAGGACCCACATCGTTAGAGATGCCACAACGACCTAGCCAACTGTATAGAACACACGTGCCACCATGCACACAGGTCACTCACGCGCCAGTCTACACGAAGAACATATTCAGTGCTATGACGTAGGTGACTGACACACCCACTGACACACATCTTTGTTATTTTTCACATAGGCCCCTTTATAGTAATGCAGGAATGCTAGACGCCTGAAGAACTCGCGTATACGCTTGCTGACGCTACTCCCACCTCTCACCTCGTGATGACACCATAATGTAGACATAATATTGCTTATGACGCCATGTCGAATCGCGACATAGGTACCATGGATTATGCATCCCCACCCATGAACTAGGCCCGAGTAGGCCGCAAGCAAGAGCCTCACCATGAAGACTGTATGAGCAAGAATACAAGTGCTGATCATGCAGAACGAGCCCAGCGAGAGCTCGTAGCCAAGGGCGCGATGTTGCAAATCGTATGCTACCAGCCGGCGCCAAGGTCACACCTGTAAGCAAAGCCAAGCACACAGAAGCGAAATACAACTTTAAATGTGCAGAATTCCGCTCCAGCTACGGTCTCTCCACACGTGACCAAGCTGATCTGACAAGGTGCCAGACCCACGAGACAGAAGTCGCCTGGGTCCCACGTCTGGGACACAGGTTGCAACAGTGAAATGGCAAGATGGACACCTACGGCGATGGGAATGAGCTGCTCACAAGCCTATGAGCAAACCCGTACATTGTCTGCACGAACACATAGTTACACATTGTTGCTAGTGACAGGTACACCGCGAGCTGGGAACGGCGATGGTCCCAGGCTTGGGGGCTCACGAGAGGACCAATCAGAACATGGGGGACTCATCACCGACGCCACTAACATAAGCCAATCATCAGGGGTCTTTGTGTAATGATTTTCAAGTATCTAATAGTAGGGACAGCTCAAGTATACCACCTGACTCTTCCTTAACCACTAATATTCTTCTCTATATGTATCCTATACTAGCCCTACCACTCGGGGAACCAATCCGAAGTGGCAATAGGTTTTTTGCTAACTTTCCCAGGTGACGCAAGTAGCGCGTCATACTGCTGTAAAAAGGGCCTGCTAGCCCCACTAAGTTTGAGAGTCTGGACGGACGCGTACGATCCAAGACCCATCCCTGCCTTTGGTATAATAAACAGCAGAACCACCTTGCTCCTTGTGTGTGTCTCATACTAATTTTTGGGAAACACGGGAGGAGTTGGGGCCTCCCAGCCCAGAGGTCCGCGGACGGTTCAGCCGACCCCGGGATAATCACCCCAACACTAATGCTTGGTTCTAGGTTTAAAATAGACCAAACCAGCCCATCATTAGTAATGTTAGTGGTCACATTTTAATGGGGGAGAAGCTCCTTTAGAAGAGGCGTGCACCTGTATACAGCTGCAATCAACATGGTTGCCACTTAAGGGGATTCCAAGTGGCTTTTATCGTTTCTGGGGCCATCCGCCATTACTTCGGGCATCTTCTACACTCTTCCTGGGGCTACCTTAGGCTGAGTAATAATTAGTTATACATTGGCTTGTTTCGCTTGACAGGTCCATTTGGGACACAACAAGAGCTTACCGATATATCTCAGTTAACTTATGGTCAAGGGGCAGATCTTGGTATGCGGCACTAGAGTAGTTACACACTGTGGATAATAGCATGACTTGACCTTTCAATTTTGGTGCCTACCATGTCTGTGTTCGAAGATGTCCAAATAAGAGCCCACCAAATCGGGAGAAGTTGGTGACACCGCAGCCACGACAGCTGGCACACCTTAAACCATCCCTGGCTGAGGCACACTCTGACCATCTGCCCAGACAATCCACACTGCTATCTCCTTAACACTTGGGAGTCATAACAACACATCGCCACTCTTATATCTGTTAACTAACAACATATAAAAAAAAGCAGGGCTCCAGGTGCCAGAATGCAGAATGAATTGAAACTAAATGCTTAAACACCTGACATGGCACAACTTGAAATCTCTACAAACTGCACCCCATAGGGTTGGTTCTGGTCTATAATAATATAAAAAGTTGCGGGGGGTTTGGATTGGGTGTGGAGTTGCGGGGGTATCTCCCTGCATATATGTCCTAATTGACCTTTTAAATTCGGTCAATTGTCAATTCGGTCAATTGTGAAAAGGTCAATTGTAAAATGGTCAATTCGTATACAACCAGACTTACAGCCCAGAATTGTCTGTGTGATAGTCACCTGCTTGTAATCATTATTTGACACATGCAAGCATTTGGGTACTAGGCATAATACACAGGACATTTGTAAATCTGCCATTGAAGACATGATACCTTCCGCCAGATGACCAGTCAGAATCTCCTGCTTGGATCGGAGCTGGGAATATCACAGATTTCCATCGGCTTTGTTTGTGTTTGTTGGCTGCCAGTGCTTTCCTTTAGCGCTGAGAACTGCAGGAAAAAAGAGCTCTTTATATGATCGTTTGCTTGTGATAGCATGAACATCTGACATCCTGCAGTCAGAGAAGCAAACAAGTTTGGAACAAGGTTTTCACTACTGTGCACCGGCTCCATTTGCCTACATGAAAGGCACAGACATTGGTGAAATGATTTTATTTTTTCTTCAGGAATAAACTGAACTGAAGACAGAACCCTGGTGTCAAAGGGGATTCTGTGGTTTATTTACCTCCGGGCCAGTCCTCTGTTTGCTGTTAGTTTGTGTCTGATCCTGTTAAATCAGAGCCACCTTAACGTATTTTGGGGGACAGGCACAAACAACTTGGTGGTGCTCCCGAACCTAAAATATTGAAGGAACCCCAAGACTTTCTGCTCCCCCTCCTCCACCCTATTATATTTTGAACATTTAAATGCACCCGGCAAAGGACCGTTTGTGATACTTTTACCTGCGTGTAGTCATTGTTTGACACAGCCTTGCTGATAGTTATTCATGATGTGAAGAAAAACCTTCGAAATATTAAAAATGAATAAAAAGCAAACCTTTATTCTGTACATTATGTAGGCCTTAAAATATGTATGCCACAGCCGTGTGACATTTGGTTGGCTATGTCCTGTCTTTCTATTCACATGCTCTAAATTAAAATAAGTAGCAGACGATAGGCTAACTTATGACATCATGGTGTGGAAAAGCAAACATTTTCACCAAAGTCGCCAACTTTTGCACTAAACATTCAGATAAGATGATCTGTCCATCATCAAAGTTTCCTCTGGTGGCAAAGCCAGATATGGACCTTGGCTCTTTGGCTCCACTCTCTATAATTTGGCCCCCAAATCTCCTCTTCTCACTAACACATTATAATCCTCATTGGGTGGTTACCCAGGGTACACAATCCTTGTTTGGTGTCACCAAGCTCTAGACCCTGCACCAGACTGATGCTGTGTTAATTATATTAAGCTTCTTTTCTGGTGTAGGCATTTTGTTTCAGTGGCAAGGTAGGCGGCACCATCCTTAAACTTCAAATACTCAAATTTACCAGCATTCAGGATAGAAAAGGTTTATTCTGTCTTGTTGGGATTTGAAACTGTGACATGACATATGAACACAGATCTGTGCAACAAAATCACACTAAGCCATCTTCAGAATGATCGTAGAGCTCTACTTAACAATATCAACAACTCAATACATTCCCCAATGAAAGGTGGAAAACATTGCATAAGTTGTCCCAGGGTGAATTCGCGAACGGTATGCACTACAGTGAACACAGACTGTGTTACAGAATTGGTTGATCAATTCAGACATAAGCTATTACCAACAGGACACAGCACACCCAGTGCCTAAATAGTGCACTACATAATAGCATATTGGGTGATGTATTTTAATGATTAAGTGGGCACTGACTTCTTTGTATCTGGACCCGGGTTGTTCAGTGTGTCCAATTATTGGAGCAGTGCTCAGTATTCCAGTTAACTCAAGACAGCAGCAGCTTCCCACTCACACTCATCCCCTCTCCAGCAACCATCTGATGCATTTAATGTTACAAGTAGCCACACAGGGGAACTGATGGCAGGCCTTGTCCTCATTCCACAGCCTGGCTGTGCCACTGCTGGGATATGCTGCTGCCCTGGTGGCCTTGACTGCATCACCTGCTGCCTTGGACCCCTGAATTAATCGGCCTACACTTCATACAAGCACAGGCATGTGCCAATTAGGAAACAAAGCAGGTGCACAGTGTTACCTCAGGGGCATTTGTGAGACACCACGGCCATCATTACTGCTACTGACCTGCATGTGCCGTGTTGTTCTTTTTGTTCAATGGGTTTATGCCAAGGGTGCAAACGCTTTCTCTAAAATTAAAAGATGGGGCCAAGGAAACTGAAAGAGTTGGCTCGGAAGAAAATAAGCCCCTTTTCTGTTTCCATTGTGGTACACGTGGGGGAACAAAAAGAGACATGGCTTGGCAGGTGGAAACGTGAAGGTACATCAGGTGTATGTTTGTTAAAATGTGCAATGGGCATGGTAGCAGGGGGTGGGCGAAGCACAGGTGTGGTGGGCAAGAGTGCACAGGAAGCCATGGGAGACCGGTGGCTATGTTGTCGGTGAGAGCAGCAGCCACTGCGCTCAACACATTGAGTATTATTACCAGCATGGCATTAATTCCACAGGAAAAACCATGAAAATCAATTAGAATTAAGGCCACTTGCAATTGGGCTAAATCTGTCCAATCGCTAGTGACGCAATGAGGGAGTTAATGGCAATTTCTCAGAGTCCTTAGTAGTAAAATGGGGGTGATAACTCCATCCATTTGCTTAACATATGCTACTGTACCTCCATGTAGCATCAAACCCTTCTGACGCTGAGACAGAATTGGAACATGTAGAAGTTTACAATAGTGCTAGACCTGGGTCTACTGATAGTCTGCTGTTTCATTAAGTGAACTGCCAGATTAATTCTAAGCCCATTGAACAATCATGTATTGTCTTAGATGATACTACAAATTGTGTGAGTTTTCTTAACTGTTTCCCTGCACAAATAATTTGCTTTTCTGTCATGGGATTGGGAGGAGTTTGACGTTGACTATTGTCTGTATGTCTGCCATTGTTTGCACTCTCCTAGTGCTGTATTCTTCATAGCGAAGTGTCTATGCAATGTTTGCATCATGAAATGCTGACATTTGTTAGGTCTGTTTGTAAATGTGAATAAACCTATTTATTTGAGAGTATTGGCAAGAGCACTAGTTTTTGTATATGCTTGCAGTCCTCAGTTCCTAGCTAGATAAAGGGGACATGCATATGAGAACAAATACCACTCGGCAAGAGGCTGGAAAGAGACACACCTCACAGTACATTGAGTGCAGCGGCCTACACATGGCGTTGAAGGGGACGTTGTTCCTCCTTGAAGCCCCTCACATATTCTTGATAGACTCACATTCTCCTTATCCTTCTGAGGTCTCTTCCATTTCATCACGTGATTCTCATGTCCCAACGGCAGTTTATTGATTAATCCAAGCTTTTTGCATGGCACGGTTCACTTGTAGAACCTGCTGTTCTCCATTCAGAGATCAGTGTTGCCAGGTGAGATCGAGTTATGCCAAATACTGCGTTTAGAATGGCCATGCGGTAAATGTGCACTTGGCAACCTCTTCCATGGATTTAAGCACGGCCTGGGCCACTGCCACACCAGCAGACGTTCTACCATGAAAATGCATTGCTTTATTCCTGCTTGTGGTATCCCCATGTTAAGGCAGAGGTGCAGCTTGAGGGTGTGGAGAAACAGACTTCGGGGGGTGGGGGGGGCTTGCAGAAATGCAGTGTAGAGAAGCAGATGTACACGTCACTTATGGAGCCCACCCCCTCGCCTCCGTCACATTGGAAGAGGAGCAAGAGAGCCTTGTGTGTCACACCAGGTACAATCCCAACGCTGCATCGAAGCTATGAGAGACGTTATGCTCTCAGACACCCTATGGAATGTATCCTTGCACTGATGTGGTAGGAGGATGTCTTCATACTCCAATGGATATAGAAGAGCTCTAAGTGAAATCAGACCAGAGTAAAGTGACGTCACAAGGAGCAGACACGAGGACACACTGAAATGATATGCCAATACGTAAAGGATGAAGATGTAACTAAAGTAACAAATGTACACTAAAGAAGATAAGTAAGCAGAGAATCAGCAAATGTATATGGGCAGTAACACAGGGTAGATGAGACATATAGAAGCTTGCTGCAGGAGAAAATCTAATCCAAGTAAAGAGGCCATGACGGAAAGATGGACATCAGTTTTGTGTAATAGTGAGCTAAGAAGACTTGAAGGGAGAGATCATAACTGCAGAACGGACAGGCGCTGGGAAACAGCTGTGTGCAAAGAACATCTGTCTGGCCAGGGATCAGGGATGCCATATCAAGAAATAATTGCAAGGTACAAAGGGAGTCAACAAGGATAAACCAGCTACGTAGGGCATATTTCCCAGCTACGTAGGACATATTGCAGGTGCCAAGTATTGAACAATTAAGGATGCATAAAGCATATATAAGATGGAGAACCCAGAGGCCAAGAAAAGTAATAGTTCCCAGTATAATTGAATCAAATAGCACTAAATAACACGTTGAAATGGACACATTTGTGGTCTACTCACAAGTGATGTAAGACTTGAAAACAAGACCTATTCATTGAGCTCTGGGTAAAGATAGCGATGTACCTTCACTCCCTTAAAAGTCCTAGAGAATAGAACAGTTGACAAGGCCAGCTACAAAAGAGAAGTCTTGGCTTATGACCTAACTGATGGGAGATGGTCGGCTAATTGACCAAAGCGGGCAGTGGTCTGATGGTTTTCCCCACACCTGGGTTTCGTTTTGCTCACATGCTCTAACGAGCCGAATGTCCAAGGCGTGGGAGAGAATGCCAACCAATCATGAGGGTTTATGGTGCAGTGTGCTATTCATTGTTGCAAGGGTCAATCCGTTGCTGATATCCTGCCATTAATCTGTATTATACACAGTAAGAGGTAGTTCAAGGCATGCTTATCTGATAGGGAGCAGCCAACTATGTCACTAACACCTAAATAAAGTATAGGTGTATATGTCCCCTTGACCATTCCCTCCTTTCGATATGTTTTATACTGTTTGCCGCTTAGGGTGATGTCACAGCTGATGTACATCGAAGTATAAAGTCTTTGTATAATCTAAATATAGCTTGGAGTGTGTAAGCTGTCATCTGTTTGTTCACCAGGTCTCCCTACTTTATTTGAGCTGATAATAAAGTTGTATTTTGCCATATTCTTTGAGTCTGCCCGGTTATTTGGGTCTGGGCTCATTTATTGTTAATTCCATCCAGCACTTCGACGGCAAAATACCTCTAATTGCCCTGTTGTGCTAATGACTGTAGGCCTCAGCACCCAGTCTGGTCTGGTGTGAGCAGGTGTGGTGGGAGGGATAGCTGAAATGCAATTGTAAAGTAGCTGTTGCGGCACTGGAGAGCTGTTTGTGTTAGCAGCAGAATCTTTCTCTGCATGGGAAGTCTGTCCAATTGCCTTCACATGCTCAAAGTGGTACAGTGAGCACCTCATTGGAAAATGCATATTAAAATGGTGCTCCTCGCAGTGCCAGAGCTCACATAATTAATTATCTTTGCACTTGGCACGGATTTGCACTATGCACGATGCCCTCTAACCTATCAAGGTAGTGGTAGGGGTGCCCCTTGCAACGCCGCAGCTGCACAGGTGCCTGTTACACAGAAATCGACATGATGTGTGCCTGTTTTCTGCATTGCATGCCAATAGGCCTGGTGTATTCTGGGACACGTTCTGCAGTTCTGCAGTACAAATGCGAAAAGTAAAACAAGTGTAAACATGCCAAAAAGAAGTCAGGAATGTTTGGAGCCTCCCAAATGGCATGTGCCATGCTGGCATGAACAGCAGAGTAGTGGCAGGGGCATGTGTGAGACACGGCGGACTCCCATTGCAGCAGTGAGATTCTCTACTGCACAGTGAAGTACTCTGAGGCTTGCTTGTGCACCGCTCCAAGACTGGTGATGCCGGAGACTGGCGCAGGAGCAGCACACTGGCCTTGGGAACAGGGCAACCCTATGTTTCATGTGTTCCTGCTTGTGGTGACTCATGACCCACCTGCCCCAACGCAGTCGCATTGAGTAGCATGTGTGGGTACAAATAGTGACACATGGCCCTCATTAGGACCCTGGCGGTAAGGGGTTTACGCTAGCGTTAGCTGCGCCGACCCCTTACCGCCAATTCCGAGTTCCCAGAGCGCCATGGTCATTTTTCCGCCCGCTTTTTGCGGGCGTAAAAATCCATGGCGCTATGGGACCTTGGTGTTAATTACGCCACCGTAATTTACGGTGGCGTAATTAACTCCTTCCCCACTCCCATTATACCCTATGGGGCCGAAATGGGAATGGGGAAGGGTAAATGGGTCAATGGGGACTTACCGCCCCGCCGACCTCGGAATGGGGCGGTAAGTCCACCATCCGCCATGGCGTAAACGGACTTTACGCCATGGCGGAAAAGTCCGCCGATGGCGGAAAAAATCCGCCAGGGTCCTAATGAGGGCCATTGTATTACAGTGCTTAGAAGCTATAGGATGCTGGTTGTAAGCGCTATTTAAATCACCATATTAATCTAATTATTCTTATTATTGGTTATATGTGATTTTACCGAATTAAAAAACAACGGACACTTGTTTAACTAAATATTTTTACAGAAAAAAAGAGATGTTTTTATTTTGTATTTGGGGGTCCCCACCCCAATCCCCCCGTTTCTCTTCATTTATAATCCAACCCCAACCCCCTCACTACCTGTTTTAACTCTTTACCCCACCCCTATATGTATATTTTCTTTAAAATCTGTGTTTCTATCTGCAAAAATGTTTAGATAAAAATGTCATTCGTTATTTTTAATTCGGTAAAATCAATGCATGCCATTGTGATTATTATTATTATAATGATTAATATGTCAATGGGAATAGAGTAAATTGTGACTTTGCAGTATACTGTATCTCATAAAAACAAGACATATTATAGTTATAACATATTTATATTATATTTATAGCAAAAGACAAACACACACCACAGAACTCTAAGTAATGTCTACTGTATACAGTGAGAAAATAACATTGGGGAGCAGATTGAAACCTGACGCCCGGTTTATTGATGGATTCTTCCAGATGGTGAGGGGTACACTAGGATCGAACCCTGGATCCCAATCAATTACCAATACGCCAGAAAAGAGTTTAACCTATCGGGAACAACAGGGGCCTGAATGGCTGTGTGCTTGAAAGAACGCCTGCTACACCCTTACGCCCTCAAAGCACGCTTTCTGGCCAGGGCCAGGGCAATTATTTGCAAGTGCTTTGGTCCCCGCTGAAAGACAGGGAGCCCGGTAATTGTGACATTGGAAACAGCCTCAGAAGGATTTGTCCTTCAGGGATTGGAGATGTGCATGGGTCGTGTTTTGGTGAAATGACGATAAAAAAAAGGGATATGTGCTGATGTCGCTTTCAAGTGCAGTGCAGCTGAAGTCGTTTTCAAGTGCAGTGCAGCTGAAGTCGCTTTCAAGTGCTTTCAAGTGCAGTGCAGCTGATGTCTCTTTCAAGTGCAATGCAGCTGATGTCCCTTTCAAGTGCAGTACAGCTGATGTCGCTTTCAAGTGCAGTGCAGCTGATGTCTCTTTCAAGTGCAGTACAGCTGATGTCGCTTTCAAGTGCAGTGCAGCTGATGTCGCTTTCAAGTCCAGTGCAGCTGATGTCCCTTTCAAGTGCAGTACAGCTGATGTCGCTTTCAAGTGCAGTGCAGCTGATGTCTCTTTCAAGTGCAGTGCACATAGAACACATCAACAATCCTCTTCTTTGCAGTACCTTCACTAGTAAGAAGTACTGGGAAGTACTGGGATAACAGACCAAATAAGAATGAAAATAACAATCATTTAAATATTTTATAAGGACCACTGAACAAAGGAAATCGCACCTGAGCATTAATAGCTGTTTTGTTTACAGTCAGACAAATTGTTTTACTTTATGACTCACAAAAGAGTAAGATGCTGGGTGACCACCCCTGTCCCCGAACCCCCCCCCCCCTGCCTCCAAGCCTGTGCATTCTGTTCTCTTCTGAATAAGGATTATGAAATGTGGGAGGGAGGGAGGGAGGGAAGGAGAAAGAGAGGGAGTGAGGGAGGGACGCTTTGAGGGAGCTGGTGTGACCAGTTTTGGCGGGAGATGGCAGATTTCTTCCCTGGTATACCCCTTCCTCTGGATGCATTGCAGCTGCTGCCCCCAGACTTGGCACTCATCAGCCGGGTTCCATGGTTGTTCCGGGAGCCCCTCCAGTTGCCCACCACACTGATGCATCACTATGCGTGTGATGCAGTGTGATGTTTGTTTGACACATGCTGCTCTCGCGGCGATGAGCAGGCCCCAGTCATAGCAGATTTCAGCTGCATCTGCCTCCTCCCAGAGCCAATTACGCGTCTTTCAAATCCCTTTCTCCGTGGTTCCAGCAACTAAAGGTGTTCCTGGAAGACGAGTAATATTGGTGAGTGGGTGCGGTTTGGAAGATAGTTGAACAGTCATGTTGAAGTTGTAATATGCAAGTTTGGCTGGGTCGCCATTCAGTGTGTGTGCTGTAGGGTGGACCCTGAAGACACATCCTGGAGGGGCAGAGGAGGGTGTATTTGCAGGCTGAGCAGAAATGCAGTTTTTCATTCATTGTTTTAAAGTTAGAGGGACATTTGAGTTATGTTCAACTAAAGGCACACAGTAAAACACTCATAACACTAAAAATAAATATTGATATGTGTAATAGGATTGGTCTCGCTATGTCCTATCTCAGCTGAGAAATATATTCATGTGTGCTGGTTAAAATCACATTTTCCAGGAACTTGACCAAAAAGGTAATTATCTTGAAAGATAATCATGAAATGGCTGAGGCAGCCCTGGACTCCACTCGTGCCAGGTTCTACACCCCCGGTACATTTCGACAGCTCGCTCCAATTGGGCAGGGTGTGGTGCAGGGTGTGGGGGGGCTCACACATTGAAAACCACTGGTCAGGGTGATTGGCTCAAAGGTCAACAGAAATTCCTGGGTCCATATTACAGAAACCTTTCACTGGTGCAAGTGCATTACATGGTATTAGCACTGGTCATAAATTGCCCTAGTGCAAAAAACATATTATTTCAATGCATCTTCCCAAATTATTGCATTGGAGTACAGATAGGAGGGAGATAGTATATGAGGAGGGACTCAAAGCTTGCAGGTGCTTTTTGATTATTTACAGACCCGTCGCCTGCCCACGGCAGTGATAATCCCTATGGCCATTACCACCAAGTTCCTGCTCCTACTCTTTCCAAGAACATGTTTCTGTGATCTCTTTGAGCAAGCTTTATCAAGCAACAACATTGAAAGTTGTGCTCTAAGTGACTGCCAGTGTTATTTCAAAGCAGTCTTCTAAGAGTGAATGGCTTAATCAGCACTGGAAGTGCCACTGGTGTAATAAAAATGCAATCAAGACAATGCAGAGCAACACAAGTTCGAATCCCAGGTCTTCGCTTAGAAACCGCTTTGGTATTAAGAGCATTATTAAAAAAAACTATTATAATTATAATCTCCAGGTTTCAGTCATGAATTCCAGAAGGCAAGCTCACTTTTTCATTCTCCAGGGGTTTTTAAGTCAGTATCGATGTTGGTTAATAAAATTGTAGACAAACGTTTTCCAGGTCAAGAGCTTTTGGAAAAGCACTATATCAATAAAAGATCATTGTTCTTATTATTATCAGCCTACAATTCAGACTGAGAATTACGACAAAAGATAAGGTCAGAAGCCCTCATTAAGTACACGTTAGGATCTGCAACGCTTACCTTGCTTCTCCTCCATAAAGGACCGAGAAGCATCTGCAATAGCCAGCTAAATCCAATCCTTTCCAATGCGCTGCCTGACTCTCTACATGATCTTTTCTGGATCCCGATGAAATCCTCTCAGTCCCCTACCAGCATGTGATGCTATACTGCCCTGAACCGTGGACCTTGCATCAACTCTACCGTGTATAGTGCTAAACTGCTCCGCTGTTGCTCTGCTAAGTTGACCCTTAACAAAACACACATAGAAATACAAAAGACATTACTGGTCCAGGGACTGGAAACCCTGTCTGACTCCTGAGATCCCTCGTAAGGGTGCAGTAGCTAAGACAACTGTGTCGTACATTAGTCTTTGTGTTAAGATGGTCCCCGTCTCTGATAATCGGTAATAGATAATCAATAATAAAGGGAATTGACAAACACAAAGTGCAAGAGAAAACCCAGCATTCTCTCAACGATATAATCCAGAACACACACTTTTAAATCAAATACACGTCACCAATGATGTCACGGTTAGTGGTAAGAAAACACTTTCATTCACTTATCCTATTGATTAATAAGATATACACCTATGCATTCTATAGTGAGGGCTGCAACTATTGGATATTCTATAACTGATGGCTCCTGCTAAATTCATCCTACTAAAATTATTACACTTTATTCTAACATATCATAGATTGGCACTGTACCAAATTAGCAAGTTAACATACAGGATCCTAATTGGTGAACAGTTCGCTCATCCGAGCATGGGCACATTAATGTGATGCCAACGTGTGTGGTGTGGAAGGGCAGATGATTGGACCGTTATGAACCAGTTTGAAGCAGTCACTCCCTTTTCGTTCCCATGCCTGTGGCTTTATCTGCCAATGTGTATGTTGCCGAGTCATGTCGTAGGTGTAAGGATGTGCTAAGGGAACAGCAGGCGCATTATCTAGTTAGGCCTGCAATAAATGATCACTGTTCTGATCACATAGTAGCGGACCACTGTTCAGAAATCATTTTCATCTATTTATGGAGTATTTCTGCTATCCTAACCTGTGTGTGCTGTGGTGTGCATTATTCATTAGAAGGTCATTTTGGCATGGTAGCTTTTTGAACCTGGAGATGAAGGCGAGCTGTACTTTCTCACGTCTACCAATAAAAGCTAATTCACTTTTTAGTTGTGCTGTGTGCTTCTAAAGAATATTATCTAGTGTGGATTGGATATCTTGTCAGGGCTTTATGTGAGGTATGGTATCACAAGTATGACACGGACTCAAAAGGTACAATTTATTGAAGTTTCATTAGGGTTGGAGAAACTCCTATTTTGCCCCATAGCTAATATGCGAGTAGCCCCGACCATCAAATAATAAATAAAACAGTCCTAGTTGAGTCCGTCAAATCAAAATGGCCTATACTAACAAAAAACAAATGCCAACCCTATATCTTGTACAATAAGTGTGAAAACGAGAATATGTATGCAAAGGAAAGTCAGTGTTCAAATATAAAGAATACATGTGGCTGAGTCAGCTCTCCTCCCCACATTGGACCGCACTGACTAAGGCGGTCCCTGTAGGCAAGACGACACAATCTGGCTCAGGCTCTTAACACAAAGGAAGTTTGAGATGTCGATCGAGACCCGCCTGGCCTTCCACGTTAATGTCTTACTTTTCAATTTCTAAAACACAGTTCACCAAAATGTTCATGTTGGTCCCCCATTGTCGGGCTCATACCTCTCAAAGCAAAAGTTCACATCAGTCTCCCTTAGTCAGGCTCAGACCATTCAAAGCAAAAGTTCACATCGGTCTCCCTCAGTCGGGCTCAGACCTTTAACAGCAAATGTTTACGTAGGTCTCCCTCAGTCGGGCTCAGACCTCTCAAAGCAAAACAAAGCACTTACAGGGGTTCCCTTTCCCAAACTTAATTCATCACCTTTAGGGGATCCCTTCCCCTAATTTATTACACCTTCGGTCTCCCTCAGTTGGGTTCTCACTGTTTCCTGATACCGAAGAATGTGCGTGGTTTTTTTTACAGACTTTCACAGGACCACATCGACTTTCCAGCTTTAAACTCACACTCCTATGGTATTTGCCCCAGTGCTTCCTCGTCTGGGTAGTGCACTGTATTATGCACCAAAGTTCAACGTTCACCCTTTTACTTTCCCCTTTTTTCAGGGTCAATTTAAATCACCTTGCTTTTATAGCTCTTTCACTTTATCAGTACAAACGCGCAGCCTTCAATTGTGTGACATAATGATGCCACTTCTGTCTTTCTTTAGCACACACTGGTCTCTCACGTTGCTTGCCAACTCACTGGCTCTGTGCGTTTCTTTCTTGTCTTTACTGTCTTCCAGTTTACGAGTCAAGGTTAGTTCCACAGGCTTGGTCTTGCCTCCCCAACTCTACTACCCGGGAGTGTCGCTGGCGTCCTTGAAACACAATGCAGCCTTCTTGTTTGGGATTCGGCCTTCTCCACATGTCTTTCGCAGCCCTTTGGAAGCAACAGCCTCCTGCAGGGAACTCCTGGGGCTCTTCACCCGTGGTTCTCATCCCTAGCTCCGTACCTCTGCTCCATTAGGTTCACCATCACCCCAGAAGTTCTGCTGTTACTCGTTTTCCACCTTTTTCTGAGTGTGTCTCAATGTTCCACCTTTTATCAGTTTGAGGAGAGCTAATTGGTATCAGATGCATGCACTTAGAGTCAAGTGACTGACTTTGCCTGACCCAATTAACGGGACATGTCCAATGCAATGTGTAAGAGTTAGCATTAATACTCTCAGTTGCCCTCTTCCTCGGCCCAGTGTTTTTGTGGAAAGGGGTGTTGGGACACTGGAGAATCCTATGAAATAGTAGGGATCATTGGTACAGGAAAGGGAGGAATGCTGCATCTCACCACTGACTGCCTCACCCCCACTCCCCAAAGATCCCTCACCCAGGTGATCCTCCCGCTCTTATACACCCCTAGGGTCTGGATTCAAAGGTGATGGCCATACCCTGGCCACCCGAGAGTGAGATCCCTGGGGACTAGCACCTTTTGGTTTCTCACAGGGCCCCCTTTCTTACTGACCTTGAGGCCCAAGCTTCTGTCTGAACATTGTGATGTTTGGGATTATGTGCAAAGCAGTTCTGATGTCAGGAATCAGTATTTCAGAATAAAGGCATTACAAAGTTTGGTCTGAAAAGATGGCACAACTCTAGTTCTTTCTCCACAACGTTAATGTTCTTCATGTCTCAAGCATTGCATGCTGCCATACATTATTCACTGCCCATTGTGAAGAATCCTGTGGATCTCTCTCTGAAACCCTGCCTAAAGTCTCCTCCCAGATGGCCAGGGGAAGGCAGATGCTTCGTGATCCCAACCCTGGTGGTGCGCTACTGTGTCAGGATCACCTGGGTGAGGATAATGCCCAGGGAAGTGAGGAGATGCTGTGGGATGAGACCCAGTGTTTTTCCTCTAACAGGGAGACTCTTACCACTGTACCTGAAGAGGTTATGGCTTACTGTCATTTTAATGTCTCTCAGCCTCCTATGAAATTTAAGGTGGTAAACCCTAAAGTTGCAACACCGAAACCTATTATACCAAGGTACACTAGAAGGAATGGCAGAAATGCCTTATCTACGTCATTTTCCTCTAGCAAAGTTAAAACCCATAGCCCTCTGTTATAAATACTAAGGGAATTTAATCAGACCTTAGAAATACTCAAGAAGTAGAAAACCCTAATGTTGATGACGTAAACTGCATGTCCCAGAATCCTATAGGGACTGAGACGAAGAAGGCGGCTAAGGAAGCATGATCAATATAGTAGTCAGACACATAGGCCTGAGAGCTTTTCAGGCAATTGAAATCAATGGCTCACACCTGAACGCAATTGCCAAACATGTGAGGCATAAAACACTGCAGCAGAAGATGTTTATTTATTTCCTTTGAATGTTTGGTTGTTAAGTTTGAGGTTCAGTTTGTTAATGTTAGGAGTTATTCCCTTAGCTTTCAGACCAGGTAGGGCATTCCCTGATAGAGTAGGAATAGCAAGGATTTACTAGCAGTTGTCCACCTCACATTACTGACCCCTCACACCAAGTATTCTGCAACCTATCCCTATGTACGCCAATCTCTATGGTACTTGTGAAACCCTATCTTTGTATTCTGAAACCTGTCCCTAAACTTGTGAGGAGTGCACTCTACTTCTCACTATATTCATGTTGCACATTCTATTCTATTCTTTATGGTAGTTGCATTACTTCTAATTATTTTTAAACAATTTTTTTACAGATCACTTCTCGGTTTGCACTTTTGTTCGCTTCTGGGAACAGGTGAGGCGGGGCCAGACATTGTGATGATCTTATCTGCATCATAACACTCCCCCCATGGTGGGAGGGGGGAGTGTTGACCAAATACCCATTTCCCTTCATCACCTCATATCCACCTCTAGGGATCTACAATTTAAAGACACCCCCCTTAGTTTTCCTCCATGTTCCACAAATTCTTCTGGACCACATGTCAAGAAACAACAATCCCCACCTCCATCACGGTCCACCCAACGCTGGGTGTAATTTTCAGGATCCAACAGGAGTTCATATTTATTGCCATGGGGGTCAATTGATCTTTCTATGACATTCATGCAGTGTGGTTCATCTGTCTGAGTAAGGACGTGTGCTATGTTATCTTTAGCCAGTAGTATTTTCAGCGTGTGTTTCTCGACTGCTTCCTTACCGGCTCCTTTACATTGTCTTAGCATAATTTGCAACACACAGGTGCCAGTCTGTACTATTACTAGTACTGTTATTAGTATTTTAAAAGCATCTCATCACCAGGTAGGTGCCCATGAGAACAGATAATCAAACCAATCCTCATCTTGAGTTGTCTCAATCTCCTGCACCATTTTTGCACACAGAGACCCTCCATGGCAGTGAGGAGGTCAGGGACATACCTATTTTCAACGGTCATCAATCTGACAGCTCTTAGCTCCTCCTTGATGTCTTTAAGCCCCTTTGCAGTAGCATTTATCGTTTGCACTAACTCCCATCTGGTTATCTGCTACCACTTAACATTGCCAGCTATTTGCAGGCCAGGGACAAGGAGGGATGTATAGAACATGGATGCGTTGATGAATAACCTGTGTCCAGGCGGTATCTCATCAAGTGACTCTGCACTTATCTTTGAGAAACAATTGTCTCTTTTGTGCCCTGTAACATTAATGATCTTTTCTCTTTTTTTTTATCATAGGTCATGGGGTAATTTTAAATTTGCACCAAGTCACTTTGAGGCATTACCAGTGCTAGTGCATGCAACACTGTTAGTGAGCACATACCACCCCAATTTGGCAGGAGCTGCATATAAGCCCTTGTATCACAGGCTCAATAGTGGTCCATTTGTACAGCTGTGCCAATTTGCATACCTGGTAAACACATGATGCGACTGCATCCATCGTTCTTTCCCACGTGCAAGTTGGCAGTGCATGTCCATTCATCAAAATAAACTTTATTAGCACTTTCCAAAATTCCACTCCATGCTCCTATTAGAGTTTCTTCTATACATACCATTATCCGTTCCACCCATCCTTCAGAGGTGTACACATCCCCCACTCCATGCTCCTATTAGAGTTTCTTCTATACATACCATTATCCGTTCCACCCATCCTTCAGAGGTGTACCATCCCCCACTCCATGCTCCTATTAGAGTCTCTTCTATACATACCATTATCCGTTCCACCCATCCTTCAGAGGTGTACACATCCCCCACTATATGCGACTGTGGTTTATCCCAACAGAAGGTTATTTGTTTCCCTTGTGAATCTGTGCACTTCAACAATGGATGTTCAATAACTGTCACATCACCTGTGCGTGACCCTGACAATGTATACTTCATTACCATTTATTTTGTCTCTTTACGTTTCATTTGCTTAATAAAATGATCCTTGTATAGGAATTATGCTTGTGTAACCCTTATTATGTAAATCCACTTCCCCTGAAATTGTCCTCTCATTTGGCACAATGCATTATGAGTTAGAAAATGTGCTGTGTTCATTGGTATTTCCTTAGCCACAGACACTTTGGAGGTGCTCAATGCATATGGAATGAGAGAGCAGATGAAGCAGTTTTCATCCAATCGCTGCCTCTCCAGCTTGGTGATATATCTGTAATGCAGGTTATTAGTTCTTTCATTGTAACCTTCAAAATGGCTTCTCAGAAAATATTCATCATTGGTCGAATCTCTCTTAATACTTGTCATACTTTCTACTCATGTTGGCAGTTATATTAATACTTTCATCACTAACATATCTTATTGCCAAAGTATATGCAAACCAGAAAAAACAAAAGGGAAAGAAAATACATCAACCATTATACTAATAGAGTCAATTTTCTCTAAGTATATTTTTTTATGCACACGGGGTAGTAAAATAGTAGTGCCCTTTGCCCTTGAATAATACATTCTTCTGTAGTGCGACATCACCTGCCAAGTTGCTAGTCAACTCTCACTCTTGCCCCTATCTGGGGTCTGGTGACCTCTTCTTCTTGCCTCACTTCGCCCAACAGGGGAGCCATGCCTCCAAATATTTTCATATCACCAATATGTACCCACACCTTTTTTCCTTGCCCTTTTACCAAGGATGGAGTTGCATTCTGGACGGGATATGGGCCATCAACTCATGGTTTATGTTACTTGTAAACACAATTCTGCACATGCACTAAATCTCCAGTGAAGAGTTGCAGGGTGCTATTACAGTATTTACATCTACAACTCTCTCTCTGCTGTAGTTGGTTGCTTCTTGGCCCCCTGCCGCACCTGGATCTATCGAGAAATGAGCTTCAAGCATTCAGTCATGGCAGTTAAATAAATATGCATTTCATTTCCCAACACAGTCGCTAAACTCTGTTTCCGACTGAGCACATGTGGGAGGAGCAATGGGGACGTGCATTCTTCTACGTGTCACTATTTCGTGAGGTGTGAGATGGTGGTCTGAGCCTGGCTGATTGCATAACGCAAAGAGAACCAGGGGAAGGCAGTACCACCAAGTTATATTTAAATCATCTCACAATTATTCTATGCGTTCGTTCATAAGGCCGTTTAGACATGCCACAATGCCTTTGGCCTGGAGATGACAGGCAGAACAAAGCTTCGGCTTAATAACAAGCAGGGATGTAATTGCAGAAAATAATTAATTTGCAAAGTCTGGTCCATTATCTTACCGTAGCACTTCACATACACCCCATCAGGGAAACACCTCATGTACAAGGAACTTAGCAGCCGACTTGGCGTCTGCATGGATACATGTTGCTGCTTCTATTCAGCATGAAAAAAGGGAAACACAACCACAATCATGTATAGATATCCATTACAACTGTGGAGCATATCGGCCAAAATACGCCTTTGGGGCAGAGCATTGTTCCTCTCACTGTTCTCAAGGTATGCCCAGCTGTGTATTTTTGGCATGCTGAACAATTTATGATGACATTCATAACAGGTTCATGCAAATTAAGAACAAACCATTCCTCAGAAATGGTTGCTGCAATACACTTCCGTGTGATGTGTGCTGGGTAGTACAGTTGCTCTAATGCTACTGTAAGGACCTCGACAGGTATTACAGGTTTTCTGTACTGTCTTATCACCACACCAAGTCAGTGGGGGACAATGAACACCCTCTCTTCATCCATAAATTATGTTCTTGTGGTGCATGTCCCTGTAGCTCAATTAACTGTTCCAATAGTGATACATTATAGCTCTTTCTAATCATCATCATGTTACACCCCATTTTATGTGTAGTATATGTTATATTTAGAATTTGTAAAAACATATGCTGTTCTTTTTGCTTCTGCATATGCTGCTTTATTACCACAGGAAATAAAGTCTGTACCATTTGTGGGGGTTGTTCATTTCACCACAGCACTCACCATTGGTTATGCCCCCATCTCAATCAACCTTTCTAGTAATTTTGGCATGCTGCACTGGAGTGCTATATGTTTGCTGAAATGTCCTCCTTTTGCACCGTGAAAGTCCTGAATGTACTGTAGAATCTGAGTATATCGTTACTACCTGGTCCTCTTGTTTTTCTAATGCAATTATCATTTGCCACTAACTCTTTTGCCTGCGCTGAAAAATGTCCTGGCAACCTCTCACTTTGCACTACCTCAAAATAGTCACCTTTCTCTCTTACCACTGATGTACCCATGTACCTCAGTCCCATTCTCTGATCTAACATTGATGACCCATCAAAGAAAACCACCTCTCCCCCCTCTAGTGCAATCTACTCAATTTGGGGGATGTCATCGTATATGTCAACATATGTGGTACAATCATGGACCCAATCTCCTTCCTCCACTGGTGCAGCAATACATTTCACAGGAGTCACAATGTGGCACCTAACAATTTTAATCAATGGGTTGGACACAGTAACCTCATATCCAGGCACCTGCTGTGTGGTGAGCATTGATTTTGGCTTCACAATAATGTTAATGTTAAAAGTTTTTACACCATGCACATGTGCCACTTGCGTGGTCTCTTGGCACTATGGTGGCTCTGTGAATAAAAGGAGGGGTAAATATTAATGGGAGGAGTGGGAAAAAAGAGCAAATGACATGTGATTTGCTGTTGGCAGCTTTAATCTGGGAGGACCATTCACTGAGCCTGTGTGCAAGATTTGGGAGGCGGCCATTATGTGGTGTTGTGCTAGGATGTGTGTGCTATATCTTGTGGTTGTGGTGTTGTGAAATATGTGTGGTTTTCTGTGCTGAGGTGTTCTTTTTTGTTAGTGGCAGATCTTAAGCTTTTTCCGGTTGATTAGTAGTGACTACGCATCCTCTGTTCATCCTTTCCAGTTGCATCAGTGAAGTCGCCTCTGTGTGCACTGCTAGTATGTTGGCAGCCTAAACTCTGGCTCTATTTCTGGCCGGCTGTCGGTTCTCTGCCCCGAGGGTGTTCAGCAGCGGGTGCGGGGGTTCTATGTCTGGATTCCTTTGAGGAGTTTAAGTTTCTAGTAGGGGCAGAGATGGTGCTAAATCTAGTCCCCTCTTTTTTAACCTTACTCACTAGGGGAGGTTCTTTGACTGGATTCCTTGCAGAGATTAGATTTCTGGTAGGGGTGGCGTTGGTGCTAGGTCTAGTTTCCATTTGTTTGCCCTTACTCATGGCAGGCCTGGTGGTGAGCCTCCCTTACCCATTTCCCTCCCTGGATTTCTTGGGCCTTCTTCCCTAGGACTGGTGATTCTAGCTTATCATCTTCTCTTTGCCTGGATGCTCTCCGGTTTGGTTGGAGGTGGGTTGGTGGAGTGTTTCTCTTGGGTCTTAACCCTAACTTGTTTGTCCTAGTTGCTTCTCTTTTTTATTTGTTTGTTTGTTTGTTTGTTAATTATTTATAATGCACATCATACCCTATGCCCTAGGGTAACAGGGCACAGTAGTTACAAGTATAGGCGAAGCTTAGTTGCACACAGGAATATACAGATTACATACAAGTAGAGATTACACAGGTGTATATACATTATACCCTGGGGTAACAGGGCACAATATTTACAGGTATATGCGAAGCTTGATTGCACACAGGTATATATAGATTACATACAAATAGGGAGTGCACAGGTGAATATACAGATAAGGTGTTTTCAGGCATGGTATACATCATGGGAAAAACGCTGGCAATTCCCAAAAGGGTATATACATAATAACATCAGTCTGGTGCAGGGGCAATTGCAGAGATACTGTCATAGCAGTGAGCGTGTTAGGTAATATGGTAATTACCAAGGCGGAGGCCAATCACTTGCAGGATGGTAGTTATGAGTGCTGGATGTTAGATTTCAACCTTGTGATAGTATTGGATCTGAATTTGTGGTAAGATTAGTCTGTTCTTAAACTGGGGGGCAGCGTGTTCCAGAGTTTGGCCGGTTTTACCGGAAAGCTGTTACCTCCAATAGTGGATTGTTTATATTTTGGTATGGAGAGTCGATCTCTGTTGGCAGATCTTACAGGTCTTGTGGACGTCTGCTTATGAAATCTTTCGGCATGGTAAATAGGTGCAGCATTGTTGAGAGATTTGTGAGTTAGCAATAAAGTTTTTAGGAGGACTTTATCGAAGGTTGGGAGCCAATTATTCTGACAACAGGTTTCTGAAATGTGGTCTTTTCTGGATATGCCTAAAGCCGCTCTAAGAGCATTATTTTGAAGAGTTTGGATTCTTTTGATGGTGGCTTTGGACGATCCTAGGTAAAGGGCATTACAATAGTCCAGGCGTGACAGGATGAGGGCTCTGGCCATAGTGATTTTCACCTTGTGTTCCACTTTTGTGATGTTGCCATCAATTATGAATGATGAGTATTTGGAGCCCAATTTTTTTTAGATTGGATGGGGTGCCCAGGATGATGAGTTCTGTTTTATCATCATTCAAGCATACACCATGTGTGGCCATCCATGCCTGGATAATGATATACACTCTGTTGACCAAGGCCAAATCCTTTTCATAATCCTCTGAAAGAGGGAGGAGGATCTGCATAGTTAGTGTAGGTAATACTGAGATGATCCAGATCATTGAAAAGGGGCTTGGTGAAGATATTGTAGAGTGTAGGTGAGACGCATGAACCCTGGGGCACACCACAGGTGATAGGTATAGGGTCTGTAGCTGCTAGCGGAGAAAAAGACCCTCATTGTTCTACTGTTTAGGAATGATCTTATCCAAATTATACCTTCATAAGAGAAGTATGCTGCTGTATTTATCATGCTTTCTTGGCTTTGCAGTGTGTATGCGTCATTCAGCCGGTTTCGTTGTGCTTGGAGTTGAACAGCCAGGTTTTCAGCAATTTCCTAAATTTTGCATGGTACTCGATGGCTCATATTTCCCTGGGGAAGGAGTTCCATAGATTCACGGCTAAGCATGAGAATGCTGAACCACCCAGATCTTTCTTCGTGTATCATTTGGGTTCAAGGCAGATGTCGTTGCAGGATCTCTGGGTTCTGTCTGGTTTGTTGACAGAGAATTTCCTTTGGCTAAAGTCTGCTCCCTGGCCATGTACCGATCTGTGAGTTATGCACAGGGTTTTGAAGGAAATTCTCTTTTTGACCCAGAGCCAGTGTAGCATCCTGAGAGAGAGTGTGATGTGGCCTCTGTTGCCACGTTTTGTATTCATTGTAGTTTCATCAGGCGTTCTGGCATTCCGAGGTATATGCTGTTAGCATAATCAATCCTGGACATAATGAGGGATATGATGGCTTGTGTTTAGTGCATGAAGGAGAGGAATGGTAAAATCTTTCTTATTTCTTGTAGGAGGAAGAATCATTTTCAGATTATTGCATTGACTTGGGGTTCAAGTGTCAACTCATTGTCCAGGTCGATTCCAAGTTTTTTTTTACAACTATGGATGGTGTGGGTTTCCCAGTTCTGTCGACCATGGCATGTGTTGGTTATTTCCTCTGTCTTCCGGTGTAATCATGATTTCAGTTTTGTCAGGGTTGATTTTGAGTTGGTTAATCATCCATTGGTAGAGCTCCTTGAGGCATTCTCCTAGGGGTGCATTCTCTTCTTGAATGTCACTGAATTTAAGGATGATTTGTGTATCGTCTTTGTAGTTGTAGCATGTAAGTCTGTATCTTTTGATGAGGTTAATTAGCAGTGTCATGTAGATGTTGAAGAGAAGAGGGGATAGTGAGGATCTTTGGGGTAATCCACAGGAGGAATCTAGTGGCGTGGATTTGGTTGCAGTGCAGTTTTCTCTTTAAGGCGTTTTGTTTTGTTTCCAGCTTGCGCTTTTGTGTGGTTTTGATGCTGATTCTCCCTGTCGTCTGTGGATTCAAACTGCAATATGCTCAGGAGTGAGCCCTTTTGCACAGATAATGTTGGATGGCGCTTGGGGAAAAAAACAGAGGAGGAAGATGTAAAGTTATCATTATAGCGTGCATGTCCCATGATCAGCCACAAGTCCAACTATTGTGTGTCTTATATTAAACTCACTGGGCCTCATTACGAGGTATGCCGGTAGCCATGCCGCTATTGGCGGCATGGCTGCGGCAAAACCGCATCCGTGTCCGTGTCCTCGGAATGAGGAGTTACCGGACCATTCAGAGTTCGGATGGCCCGTTAATTCCTCACTCGAGGACACGGACACGGTCATCCCCATTCCTATTTCAGCCCTCATAGGGCTGAATGGGAATGGGAGAGGGAGTAAACAACGGGCCATTACGAGATGGCCCGTTGTTTGCTACCTCTTCCCCTTGTGGGACCCTGTATGCACGCCTGGTTTTCCTAGGCCTGCTTAACGTGTCCCGCGAGGGGACCTCGTAATGTGGCGGAACGGGTTGAACGGCGCCGCAGCCTTTTACAGCACCGTTTAACCCGTTCAGCCAGGGTCGTAATAAGGCCCCCTGTGTGTTCAAGTGTTCTGAAGTCAACACAGGAACACCGAACTCAGTCGCCACTGTATGATAGTCTGTGTGGTGTCCCGGGCATGAGTCTTCATTATTGTTTTTTATAATCTTTCATTAAAACGAAAATGTGGTCTGGATTCAAGGTTCTCCTTATAGGGGTTCACTTTATCTAAGGTAAATTAGCAAAGGGAAGTAAATTAGCAAAGGGAATTCTTTAAATCTAAAATTTAGTACACATTAAAATAAAAGTCTCAAAGATTGTGACATCATATGCAAAGACAAAGTAATCCAGGATATGAATTTCATAAATAGTATGGTGTGACAAAGTCACTGTGCCAACATCGCATTCAGACCCCAGACCGCTTGAGAGTAGGACTGACAGATCCCTGAACTATTCCCAAACCCTCTGAGAGATGAAATAGTTAGAAACTACCAGCTTCCAAAGAAGCAGGGTATTCGTGACTGAATCTCGCAAGATGCATGAGGTGCAGAAATCAAACACATGAAGCAGATTCTGGAATGTCTTTTATGAATTCCGAAGTAGATATGCCATGGGGAAACACTAGCACAGCCAGAGAGACCCCTAGGTCAGCAGGTGCAGATCCTCAAAGATTCAGATGAACTTATTGCAAACTCCTCTCACCCTCATCAGCACTGCATGAAAAGGTAAACAGTGTTCTCCTTCCCCTGAAACTGCAGCATTTAAGGAGAGAAATATTTCATTACCCTCTCCAAAGAAAGAATGATGTTTAACATGTGGAACCTTACTAGAGGTTTTCCTGTCCCTTGTGATGGCCTTGCAAAACCAGTCACACACAAACCAGGCTTCTGTACAGTGGGCAGCCTGGAGGCATGACAGGAGCAGAACAGCAGGCATACACAGGCTCCTGCATGGGAAGCAAACTGAAATAAATCCCAAATGGTTTAAAGCCTTTTAAAGAACCCCCCCCCCGCCCCGGATTTAAATAGGAAGCCAATTCACCAAGAAGTTTGAAGGTTTTAAAACTGAGGGTAAGATCCACAGATGGTGCCTCTGCGATGCAATCTAAGGGCAGGGGTCTGTTACAAAACTAGAGAGCACCGGAGAAGGGCAACCCATTGTGCCCCAGAAGAAGGGTCTTCTACAGTAAGTGGTTAGGGGAGCCGCTTAAAACCAGAGGAGAGATGTGCTCCAATGAGGTGCAGAAGAGCCCCAGAAGAGGGGTGTTAATCCCAGAAGAGAGGTGCTCCAGTGAAGGGGAGAAGAGCCCCCTGGAACCCAGACAAGGTGTATGCTCGTGTGAGGGGGAGGGGTACAGCCCTTGGGATCTCAGAAAAGAAGTATGTTCCCGTGAGGGGAGGAGAGCCCTGTATGCCCTGAAGGTGGTGTACTCCAGTGGGGGTATTAGAGCCACAGAGATGCCTGACCCAAGATAACCGGGTGAAAAGTTGTAAGAGAAAGAGAGATTGACCCTCATTACGATACTGGCGCTAAACCATGGCGCTATTAGCACCATGGTTGGTGCCGGTATCGTAACGAGTCCGCCAATGTTCAATGGGGAATTACCACCCCATTCCAAGGTTGGCGGGGCAGTAATTCCCCACTGAACATTGGCCCTTTCCCATTCCCATTTTTGAAAGAAAGAGAGATTGACTTTGATCCGCAGAAGAAGGGTTGTGTAACAGAGGGGGAGCACCCCTTTGCCCAGGAAGGTATAAGTAAATGAGAGGAGAGTCCCAATAAGGGGAGGATTTTGGGACACTATGCAAAGGGAGGGAGCCCCAAAATCCAGAGGGGGTGAGAGAAGCTTTGTGGTCACCAGAAGAAAGGATAAGAACTGAATCCTACAAATCACTAAGCAAGAGACCTTCCAGTCTGGAACTTTCTGTATGATTTTTACTTGCCTTCCTGTAAAGACAGTCCTTCTTTCAAGGACTACACTTCCCAAGAACCTTCATGCTACAGCCATCCTGAACTAATTGCCATGCAATAGTCCTATGTTTTGTTTTTGCTTAATGACACCCTTTAACTTTATTCCGGTGTTAAAAGTTGCGTGTTCCCTCGGCCATGTGACGATATTCATCTTTAACATATTAAAATGATCCCAAACACTGCTGGGGAAAGAGTCTGAAATTACAGGGGGTGGAGGGTGTCAACAAGAGTAAGAGGAGGGTCAGAGGAATCAGTGACATTATTATGGTAACACAGCAAGATTTAGCAACATAAGATCTTTTTAGTTCATGTAGTCATGCCTTTCCTCAAAAATGATGTCCCACGTGAATGACTGCTGATTGTGCTTAGTGCTTAGTTATGCAAACTATCTCCCCATCTATTGGGCCTATTTGCATTTAAAATTCACAACTCTGTCCCTAAGCCTTATGCTTCTAAACATCATGCACACAATTATGCCTAGATGGCATGCTAATTAGCTGCATTTTTACAGTATGGAAACATTATCATTTCTTCTGCATAAATGATTGTTAATTTGAAGCTATTCTACTGGGGCCTGGAACGTATTTTAGCCCAACGGTAAAATCATCTTTCAGTAACTACCAAATCTACTTCCCCACCACATGTACACATTCCTCTCAGTTTCATTCTCTGGAAATATTCTATGAATGAAGGATTGGATTTTGTATGCAGGTTATCACACATATTTGGTTTCTTTTTGCTTATTTTGCTTCTTGGTAAACGATGTGGTGGGGAGTCACACCTATGCCTTCGATTTTGATGGGGCTTCTCCTTGGTTTGTTGAAGGGGAAAGCTGTCTGCTGCGCCTACACCTTGAATATTTTATGATGCCAGGTTTGAATGCTGATGTCTGAGCACTTGCAAGAATGAGCTGCACCTGTGCTAAGCAAGGCTGGGTGAACCTCTGCCCACAATTGCCTGCGGATTCCACTACATCCATTGCTTTGCCTTTGTTGTTCCTTTGAGAACTCGTGGGACTTCCTGGGAGCCAATAATGGTGTCCAACCCCATTTAATGGAGACAGCCAGACATGGCAGGCCAACCATGGTCGATGAATTTCCAGAAAATATTCTATGTGTTTGGAAGGTTCAGGAGCCCCAGTAAAGGACCAGATCACTTTCAAATTCTATGTATTGGTTTTGCTAGGCTGTAGAAGCAGAAGTGTACAGCACAAGCCCATAACGTGGGTTTTATAGGTGACTTGGCGGATTATGGTGACGATTGCTGATCTTTTTTGCGAGTGCATTTGACAGGAGTCTTTTCTGTCATTATTTGTCCTCTTGTGTGTGTTTATTAAGCCCTTTTGTAGCTTCTCCTTTTTAACCTTAGATTCCAGCATAAAAATAAACAACCACAAATGGTTTCCCAGTCATTTCCTCTATTACCTTTCATCTTTATGTCATCACCAAATGCTGCCTTGTCTATTCTTAATTCCATTGGACTGTGTGTTTGTCCAATTAGGCCTTGTGTGATTTCCTTCATTCTTGTCCTCACCTTTTCTTTTATCCCAGAACTATAAATACAATTAGACACTGTTATGTGTACCTGCTCTGTTATGAAACCTTAAGAGCCTTTCTGTTTGTGTGTGCATTTCTTTGTCACCTTCCTTAATTGGTGTGTCCAAGAACCCCATGTGGATGACTTTTCTTGGCCTAGTCCCTCATTTGCTTTTGTTGTCATTGTCGAGTGTGAGATTTTCCTGAGGAGGGAATTGAACAATTGAAGATGTGCTGGTTTTCAGAGGACGAAAGGTAGAGGAGGAAGAGAAGATTGACTTCTTGGGGGAGGGGGATGTTAACTGCCAGGTTGAGGTCTGGGGGGAAACGGGTGTGCCGCTTGTGGTTATGGGGCCTGTAGGTGCCAGATGCCAATAGCCAGTGCAGATGTTACCTGAGCTGGGGAATCATTATGGCAAGATCAGGAAGAGGAGAGGTGCACAGGGCTGATAAATGAGGGCGTGGCACTCTGCCAGGGGGAGGGAGGGAGGCGGGGCTGACAGTGGAGGATTTGCTACTGACATATGAGAGGAAGGTGGTGGAAGATGCAGGGCCATTGGAGGGAAGACTGGCAAACAATGGTGGGGTTAATTCAGGAGAAGGCCATTGAAGTTGCAGATCTGCAGGCGATGTGGCTGGACAAACCCTTAACCAAGTTGTGAGTCGCAGAGGAGATGGTGGCAACAAAGTGATGATGATAGGGCGCCCCTTGTGCTCAAAGAGGAGAATTAAGTGCAATATGGGGAGAAGGGAGAGGTGATTCAATTCAACAGCATATGTCCAAGAAGGAAGAGTTGGTGGTGGGGGCAGGCACTGAAGACACTTGTCAATTTCCACGTAGGACAGGTGACATCCTGGATCCTAGGCAATCCAAGTGGATCCCCTAAGTGGAAAGACAGAAGAGCTAAATAAAGATAAGAAACAATGGCGAGTGGTCTTTCCACTAGTTCATTTTATCATACTTTCAATTCAGTATGTACCAATTTCATTATTCTGTGGCCGGAGTGAATCAAACTGCAAACAACTTAAATGAATACTAGATGAGCTAGATCTAGGCAGAGGCGTTGCTAGGGTGGGGGGGGTTTAGGGGGGCTATAGCCCTGGGTCTTTTGGTTGTAGCCCTGGATAGAAGCTCAGGGGTTACAACCAAAAAGGCTAGCTAGCCCCCAGTCCAGACAGTCCCAAAATTAGCATAGCCCTGGGTCTTTTCCAGACCTAGCAACACCCCTGTTCAAGGCAAAAAGAGGACCAAAGGTATTAATCTTTCCTTTGGGCAAAAACACATATGTTGCATTTTACATGTATTGTTCTGTGCGTTCAATCTGATACCGCCATTTATTAATTTTTTTTGCATTCTTTATTAATTATTTTTTTTCATGAATATTTCAAACATCCGTATTTTTTTTCCCATGCTCTCTCTCTTAGAGACACGGCCACAGCCTCAGAAGAAGGCGGCCTTCATTGCTTGCCAAAACACCTAGGGACCAAGATCGCACTGTCCGTAAACAGCTCATACCACGCCAAGGGAACCCTTTTCCGTTGCCAACCTAGGATCGGTCATGTTGAAACTTGGCCTCACATTGGTCATTATTGAACTTGCAGCATGACCGTTCATTGGCTATATATTGAGACTGCAAAATGCACACTGTTGGACCCTACTGATAATGTCCACATGAATTCAGTTCCAACTCTCTGGATACTACATATACCTTTGAACAATTGATTGCATTGTAGTTCATTTTACTTTTGACTGCACTGAAGTGTAAAACAAATGCTTGTGTGGTTCATGGTTTTATGTCTTTGTTTTGTAACGTATAATTGTTCACTAAAGTTTGTTGTGATATTTTGCACACTCACTTGTGAGGAAGAAAAACGAGTGTTTGAAATATATGAAATATTCATGAAAAAGAATAACTAAGAAAAAATGCAACAAAATAAATAAATAGCAGCATCAGATTGAACCGCACAGAAAAATACATGTAAAATGCAACATATGTGTTTTTGTCCAAACGCATGATTACTAGCTATGGTCCTCTTTTTGCCTTGACCTAGCTCATCTAGTGCTCATTTAGGTCTTTTACAGTCTGATTTAGTGCGGCCACAGAATAATGGAATTGGTACATACTGAAAGTGTGATAAAATGAACGAGTGGAAAGACCACTCGCCATTGTTTCTTATCCTGGATCCTGACAGTGCCCATCTCATCATGGCAAAAAAGCACTTTAGCTTGCAGGTGGAAAGACTGTGAAGGCGCAACAATATGCAGCCTTTGCAAAACACTACTGAAACAAGGTACAGCAGGCGAGCATTGCACGTAGGGTACAACAGCAAGGGCAAGCGCATGCATACCTCATCATCTGACTACTCCTAATGTGTGCTTGTCAACTTCCAGCGACGCCTCTTTCCCAGCATCCTCCGGTAGTGGGTATGGCAGTGAATGTGAGTTCTCACAGGAAGACACACCTGCACATTGCTGGTCCCAGAAATGCTGGCACAAGCAGCCCTCAGTCCCTCTAACCTCTCAGCTTGCCCAATATCTTCAGCCCTCCTTGTATACTGTGGCTGGGTCACCATGAAATATCTGGGTGTTGTCTCCACTGCCAGCCGCACCATCACCGCAGCTTGTTGTTGGTATTCTTGATTGCCACTATCTGGGCAGGCGCATAGGCACTCTGAATGGTGCATCATGCTAACACACGCTCTTTCATTGCCTGTTGCCAATTAATCAAGGGAGCTGAACTCATGGCAGTGGAGGAACACATAAAGGGGCACATGCTTTGGCAGTGAACTATCCTCTTGTAAGTGACTAGGTATTGGGAAAGAGGGCAGGAAAGGGGCAGGCGGAGTGACTGCCCTCAGACTCTGAGTCTGAAGGATAGTACCGACAGATTGCAGGAGGGCTTCCTATGTGTGCAAGACAGTGACAATGTTGACTCAGAGGGCCTCATTACGACCTGGGCGGTAATTACCAGTCATTACCGACATGGCGCAATTCCCGTGTCCGTGCTGGCAATAGACCGATAAAAGCGGCCCATTACGAGTTTGCGGGCACAAGCTTTGCACCATGCCGGTAATGACCTCAACACCATGCCGTAAAAGTCCAAAAAATTCCCCTTTCCGGCACCGTCTGTAGTGGAAATAGCTCCTCCGGCATCCAAGCCATCGGCATTAGCAGTGACCACTAAAAGCAGTCACCTCTAATAGCGGTAACCGCTATTAGCGGTGACCGTAAATAAGCGGAACCGGAAGTAGCGTCATCGCACAGGAATGGGAAAGAGCACGGCGGCCATCTTTATAAACAGAATCCATTGCCATCCACCACAACCAGGAGCCATCTGACCCCCAGAACTCCAACACACCTCTACCACTACCTGTTGCAATTTACGATGCCAAGAGCAGTGAAAAAAAATGGGAGATCGCCTGCGCAAGGAGCGCTTCTCCAGAGAGGAGCTCACCATGTTAGCAGAGACACTGCAGGAACATGCAGATGTGGTGTTCTCAAACGACATGTCCCGTCCAGCACTGCAGCGCAAAAAGCAGATTTGGGCAGAGGTCGCCCTTGAGAGTCAGTGCCGTTGGCACCACACCACGCACACCCAAACAATGCGGTAAGCTCTGGGATGACCTACGTCTACGTGTGCGGAGCAAACTCTCCGCCAACCGCAACCTTGGGATGGCGACAGGCGGAGGTGCGGAGTCCCCCATAAATCTGCAACCATGGGAGGAGATATGCGCCACCACCATAGGCACCGAGGCAATAGAGGGAGTCGGCCGATGCAGGTAGGTGTCTCAAATGAAACAATGCTAATACCACCACGATGATGTCCACCTGAACTGACAGTGAAATGATGTAGAGCAGGGTCCACCAGACACATAAGTACAAGACTGCCTACAGGCAGAGCAGAGCATCACCTTGTCCACATGCATAATGCACCCCATATGTGTTGCAAACCAGACACCTCCATGCATCACCCACCCAAGAGTGAGGCAACCCGTATGTCACTCCCCCCAATGTTAATCATCTTCCATTCCATATCAATGCAGCCACCCCAATGCATGCCCGATGCCCGTAGACCCATCACTAACCCTCTCCCTCCTCCCTCCCCCACAGGCACACATTCTGACAGCGGTGATGAGGACACCAGGGAGAAAGATGCCACACCACAGAAGAAAGCCAGGGCCGAGGAGGGAGAACACCGCCCCTCAACCTCAAGGGGCAGAGGCCAACCTGCACCACCTCGGAAGGCCATGAAAACCAGAGGCCACAGCACCAATGTGCACTATGGCCCCACAAAAACACCCACACCAGCCCCCATCACCCAGGAGGCATTAGCAGAGGGCACACCATCGGCTGCCAGCAGCACAGTCGGTGAGACAGCTGCCACAGCAGCCATATCGGACGACGAGGGTGACGTACAGCTTCATGGCACAACACCCGCCACAGGCCCCCTGCACTCACCCCAACTATCCCCATGCAGCGTGGTGGATGGCAGCATGCATGGGCTGTCACCTGGAGATTCATGGCCGGCAATGTTTCAGCCCCACACCAACTGTGCCTGATGACCAAATCATGGTGGTAACGCCTCACACTTCCACCCCAGTGACAACCACCGAAGAGGGGATCATGGCTATACAGAGGCGCCAGGAGGAAATCACAAGGCTGTTGATGCAGCATATTACGAATGTACCCGTGCAAGGGATGACATTAGGGATTGTGCTGCATCCCTAAAAACAGCCATCGAGTCCACCTCAAAGGACATTTGTGCGGAACTTGCAGCAGTGCGCCATGTCCTCTCGGAAATGGTGGCAGCAATGCGGGACATGCATCCACCACAGGTGCCAGGACAATCTGGACCATCATCAAATGCCAGCTCTACTAGGACCAGCCCTGTGCGTCGGTCTGGCAGGAACCTGCGCAGATCGGACAGGGGGGCACCTGGTGCTGGAAGAGGGGGAGGGCAGTAGGCACAGCCATGCATACTGGTGCCATGTGGACTACTGGTGCGCGCTACTGCATACCATGTGTTGGGAAGTCAAGGGAGGAGGGGGAAGAGGGTGTGTGGGGAGTTGAGGGGCCAGGGGGGAGAGGGTGTGTGGCGGAGTTGAGGGGGCAGAGGGGAGAGGGTGTGTGGGGAAGTTGAGGGGGAAGGGGGAGAGGGTGTGTGGGGTGGAGGGCTTGTTCACTTTGTTATGGTTCTTTAATACACATTTTGGTGACTCATGAATCACATGTGTGGACATTGCTTATTGCGTATGTGTGCTTTGTTGGTGAACAGTCTACAGTGTCCATGTCCCTGACACACCCAGTGCCCCGAGTGCCACATCCATGTCACACTCCATGTCCATGTGTACTAGAAACATTGGTTGATCAGAGTCTGATGCATGGCACGTCCATCCTGTGCATCACTGCCTCCCTGAGGTGCTGCCCCATCCCTAACCTCCTCATCCTCATCGTCAGGCTGTTGCAGTTCTGCATCAGGGGGCAGGGGCACATTCCTTCTATGCACATATTGTGTAACATGACACATGCCATGACGATCTTGACCACCTTCTCATGGCGGTACAGGAGTGCCCCACCACACCTGCTGAGGCAGCAAAACCGTGCCTTCAAGAGGCCAAATGTCTGCTCAATCATCACACGGTTACGTGTATGTGCACGATTGTAGTCCTCCTCGTGCCTGTTCTGTGGGTTCCGGACTGGGGTAAGGAGCCACCTCTTCAAGGGATAGCCTGCATCACCTGCATGTGGGCAACAATGTATAAGTGTAAGTCATCACATCATACGTAACCCTGATCAATGACACCATAGCATGCATTGATTTCCTGATTGCAACCACATTCCCATGCATGAATGGAGACACACAATGTGACTGCTATGTGTGTATTCCTCTTATGGACTGGTGTGCGTGCCTTCAACTAGTGGACGCAGGGGGGTCCAGTTCCTTGTGAGTGCTCATGCACTGTGTTAGTCCACACCGGTTGTTTCCATGATCTGGCTGATGTCCAGTAATTTGTATGCTTTCCTCCTGGCACTGTTGATGTCAGCCTCATGATGATGTCACTATGCAACACAAATGGTGAAATGCACTTTTGTTGGACCTCTGTGTCAGTGTAGTGGTGCATTAATGTATTTGTCCCTCATGTGACTCCTAAGTAGGCAGCAATGGGGGACTGTCCTTTCAGTTGATGGTATTTGGTGCTGTGTATTGGCCATAGTAATTGCTTGTAGCTGCATTGTGTTGAGGGGGATACGGTCTAATTAGGTACAGTGCACTTGTAGATGGCTATGTAATGGTTGTGACACTGCATCATTTACATGTTAGGGCAGCTTTCATCTTTCATTATGTGGTCAGGTGTCAGTTCCAGTCTGGGCTGCTTTGGGGTATGAGCATGGTGCATTCCCTCAGGCACTCGCAGCCAGGTTAAGTATGCATCCCCCCCTCATCTCAGCCAGGTGAAGTATGCATCCCCCCATCTCAGCCAGGTGAAGTATGCATCTCTACCCCCCCATCTCAGCCAGGTGAAGTATGCATCCCCCCCATCTCAGCCAGGTGAAGTATGCACCCCCCCCATCTCAGCCAGGTGAAGTGTGCATCTCTCCCCCCCATCTCAGCCAGGTGAAGTATACATCCCCCCCCATCTCAGCCAGGTAAAGTGTGCATCTCTCCCCCCCATCTCAGCCAGGTGAAGTATTCATCTCCCCCCATCTCAGCCAGGTGAAGTATGCATCCCCCCATCTCAGCCAGGTGAAGTATGCATCTCTACCCCCCCATCTCAGCCAGGTGAAGTATGCATCCCCCCCATCTCAGCCAGGTGAAGTATGCATCCCCCCATCTCAGCCAGGTGAAGTGTGCATCTCTCCCCCCCATCTCAGCCAGGTGAAGTATACATCCCCCCCCCCATCTCAGCCAGGTAAAGTGTGCATCTCTCCCCCCCATCTCAGCCAGGTGAAGTATTCATCTCCCCCCATATCAGCCAGGTGAAGTATGCATCCCCCCCATCTCAGCCAGGTTAAGTATGCATCTCTACCCCCCCATCTCAGCCAGGTGAAGTATGCATCCCCCCCATCTCAGCCAGGTGAAGTATGCATCCCCCCCATCTCAGCCAGGTGAAGTGTGCATCTCTCCCCCCCATCTCAGCCAGGTGAAGTATACACCCCCCCCCATCTCAGCCAGGTGAAGTGTGCATCTCTCCCCCCCATCTCAGCCAGGTGAAGTATTCATCTCCCCCCCATCTCAGCCAGGTGAAGTATGCATCCCCCCATCTCAGCCAGGTGAAGTATGCATCTCTCCCCCCCATCTCATCCAGGTGAAGTATGCATCTCCCCCCAATTTAGCCAGGTGAAGTATGCATCTCTCCCCCCCCATCTCAGCCAGGTGAAGTATGCATCTCCCCCCCATCTCAGCCAGGTGAAGTGTGCATCTCTCCCCCCATCTCAGCCAGGTGAAGTATGCATCTCCCCCCCATCTCAGCCAGGTGAAGTGTGTATCTCTCCCCCCCATCTCAGCCAGGTGAAGTATGCATCTCCCCCCCCCCCCCATCTCAGCCAGGTGAAGTATGCATCTCCCCCCCATCTCAGCCAGGTGAAGTGTGCATCTCTCCCCCATCTCAGCCAGGTGAAGTATTCATCTCCCCCCCATCTCAGCCAGGTGAAGTATGCATCCCCCATCTCAGCCAGGTGAAGTATGCATCTCTCCCCCCCATCTCAGCCAGGTGAAGTATGCATCCCCCCATCTCAGCCAGGTGAAGTGTGCATCTCTCCCCCCCCATCTCAGCCAGGTGAAGTATACATCCCCCCCCATCTCAGCCAGGTAAAGTGTGCATCTCTCCCCCCCATCTCAGCCAGGTGAAGTATTCATCTCCCCCCATATCAGCCAGGTGAAGTATGCATCCCCCCCCATCTCAGCCAGGTTAAGTATGCATCTCTACCCCCCCATCTCAGCCAGGTGAAGTATGCATCCCCCCATCTCAGCCAGGTGAAGTATGCATCCCCCCCATCTCAGCCAGGTGAAGTGTGCATCTCTCCCCCCCATCTCAGCCAGGTGAAGTATACACCCCCCCCCCATCTCAGCCAGGTGAAGTGTGCATCTCTCCCCCCATCTCAGCCAGGTGAAGTATTCATCTCCCCCCCATCTCAGCCAGGTGAAGTATGCATCCCCCCATCTCAGCCAGGTGAAGTATGCATCTCTCCCCCCCATCTCATCCAGGTGAAGTATGCATCTCCCCCCAATTTAGCCAGGTGAAGTATGCATCTCTCCCCCCCCATCTCAGCCAGGTGAAGTATGCATCTCCCCCCCCATCTCAGCCAGGTGAAGTGTGCATCTCTCCCCCCATCTCAGCCAGGTGAAGTATGCATCTCCCCCCCATCTCAGCCAGGTGAAGTGTGTATCTCTCCCCCCCATCTCAGCCAGGTGAAGTATGCATCTCCCCCCCCCCATCTCAGCCAGGTGAAGTATGCATCTCCCCCCCATCTCAGCCAGGTGAAGTGTGCATCTCTCCCCCATCTCAGCCAGGTGAAGTATTCATCTCCCCCCCATCTCAGCCAGGTGAAGTATGCATCCCCCATCTCAGCCAGGTGAAGTATGCATCTCTCCCCCCCATCTCAGCCAGGTGAAGTATGCATCTCCCCCCAACTTAGCCAGGTGAAGTATGCACCCCCCCAACATCTCAGCCAGGTGAAGTATGCATCTCCCCCCATCTCATACAGGTGAAGTATGCATCCCCCCATCTCAGCCAGGTGAAGTATGCATCCCCCCATCTCTGCCAGGTGAAGTATGCACCCCCCCATCTCAGCCAGGTGAAGTATGCATCTCTCCCCCCCATCTCAGCCAGGTGAAGTATGCATCTCTCCCCCCCATCTCAGCCAGGTGAAGTATGCATCTCTCCCCTCCCCCCATCTCAGCCAGGTGAAGTATGCATCCCCCCCCCCATCGCAGCCAGGTGAAGTATGTATCTCTCCCCCCCATCTCAGCCAGGTGAAGTATGCATCTCTCCCCACCATCTCAGCCAGGTGAAGTATGCATCTCCCCCCCCCCATCTCAGCCAGGTGAAGTATGCACCCCCCCCATCTCAGCCAGGTGAAGTATGCATCTCCCCCCCATCTCAGCCAGGTGAAGTATGCATCTCCCCCCCCCCCATCTCAGCCAGGTGAAGTATGCATCCCCCATTCTGAGCCAGGTGAAGTATGCATCTCTCCCCCCATCTCAGCCAGGTGAATTATGCATCCCCCCCATCTCAGCCAGGTGAAGTATGCATCCCCCCCCCATCTCAGCCAGGTGAAGTATTCATCTCCCCCCCATCTCAGCCAGGTGAAGTATGCATCCCCCCCATCTCAGCCAGGTGAAGTATGCATCTCTCCCCCCCATCTCAGCCAGGTGAAGTATTCATCTCCCCCCATCTCAGCCAGGTGAAGTATGCACCCCCCCCCATCTCAGCCAGGTGATGTATGCACCTCCCCCCATCTCAGCCAGGTGAAGTATTCATCTTCCCCCCATCTCAGCCAGGTGAAGTATGCATCCCCCCCCCATCTCAGCCAGGTGAAGTATGCATCGCCCCCCCATCTCAGCCTGGTGAAGTATGCATCCCCCCCCCATCTCAGCCAGGCGAAGTATGCATCTCTACCCCCCATCTTAGCCAGGAGAAGTATGCATCTCTACCCCCCATCTCAGCCAGGTGAAGTATGCATCTCTACCCCCCCATCTCAGCCAGGTGAAGTATGCATCTCTACCCCCCCCCATCTCAGCCAGGTGAAGTATGCATCTCACCCCCATCTGAGCCAGGTGAAGTATGCATCTCTACCCCAATCACCTACCCACATCACATTTCCATGAGCCTAACATGCGACTCACCGAGGGTCCAGGATCTCTGCCTTGCATGTCGCTCCATGCAGCGTGGTATCGTGGAGTTCCACAGGACCATTGAATCATGGGTTGATCCAGGGTATCAGGCACAGCAATGCGTGATGATCTTCTTTGAGTCACATACCATTTGCACGTTGATTGAGTGGTATAGTTTACGGTTGCGGTACGGTACCTCCATGGCATGGGGGACCACCAATTCCACATGGGTGCAGTCGATGGCGTCAATGCAACCAGGGATGCCGGCCAGTGAATGGAAACCAACTTTGGTGTTTGAGATCTCCTGGGCAGACCGTGGTAAGTAAATGTGGTCGCCTGTGTGCTTCAGGAGGGCATCAAGCACTTGATTCAGCGTACGTGAGAATAATGGTTGTGGTATGCCATGCATGTGCCCCACTGTGTGCTGGTAGGTGCCTGTGGCCAGGAAGTGGAGCACAGACACGATCTTCAGTAGGGGTGGGATGGCGGTGCGTGATTCAATCAGGCTGACAATGTCGTCATGTATCATATCCACAATGGTGGTGATGGTGTCCCGGTCCAGACGGTACAAGGTGTGGATTTGCTCAGGGGTTAGGTTGAATGGACTGGCTCCGATGCGAGGGATTGGGGGCTGCCTGCGTGGTGGCACTGGCTGCACTGGTGGGGCATGCTGGCCCTGCCTCACCCTCCTTCTCCTCCTGCATCTCCTCTGTGCTGCCTCTAGTTGTTGTTGTTGTTGTTGCAGCAGTTCCACTGCAATCATGTCCTCCAGCCCCAGCATTGCTAGTAGAATTGGAATCATTGTGGAGTGTGACTGGGTGTGGGAAGGGGTGGGGTGTGCTCCTTTTGTGCTGGCCCAGTCTGTATTGCCTCCCCCTTAGCTGATTGTGTGCACCTGTGGCAGTTGGGAACACTGCACATGGCCGTTTACGGGTGGTCCGCGGTGCCAGAATTAGCTCCATGCCGGTAAGGTACTTTTCGGGCTTCAGTAGGGCGTTGTTTGCATGTCCGCCTGACTTGTGATGTTCCCCTGTTTGCGCCATGCCGGTATTTGCGGCATGGATGGTCGCGTGCCCGCGCTCCTGGCACTATTAACGGCACCGTTAATTACGGTGCCGCTAATATCGGATAATCGTGTCCTAATCGGCCGGAGCAGTAAGCAATGCCGGTAATTCTTTGCTGGCATCGTTTTTCACTTACCGCCCGGGTCGTAATGAGGGCCATAGTCTTGTTATTTGTGAGCTTGGACAACTGCCATAACATCCTCAGATGGCAGAAATCCAATGTATTACGTTGTATATGTTCCTACTGTACTTATTTGCATTATCAATTTGCAATGGCGTGGAAATTATGCCAGCCAGGGATGGGCCCCTTGCGTTAATCAGCCTTCTGCTTCTGTCACACATGAAAGAACGGACAATGTGTTCTTGACATGATGGCTGCATATGGAAAATGTGTCAAGCCACCACTAAATTACATGTCAATATAACCTGAATGTAATAAAGCAGAAAGCACAACTGTAACAATTTGAAGAGGATGTGAAGTGATACTTCAGAAGTGACAGGCTGGTAAAACTGCTCGAAGAAAGATGCGTGGTTACTTTGACAAAGTCTCATCCTGTTGTCATTGATGGCCAATTGTGTTTTTTTAAAGGAACTGTTCAGACGTTCGAATTTTGGGAATGCACGAGAAAGCAGATCATACATTAGAACATGACAATGAACCACGTGAAACAATTGTGGTTGTAAATCATGCCCCTTGTCTCCAGCTGTTGTGCTGTCATAACAAGCAAGGAGTGGAACAGCCAACAAAAGTGCTGATTTTTCACAGGGAGAACTAAAATAATGTCTGGTGATCAATTGTGTGCTATGTTGCAAGATTGTCCTCTGTGTATTACTGTGGCTGTAAAACCACAGGAGGAGGAGATCATTACATAACAGTTATAGCACCAACTCGAATGGCATCTAAAAGAGTCGGTCATCACCACTGCAGACAGTCGCAGCACCTACCGCACAAAAACAAAAAGGGTATTTGAGGCGACAGTAAATCCGGTGTTGGTATGGTGACTGGCTGCTGGTGAGAGTGTTGAAGTAGGGAATTTCTGGTATCATCTCAGTCCTGTGCATTGTGTCACATCAAATTGTATTGCAAAGGCGGGCTGCCTAAATTGGACCCACACATTCCATGACAGGCAGTTTTGTTGCACTTACTGCAGTATTAGACTTCCTGGAGGGAGCAAAACGACACGCCCTCCTACACTCTTCCGGGAACACAGGTGCTGTGGGTTGCGGGAGAGCTGTTGTTGTGGCTGACTTCACTCATGATATTGCTCACCTTCAGATCTGCCACTTTGTCTCAGAAAGGCTTTGCACAGAAGGGGAAGAGTATCTTTGACCATCACTTTTGAAGTTGCACCTGTGCCAGTTCCCTCCTTCCTGCCCTGCTCTGTATCACTGATTTCAAAATGCATCTGCTGTGGCCTGGACTCTGATGGGTACCAGCTGAGCCTTGGTCTTTATTATCATCATCATCATCAACATCATACTCAAACTCAACATCACTGGATGCAGGTGAGGTGGAGAGTCCGGGATATCCCACATGCTGAACCTATGCAGTTGCTTCTCCATGATCATCAGTGGATGCAGGTGAGGTGGAGAGTCCGGGATATCCCACATGCTGAACCTATGCAGTTGCTTCTCCATGATCATCAGTAGATGCAGATGAGGTGGGTAGTCCGGGATATCCTACATGCTGAACGTATGCAATTGCTTCTCCCTGTCATCAGTGGATGTAGGTGAGGTGGAGAGTCCGGGATATCCCACATGCTGAACCTATGCAGTTGCTTCTCCATGATCATCAGTGGATGCAGGTGAGGTAGAGAGTCCGGGATATTCCACATGCTGAACCTATGCAGTTGCTTCTCCATGATCATCAGTAGATGCAGGTGAGGTGGGTAGTCCGGGATATCCTACATGCTGAACGTATGCAATTGCTTCTCCCTGTCATCAGTGGATGTAGGTGAGGTGGAGAGTCTGGGATATCCTACATGCTGAACGTATGCAATTGCTTCTCCCTGTCATCAGTGGATGTAGGTGAGGTGGGTAGTCCGGGATATCCTACATGCTGAACGTATGCAATTGCTTCTCCCTGTCATCAGTGGATGTAGGTGAGGTGGGTAGTCCGGGATATCCCACGGGCTGAACCTAGGCAGTTGCTTCTCCATGATCATCAGTAGATGCAGGTGAGGTGGAGAGTCCGGGATATCCTACATGCTGAACCTATGCAATTGCTTCTCCCTGTTCATCAGTGGATTAAGGTGAGGTGGAGAGTCCAGGATATCCCACGGGCTGAACCTATGCAGTTGCTTCTCCATGATCATCAGTAGATGCAGGTGAGGTGGAGAGTCTGGGATATCCTACATGCTGAACGTATGCAATTGCTTCTCCCTGTCATCAGTGGATGTAGGTGAGGTGGGGAGTCCGGGATATCCCACGGGCTGAACCTATGCAGTTGCTTCTCTATGATCATCAGTAGATGCAGGTGAGGTGGAGAGTCCGGGATATCCTACATGCTGAACCTATGCAATTGCTTCTCCCTGTCATCATTGGATGTAGGTGAGGTGGAGAGTCCGGGATATCCCACATGCTGAACCTATGCAATTGCTTCTCCCTGTTCATCAGTGGATTAAGGTGAGGTGGAGAGTCCGGGATATCCCACGTGCTGAACCTATGCAGTTGCTTCTCCATGATCATCAGTAGATGCAGGTGAGGTGGAGAGTCCGGGATATCCTACATGCTGAACCTATGCAATTGCTTCTCCCTGTCATCATTGGATGTAGGTGAGGTGGAGAGTCCGGGATATCCTACATGCTGAACCTATGCAATTGCGTCTCCCTGTCATCAGTGGATGTAGGTGAGGTGGAGAGTCCGGGATATCCCATATGCTGAACCTATGCAACTGCTTCTCCTTGTCATCAGTGGATGTAGGTGAGGTGGAGAGTCCGGGATATCCCACATGCTGAACCTATGCATTTGCTTCTCCCTGTTCATCAGTGGATTAAGGTGAGGTGGAGAGTCCGGGATATCCCACATGCTGAACCTATGCAATTGCTTCTCCCTGTCATCAGTGGATATAGGTGAGGTGGAGAGTCCGGGATATCCCACATGCTGAACCTATGCAATTGCTTCTCCCTGTTCATCAGTGGATTAAGGTGAGGTGGAGAGTCCGGGATATCCCACATGCTGAACCTATGCAATTGCTTCTCCCTGTTCTTCAGTGGATTAAGGTGAGGTGGAGAGTCCGGGATATCCCACATGCTGAACCTATGCAATTGCTTCTCCCTGTCATCAGTGGATGTAGGTGAGGTGGAGAGTCCGGGATATCCCACATGCTGAACCTATGCAATTGCTTCTCCCTGTTCATCAGTGGATTAAGGTGAGGTGGAGAGTCCGGGATATCCCACATGCTGAACCTATGCAATTGCTTCTCCCTGTTCATCAGTGGATTAAGGTGAGGTGGAGAGTCCAGGATATCCCACATGCTGAATCGATGCAATTTCTTCTCCTTGTCATCAGTGGATGTAGGTGAGGTGGAGTGTCTGGGATATCCCACGGGCTGAACCTATGCAATTGCTTCTCCCTGTTCATCAGTGGATGTAGGTGAGGTGGAGAGTCTGGGATATCCCACGGGCTGAACCTATGCAATTGCTTCTCCCTGTCATCAGTGGATGTAGGTGAGGTGGAGAGTCCGGGATATCCCACATGCTGAACCTATGCAATTGCTTCTCCCTGTCATCAGTGGATGTAGGTGAGGTGGAGAGTCCGGGATATCCCACATGCTGAACCTATGCAATTGCTTCTCCCTGTTCATCAGTAGACGCAGTTTAATTCATCGCCACTTTCTGCACCAGAACATGTATCTGGACTGATATCCTCCACACCCATCCTCTGGCATGATCAGCTGCGTGAGGCACACATTGATGGCACATTGAGGGCTGAGTTAAAGCTACTCAATGAATTCTCCTGTGTCAAAAGAATTATAAGATTTTTTTATTCACAACTTCCTAAGCAACAGGTATTTGGTCTGGGCACTGAAAGACCACAAACAACCACATGTGATCTAACCTCCTGCTTGCCTCTAAATGTGGATGTGTCGTCGTTCTTCTATTCGTACTGAGACATGGCATATGCTTGTATGTGATACAAGGTGATAATGGGGAAGGAGTAGAGTCGGTATCAGGTAATAACGTCCCCATACATAATGTCCCCTTACATAATGTCACCGGGAAAAGCCATTGGCGACATTATATATGGTGACATTATGTACAGGGACTGGTTGAGGGATGTCAACTGCTCCCATTGTTAAACGAACAGGGCTGCAGGGGTGTCCCCAGCATATCCAATGTAATAATGTCTCTGCAAAAAACTGCAACCTTTTTGTCAGGGGACATTATTGCGGTGACATTATTACATGGAACCGTAGAGTCATTATTAGTTAAAATAAATGTCCTATCCTATCTCAGTGTTCTACAATGCCAGCAGCGGAAATCTATTTTAACGTTCTACTTGTACCTTAACTAAATGATGTTTTAATTTTCTACCACACCCTTAAATGAATTCTACTTTAATATTACAAAAGCAGTTCTCCCTCAACTCAATCCTATTGATTTTCCAATTCTCCCTTGACTAAAATCTATTCCCTCAACTGCTCCAGCAGCATTCTGCCTCTTCCCAACAAGACTGATCCCAAAAATCGAACCATATGTGCACTCTTTAAATATACTTTAGCCCAAACCACCCCCAACACTTAGCCTGAACCGCTGACAATGGTCGGAGCAAATGGATTTATCAAAAATGTTCAATATTTGAGCTTTTCGGTCAATGTCGGAACAGTTTTGCACAGTGTCATGGTAGAGAGCCTGGTCGACTTTCATAGCATATCACGGCGAGACGCCGACATGCGTGTGCTACTATGTCACAAGGAATATACCAAAAAACAAAATAAACGTGAACCACAAAAGTAACATAACCAAAGGTTGTCTTGCGGTTGCACAGGTGAAACCCCATCAACACTGGTGGATGCGTCCTCAATAACTTTAATAACTTTTTACAAACATTTTATTATAGTGTATTGGTTCATTATAACCTGTAGCATTGCATTAAAAACACATGATCAAAACAAGTAAATATCAACATAAAAACATAAATCCAAAATACAGTACTTAATAGCAAAAAAACGTATAATACACTTAATATGAAAAACCAGTGGTTGATGGGGGTCTATCAGATAATGCATTGGGCAGTCACATTAATTCCTAACAAATTAGTAAGATTCATTAAATAGTTTGATTAAATCGCGCCATATGTAGAACTTTGAAATTCAAGACAGAGATATCACCAGAATATGAGGATGCCCAGCATTGGTCTTATTGAATATTTCGCACATCATTACCAAGATTTCCATAGCCCTTCCTATATAGTCCTTCCAATATATTCCCTCCAACTTTGGGGCAACCGGTCAGGAAGTGACGAGTCGCTTCAACCTCGAGATTGCAAACTCGACATAGTCGCTCTTGACAAGGAATGTGAGCCCGAGGACCCACACGAGCGCTCCAGACAGATTTTGATGATAAACCGTCTTACCTTAGAATTGCGCATTTTTATGATATAGGTAAATGGTGCATTGAAAGGAAACCCTTGACTAACATATCGATGAAAAGTCGATTTCATAGACAGCCAGAGCGTATTATAATCACAATCCCAAATAGCTGCTTTTTCCTTTATTTCTTTGTATGCTCAGTGCACATTAATCGGTGACACAATGGTACACCCAATATCCTCATGAAAGGTATTTTATCTCCTGAAGCAATGTCCTCAGGAACCCAAACGCATGTAAATTGACTGGGATGCTGGCAAAGATGGAATAACGTTTTAATAACATGAACTCACAATTTCTGATTTTTTTTAAAAAACGAATTGACTTTTCAGAATACAAAGTGAAATTGTTTATTTAAAACTGCTTTAAGAAATATTGTATACATTTTTCAAAGTGTTGTCTGCTGATACCTTTGTTTGTGTGTAAAGATTTATTTTTTGTAGAAACAAATTGTTACTAAATTTCGATTGTGTATCATACTTTAAAAAATAAAATGTCACCAATAACTTAAGGAGAAAATAGCGTTTTCGTTTTTACTTCAGCAGATATTTTCCAATGGAAAATAAATCAATGAAAATGATGTTGTCATTCGCTTCCTCACTCTCCCTTCATAATGGCCCATCCTCAGTAAGCGCTCTGAGCTCTTGACATTTGTATTCACAATGCTATGTTAAGCTACACATATTTTTGAAGCGTTGCAAACACCAGAGCCTGTTTTCTTGGCCCTAGACTATGGTCGCTGAGTAGTCCACTTTTGTTATTGGGATCTTTGAAAGTGAATACATTGGTCCTGAAAGAAAGATATTACCACCATGACAAGCACAGCCCTCCTGCAAAAATCCTTTGAAACAATATATTTTTTTCTTAAGGCTAAGTTTTGCCCTTGTGCTAATACCATGTATAATTGCACTTCCAAGAGTTTCTACACTATGCAGGAACAGGCTTGCAGGTGAGCACCCTTTGCCTTTAAGTCCCCATACGACTGTTGGAACCTTGGTGTGCGTTTGGGCTCCATTTTTGCATACACACCGCTTCACGGCCTGGTGTAATGTCTATTTCCTGATTTCCCTCATTCCTCCTCCCCTCGCTCCTTCCTCCATCCCCAACCTGGCCGCTGATTGGGTGAGCGGGCCTATTTGATAGGAGCCTTAGGGCAGCCCCTGCCTGTTGCAGCCCCAGCGATTAAGGGCCCAAAGGCAAAGGGAGGCTACTATATTAGCGGCTCCAGACAGTGTCTGCAGGTGTCAGCAGGGGAAGCAGCCACCCAATAACATAAAGCAAGCCCAAACTACCTACAAATCCTCTTTCCTTAGTGACACATACAACTAAACAGGAAGCCTCTGCCCCTTCACCTAGCTTTAGCTCAACGTACTGAGCTCATGAGAAAGACCATCAGTGCCTCCACCTGAGTCCCCGGGCGCAATGTCATACCCTGACAACCCCCCCCCAGACAACGAGGTGGTTGCAAAGGCATAATCCCACCCACAAACCAGCACTAGCAGACAGCTGCAATGATCAGACCCGCCACACAGGGAACAGACTGTCATTAACCAGCATCAACGGATAAGGTAGGAACAATTTTTCACAGTTATTATTATACGGCACCTAGGCCTCTCTCCTATTATACAGGACTTTCAAATCTAGGTGTATCTCCTATCTCTTCCTATTATACTGTGAAACCTAGTGTGTTGTGAAACTAAGCCATTTCTCCCTATTATATTGTGAAACTACTTTATTGTGAAACCCCCCCCCCCTATAGAGGGTCCTCAAATCTAGATGTATCCCACACCTCTGCCTATTATACTGTGAAACCTACTGTATTATGAAACCTAGGCCTTCTCTCCCACTATACATGGTTCTGAAATCTAGGTGTATTGTCCCGCTCTGCCTATGATATTGTGAAACCTACTGTATTGTGAATCCTAGGCCTCTCTCCCATGACTCAGGGTTCTCAAATTTAGGTCTACACCCCCCCCCCATCATTCTGCCTACTATATTGTGTAATCCTAGTATACTGTGAAACCTAGGCCTTTCTCCCATTATACAGGACTCTCAATTCTAGTTGTGTCCACCCATACCCAAATTGATTTTTGAAACCTAGGCCCTTCACCTACTACACAGGGTTCCCAAATCTAGGTGTATCCCCCAAATCTGCCTACTATATTACGAAACATACTATATTTTGAAACTTAGGTCCCCTCCACTATTCAGGGTTGTCAAATCTAGATGTATCCCACACCTCTGCCTATTATACTGTGAACCCTACTGTATTGTAAAACCTAGGCCTCTCTCCCACTATACAGGGTTCTCAAATTTAGGTCTACATCCCCCCCACCATTCTGCCTATTATTTCGTGTAATCCTACTACACTGTGAAACCTAGGCCCCTCTACCATTATGCATGACTCTCAATTCTAGGTGTGTTCCCACCTATCCAAATTGGTTTTTGAAACCTAGACCCCTCTCCTACTATACAGCGTTCCCAAATCTAGGTGTATCCCCCCACATCTGGCTACTATATTGGGAAGTCTACTGTATTGTGAAACCTAGGCAATTTCTGCCTATTATATTGTGACACCTACTGTATTGTGAAATCTAGACCTCTCTCCCACTATAGAGGACTCTCAAATCTAGGTGTGTATTCCCTTGTACCCAAACTGCACTGTGAAACCTAGGCCTCTCCCCCTCGGTAAAGGACTGTCAAATCTAGGCCTGTTCCCTCCCATACCCAAATTGTACCGCTCTGTGGAACCTAGACTCTCCCGCGAATCTCGACCGACTGCCCAACCAAGTGCCAAAGACCAGACAGACACCATGCCGCACACTGGTCAAAGCAGAGCAGCACGCTGGTGTACCAGTAGGCCCTATGAGATCCACCGCAGCCGATCTATTCCTCCGCTAACACACAGCCCACTCCCCCACCAGTGTACTCCCTCAACTTGCATACCCCACACCTGACCTTTCCCCCCTCCTCGGCAGACCTACCCACCTCACCCTGACCCGCTATACACCCATGTAGATTCCGCTCTGCACAATTAAGAATGGCAAGAGGGAGTAGAGAACATTATTCTGTGTAACATACCAGACGGCTCAGCAAGCCACGTAAAACACCCATCACGCACCACCCCTGCCTCCAGCCACTCATCCACACCATTTGCTCACACCATCCCCAAATAACAACACAGCACCTCAAACTAACATTTCCCCAGCCTTAACACAGCAAGAGCAGCTCTGGCCAAAACACCAAGCTCCGCAGCCCCTCCCACTCTCACCCACACCCCCAGGACCATCCAAACCTCAAGGATTGGCCGAAACCAAAGGCACCTTATGCCCCTCCTAGCATCACCCTTCCTCCAACCCAGTTCGCAAACACTACCACCACACTATAGGACCCAAACCTCCCCACCCGCACCCAACTCAGTCCTAGCCCTATTCCCTTCTACTCCGGTTACCCTCTTCTACCACTCTCGTTGTCCCATCTTCTCCACACTCCACCACCACATCTCATTGTGCTCCACTTTCCTCATTGACCGCCCCCATTTTGGCACATGCTATCCCCCATAACCCTACCCATCCAGCACCCACAAGGCAACCCACCAAATATCCTGCACCCTCATCAATGTTAGGTCAGTTTCCAAAAATAAAATCCACATCTCTGACCTCTTAACAGACCAAAACCCAGACATCCTCTTCATTACTGAGACCAGGTTTTCAGACGACTGCGAGTCCATCGCCGACGAGATCTTCCCACCCGGCTAAATCCTCACTGTCCGGAACAGATCACTAAGGGTAGGGGGAGCTTGCGATATTAGACAAACACCAACTATCATATACACCTTCACCAACACCACAGACTACGAATCTCTCTTGGTAAAACTGCAACTCTCACCCTCCACTACTTTCCTGCTCATCTACAGATCTCTGGCTACAACAAACATTTCGCAGAAACACTCTGTGAAGCACTGGCCACCGACCTCATCCTACATCCAACACTTACCATCCTAAGGGATTTCAACATATGGTTTGACTCATCCTCAAACCCTATGACCCGCCCACTCACAGATAAACTAGAATCACTCAACCTGACATAATATATCTCCACCCCACCCACATGAAAGGTCACACCCTCAATGTGATTTTTAGCACCACGAATAGATCTACCCAGCCCCGACCCATTTCATGTACTGATCATTATGCAGTTTTCTTCTGCATACCGCTAAGCACAACGGCTGGCATACAAGGCCAGACATGACCACCGCCAACCACCCCCCTTACCACTCCACTATAGGAACAAAGTCGTAATCAACCCGGATCTAGCAACTCCTCAACTCTCTCCATACACTTGACTTCAAGGAAGGACCTGCAGCAATCAAATCCTTTGACCTCTGGCCTACAAATGCCCTCACACCCCTCACTCCAACAAAACAGACCTCTCAGAGATCAGGACCAACACGAAGGTGGTTCATTGCCAAACTCAAATCACTCAAAACTCTCAAGCACAGTCTGGGACGGACCTGGGGAGCCGACCCTTCAGCCCAGAACAAATCCAGTCTAGCAAGAACAACCAGAATTTACAGACTGGAAATAAAAAAAAACAAGAAAACATTCTATGGGAACAGAATCCTAAATGCTCGAAACCCGAGCCAGGAACTACATAGTATCACAGCCAAATTCAAATCCCCTGCATGCTCGAGCCAGTCCCCTCCAATCTCCCAAGCCCTATGTGACACCTTATCACTGCACTTCCACAATGCTGCTAATGACAGACACACCACCATCACCTCTAAATTAAAACAATTGCCCCCGTTACCCACCCAACCAGTGACCAACCTTCAAACCTCCCCGATGCAAATTCTTAACTCTTTCTCTCCCATCACACACCAAGAGTTCCTCTCGCTTGTAGCACATAGCTGCCCTTCAGGCTCCCCTGAGGAACCCTGCCCACCCTCACTCTTCAAAAACATCCTAGCCTCCATCTGTACAGATAGTGGCTCACGCACAATCCTCAGCCACTCACTCACATAAGGATCCTTCCTGAAAGCCCTAAACATTTCCTACATCAAAACCATCCTCATAAATCCGACACTCTACACACTCCTCCCCCAGAACTACCGCCCTATCTCCAACACACATTTCATCGCCAAACTCATGGACCACATAGCATACAAACAGCTTGGGCATTTTGCCAAAGCCAACAACCTCCTAAACCCTGCACAATCAGGTTTCAGATGACTCAGGGGATCAGAATCTACCCTAGTCTCGATCTGGGATGCCCTAAAAAGAACATCCGACGCAGAAGGCTGCACTGTACTCATCCTGCTGGATCGCTCTGCAGCCTTCGATACCATCGATCACACCATCCTACTAGACAGGCTACAAACACTAGGAATCAGAAACACAGCACTCTCACGGATCTCCTCTTTTATCTCAAATCGATCACAAATCATGCACCGCCACCAGTTAACATCGACATCACGACCAGTAAGGAAAGGTGTCCCACAAGGAGCATCCCTATAGCCCCTAATTTTCAACTTCTACCTTAAACCCCTGCCCGCAATCATCCGCTAATACAATCTTACGTGCTACAACTATGCAGACGACACCCAGATCATCCTCAAAATCCCAAAATCTCAAGGTTCTGGCAGTCTGGACCTGTCGTCATACCTCTCGGATATTGACCACTGGATGACGACCAACCACCTCATCCTCAACCCTGGGAAAACTGAAATCCTTGTTTGTGGGAAAACAGCCCTCCTCCCCCAACTGATTCCATGGCCTCAACCCCTAGGACAAGCACCGGCAATCTCCAACATGGTAAAAAACCTGCGATGCACACTGTACTCAGACCTATCCCTTACCCAACATACCACCACTGTACCTAAAGCCTGCTTCTTCCATCGACAGATTCTCATACCTGTATCTTCCCATACCTCACCTATCCCCACAGTTTTCGGCCATCAACTTCATCATCCTGTCCTGCCTAGATTACGCAAACTGCCTCTACCTAGGCGCTCCGGTATCTCAACTAAGGAAACTCCAAAGAATCCAAAATGTGGCAGCCGCAGCATGCCTGCTCATTAACCTACCCACCAGAGAACACATCAGCCCCACACTAAAAGTCCTCCATTGGCTCCCAATTGGTCGACGCACTACCTTTAAAGCCATGTCCACCCGCCTACGTGCTGTCCACAACACTGGACCAAAATTCCTTCGAGACAAAATCGTTCCCTACCAGCCCTCAAGGAATCTCAAATCTCGCACTGCATTTTGCCTAGTAGTAGTCCCACCTCACAACTCCTCCAGGCTGCGTGGATCCTCCTTCTCCATTCAAGCACCAATCATCTGGAACTCACTACCCCTAACCATTCGCAACACTGAAAACCACCTGAGATAAAGGCCCTAAAATCCTGGCTCTTCACATAATGTCACCTGAATCCTCCCTCCTCAAAACCACACAGCCGAACCCAACATCCCTTAAACCAATTACAACACAGAGGCTGGCAGCAGTCGCAGTGGCTCACTTGGTATACTGTCACCCCAAGCACAACAACACTCCCTACCTAACAAATATGCCTGGAAAACCAGCAGCTTTCACTGTGGAACACCACAATTAAACTCACACGCTCTCATCGCCCAGACCCTCGCATCAGAGAGGCCACTGATAATGAGACCACGCCATCTGCACTGGACAAAAATTGCTCTAGCCAAACAACTTTGAAGCTGACGTATACCTCACACCACCTCGGTGGACACAGGCCGCATTCACGGCCAAACATCCATGCACCGTAAAATGCCGCTATGGCTATTCTCATCCGGTCTAGCAACGCATATAGCTGTCCACACTGAAACACCTGACGTACCTCAACACCTCTGCCACTACCATACAGCAACTACCAACAAAAAGAGATGAGATTCGACCACACATCGACTCTCTCAACAATAGTACTCTGTCACAAACCACCAACAGTGCCCACCCACGTGCCTGACTTCTCTGTGCTGCTTAGTTAAGCCTAGCCAGCCACCTAAGTTCTAGTACGGCGAAAATGCACACACAAAGAGCATCGAGGCCATACAAATCGGCAAAGCGCCCTATATAAATAATCAAATACAATACAATACAACGAGGCTCCTTCAGTGCCTCCATTGTTCTGATGCAAGAAAGTCCTAGCTTAATCCTGCTCTGGGTAGGGCTCATGTCTGGTTGGGGGAGAGAGCCCTGGAACACGAAAGACCGCATTAGGTGGGATGTGCAATACGTGTGAGGGCCTTGGCGAACAAACTTGTTGCTAAGAAACCTCGCTGTGTTTAGCTAAACGTGTTATTCTTTCCATAGCAGTTTTACTATCTCTAAACTGTATATTTGTACTTAAGCATTTTTTTTTATTTGATTTTACTGTTTGAAATCTTTGACCTGACCATTTGGCCAGACAAACAAGATAAGCATTATGATAAATACAAGATAAGTTCTTCCCTGCAGAATGTAGGTGAACCAGCACGTATGCCACAGATATGACCCATTCAGTGCCATTATTTGACCCACTGTTTAATCTTTCTCTTCCATATCCAGGGCTGCAAGGATTTAGCACATGTGTTGGCTTGATGGCTTGATGAAGTCACTTTGGGGCCTATTAGGAGATAAATCTGGCAGGATACCGGCAAATGGTATTACCGTTCCCGCCACCTCATATGGCGGTAATTCTGGCATTTTACAGATGGCAGGAATACTGGCAAATCCAAATTCTGTCGAGTCCCATAGCACATCATGGGGGGATTTTTAGTATTACCGGTAGTGGGGTGGCTGATTTACCTCCAGTTTTATGGCTGGAGGTAAATCAAACTGCCCCACCAGCAAACTCAGAGCTCTGAATTACCGGCATGTCAATTACAGACCGGCATACTCCTAGTGACCCATGTTCCTCAGCAGATGCTGGTGCATGCATGTGGGAAACACGGGTGGTGGGGAGCATAATATGTGTGCAAGTTGCAAAGCCATTTTGTTTTCTCTTTGCAAAATGGCAGCAAGCTTTTCCCACATTAGATGCGTTACTGGATTTCTGTGGGCTGCCCACAAGTCTCAAAGGGCCTTCTATGTTACCAAGTGCAGAGCCAGCCTCGTGAAGATAACAGGTGGCAGTATATCGGCCCAAGGAATATTGTGTGTTGTGTGGGCGGGATCGACTTGGCTCCACCTTTCCTTTGGGTGCAGCCCCTTGATAGTTTCCAATTCAGGCCCCAGATTACCCTTGCCTTGGCCTTCTCCTGGGAATTTCCTTCACTAGTTCTGCCTCAGCCTGATGGTCCTTCTGCGCTACCTCTCGCCCAGTTTGATGGTATTGTAAGCCTCTTTTGGGATTGCTTGCATGTCCTGACACAGGACAGTGTAATTATAAGCAACTAACCAATGCCTTTCTCTACTTACAGCATTACTTTATCTTGCCCTAACTCCCATTCATTCCTATGTGCTGCATTGAGTAATGGAGAGCCTTGAGTAACATTACTTGATGCAGCACATGAGAGGTACGATGTTGGGATTAGCATCCTTCAATGAAGTCCCAGAGTACCTAGAAAAATGTCAGAGTACCTGACAATATCTCAGGGCACCCAACAAGCTCTCTGAGTGCACAACAAGAGTTCCCAACACAATCTCTGGTATGGCGTGGTGTGGTATGGAGACTTAGAAAATGCAACATGCACCTTGTCAATGCATATACAGCTCTGAAGAAGGCTCCACAACCGGCAGAGGTGTCCCAACATTAGCCCCCAGAAAGAGTTACTGTGTACACTCAACACGATCTCAAAGTATTCAACAAGATCTCAGAGTTCCCGACAAGATCTCAGGGCACCCAACACAATCACACAGTTCCCAACAAGATCTCAGAATACCTGTCAAGATCTCAGAGTTGATGACAACACCTCAGAGTACTTGAGAGATCTAAGAATACCTAACAAGATCTCAGGACACCCGACACAATCTCACAGATCCCTACAGGATCTCAGAATACCTGACAGATCTCAGAATACCAGACAAGACCTCCGAATACCTGACAAGATATCAGAGTACTCAATAAGATCTCAGACTTCCCAACAAGACCTTAGAGTTCCTGACAAATTCTTAGAATACCTGACAAGATCTCAGAGTACTCGACAAGATCTCAGAGTTTCTGACATGTTCCTGACATTCAGAGCATCCACGTTTATTTGTGTCTGAGAAGGGGTAGCTGGAATATTGCCTCATGATTAGCTTGGTGCTATGTTTCTGTAAGGTTATATGCAAATGTCTCCCTTTACAATGTAATGTAACCATGTACAATCATCAGACAGCCTCATCACGACTTGGGCGGTAACGTCGGCGGTATTACCGCCGGCAGTATTAGCCCTACCGCCGAACTCCCTGGTGCTAATAGCGCCGGATCACGAGTTTGGCGGTAATGTTAATCCCCATTCCCCATTGACCCCATTGGGCTCAATGGGGAAATTTCACGCTAGCGCAAATTTTCTGCAGATTTCCCCCCAGCTAAGAGCTGGGGCGAAATCCGCCAAAGTCCTGATTTGGCGGACCCTTAAATCCGGCAGTAACAGCGCTACCGCCGGATTTAAGGGTTACCGCCAAAGTCGTGATGAGGCCCACAGTATAATATTTTCAGTAGCTGCACAGATTTTGAAATATGTACTTTTAAAATAGGACTTGAAAAATGAATCATCCCAATTATACAATTTTACATTTCACTATCAGGTTAAGCATGGTTACCCTGTGATATATGCAAATGTGCAGCCCTGCATTTGAGTGAAATGCATGCTAATTATTTGATTTTAATATTCATCCATTGCTGTTCCAGTGCATTACCTCTTAGCAGTTAATGTACCATAGCCAGTTCGTAAGGTTTCCAAAACTTCTAAAACATGTATTTTCATATTTAACATATAAAAACAGATTCCAAACTTGTATTTTAACCATTTAGGTTACTCTCTTGAAAATATATTTTCAATTGGGTTGTGCTGCACATCTACAAAAACTGTGCTTAATAATTTTGTTCAGCACAGATGTCAAAAGTGTCGGATATGTTTCCTGGCTCCTCACCTGTTCCTTCCTTGCTTGAAGAGGGAAATCATTTCTTCAATTCCTTCTTTCCTTTCTTCTTCTTCGAGGTTTTTCTTTCCTTAAGAGACATAGGGCCTCATTACGACCCAGGCGGTAAGGGGTTAACGGCAGCGTAAACAGCGCCGACCCTTACCGCCTGAGTACGAGGTCCCTTAGCGCCATGGCGGATTTAACACCTGCTTTTAGCAGGTGTTAAAATCCATGGCGCTAAGGGACCATGGAGTTAATTACGCCACCGTAATTTACGGTGGCGTAATTAACGCCTTCCCCACTCCCATTATGCCCTATGGGGCAAAAATGGGAATGGGGAAGGGTAAATGGGGATTGGGGACTTACCGCCCCGCCAAGGTCGGAATGGGGCGGTAAGTCCGCCAACCACCATGGCGTAAACATAGTTTACGCCATGGTGGTAAAGTCACGGCCCAGGCGGTAACTTACCGCCTGGGTCGTAATGAGGCCCATATAGTCTGTCACGGAGGGAAGCCACTATGTCTGCCTAGGAGAACAGGTGGACTAGGGGTTCCTTCCCCAGTACAGCCGGGCTGGGGAAAAGCCAAAATCCCCTGCTGTATTGTAGTAGGGCATAGATCCAATAGATAATACAGGTAAGGATCAGGAAGTGAGACCTGAGCCTTGTATGTCAGGTATGAGAACGTAGCAAGCAGGAAACAGACAAGGGGCCTCATTATGAGTCCAGTGGTAGCCGTGCCGGTAAAACCTCCGCTCGCGGCGCTTCGCTTAATGAGAAGAGCTATACTCTAGAACTTGAAAGCAAATGTCCTAACATTTATTGAGAACGTGATTGAACAGAAAAGCGCCGAACAGTGGAACTGGGAGGCAAAGTTCAAAATTGGAATGGAGTTGAGAAGAGTTGAACACAGAAATCTGAAGCAAAAGTTCCTATCATTCACTTAGAAAGTCATTGAACTGAGGAGCGTGAAGCATGAGAACGTGACGGGAAAGTTTGTAGTACCCGCTAAAAAATTACCCTAACAAAGAAGTGCTGAACTCAGCAAATTGGAGGCAGTCAGAAATCAATTGAAATGAGATTAATTAGAGCAAGTTTATTGATCTGCAGTCTGGAATGATGGCTCTAACTGCCTGCAAAAGCCTGCATTCCAATCTGGAAAACGACAGATGAAGCTCTTGCCAGAAGCCCAGGTAGACCCAATAATGAGACCATATTCAGAAGCAGTCTAGTCTTTACTAACCTTCCTTTTCAGGACCATGGGTCATGTTGAGTATACAAATGCAAAGTGTTGTCTGGCACGCAGGGAGTTCGTTATGCGGCTCCACGTGCTCTAGTAGCGTTGGACTCCACGCCAGAGGGATCCATTATGCAATTAATTAGCATACACCCTCATTAGGGGCCCTTGCCTTTGGCCTATTGCTGGTGGACGTAATTTTCCACACCATGCAGCCCGTGGGCTCTAGCACCTCTAGCCCCTCATTACAACCTGAATTTGCACAATTAAACTCAGAAGAACTGCCCCAAGATCTGGAAGTCAAAGTTCCTGGCACCCAGTGGAAAAGTAGTTCAGCTGAAAAAGCACCCAGCTCTGGAACCTGGAGGCAAACTTTGGAATTACACTTCATCAGCAGACTGAGCAACAGTGACTCCTGGAACTTGGAGGCCAAGTTCCTACCACCACAAAGCCAGAGAGAGTCAAAAGGGGACTTCAAGTCTAAATGTGTACTGTTCTGAAGGGATGGCATGAGACTAGAGAGTGATGAAAGTTTCACTGCTGTCTTGTAGAGTGGTACCTGCTTCCTGTAGGTATGGATGCAGAGGGCAAGGGTACTCATTATTGTTATGTCATTCGTATTGTGCTCAGATGCCTTTGGTATGGTCTTATAGCGCTGTGTGTAGAGTGGCTGTAACTGTAATTGTTTATTTATACAACACTTAAACACAGGTGAAGTGCTTCAAAGCTCTTCAAGGCTGGAGGGAGACAAGAGGGTACAGTAATCATTCTTAGGCCTTGAAGTTTACGAATGATCTGGAAGTTGCACGGTTTTGGTTGGAGGACCATGGTCATTACAGAATTATTTGTACCATGGGGTGGTATTGTTACCAAGAGGTAAAACTCGGCTCGAGAGGGACTGCAGAAAGCTAGCTACGTCGGTAAAAAGAAACAAAAAAAAAACAAATTTAAGATCGAAATGGCTTTTTTAATTAGTTTGCAGGCATTGCCTTGCAGGCTAAATCGCAAAAGGCACACCTTGTGAATTAGCGTGCGAGGTTGAGTCTGTCTGACAAACTAATTAGAAAAGGCATTACTCAAAACATAAATGCACTTACCATAACGTCGTTGGCAGCAAAGAGAGATTCACGAGCTGAGGGAGGAGGGTCAAGGCTGGGACTGGAGGCCTGGCCCTTCATTCAGCTTGTGACATCATTCTGTGCCATCAAGTAACCCACCCCCTCTCCATTCTCTTGCACAGACTAGGATGGGGCCTGAAAATTCTGACCCCCAGGGGCGTTGCTAGGGGGGGGGCTAAGGGGGCTATAGCCCTTGATCTTTCGGTTGTAGCCCCGGATAGAATCTCAGGAGCAACAGCCAAAAGACTAGCTAGCCCCCAGTCCCAACAGTTCCGACATCAGCTTAGCCCTAGTTCTTTTCCAGACCTAGCAACTTCCCTGCTGACCCCACAACAGCTTGTATGAGGGACAGGACAGGCAGTGGGGTCAAGGGCAAGGTAAGCATTGGGGGTGTTACTTTTTTAACGCCACCATAGCTCAATTTGAGCCAGGCCTCCTGGCTTTCGATGCCTCGCCCGAGCTCAGGTAGCACTACGCATGTGCAATGGGGATGGCTGATTGGGGCTCCCCACTGCACATTGGAAGGGAAACCAGTGCAGCCGCCATGTCCATGATTTTAATGTCACTCATGGACATGATGGGGAGTGAAAGTTGGTGGGGCTCCTCCCCTAGCTTCCCTAATGACCAGCCGCCCGTGTGTGTACCCTAACACCATACAGCAGTTGTACAGCTAATAACCCCATGTGCTGCTTGAGTTTGAGTGGAGAGCCAGTCAGTGATAGGTGTCACAAATGGTGAGCGTAAGGTTCCTACAATCCACGATGTCCCATCACTAGTGCCACAGGTAGAAGTGTTGGCACTTCCTCCCACTAGAGTTTTAGAGACCCTGGTGGGAGCTCATGTGAACGCAGGAAGGCCTCGGGGAAATTGGGGGAGTACAGATATGGAGCTCGGGGAGATTGGGGGAGTACAGATATGCAGTCAATTCAACCCATTATACAGCAGGTCATGGTTGGCTGGCCTCCAGGGAACACTGGAGATTTCCTGGTGGGCCTCGTGTGTGGGTTGCCTGGTTTTCTGCTCCTCTAAGTCTGTCTCTTATGAACCCCACACCCCATCCTTCCATCTCTACTCATCCCCTCATACCTTTGAATTAAATAATGTGGTATACAGAGGCCAGTAGGTTATTCCTCACGTTGATGTTATATATGAGATGTGTGTTAGGTTTAACAACCTTTTAATACATATATAGGAGCAAATGTGAATTAAAATGCACTACCTTGCCGTATTTTCTCTCCAATAGTTATTGAGGCAGAATCCCCTTGACCCTGCTTGGAAGGGCTGGGTTTGCCCACACAGTGTAATATGGGGCCACTGAAAACGTTTCCAGAGCCACATATGGTTCCCAGTCCACTATTCCACCCCGTTTAGAAGGACACTTACTGATCCTACAAACAGGAAACATTGCCTCAGCACAGAGGTAGGGGTGCATTGTGGCAGGCTAAAACTTTGAGGCATTCGCCCACCCCTGCCAAAGCGAGAAAGAGTAACTCAAAATAAAGCAAGCGAGACAGGTCCAAGATGATGGCATATTCTAGGACTGGAGAAAGAGTGCCAACGTCTGCCCACTGTTACAAGGAAAGACAGCGCCACGGTGTGTTTAAACAAGCGTTGGCTGTGGATGGCCCACTTAGTGGATCCATCCATAAACAGCTGAGGCCTCTGGTACAGTGCCAGCTCCCACATGCATTACACCAAGGAGACATCACATTAGCTTAGACTGGTGCCCGGTCCACACAATCACTACTGGATCTGGCATCTGAAACCAGTGCATTTTACTCTGTTCTGCTGCCATGCCACATGCGTACCCCAGCCAAAAGAAAACAGCGCAATAACAGCAGTCACCCCCCAAGGAGAGTGCCCTAGAAGCATCTGGAACAACATGAAGGGATTTCTTAAATGAATGCCCCTTTTCAAGTCTTTCCTTTTCCTGGATTAACATCTCCATATGTGTCTTAAATTACCCATCCTGATGAAAGCGTGATACGCGCAATTGTTTTTGGACAACCTTGTCCATATTATTTAAATACACAGGCCTTTGAAAAAACTGGGAGCACTCAGCAGGTTTCACATAATGCCTTTATTTAAAATTTACTATGACAGAGTGAAAGGGATGTTTTTTACAAATCCCCTACTTGTGCCCCCTGTGGGGCGTAGCTCTCTGCAGTGTTCCCTTCACTTTTCCTCCTCTCATCTGCCCTTTCTCTTCCCTCTCTCACACCCACTATGGTGCTCTCATTTTTCCACATCTTCTCCAACTTCTTTTCTATCCACTGCCCTACTCTTCTCACTAAGACTGGAAGGAAGAAGCTCAAGAAAGACACCCTGGTCTCAAGGCCTTTAAATCGCTGACGCCTATGTCAGGGCTTCCTCCAGGCAGACTCTCAACGACATCCTCTTTGTCGTTCCTTCGCCGATCTATGGACCCTTCATATGGTTGCTCTTCCCCCTGCTACCTCCTCTTTTCCCATTAATGGTGGCACCCGATGGGAGATCCTCTTGTCCCCCTTCCAGTCAAATGGCACCATCATTGTCAAGGGCCCTCGGCTCACATCTACTACTATTTGATAGATGTTTCCCTCACCTCACCAACTTCCTTCCTTCTCCTGCTATTACTTCTACCACTTCTCTGGCTCCTCCCCCACCTCCTTCCACTACCATTCCGGCTCCTCTACCATCTACCACCACTCTGGCCCCTCAGCCACCTATGCCCTACACCTCTCTGTCTCCCTTTCCATCCACTACCTCTCTGGCTCCACTGCTGCCTCCTTCTTCTACTTCTCAGGCTCCTATGTCATCTACTGCCACTCTGGCTCCTCTGCTTTCTCAATCCTCCACCTCTCTGGCTCCCTTTCCATCCACTACCTCTCTGGCTCCTCTGTCGCCTCCTCCTTCCACCTCTCTGGCTCATCTGCCACTTCCGATGTGTACTCCTCTCCCCTGTACCCCTGGATGGCTTTCAAAAGTGGCAACATGCTGTGCGTGGCTACTCTCACCACTCGCTCTGCTGTCAAACACTCCTCTGACATTTACCACTTCCATGAACTCCTGGACCTGGTTACTGAGACATGGTTCAGGCCAGCTCTGTCACATGTTTTGACACACTCCTCCCGAGGGCTGAAAGATCCTCTCCTAGCCCAGGCCCAATAGGTCCAGAGGCAGAGTGGCCTGATCTTTCCTGAGTAGATCCCTGCTTCCATCATTCCCATTCAGACCTATTCCTCATTTGAATGCCTGATCTGCAGGCTCTCTATATCTCCTGGCCACTCTATGACCTTGGCTTCCATCTACAGGCCACCTGGCCAGGTCACCCTCTTCCTCTCTGAATGGGATGACCTCAGTCTCTCTCTCCTTTCCTCTACCTCCCAGCTTCTCCTCCTTGGGGATCTCAACATCCACCTGGACTCCCCAGAATCCTCTGGGCTTTTTCGCAACCCATGCAACTCTCTTTCCCTCTCCATTCAGCCCTCTGGTCCAACTCACTCTCCAGGCCACACCCTGGATGTTCTCCTCTCTTCAGAAACACCCCTCTCTACTCCTCTCACTACTCCTCTATCCTGAACTTACCACATTCTGTTTTCTTCTAACTTGAATCTTCCGGTTCCTTTGCCAAAGGCCCACCCATCACTGCCACCTTCCTTCGTGGTCATTTGACCTATGAAGCGAGTGTCAGTGTCCGCCTTTTCCGGCACTTTCTCTCCCCTCCTACTCCTGTGGCTGACTCCCATACTGACACAGCCCTTTCCAACCTTCACCTTTCTATCTCTAACACTCTGGACAGCCTTGCCCCTGTCATGGGGATCCGCATGAAGCCTGCCACCAAGTGCAATTCTTGGTATGACTCCAATCTGGCCGCTCTGAAATGCAAGTGCAGAGTAGCTGAACATAAGTGGGGAGCTTCGGGTGCAACCTCGCACAAACTGCCCTCTGGCCTGCACCAAAGGCAATACAGACTCTCCATCATCTCTAAGAAGAGGGTCCATACTAAAGCCTGCATATCTACAGCCTCTAACAACACGGCTGAACTTTTCAAAACCTGCAAGGAGCTGGCCAATCCTACTGCAGTATCTACCTCTTCTACACCTACCCCTAGCTCTGGCTTCTCATTTCACCACTAAAACCCAGGCCATCCTGTCCACACTCTCCCCCTATTCTCTTCTCTCTCCCTCCATCTCTTGCTGGCCCTCCTTGTCCACCCCCTCCTCTCCTTCTCTCCTCCCTACTGTAACAACTGAAGATGTTTCCAGACAAGTCCATTCTATGACAAAGTCTCATCCAAACAGCTGACCCACTGCTCCGCCAGAACCATTAGAGACAACATTGGTTCTCTTGCTCCAGCCTTCACCGTTTCTGTAATCACTCCTTCGCCCCTGGATCTTTATCCTCTCTTCTCAAGCAATCCCTTGTGCACCCCCTACTAAAAATGCCTTCTGCCGACCCCTCCATTCAGGAAAACTATCGCCCGATCCCTATCACTCCTTTCCTGGTCAAACCCCTGTAGAAGTTGGCTATCTCCCAGCTAACTCTCCACACTGAATCTGTTGGTTGTCTCCATGACCATCAGTCTGGCTTCAGAGAATTCAGAGGAATGGAAACTGCACTCCTGAACACCCGTGAAGATCTGCTCACTAATCTTGACTCTAGCTTTCCCTCTGTCCTCATTCTCCACAACCTTTCCTCTGCATTTGACACGATCAACCACAACATCCTGATTACTCGTCTCCATGTGTCATCATGGATCAGAGTCTGACATGGCTGACCTTCCCAGTGTCAGCTTGGATCCTTTCTCTCCACCACCTCTCTCTCCACATGTGGTGTTCCCCAGGGCTCTATCCTCTCCCCTGGCTCTTCAATGTCTATCTGACCCCTCTGGCCCTCCTGATCTCTACCTTTTCCTCTAACTTTCAGTGTTATGTGGATGACACGTAGCTCTCTTTCAGGCTACCCTCGGCCTCCTCCTCAATTAGCCCTGACTGTTTATCTGCTATTCAGACATGGTGTGCCTTTAATTATCTCTGCCTTAATGCCAGTAAGACTGAGATCATTCTCATTGGGACCCCTGCTCCCACTTTCCCACTCTCACTCTGGCCGACCTCGATTGGCCTGCACCCGCACCCACCTGCAAGACCAAAAACCTAGGGGTCATCTTCGACTCCACTCTCTCCTTTTCCTTTCACATTTTAGACATCTCTAAAAAGTCTAACCATCAGCTACACCTACTCAGAGGTACTCTACCTTTTCTCACCTTCCTCTGGCGGCTCACTGTCTCCAGAGCCCTGGTTCTCTCTCGGCTGGATTACTGCACAGCCTCTTCCTCAACCTCCCTGCTTCCACCCTGCACCCTCTGCAACTCATCCAGAACAGAACCGCAAGACTTATCCTTGGCCTCAAGTCCAGGGACCACATCTCTCCGCGCTGAAATCCCTTCACTGTCTCCCCGTGGCTGCAAGGATCAAGTTCAAGACCCTCTGCATTGTCCACAAGGCTTTCCGAGGCCTGGGACCCACCTACCTGCAACACTGCCACCCTAAATACTGTCCCTCACAAGCCCTCTGCTCATCTACCTCCAACCTTCTGCGAGTGAGCCAGTTCTCCAAGCAGAGATTTGGAGGGGGATCCTTATCCTCAGCAGGTGCCTCCTTCTGGAACAGCCTCCCTGTCGCCCTCGGTCTTGAGCCTGATCTCCTTAAGTTTCAGAAACTCCTCAAGACCTTCCACTTCTCCTCTTCCTTCTCTCTCCCTGTTCCCTGCTAACTTAGCTCTGTGCTCTTTCCCACTCCCCCTCCTTTCCTGACAGCTTGCTGACTGGCTGCCCGGTGTATCTCAGAGTCTCACTGGCCCTGGGCACCCTAGCCACTCCTCTCCCGCACTTGTCTCGGGGTCCTACACCCCACCCACCCTTACTGCATTTGAGAAAGTACACTAGACTGTGGCTCTCTCTGCACTTAGTCTCCACTGACTGGATGCACTTGGAACTCTCACCCTCTGTGATAGTCTGTGCACTTGCAAGATCCGAATGCACTGTGCCGGAAGATCGCCTTTCTGTTCTCCTTTGTCGTCACCCCAAAATGGACTGGTAAACTGCAGAATCGCAGCCAGTCCTATTTGCTGTGTGTTAACTGTTAAAAGTATTCTGCACACTTACTCTGCCTGTGCAGACTATTATTGTCTCCAAACATCAAGGGTCCCCGGGCGACCACTGTTTTTCACCATGTGCCTACCCTCCTTGAGCGCTTTGAAACACTTGCCTGTGTATAGGCACTTTATAAATAAACATTACCATACCATACCATAGCATACCAGCAATGATTGCCAGCAAGGCACCTGATTTACCTCCAGCTCTTAGCTGGATGTAAATCAGACACCTCACCGGAAAACTTGTAGTTGACTGGTGCAGAAACGTACCAGTATATGTTAATACCGGCACGTTAATTCCACAACGGCCAACTCATAATGAGCCCTATGTTTTTAAGTATTCACTGTCAAGCATCAATGTTGGCAAGATTGGCTGGGCCACCATGTGGAGCTGCATGTCTCCACGTGGCAGACACTTCTCAATGCGCTTCCAATTTAACAATCCCAGTACACTCCCAGTTTGACATTCCTTTATCAGCACATACTAAAATCACACCTACTAGACCCCAGTGCCCGTGGCACTTAATGTCAAGCATTGCGATGGGGTGTGGGACTCCTCATACTGAGTATTGGGTATATGTCAGATGGAAGTGGTGAATGATGATCAAAGGATCAAATGTTTAAATGTTTTTTAACATGTTTTTTATGGAAAATAAATAAAGAGAATTGTTTCTTGTAAAGAAAGCTGTCTGCCAAAATGTCTAAGGTGATCCAGGTGATCATTCTACCCATTTATAAGGTAGACCCACATTATCTAGCCCTGCTGTACAGAAGGGACTATTCAGAGAGAGGTAGTCAATCTGTTCGTTTCTTTAATATAGAATTCCAGAAAGACACTGCTCAAAGAGTTAAACTTGTGGAGCCCCCCTTTTAAAGAGGCCTGAAAAAGAAACACTTACCACAGTCCAGGAGCTTCCATTTTTTTTTAAAAAAGGAATAAAAAACATTTCTTTTGTAAGTTTTATTTTTAGGGGTAGCAAGGGAGACCTCATGGGTCGCAGGTGCGACCCCTGGAGATCCCCAAATGACATCCATGCATAACAGAAAAAGGTGCAGAGGTGATTTGATTTGTCCTATACAAAACCTGGTGAATTTGGTTTCAAGTTTGAAACCACTGCTGAAGCTTTTTTAGGTGATAAGTGAAAAATGTGCTTTAATAAAAGGGAATTTTGAAAAGACCTGTTTAGAAAGACCGCTCTGAGACTTCTCTGAGCGGTCTTTCTAAATCAAACTGCCTGCTGCACTCGAGTGTGTGCAGGGGCTGACAGGCACGGCTGGGCCGGAAGAGGAGAGATGCGGCGTCTAACGTAAGTGCTTTGGGAATCTGTGAATGTGTGTGTGTGTGTGTCCCTGAGTCTTTGTTTGTGGGGGAGGATGAGCATGTTTGTGGCATGGAATGGAGGGGGGGTAAACGGGAGTGTGGTTGCATGTTTGTGTTTGTGAAGCCGTGTGTCTGAGGTGGGAGTTAAGGGGGAATGTTTTTGCGGAGGAAGGGAGGAAAGAAGGGGATGGGGGTGAAAACCCCTAATAGCAAAGAAATTCGACAATTGCGGGAGAGGTTGTGTGTGGTGGTGGGGTTGGTGGGCTTGCAGGCAAACAGATTTCCAGGGGGTGGGGGACAATCTATTGCCACTGACACTCAGAACTGCTCTAAGGTCTCATTAAGGGTTAGTTCTCCCATTTGGACAAGCTCTGCGGATCCCTTCCAATGTGAACCGGTTACTGAAGAGACAGTTCTGACTGCGCTTAATAAACTGAAGTCAGCTTCCCCTATGGACCCGATTCCTCTTCATATTCTTCAGTCTCTTCCTCAAAAAATCCTACCTCTGTTCACTGCTTTTCTTCAGTATTCTTTCTTATCTGGTACTATTCCTTGTTGGCTGAAACATGCACTTGTCACTCCTCTTTTAACAAAGTCTCAACTAGACCCATCTTTAGCAGTCAACTATCGTCCTATATCACTTCTTCCAGTCCTATGAAGCTCATGGAGGTGGTCATAACAACTCAGCCCTGCCGCTTCCTGGAAGTGAATGAACTCCTACACCCCTTTCAGTCAGGTTTTAGACCTTGGACGGGTACGGAATCGTTCATGGTCACGCAGTTCGATGACTTCCTGCGGCTTCTGGATCGCAGAGAGATCAAGATGTGGATTCTCCTTGACCTCTCGCAGCCTTTGATACAGTTGACCTGCGATTCTCCTGCAACGACTGGATCAGGCCGGCATATCTTCAATTCCTCTTCCATGGTTTTCCTCATTTTTATCAGATCATTTGTAATCAGTATTCTTACGGTCCTATTGCGCCACCCTTATGCCCTCTTTCTTGTGATGTCCCCCAGAATTCTTCTCTTTCCCAAACTTCTTTTAAATTTTTATCTCCGCCCTTTGGAGAATCTTATTTCTCAGATCCAGCGTCTGCAAACTTTGCAAAATTCGGCTGCGCGGTTGACGCTGGTTGGACGCGTCTTCATCACAGGCCATGTTACATCAGCTTTCCTGGTTTCCAGTGAACTCCTCTATTTAATGCAAGGCTCTGTGCAGGACACACCATGCAATTCACAATGTATGTGCAGAGAATTTACAAGAAAAGGTGTTCCGTTACGAGCCTACTAGGTGCCTTTCCTCTCCCTCTCAAAATGTACTAAATATTCCTCACCATCGGAGAGTGCGTTTAGGTGGATGCTCCTTTTTATTTCTGGCCCCTTCTTCGTGGAACGCTCGGCCTCCTATGCTAAGTGAGATTACTGAATATGCCCGGCTCCGCAGGGGTTTGAAAACACTTTTGTTCTAGTTGACTTTTCTCTTGTGGCTTTCCAGCTCTCTGCCTTTCTGCGTCTTGATGCCCTCTGGCCTTAGTTTGCGCTTTATAAGTACTTTTACCGTTACCATGAAAGCCCCCCCACAGACGTGATATTTCTGCATTTCAAGGCCGCACACAATCGGGCGGAATAAATTGGTATTTTTTCTGTGTGACCTTTACAATGCGGAGATTTCGCATAGAACACCATCAAACCCTGTGAAGCCCTATGTGTCCGGAATATTCTGAATTACTGCTATTATGCGGAAGGCATTAAAAAATAGCAGAGGCCCAAATATCAAGGAAAATCAATGTCATAAAAGTATGCTGTAGTGATTCAGGTTTCTTGATGTCCAGTAACATCAGTCAGACAATGCTTTCTAATATTAACACAGCACCTATTCTAAAATACGGCAGCCTCTCTATAGGCATTGCTTTCGATGATCTTAAGAGGAACATCCCTGCTTGATGCCACTGATTTTGAATTAGCATAAACAATGCAGTGTCTGTTTTGTCTCGGATATAACACTCTTTGTCAAGGCACAATTTAGCAATAACCCCTTAGGTGGGGGTCATTCCTACCTGGTAATGACCCAGTTTACGGGGGCTCATGCACTACTAACAGAAAGTAATGTTGCCCCACAATAGGGTTGTACCTATTAATAAGCCAGCTTGCTCTGTAGGTGCCAGTATTTTGTTTTTGTTTTTATAGTTGTAAAACAGGGTCGCAGAGGCCTCTGTGGAAACAAAAACGGATTTGTAGCTACTCCTAGTCCTTTTTCCATTTCCATGATGGCCAATGGAGCAGTCGGGAGGAATACTGGGCAGAGCAGGTAATGTGGTGTGAGGGGACAAGAGAAAGCTGGGGGAGTGCAGTGGGTGATGGTGGGAGGGAAGTGGGCCACCAATGGGGTAAAATGGCAGTGTCCCACCCATTAGCGGGGCCGGAGAGCATGAAATAGTGTGTGGTAAAGCCCATGTCCTGAGCTCTCTGATGATCTGGGAGACTGCCTACTGGGTGCTATCTAAATTATTTTACGATATACAGTTTATTTCATTTCCTTAAATATATCATATTATTAAATAATATCTGGTTAAGTCCTGAAAGAATTGTTTCAGGAAATCTTCCGGATGGACTTGTAGGAGAGTTGTGGTACCAGTCAGTGGGCCTCATCACGAGTTGGGCTGTAGCCCTTAAATGCGGCGGTAACGATGTTACCGCCGCATTTTAGGGTTCGCCCAAACATAAGTATGGCAATTACCGTGCGGTAATACCGCCGGCAGTAATTACGCCAAAAATTCTCCATTGGGAAACAGACCCAATGGGGAATTATGTTTACTGCTCACCCGAGATCTGGCCGCCGGATGGGTGGGCGGTAACACAAATACAGTTGGGCGGTATCCCATTTGGGATACCACCGAACTCGTACCGACTCGTAATGCCTGGTAGTTGCAGTAAAAGCGAGGCTGAAATGTCAGAGCAGTTATCTCAGGAAAGAGAGGGCCACTCTGGGCCTGCCCTGAATTACGACTGAAGGGCGATTGGGCTGAAATAATCATGTGAAGTCGAGCAGTCAATTGTTTCCAATTCCGAATTAAAAAGCTCCTCCTCAAATAAGTTTGTGCATTATCTACTGCCTCTAGAGTCACATGAAGGGGCACAGAAGACACAGCACATCCAAGGGAAGGAGAAGGACTTCGCATTATTGCGGCAAGTACACAATGGCTGACACATGACAAGGAGTATTTTATTAAGGACCCGATATTAATGGGCCCTTTTCCCTAGACACTCACTCAGCACTCCAGGCACGTTCGTCTCTCGCTCCGAAGCTCTTGTTTGGCATCAGGACCTGTCTGCATTACAGCTCCCAGTGTGCATTGTCAGGATAGTGTTGCTCTTGGTACCTTCCCCTCTTGCTGCTCTCTTGCATGTGTTGGGGCATTCTGGATGGGAGCAGGCCACTTTGCAGCTGAAATGGTTGCATGGTAAAGGATTTAGAGGGTCATGAAGGTGTCACCCATGCAATGTGAGGGAGGGCTGCCAAGTAACCCCTACCAAACAATAAAGGAGGAGTGGGAACGGAAACAGAAAATGGGTCATGGAAACAGAGGTGTTGCTAGGGGGGGCTGATGGGGCTATAGCCCCGGGTATTTCGGTTGTAGCGCCAGATAGAAGTTGAGGGATTACAATCAAAAAGGCTAGCTAGCCCCCAGTCCCGACAGTTACAAAATTAACATAGCCCCGGATCTTTTCCAAACCTAGCAACACCCCTGCATGGAAAGATGTGTTGTGTTGTGATATTTTTTTTGGTTTGCAAAGGTAGCGGGCGCCCCTCTCTCGACAGAACAAGGCCTGATAACCTGTTCAGTGGTTATAAACCACTTGAGAGTTCGCAGCCACTGCTTTTACTCACTGTGCCTTTCACAGATGGGAAATATCCATTTGCATATCAGTCTTTGTCCTGCCCAAGGGCAGTCCAGCACCGAAATGTAATGGCAATTCCAACCTGTTGTGATATGGTTCTTGCTTGCACTCTCGCGTGCCATTCTGGAACTCCTCAAGGTTCCGGAGCAACACAGGAGAGCCGTTAAAGAAGAAGTGAAATTGGCTGTGTTATAGCAACTGCCTGGTGCCCTGGGGGTCTCTTCCCCTGTTAAACTTAACATCCCCCTTACCTTCTTGTGGCTTCATCTGTGTGTCCTATCACAACAAACTGGCGACGAGAATGGGATCCTGTTGATGCCATGACCAAAGAAGGAGACCCCGACGTGAGGCGCACTGAGCAGCAGAAGCGGCTACAGCGCCGGACGCACAACTTCCGGTGCGACCAATCATGCCCCAGGTGAGCATCGGGTAGCTGAGAGCCATCACCGCTAGAAATCCATATTTAGGGTGGGTACGCACATCAGCGCAACCAGCCCAAGGGGGCGCACAGAGCCCAGCGCGAGCACCACAACATAAACATAGACCTGCATGCAGACATTTTGTTTGAAGCAGCGTATCCCAGACAACACGAAATGGGAGAACGAACTAGCACATTAATGATATCTCCCATTGACTCAATGACCATGAGATCCTGTAAAGACATTTAATCACACCGTGAGCACACAGAGACTACTTTTGAAGAGATGGGCCTCGCACATCCATCTACCCACAAAGGGAAAAAAAAACACAAGGTCACAAGGAAACACACCCAAACATTTTATTTGTATTCCCTGCTAACAAGATTTTGCCCACACATGACAAAGGAGATACAGTTATTATTTTTGGTCAATGGGGGACATTTAGGTATACTTTCTTTGGGGGACAGGATTGTGATTGGGTCTCTAAAGTCAGGTGAACAGCTATGCCCACCCCTAATGCAAGTCATCTTCACTGTTACGAAATACACAATGTTTCATTGGCTTTCAAACTATAGGGCTCTTTACTATGTGGCCCCGACGATTGGTCGGCACGCTTGTACCCTTCTGGAATATTCCACTTGCTAGCAGCATGCAATCTGGTACCCCTGGTTTGGGAGGGCTGGACTTGACCATACCTCCCCACCCAATTAGCCCATCATCCATCATCACTCCTGCTGTCTGCCATTAAAATTGTCTTTGAACTTGGCCTTGCAAAGTATCACTGCGCCTGAGAATAAAAGGGAGTGTGAGCATAGTCTTATCTTCAAGTCTCGGTGTAACTTGCCCAAAGTCTATTTTCATCTTGACCATGTGACAGGAGGCCGTGTTTTGAGCTCCTTCTTCTCATTTAACACTATTAAATTAATAAAACCTTGGCACTTCTAGTGTTTTTCCATTACACCTCAACAGGAGCTTGCCTCGCTTCTCACGTTCATTGTATCTTCTCGAATAGATAACCAGTTTCTTGGCTGCCCCAACCATTGACAGTGGGTCAGACAACCTTTCTCAAATCTTCCCTTGTCATCTGTTTTCTTCTACTGCGCCACACTTTCAGCCCTTCAGTTCATGGTTTCCTAGTTTGCTAAAACATGTTGTGGAACATCCAGATTCTATACACACATATATATATATATATTTGCTGCACCGCCTGCAGTCTATTCACTACATATAGCCAGCCTTATGATTACTTAGTCTACTTGCGTTTCAGCATCTGTGCAATTATAAAAATGGCTTGCAATTTCTTCAGTGCTCTCCGCACATGCAATCTTCATTCTGCACATAAAATGTTGTTCAATTCTTCACTTCGCCATCAGATTCTATAAGGTATACATACTCGCTTCATCGGCATCTCCTCTTGCTGCATCATTTCGGCTTCATGTGACTTCACCAGTCTTCTCTTTCATTCATCTTCACACTTCTTCCAGAACCGCCTTTAAAAGACTGGAATTTCTCTGCGGGTACATCATATAGGGTTTTCTCAATGAATACCTTGTTCCGAGTACTCTTCGCGGTATAGGGACCATTATTGGTGCCGTGCATGTCGCAATATCCGGTCCCCAACATATAGGCAAAATGGGGGCGGGACTTCCAGTAGAGGCATTAGGCTCCTACTCTACAATGATATGAATGAGGCATACCTGCTGATCTGCATCAGTGCTGAAGCCTTAAGAATATTCTACACCCTCCCAGATACAGTGTGCCGGGATGGAGCAGCAGGAAACTCCAGTTCTTCAAAGACTATCAGAAAATATGAATTAGCTCTGGCTCTGGCGAAACTTGCCACTTCTCAGGTGGACAAAGTGGAAGGGTGTGACAACGACAGCAATAACATAATTGTTGCCTTAGTAAGGAGAGGTTCTATGTCTGCTGCAAGATGCAAAACAGATGTCATTGACAGGGTGAAAAAAGACTGTGGAGAAAGACCCTCTGAGGAAAATGAACTTCCTCAATCAAAGTGCTACAGGTGTGGACACATGGGACACCAAAGTGCCCTGCTGTTAATGCAGAATGCTACAGATGTGGCATAGTGGGACTGTCACGACCCGGCCAGGTTGGAAATTGCCTTGGCGATTATCCGAGCGCTATTCGGCAAGTAAAAGTTCCTGAGACTACAACTCCCACAACGCCTGCTATCATAGCCGCGTGACGTTGCGATGATTTCATTTGTTGGGAACGATATATAACTCCTATCTATCCGGAGATCGAGTGCTCCTAAACTGTTGTTAGTTGCGAGCTCCCGGACCCGTTTCTCGAATCCTTGACTAACCAGCGCCTGAATTAACTTATTGCCTTCGCCTTGTCCGTACCTGCTTCCTGACGCCAGCCTCCCTCGATTGTTCCCCTTGGATATTCTGAACCCGGCTCATTCATTCTCGACCTCCAAATTCTAAATCCTTAAACTTTGGTGACTCGATACCTCGAACATTTCCGTAAGGAAATTAGCGTGAAGTGAACGCTCACTTCCCATTTCAATTTTCCTTTTACTTCTGTTGCTTCGAACTATATTTTGGGACGCTTTGCTGTTTACCTTTTGGATTGCTTTGAACCTTTATTTGGGACGCTTTGCTGTTTACCTTTTGGATTGCTTTGAACCTTTATTTGGGACGCTTTGCTGTTTACCTTTTGGATTGCTTTGAACCTTTATTTGGGACGCTCTGCTGTTTATACCTTGGATTGCCTTGAACCTACTTGGGACGCTCTGCGGTCTTCGCCCTGGTGATCCTAAGATACTGGCAAACTTCCACTCCTCCCTCCCTACAATTTGATACTAGTAGGTTACTGGTATATTATTTCTACGGTGCAGGTAAGAGTGGGGATTGGGGGTGGTGTTGGCTGTTTGTGATCCAACACTACTTGGCTGCATTTTTCTGAACAACTGTTTTCTTTGTTTTGTTCTTTGTCCCTCTAGCTCTGACGATTCTGCTCCGGCCTTTTCGCTCAAGCCCCCAACCTGTCAGGTGTATTTATCCCTGAAGGCTGAGCTCTTGGGAGGGAAGTCTTGGGCGCATCTCCATAAAAGCCCAGGATTACTTGAGCAAAAGGAAATACTGCATACAACCAGAAAACAACCTCTGGGTTGTGACAGATTTAGGAGCCTTTACATAACGCCTATTGGTTATGGAAGCCGCATCTGACCCGATGGCAGCTCTCATGCAGGCTTTTTCTGCCTTGCGTACCGATAAGGCATCTGCCCATGCGACCTTACATCAACGCATGGATGTATTACAGAGCTTTGTGCAGCCATTACCCCATGATGAGGAATTCGGGGATGGCGCTGCAGCGGCACCTCCTCCTGTATTTCCCCCAACTCCAGCTCCGGTGGTTCTTCCTGGACCATTTCCTTTGGCCCCACCCGAACGCTTTTTGGGGGATCCCAAGGCGTATCGGACTTTCGTGAATCAATGTCGCCTTCACTTTCTTTGTCGTCCTTTGGCGTTTCCAGATGCTACCACTAAGGCGGCCTTCGTTCTCTCCCATTTAGGCGGCACTGCCGCAGCATGGGCTAATCCTTTGTTGGAAGCTAATGATCCGGCTCTTTATGACTTTGATCGGCTAATTCAATCCATGAACAGCGTTTTTGATATGCGATACAAAGCACAAACCACGGATTTAGAATTTTTAGCTATAAATCAAGGCAAGACGGATCTGTTGACCTACCTGGCCCGTTTCAATCAGTTGGCGGCTGAAACCACTTGGCCAGAACAAAAGAAAGCGGCTGTTTTCTACAAAGGTTTGTCGGAGGACCTAAAGGACGCCTTGTCAGTGGTGCCCGCCCTTCCACCTGGTTTTCCTGAGTTACTCGACCTGGTTCTCCAAGTTGATGCTCGGATTCGGCAAAGACGGGGCGAACGTCGGTACCCTGATATTCGTACCTCTTCCCGGTCAGATAGCACTACTACTATTCCTCCAGGCGAGGTTGAACCCATGCAAATTGGGGCCATCAGGGGTCCATTGTCTAAGGCTGAACGAGAGAAACGGGCACTGAATAACCTATGTTTCTATTGTGGCCAGTCAGGACATTATATACGGCTATGTCCTAAAAGACCAACTAAACCGGCGGGAAACGCCAGGACTCGTCCATAAACCGGGCCTTTAGGATGAGTCAAACGTACCCGGGCTCGGATGCATGTTTTCCGTCTCCACATGTATATCTCACTATGTGCTTCAAGGCCCCTGGTGTCAATTCTTTTTCCAACCCGGTAATGATAGACTCAGGGGCTAGCGGGAATTATATGGATTCCAACCTGGCTCAACATTATGGGCTACCTATAATTTCCAAAATACGACCTGAAGACATACATGCTGTTGACAGTTCCCGTTTGGTATCCGGACAAGTCACGGAACAAACCACTGCATTACAAATGTCCACATTACAGGGTCATTCGGAATACATCACCTTTGACCTCATTACGGCCCCCCAGTTTGGTATGATTCTGGGTCTATCCTGGTTGCAAACCCATAACCCTGTAATCAATTGGGTTAAACAAACCGTGCTGTTCTCTTCCTCTTTTTGCAGTCAAAAATGTCTAAGGACTCAAGAGGCAGCAGTCTTCTCCCCTTGCCTGGCCCTGGTGGCAAGTGTACCTTCCATCAGTGCTTTATCCTCTATCCCAGTCCCTGTACTTCCAGAGGAATACCGAGAGTACTCGGATGTCTTCGACAAAGGCTTATCAGAAAAGCTGCCTCCACACCGAGACTATGACTGCCCCATTGACCTTATACCTGGGGCGGTCATACCACATAGTGGTATCTACTCCCTTGCTCGAAAGGAAGAAGAACACTTGCGACATTACATAGACAAAGCATTACGCTTGGGACACATACGTCCATCCCGTTCACCAGCGGCCTCCCCGATATTCTTCGTACAAAAAAAAGAAGGAGATTTACGTCCATGTGTCGATTATCGTTCCCTTAATAACGTCACAATCAAGAACCAATATCCTCTACCGCTCATTACGGAGCTTCTTGATAAAATGACCTCCTCTACCATCTTCACCAAGTTGGACTTACGGGGAGCATACAATTTGGTGAGGATGCGTGAGGGGGATGAATGGAAAACAGCATTCAAAACTAAATTCGGGCTTTACGAATACTGTGTAATGCCCTTCGGGCTTTGCAACGCCCCAGCGACGTTCCAACACTTTGTCAACGACATTTTCAGGGACCTGTTGGACTGTTACGTCGTAATATATTTGGACGACATCCTGATATATTCAGAAACCTTCTCCCAACACATACACCATGTACGCTCTGTTCTCCTCCGTCTGAGAGAACACTCCCTCTTTGCAAAACTGGAGAAGTGTGTGTTTCATGTATCGTCTGTGGAGTTTTTGGGTTTTCAAATATCACAAAAGGGAGTGCTTATGTGCACCTCCAAGGTCCGGGCAGTACTGGATTGGCCTGTCCCGACTTCAGTAAAAGCCCTTCAATCATTCTTGGGCTTTTCCAACTTTTACAGACGTTTCATCGCCTCCTTTTCTGAAAAAGTTGCGCCACTAACTCGGTTGACCAGCCCGAACGTCCAGTTCATTTGGGATGAACAGGCGCACTCTGCATTTCAGAAATTGAAGGAAGCCTTTACCACAGCTCCAGTCCTGCAGCACCCTAATCCGACCCTTCCATTTATAGTGGAAGCCGATGCCTCTGCAATTGCTGTGGGGGCTATCCTGTCGCAAATTTGTCCAGCCACCCACCGACTACATCCTGTGGCTTTCCATTCTCGGAAACTTACGCCAGCCGAACGTAATTATACGATCATGGAAAGAGAACTACTGGCGATTAAGGTAGCATTTAATGAGTGGAGACATCATCTCTTAGGTGCTAAACATCCCATTACTGTATATACGGATCATCGGAATCTCCAGGCATTATCCCATATAAAATGCACCAATGCTAGGCAAATACGGTGGCATTTATTTTTTACCATGTTTAATTTCACAGTGACATATCGCCCCGGTCCACTACATGGAAAGGCGGATGCATTGTCGCGTATCGGTACAGATATGGTCACTACGAAACAGTCAACCCCCGTATTATCCTCAGGGACTGTGGTGTGTATTTGTTCGGTTTCTCCGTCCATCTTAGATGGATTAAGGACGTGGGCTAAGGATCATGCTCCTATACTTAAGGAGCTGGGCGCTGAACTCATCACCGGTCTTCCATATGTTAATGGTTTGCTATACTTACCTGATAACCGTATTCGACGAAAAGCTCTTGAATGGTCCCATGATCTCCCGTTGGCAGCTCACCCTGGTCGGGCTAAAACTTATGATCTTCTCCACCGATGGTGCTGGTGGCCTGGTATGAAGAACGACACCGAACAATATGTCTCCAAGTGTGCAGTATGTACACAGTGCAAGAGGCAACCGGGCAAGCCCGTCGGTCTTCTAATGAGTATGCCGTTACCCCCATATCCATGGCATACGGTTACCCTTGATTTCGTGGTGGAGCTCCCTTGTATCGGGGGTATGTCCACCATTCTTGTGGTTGTCGATGTCTTTACCAAAATGGCACGATTTATACCATGCTCGGGTATACCTACTGCTTCTATGTTAGCGACTCTGTTTTTTGACCATGTGGTTCGATTTTTTGGGCTTCCTACGGTTCTAATTTCTGATCGGGGGTCTCAATTCACCTCACGCTTCTGGCGCTCCCTTACTTCATCTTTGGGTATCGATGCCCGCTTGTCTTCGGCCTACCATCCCCAAACGGATGGTCAGACTGAACGTACCAATGGTACTATGGAACAGTTTCTTCGCTGTCTGTGTCTGCAGCATCAGTCCAACTGGTTCTCGCTACTAGGTGCTGCAGAATTTGCCTATAACAATTCTATGCATTCCTCAATTGGTTGCTCTCCGTTTTATGCTTTATATGGTCTGCACCCAAGGACTCTCCCACCTGTCTTACCCTCCTTAAAGCAGTTTCCCGCCGCTAATGCTGTAAAAGACTCCTTGCTTGCCATCCGTAAATCGGTGTTGTCCCATCTGCATACGGCGCAACGTCGTACCAAAATGCAAGCTGACAAACGGCGCACACCCGCCCCTTCGTATTCTTGTGGGGAACGTGTATGGCTCTCTACAAAACATCTGGCCATTAAAGGAAAAAGGAAACTATTGCCATGTTACCTAGGTCCTTATAGGATTCTACGGTGTCTTAACCCTGTCACCGTTTGCCTAGGGATTCCATCTCATTGGCGGGTACACCCGGTATTCCATGTTTCCTTGCTTCGCCCTTTTGTACCTGGCACGAGATTACCTACTGCCCCTACCCCAGTTAACGTCCATGGTGAAGACGAGTATGAGGTGCGTGCAATCTTGGACACTCGCCTATGTCGTGGGATTCGCTCCTACCTGATCGACTGGAAAGGGTATGGTCCAGAGGACAGGTCCTGGGAACCGGCCTCTAATCTAAACGCTCCCCGTTTACTACGTGCCTTTTGGTCACACCGCTTGTGTAGTCTCAGGAGAAAGCGTTCTTTGCGGGGGGGGTACTGTCACGACCCGGCCAGGTTGGAAATTGCCTTGGCGATTATCCGAGCGCTATTCGGCAAGTAAAAGTCCCTGAGACTACAACTCCCACAACGCCTGCTATCATAGCCGCGTGAAGTACGCGTGACGTTGCGATGATTTCATTTGTTGGGAACGATATATAACTCCTATCTATCCGGAGATCGAGTGCTCCTAAACTGTTGTTAGTTGCGAGCTCCCGGACCCGTTTCTCGAATCCTTGACTAACCAGCGCCTGAATTAACTTATTGCCTTCGCCTTGTCCGTACCTGCTTCCCGACGCCAGCCTCCCTCGATTGTTCCCCTTGGATATTCTGAACCCGGCTCATTCATTCTCGACCTCCAAATTCTAAATCCTTAAACTTTGGTGACTCGATACCTCGAACATTTCCGTAAGGAAATTAGCGTGAAGTGAACGCTCACTTCCCATTTCAATTTTCCTTTTACTTCTGTTGCTTCGAACTATATTTTGGGACGCTTTGCTGTTTACCTTTTGGATTGCTTTGAACCTTTATTTGGGACGCTTTGCTGTTTACCTTTTGGATTGCTTTGAACCTTTATTTGGGACGCTTTGCTGTTTACCTTTTGGATTGCTTTGAACCTTTATTTGGGACGCTCTGCTGTTTATACCTTGGATTGCCTTGAACCTACTTGGGACGCTCTGCGGTCTTCGCCCTGGTGATCCTAAGATACTGGCAAACTTCCACTCCTCCCTCCCTACAATTTGATACTAGTAGGTTACTGGTATATTATTTCTACGGTGCAGGTAAGAGTGGGGATTGGGGGTGGTGTTGGCTGTTTGTGATCCAACACTACTTGGCTGCATTTTTCTGAACAACTGTTTTCTTTGTTTTGTTCTTTGTCCCTCTAGCTCTGACGATTCTGCTCCGGCCTTTTCGCTCAAGCCCCCAACCTGTCAGGTGTATTTATCCCTGAAGGCTGAGCTCTTGGGAGGGAAGTCTTGGGCGCATCTCCATAAAAGCCCAGGATTACTTGAGCAAAAGGAAATACTGCATACAACCAGAAAACAACCTCTGGGTTGTGACAGGGACATTATGGGAGAGCGTGCGGGAATCCCAGGGCTAAAGGACGACACTCCATCATAAGAGCCCAGAAGCGGTTGGAGGGCCGAGTAGTCTCCTCAGTATCGTAGACATAAAAAGCGAAGATCCTTTATACATTCTTACAGTTGAAACTCCAAAGAAAAAAGGACCTTGGGAAAATGTTACAATAAACAAAGTTTCACTTCAGGTGATGATTGATACTGGGGCGCCTTATACGGAGGGGATACTTTCCAGAATGTACTGAATGAAGATTTGAAACCATCCAATGAAAGAGCTACAGGTTATGGTCACAGCCACATAAACATTCTTGGTTTCAAATGGGTACCCCTCGAGTTCGAGAGCAGAGAGACATGTTGCAAATTATTTGTGGCTCAGAAAGGATTCTCAAAATTTGGGTGGACAGGCACCCCCTACCCAACGTTAATAAATTGCTAACAACAATGAAACCAGCAAAGTATTTCACCACATTAGATGAATCTTCTGCTTACCATCAGGTAGTGTTAGGTGAAGATTCAAAGCATTTAACATATTTTGTGATACCATTGGGTACGTATAGATACAAACGCATGCCCTTCGGGTTGGCTTTGGATACTGTAGTCCAGAGACTCATGCAACAACTGTTTGGAGGACTGGAAGGGGTGTATTTTTTCCAAGATGACATCCTGATAGCTGCATCTATGGAAAGGGAACATGATGCAAAGCATCTGGGAGTGTTACAGGTAATCAAGGAGAAAGGACTTACCCTTAAAATAGAAACGTGCACGGTCAAGGTGCACGAAGGTGCAATAAGTTATGTACCTACGACATGGGATCAATGGTGAAGATATCAAGCCGAAAGAAAGAACTAGTAGAAACAATAATGAATATGCCTATTCCCATCCATAAGGATTAACTTAGGCCTTTGTTAGGGCTAGCCGAATATTTTTTTTTTATTTTTTTTTTTATTTGTTTCAATCAATAAGATTTTTACAAAGAGAAGACATTTGATTTTCAGTCTAGCTGTGGCAGTATGGAGATAGGAGCCAAAAAGAAGACTGATACAGGTAGGAGACACAGCCGCTGATGGATGGTAAATGGGGAGGAACCGGGAGCCTTGCGGGTCCTTCTGAGCACCATTAGGCTGGCGATCGCCTGCTAAGAAGTTCAGTGTTTATATAGTCCAGCATTTTGTAGGCGGCCAGCTGCCACGCGGATCTGTCCCCGGCCATCAGTCTGGACCAACATATATCTTGGTCGCTTAGAATGTGATCCGAAAAAGTCCTTGTCAGGTATACTGTTCTAATCCTGGCAGTACTGGTGCATGTCAAAAGCAGGTGCCGGATTGTCTCTGTTACTTCTGGAGCTTTGCAGAAGCGGCACTTGTTCGATGAAGAGAGCCCTCTGATTGCCAAGATTTAATTCGTTCGAAGTAGGTTCAATCGAGCTCTCATGATTAGATCTCGTGCTTGTCTCGAAGGGAACTTTTTGATATATGGATGTAGCTCGTTGAATCTTCTGATATTAGGCGGTAGGTGCTGTGTAAGTTTGTTCTTTGAGGCTGCCTCACTGGTTTGAATCCAGTCGATTTCTTTTAGTTTTTTTTGGATTTTTGTTGGGTTTATGAAGAGAGTCTCTTCGTCACATTCTGTGGTCGCCAGTGATGCCAAGTTTGCTTTTGTCCATCGATTTAATGTTTTGTTTTGGCCGTTGTCGCACTCATTCTTGATTAAGGTGAATATGGAAATGTCTGACGCCATTCTGGACTTGCGGTAGAGCATTAGCATGCTGGATTTCACTGCTCCCCCAAGAGATAGGAGGCTAAGTTCTTTCCTTATTACGGTGATCGAGGTGGAGTTGGGCAGACCCAATGTCCCTCTCCAGAACAGTGCTTCCAAGCTCGGCCATAGAGTGATGAGTAGGTTCGGGAGTGCATCAGCACCGTAAGTCAAGGTAGGGATTACCTTTTTTTTGTAGAAATCTAACACAGGAATAAGCGAAAAACGACCAAATTTCCTGTTGATAGCTTTAGCTTGGGCGATCAGCTTTTTTGTTGTCGCTTTAAGATGGGCTTGCATTGCCAGGTCGTTTCTGGAACAGTCGAGAATCACTCCAAGATATCTGAATTCAGAGACTTTTTCGACCCGCTGCTTTCCCAGAAATAAAGCGGATTTTTCTTGCTTCTTCGTTTTTGTGGACATGATCATGAGTTTGGTCTTTTTTTCATTAATCTCTAGTTTGTTATCGCTCATGTAGTCCGAACGTTTCTTCATTTGATGTTGCAGACCCACAAGGGTGTGGTCCAGAAGAACCAGGTCATCCGCATATAAGGTTCTGTTGACGTGGGTGTTTCCCAACTTCAATGGGAAACAATGAACGTCTTGAAACGTTGTTTGCAGGTCCCCCAAGAAAGAGATGAATAGGGCCGGGGCAAGAGGACAGCCCTGTTTCACCCCTCTGTCCATAGGAATTGCTGGAGATAAGAGGCCTTGTTGGTTGAGTCTCACTCGCATTGTGGTGCCAGTGTACAGAGCTTTAATCGGTTCCAGAATCGTGGAGGGACATCCCCAGGCTTCGAGTTTCTGCCAGAGACGTGGACGCTCTACTTTGTCGAATGCCTGGGTTAGGTCGATGAAAGTAAGGTAGAGTTGAGGTCCACCCTCCAGCACCCTCCCTTTGAGCGTGCTCAGCAGCAGTATATTGGCTGCTGTGCCCAATCCTTTTTTGAAGCCTGTTTGAAGATAGTCGTGACAGCCTGCCGTTTTGACCCAGTTGTTAAATTCTCTCAACACGAGAGATCCAAACACTTTTCCAATACAATCGAGGAGGGCGATTGGCCTGTAGTTTTTTGGGTCTTCCTTATCGCCCTTCTTGTAAATTGGCACAACTATGGCCGTTTTCCATGAAGGTGGAATGGTTTGCCAGTGGGCACATCTTTGTAAGATGTGACTGAGGAGAGGTGCCCACTCTTCCTTGCAGGACTTCAGGTCAACGTTCGTAATGCCATCTGGCCCTGGAGCTCGAGAATTTTTAAGTCTCTCAATTTCTTTTAGGATGTCCTCGATGTCATCCACTTTGACCCATGGGGTCGATGCTTCAATCACATTCTCTGTTTGCTCTTTTTCCAAATTTTGGAATAGGGAGCTGAAAAAGTTCACCCAGGTGGATTCGCCAATGTTTGAGAAGAATGCGGGTTTCCCCTGCGCGTTTGTTGAGTTCAAGAAGGCTCCAGAACTCACGGCTGTTGTTGGTTGTTATTGTTTTCAGGTTTGCCTCCGAGTCCTGCTGGTATAAGGTCAGGCGGTAGCTTTTGAGCCAGTTTTTGTATTGTCGGCACCCCTCGACTGCATCCGCTAGAGCTTCTTGGGTTCCTCTGACTTTCGCTTGCCGTTTGAGTCTTCTCATCTCCTTTCTTTTGGCCATCACAACCTTGTCGTATTTGTGGTGTAAGCTATTATCGCAGACTCTGTTTTTTACCTTTACTTTATATGTTGCCAGCAGGGATAAGTAATCAATCTCCTCCCTTGTTCCCCGCTGTGTTTGGGCTTGGTATTTAGCTCCTATCTCCTTTATGGATTTTGCCGATATTTTCAGTCTTGTTCGCTGGTTGTTCGGACTGAGCTGTGGCATGGCGAATTCCCTTTCCACCTGAGTTGTCGTCCACACTGTCTCCAACAAGTTGTGATCACTTGCTGGCGCGTTAATCACTTTGAAGGAACTTATCACGGACAGCAACGATGTGGACACAAATATGTAGTCTATGGTGGCGCTCGTTTCTCTCCTAGTCCATGTTGGCAGCCGTTTAGGGTCTACAAAGGCTGCTTCCAGATTATGAAGTTCGCGAGAGTTCATTAGTTTTAGCCACTCGGCTCCTCTCTTTGTGCCTGGGGCATTCTTGGCCATTCTGCTGGTGAATTTGTCCGGTGAATGACATGTGGCGTTGATGTCTCCACAAATCAGTAGGAACGGAGTTAACTGGACCGCCAAAGCCTCGTCAATCGCTCTTTCCATTAGCTACAGGTAAGATGTGTCGCTGATACCTGCTGGGTTCCAGTAAGTATTTATAATTATCAGTGACTCTGATGGTTGGTTAGTTGGGTGATCTTTGCACTTTGGACTACTTTAGTCATCAGGATTGATGGGCTGCTCATTAGCGTGGCATCTAGTGAAAGTCCGCAGCCTTGGCGACATGCTGTCAGTATTCCTGAGGACGGCCGCCCTGTCTGACCTTTAGTTGCCGGGGCGAGGATGATTTCGTATCCCTCTAATGTCGGGGCCTCAGTGAGCCAGGTTTCCTGGAGGCAGAGAACATCATAGTCTCTTAATACAATGGTTCCATGGCGCATTATATGGGAGTGTCCCCTCGTGTTCCATGAGCCTATTCGTATGATGGTTCTGTCAGCTTTCTTTGCGTTCGTTGATGTTGGGCCAGGCTCATGCCGCTTGAATTGCTATTTCCTTGCTTCATTGTGAAGTGCTTTTGATATCCACGACCCTGAGCCTGACGTAGGGTAAGCACTAGAGTTGAACCTCTGGGCTGCTTGTGTACAATCCACCCGGATCGTTTTTGATATCATGAGATCCCTTTTGCTGTAGTTTTGTTTGTGACTATACTTTGTTGGTGTTGACTCTCCTCCCTGCTTCTTGTGGGCTTTCACCTTGCTGCTAGTTTGTGCCTCGTTTCTGTGGTTAGGTTGTGAGGCCCTTTTCTCAGACCACTGATTTTCCTGATGCCGGCGATGCTTAGGCTGAGGGCGTCTTGTTTCCCTGGCAGACAAGTGATCACCTTGGTTGCTGGTTGAGCAGTCCCTTTCTTCTGCTTGACTCCGGGACGAGTGATTAGTGCTTCGTCGCGTATACCTTGTGGATCTGGTTGTTTCTGTGATGTCGTATCCGAGTTTCAGCAGTGACTTCGTCTCTCCTTTTAAGAGATCGAAAATTGATTTTGAGGCTACATAAAGGTGTGTAACAGATTTATGCTGGCGCTGACTGGGGTCCACTATCAGCAGGTCTTTAGTGTTTATGCGTCTGAGGTTAGGCACAAAACTCAGTAATTCCAGCACTGCTCTTCTGTTAAGCACCACCTCATCGTCGTTTCCCGGGATCTGCTCTATTTTTAGTATCCACTTCTTTCGGTCCCTGTTTTTTTCGTCCTTATGGTATTTGTTTGTCTTAGAGATAAAGTGCGAGTCTTGCTGTTTTCGTGGTTCCATGCGAGGTCTTGAGCTTATTTTGTCTGTGCCATACTTCCCAGCGTCAGGCGTGGTGTGGCGTTGTGGCCTGAGCGCATGTCGGTTTTCTTTGCCTTGAGTGGAATTAGTTGGCTCGGGAGCAGCTGTGCTCGGTGGACCTCTCAAGCTCTCTCCTTTCCACTGCCCCCCATAAGTCAGTTTTCTACAACGATCCTCCAGTGTTAAGAAGACTGCACTAGGTGGTGTGGCCTCTAGGGTGGCCACCAAGCCAGTGTCCGCCTCTCGCTGTACGCCCCTTGCTGCCAAAGGAGAGAGGTCTCTCTTATGTTCAGCAGTACGATCGTCGTCCAGGTGTTGGCTTATGTTTAGCATTGGATCATCTTGAAAGAAGTCTTCGGCGAATATGGGGGAGTCAGCCACTACTCTGGTTTTAGCTCTCTCACTAGTGTTGCTCGGTCGTTGTGCTTGGGGCTTAGAACTCTTTTCTGCTCCCCTCTGATTTTCAATTTGCCTAGTGGGGAGCCGGTTGTTCGTTTCCTTCGTTAGTGAGGGAACTTCTTTCTCGATTGGGTAGCTGGTTAAGGTTGTGCCTTTTGGTTTTCCATCAATCGGTTTACCTCGTTGCATTTGGTTCTTTGAGACTTTGGTTGGATCTTCTGGAACCAGGTTTCTATCTTTACTAGATTTGGGACACCTCCCAGGAGCCTGCTCATCGAGGCTCACTTGGCGTCTCCTTTGTGGCGGCTCTTTCACTTGACCCTGGCCAGTCTCATTTGTTAGGTCTATAGTAATGTCCGTTTGTGTGGCGATTGACACTGTGGCCTTCTTAAGTGCTAATGCAGGTGTGTTCTGTTCTGTTGTCTGGCAAGGTATATTTGTTTCCGTTGGTAAATTAACTGGGCCTTTGTCTCTTGCCATGATATAGGCCTCTAAGAATATTAGTTTGCTGTGCATCATAGCCTGAATTGAACTTTGGTCTTTTAAGTTGTCACTTATTGCCTCGTAGAGCTTCATAAAAGGCGCCAGGGCGATTGTTGTTGATGACATTATTGCCAAAATATCTGCTTTTTTCGAGGGAGTTTCTGAGCCTGTACGATTTAATGAAATCGAAGATCTCCCTTTTGCGGGGGTGTCTAGCAGTGTGGAATTCTTTTGCGACCTTAACAGGGGCTCGGAACGAGACAGGTCCCGTTGCCCTCTATCGATTTCGTTCGCTAGGGATGCTTTTCCCAGACCCATGTACCTAGGGTTGTCAAGTGTTGGACCTCCTATTGTGTTACTGTTCCGTGTGTTCTTGCTCCCCTGATCGGTGTTGTGACTACTCAGGGGCGTCAAGTCTCTGTCAATTAAAGGGGCTTGATGCCGCAGACTCCTTATGTTTGGGTGTCCCGGGCCCCTCCCGGGGCAGGTTGCCTCATTTGGGAAGACAACTGTGCAGCTGTTCTTTGCATGTTGGAGTATAAATTCGTCGTTTTCTCGATCTGGTTCCGTTGCCACCTCTTCTGGCTCCTGGTGGAAGTCAATATTGTTGGTGCCTTCTGCGTTCGGTTGATCTTCTCGGGCACCGTCTTCCATGTGAGAGTCCTCCCGCATGGATGTGGGCAGCTCTTCACTTTGCGTTTCTGCTGCAGCCTCTTCAGGGTAAAATACTTCACTTTGCATTTCTGCTGCAGCCTCTTCCGGGTAAAATACGTCGTCCTCAGGGGTGGTGTCCATTCCACGGGCCTTCTCATCATTTGAGGATACTACTCGAGTCCCTTCTTTCCTGTGCGTGTCCGCCTGTGTGGACCCAGGGTGGGCTCCGTCTCTTGGCTTTCCCAAAGTGTTATCTGATGGACGACATGCTTGCGCGTCCGACTGTTCCTCCTGGGGAATCCTTGGTGTATTCTCTAGCCTTCTGCATTTAGCCTGCGGCCAGCATTCCTGAAGTACTTGGAGGATTTCGATGTCAGAGAGTTCCTCAGTGTTTCTGTTTCTGTGTGTAAGCGCAGGTTTGAAATAGTGTTTTAGATTGAGACTCGATGGAGGGTTTCTTATGCGTCTTTTCACTGATGCCGTTTGTGAAGGTCGCTCGCCCTCTATGCCTACTTGATTTTTTTGAGACGTCACTCGAGACCGTCTGTGATTTCCCAAACCTTCTTACCTCCTTGGCTTGGTACTTTCTGTGCATACATTGTCATTTCTTTTTCTTTTGGCTTTGTTCGTTGTTATTTTTAGTGAAAGCACTTCTGGTTCTATCGAGGATGTTCTCTCCTCCGCTCCTTCCCGGAGGCAAGCCACTGAACCAGTAACCTCCTGCAGTGCTGAAGCATGAACCATCGCCTGTACCGATAGTACTGCTCTCCAGTTGTCTTTACTGCCGGCGGGAGGGGCGCCCTGCAGGTCCATTCCGCGCTTCCCTTCGACGAGAGAGCAGGCGGCGCTGGAGTCTCTCCCCTCTCCCTCATAAGCGCCCGCCGCCGCTCTAACACTGAGCCTGTTCCCTCCTCCCTCCGCTGCAGCCGGGCTCATCGCGCCCGACAGGACCCTCTCCTGCTCCAAAACCTCCGATGTCCTGCTGCAACACTCCTCTCCTTCGCCCGCCCCCTCTGCCGCCGGAGTGCCCGCGGCAAGGCCCCCTGTTCGCTCCGCTCCAGACAGCTTTGTCTCCTTGACTGCCCCCGCCGACTCCTGAGACGGAGCTCCCGAACTCAGAGAGGTGAGTTGCGGGGAACGAGGTGAATGGCGGGTTAGAGGAGGTGAGTTTGGGCTGCTCGCTGTGGCGGTGGTTGTGTGGTCCTTAGTCGGAGGGTTTGTCGGAGGGTTTGTGGGGATGTTTAGTTCAAGGCAGTGGGTAATACCTTCTCCCCCCGCCGGCCCCATGCCCAATTCCTTGTCTCCTCCATGAACCCTTGGAGGGACTGTTGTGAGTTTATAATAAGTTCCTTTAAGCTCACCTTTCTTTGCTGGAGCGGTCTTCGGAGTGAGAGGATGTCCGGCGAGAGCGCTCTCAGAGCCTGTTCGGGATCTCAGGCTTTTCAATCGACCGCTGTCCTCGTCTTCGTCTTCGCCGTCTTCTCCGACGATGTCCTGGAGGGAAGGCGCCTTTCCACACCTGGCGAGCCTTGCAGCTCTGACAGCCATGACTGCAGGACTGCTCTCACTCAGCTCACACTCCGCGACTGCTCCGCGGTGTGAAGCGGTATAAGTTGGGCTCCTCCTTCCTTTCACCGATAGGACTGTAGACAGACTGCCGACTGCAGGACTGCTCTCACTCAGCTCACACTCTGCGACCGCTCCGCGGTGTGAAGCGGTATAAGTTGGGCTCCTCCTTCCTTTCACCGATAGGCCTGTAGACAGACTGCCGACTGCAGGACTGCTCTCACTCAGCTCACACTCCGCCTCCTGACAAGGAAATTAACCGAATATTACTCCAAGTTTGTCCCATGTTTCACGGAAAAAAAACAGCACATGAGAGCACTCATGAAGAAGAGTGCAACATTTGAGTGGTCTGATTATGCCAGGAAGAATCGGAAATCATAAAAACTGATGCTGATAAGGCACCAATCCTTACAATGCTTAATACTGCCGCTACCAGTATAATCAAGGTGATGCCAGCAATGTGAGATTAGGAGGAGTGCCTGAACAAGTACAGGAAGGTAGAGAAGTAACCATTGCCTTTGCTTCTTACATTTTGAAGCGTGCAGAATGAAAATACTCCACCATTGAGAAGGAGGCTCTGGCTGTGAAGTGGGCATTGGAACATTTTTGAACACTCATTTGGGGGTTGCCAGCTATAATCAAGACATATCACAAATCCCTCATTCACATTATGAATTCTAAAAGCCCATACTTGGCCTCATCGAGAATCCGCAGGTGAATGCTGTTGATATGCAATACAATGCCAAAGTTGTGTACACTCCAGGCAAAGGGAAAGTTATTGCAGATTGCTTCTCCAAATTACCTTGGGCTGTAGAGTTAGGGGAAGAGATGGAAGAGACTGAAGAGAGCATCTTTTTCCATGTTCAGCCAGGAATTGCAAAGGAGGATTGGATCAGAGAATCAGTGGAGAACCCTCAACAGTGCTTGCTTAGACGCACTGTTCATGAAGGTTGGAAGAGTGTGGGGAATGCCCATCCAGATTTTGATGAAATCCGCAAAGAGATTTGCAAAAGCACAGAGTGTGTAGTGAGAGGAGAACACATAAACCCACCAAAATCTTTGGGAGCGAGGATTCTCAGCTTGGTACATGATGGCCACTTAGGAAAGAATCCTACTAAGAGAAGAGTGCAAGAGAATTACTGGTAGACGGGGATGCTGAGTGAGGTTGAAGATTTAGTGAAGTCATGCCAGGCGTGTGCAGTCAGCAACAATTCCAAAAAGGTGAATGTGGCACCTCTGTAACCTGACAAGTCCCTGAGTCAGTGTGGAATAAGCTGGCGATGGATATTGTTGGACCTTTTGAGGGTTTGGAGCAATGCAAGGTGTACATTGTGGTCCTCAATGTCTACACGTTCAAGTAGGTGGAATGGTGCATTATGGAAGAAAGTGTGAGGGCTGTTAAAATAGTGAAGTTCTTCTAGGCAGTGTTTTGCAGCAAGGGGCACCCGGAGGAACTGGTCACCGACAATGGGGCACAGTTTGTCTCAGATAACATGCAGAAGTTTTTGAGGCATTATGGAATCACACACATATACACATCTTTATACCATCCTATGGCAAACGGCCTTGTTGAGTGTATTAATCGTTTCATAAAGGGGATGATTCTGTTGCCAGTGGCAAATTCATTACCCTGGAAGGAGACCCTAAATGAGTTACTGAATGCATATAGGGTGACTCCCCATAACGTGACTGCCATGTAACCCTTTGTTATGATGAGGGGCAGGGTGTCTTGTAGTAGGCTGAGTCCCTCATGGTTGATTGAAAGAAATATTAGGAAAGTGGACATGGAGGAGATTCTTGGGAAAGTGAAAGAGAAACAAGGAAAATACAAGGACTATTATGACCCTGTCAAGGCTACCCGTGAAATTGAGTTTAAAAAAGTGGACTGGGCCAGAGTTCGGGTACATCGGAAAGTGATGAAAGGTTTGTCAAAATTAAGAGAACCACAGAGGATTGAGAGTGTGCAAAAGAAAACTGTAGTCCTGGAAGATGGCAAAGTCTAGTCGTTTGATGACATAGTTCATACCGCGGAGAGTGTGCCTGGAACAGAGATGCAGTATGATGGTGTTCACAGTTTCGCAGTGAGGGGGTGCAGGCTGAGGTGCAAGCTCGCTGTTCTGGGTCACCAGTCTGGAATTTGAAGATCCAGTCCAACTTCAGACAGGACTTTGCTGTGAAACCTTCCCTTGTTTCTCCTTCCCCCCTTTCCTTCCCCTTCATTCCTGCCCTCTCCACAGCTATGGGGGTGGGGAGTGTTTCTTGCTCGCACTCTCCTGTGCCATTCTGGAACTCCCCAAGTTTCTAGAGTCCCCCGGGAGATCTGTTAAAGAAGAAGTGAAGTTAGCTGTGCTGTCGTGACCCCCTGGTGGTCTTCCTCCACTATTAAACTTAACATCACTCTTGTGGCCTCATCAGTATGCCCCTTCACAACAAGACGCACAGAATAGTGGCATCAATCCATCAGGACTGTGAAGTAAACGCCAACTCTGGACATGGAGGTGTGAGGAAGTCTTTATTGATTTCAGAGCAACAGGGCTGCAGCCAAACCCCCTCACCAGCAGCCTCCAACTCTCTCATTTAAAACACAACATTCTTAGAGCTTTTGGCCATTCTGAAGCTTTCTGTGACATCAACAGGTGATGTAGGATTCTGCACATGGGTAAGCAACTATCTACAAGAATGACTCTTTAACTATATACACTATCTAACACGCTTCCCTCCCTTCAAAACAGAGGAGGAGAAGGAAGGAAACTTAGAGCTGCAAGCCATTTTCATCTTCCTGCATGAGTACACTCTCTAATCCTAGTTCAGAAGCATCAGTGAACACAATTGTGTGTGCATTGTCCCTGAAACCCCTTTGTGTCAATCTCTCGTGGCAAACCTATATCTTGCAAGTATTATGTTTTCTTTTAATTCATAATGTTTATCTAGTTTTAAAATACTTTGGTCAAATTAAATTAAATGTATCCCTCTTCTGTCTTTGGATCAGGAAGTCTTTTCAGTACTTCCTGATCTCCATGTCCCAAACAGTGGTATAATAAGGCATCTTTTCTTTCTAAAGAGTAATTAGGACCACATACTGCCAGAACAAACTTCAGGAAGTCCTTCTTCGAATCCTTCCATCTGATAATATGGTCACCACATGTTTGAGGGAGAATAAATGCTGAGCCAGGAATATTTGCCATTGTCCAATTCATTTGTGTGGGAGTGTCTCTTATTGTTTGTCACCTAAAATGTCCCACTCCCATGAATGTTTCAGGAACAGCGTGTTTCGCACACTTTTGTGTCATTTTCTTCGCCCTTTTTCATTTTTTTAATATAACTTTACACATGTGTGAGAGTGCTCCTTTTGGTTTTAGCGAGATAACATTTTCCTTTGTTTGCGGTGTAGCTAAGCAGTAATGAATGCGCCCGCTAGCAATCAGTCAATCAGGGTTTCCACTTACAGTTCGTAGGGGAGAGTCAAAGCAACCAGGGTCTGTCCTGGAATTAACATTTTATGCTCTCAGTCACTTGAGAAACCTGTGCAGCACAGTGCCACCGATGTCCTTCCCTGCTGCAGCCCCCAGACAGTGATCCTCGCTGCCAAAATTAAATAAACACCAACTCTGGACATGAAGGTGTAAGGAAGTCTTAATTGATTTCAGAGCTACAGGGCTGCAGCCATTCCTCACCGCCAGCAGCTTCCAACTCTCCTTTAAAACACAACATTCTTTGAGCTCTTAACAGACTACACCTCCCAACATGCACTTCTGTGGTTGCTTCCTAATACAGCTCTGCTCAGGCGTCTCGCTCTGATTGCTTAGCCCTTTCTCTGCACTCCAGTATACTATGACCAGGTCTTCCTTGCTCTCTGCACTCAGGCATGCACTGGCTTGTTCACCCTCACTCTCATCGTCATTCTTTCACTGAGTCTCTCTCACGTGCATTGTTTTTTGGGTTGGCTCACTTCATCTCGCTCACTTCCAGTGCTATAGTGTCTACGCTCTTTCTCACTGCACCCCCTCCCCCCACCCCGCCCCCCTGCATATATGCTGTGTGTCCTACTCACTAGATTATCTCTACTTGGTCCTCTTCCGACTATGCATTATTTTGATTCATTCACTGCACCTGGTGTTGCAAGTCCCAACCCGCGGATTGTACCGCTGATGCTACTCTCACCAAGTCAGCATCCCAGGAAGACTCCCGCGTTGCAATCATTCAAATGGGTCAGGAGCGTGCAAACAAGTTGAATTACAGCTTTCTTCATTGTCTTCAGTTCATTGTAACCCAACATTTCATTGCAAAGGTGTTCAGCTCCTCCTAATTCAACATTGCCTCACCATTTCCACTCTGCCACCGTTCATGTGCGCTGCTGCGCCAAGGAGCCAGGCAACTGGGCACTGACAGCAAAAACAGACTGCTGGTTTGACCCTGTCTCTGGTTCCTCTGACAGCCATGTTTTGGGCTAGGACTCCTATAATTGCTGATTGTTGATTATGTTGGCTAAAGCTGATGGGAGATGTGGATACTTGAGTGCATTGAGTGACAGGCTATGGGGATACATTCTTCTCCTTCCACACCGCCCCTCCCCCAACCTCTGTGTTGATAGCACCTCTTGCCCGTGCTCATTTCCTTTCTTCCAGCAGACTACAGACTCAATACCCCTGTCGGATGCACGCTATGCCCCTGCACCAACAAGCCTAGGTGCTCTGATTACTATCAGGGTGCAGATTTGGTGCAGCATATTAAACACAATAAAACACATCTCTCTGTGGCGCATCCAGTAACAGTCCAATGCCAGTAAAACAATTGAATTGTGTCTTGGTGCTTTTTATAATAGGGTTTATATCACGCATCTCACTTTTGACTGTTGTGTTGACTTCAAAAGCGTGAACGGTGCCCTTTCGTTTCCCTATGACCGGAGTGCTACAAACTAATCTCTGCAGCAGGTTCGTTAACCCACTCATCTTCCTTAGTGTTATCCAAGTCAACTGCAGGAGGATGGAAGTCGGAGCGGCCCTTGAACGATTCAAATCCCCTACTGCAGGAGAAATCTGCATTTGTTTAACTGTCTGTTCCCACCCACAAGGATTATCCAGAATGACCTGTCAGGTAGATCTCTCCTGAACAATAGAACTAACAGTGCACCCAGAGAGACGCTTCTGCCTTGTTGGGCATCTTCGGTGAAGTGCAATTGAGCTGCAGTGTCTCTCAAGAGCCAAAGAGCAAAGAGTTCATGTATGGGTTACCTATACTAATTTAGGGTAAAGCGTCTCCACTGAGAATGGACATGTCTAAATATTCTATTCCGTGGGATGTTATCCATGGTACGAAATTACTGAATGCAAATAGCCTGACCCCCAAAAGTCCGACCCCCATTTTTCGGCAGATATTTATGTGGGGAGGGCAAAGTGAATCAAAATGTATAGGGGTAAGGTGGGGGGTTGTGGGGGGTATCCACATATATATTTGGGGAAAAATGAAAATAAAAAATAACTACTTTTGGTAGTCAGACTTTAGTATTCGGTTAGTTCACGCAGATCCGTTATCGATCGATCTGCATGGAAGGTTCTAGAAATATTCATCTTTGTATCAGTCTGGTTCCACTCACCGGGATAGTCCAGCACTGAAAGGGCATCCAATAGTCTTTTGAACTAGAGTACCAATTGCAACCCCAGACACACCTTTCTGTATCGTAGGGTTGTCCAACTCCAGGCCTTGAGAGCCAGGATCCTGAGAGGTATTCAGGAATTGCCTCATTAATGTTCATGAGGATAAATGTGCATACATTTAGAATCATTGTATGCAAATGTGTCTCATGAACATTAATGAGGGGTATCCTGAAAACCCGACATGGATCTGGCCCTCGAGGCCTGGAGTTGGACAACCCATTGGTAAAGAAGGAGCAAGCTATTAGTATGGAATTCGAAGGCTAAGGAACTCATTGGGATCACATTCAACAGTTTTAAAAAAAAGTGGAACCCATATACAACCAGTCCAGTACCCAGTGTGTGCCCTGTCGGCTCATGGGATTTTGCAGCCTCTGCAGACCTTTAACATATGGCGTGCCACACATGTCAAAGGGGGCATTTTCTGTCCAGCTGGGCAGTACATTAGGTGTAAAACACAAATCACAAATGCATTGTGCCCGTCTTTACATCTGCTTTACCACTCTGGTGAACTTTCAAAATCCTTTGCAAGCAGAGTGGGAGTCAGTTTGCTCCTGCTACTTCCCACTCTGGCTGCAAAGCCTCTTAGGTTCATTCCTGAAATTAATGGAGCCCTTTGGAATACGCCTGCATTTAGCACATACTTCAAGCAGGCAGATCCCATAGCAATCCATTGCTAATGCCATCTGCAAATCCCTATTTGTGGGCAGTATTTATATCTTTTACTAAATGGATACTAAAAAGGAAGAGTCAAGGCGATGTCACCGGTTTTTACTCTTTATATTTGCACCCCATTTGGCAAAAGTCAAAAACTGCATTCAGGGACCCCAACAGCACAGAGGTGTTAATGATGGTAGCTGTCATGTTCATGTAACATTGTTTGTTGGTCTAACATAACCAATTGAGTATATCAATGTGCACTTTATTTGCACTTCACTAACTGAATATAATATATATCTCTCTTGTGCTTCATTAGAGGTGGAAAATACGGGACGGGCCACCAGTGATTGCTAGTAGGCATCTATTTAAAATAAATATTGAACCATACTGGTGGGCCGAAGACATGTATAGTCACACATAATATATATATAATTATGTTAAATAAGTTCATCTATACACTGTTTTTGAACGGTTCTCCATATCTGCATACAACTGGCAGTTTTTAGAAAATAAAATTGAATATTGAAAATTTTGTGGTGATAAATATTTGCTCTATATTATGATGAGGTTTTCAGATATATTAACATGAGATTTATACTAAAAAGATTATGCTTTTAATCAATGTAAATCTTGGCACACCAGACAATAATGTGAGTTCTTAGAAAAATCCTCGCCCATGCAAGGGGCATGCGATTAAAAAGGGAAAACCTCATTGAAGGCCCTGCTCAACGGCCACCTCCAGACGGTTCGCTGCGCTTTGCATTTGATAGGACGACCTTCAGATGAGGAGGTCTCTGATCCAAGAAAGCAGCGATGAGAAGATGTGTTCTTTTCGCTTCATCGGTCAAGCTGGTATGAGTTGCCTATTTCTCGCCATCAGCCCTTCTCTCTGCTTTAAGCATCGCGGGTTCCATCATAACACATTTCACGTAAACCGGAAATAATCATGTAATTTATGGATTTATGGATTTATGGATTTATTTATTTATTTATTTATATATTCTTAAGCACTATCAGAACAAGTTTAATGGTGAGAGGCATTACAGTGAGGGCTAAAATCCTGCAAGAGCAAAAAAAAAAAATAATAAAATAAATGCTACAAGCCTTAAAAATGCATGTTCCACTTTTATCAATCAAGAGAGCTCCTGTGGTTCTGAAGTTCAAAATATGACCTGATGTTTTGGTCCATATGATATATGTCGCCTTTCTTTACTGAAATCTGGACTTTACAGTCATTAAACAAAGCAACATCGCCATTTCATACATTTCTCAAGGAGAGTAGGAAAGTAAACGGATTTCAATTGTATGTCATTTAATGCAAGGATATTGTGGTGCCTGTAGGCATTTTGCTTAATGTAAAATTTTCAATGGCCTTTTTGGTGCAGCAGGCTCATAACGTGGGTGTGGGGGTGAGAGCATCTGTCACAGCACTCTCTCACAGTGCTGTAATGGCATGATAATGTTCAACAATCACAAAAAGAGGTTAAAAACGGGCTTCAAACAAAAGAAAACACTTGGAGAAGGCGCTGGTCATTATCTTGCAGTGAGCTTTGTTCTGTGGAATGTTGGCTTGGGTGACCCCGAGCACTGAAGGAGAGAAACATCACTCTTTGAAGCAGTGGTTAAGGCCCTCAGCTGGCTGACCCTTTGTGTACACTGGGCAGCCAACATTCCAATGGTTTCATCCGCTGGTAGTGCCTCAACCTCAGGTTATAGGCCTGAGCAAGCAGTGGCCTTAACACCAGCCAATCAAGCCCACCACTGTAGGCATTCTTACCATTAGCACCCTGAAGTAAACCTCTAAGGTGCTAATGGTGAATGACACTAATACAAATTTGCCACAAGCATGCTACTGCTGCCGTCAGTAAGCTGGATGGAAAAAGAAGCTCTGAGCTGAGCCCTTCTTCTATTTCCATGACTGCGGAGTATGCAGCCAGCAGGCCAGAGGAGCAAGTTAAGAATGGCGGGGGAATGGGAGGTCGGCCCGTGAGCCACCCATTCAGGGAGCAATCGATGCAAGAGGATGGGAGTTATTGGGGGCAGTGCTGGTCGGGGGCAAGCATTGGAGGCAGAGAGAGCAATGCGAGTGGGCACGTGCAGCGGCCAGCTTTCGCAGAATGCAGCTTCTATTGTGAGTTTCCAGCAATCCTAGTAACATGATTGGTTCATGCGCACAGCCCAGGTGCCAAATAATGTTTTAATGTAGCAGGTAATTATTATCTAAACCCTTGTCCAAATCAGAGTAGTGGGTGAGGGCAACAATTCCATTCCATACATGTGTGGGGACAAAGGCGGTGCTAGGGGCGTGTACGGGGGCTATAGCCCCAGGTCTTTTAGTTGTAGCCCTGGATAGAATCTCAGCTACAACCAAAAGGCTAGCTAGCCCCCAGTCCTGACAATTCCGACATTAGCGTAGCCCCAGGTCTTTTCCAGACATAGCAACACCCCTGTGTGGGCATAATTTTAGGGGGGGTACAAGGGCGTCTGTCACCCTCAACCTTTGTGGCTCACCATTTTGTCCCACTCATTTGTCAGGGGCCCCATTTACTTAAATGTCATACCTCCCCACACCCCAACATTTTCAGCAATGTTACTCCGCTGCATACATCCATCTTCTTCGCATATCATCAGTGTTTGCAAAAGCAGGTGTGTGGCAAGTGATGGAGTTTAAGGGGTGTTCCCGGTTTTTGCTTACGCTCGTGACGTGTCCTTTACTTTCTTCAACTCTCATATATTTCACAGGGCTCAAGTCGAGGGTACACGCGGGGGGCGGAGTCCACCCACTTTTTTCAGCGGGTGGACTCAGTCCCCCCAGCTAAAATGAGAAACATTGATTGTCCTCTTTGACTTTTGAATCCGAGCCGACCAAAGAATCAACAACTGCAGTCGTCTGGTTTGCAGGCCAGACACTTCACCACTAAACTATATAACTTGATGAAAATTAACAAACAGCTAAAGGTGAAATGTCCCATTTCGGTACTGTAAGCTCCAGGGAAAACATTTGTATTGGTTCTTGGAGTTTAAAACATGCACACCTTTTAACATTTTGAAAAACACTATTAGAGGAAAATATCCTCTCTTGGGTTTGTGTGCGTTTTGATTTTATGAAAGACAAATGCCAATAGTCGTGTGCAGTTTGAGTGGTTATGCAAAGGCAATTTAATGAAATGTGCACATTTCACCTTGATATGCTAATTTCTGTCAACGTCACATCGCACTGCGTTTGTTGATGAGTCCCCCACTTAAATGTTTAGGACTTGACGCCTGATATTTCATGTTATGGGTGTTAAGCACACACGCTTTTTTAGCACCTTAGTGGCTGAGATGGAGGTTGGAGGTTGGGCCTATTACTATCCAATGCATTCGCTGATTGTGTCTGGCAGTTGCCCAAATGCCTCGTCATGGGTGCAGTCTTATCGCGTAGAAATCTGTCCACAGAGTCTGGGCTGAGAAGTGATCGTCGGGGAATGCGGTGTTACCATGAATCTGTGAGTCCAAGCGCGGTCACACGTCAGACCTGTATTCGTTTTTTAAAGGATGTATAGTATTGATTTTTCTGAAATGGCAAATGAAACATGACTCCTGTCTGACAGTTTTCAAAACAACAATCTTAGGCTTACTTACTATAAATCCCCCCACCCCCCACTACACACACAGGATCAATCAAAACAACCATGATCGAATAGACGGCGTCACCTTGAAAATAAATAACAGATATGAATGCTGACACATCAAGGGCCATCCATGAGATTCAAAGCTCGAAGCCTGACTGGGCAGCTCAGTGCATTAGAGTCCTTCCTCATATATTCCGGAAATGGGGACCATATCGCCAGAAAAGTGAACATGGTATTCCGTATATCGGCAGTTCATTTCTTCATTGCCAAAATTGACCAAGCTTTATCCAACCATAGTTCAATCTTCAGAGATTCTGCAAGTTTCCACATTCTCAATATAGTCAGTTGGCTGCAAGCAGCAGGAGCGTCAGCAGTTTAAAGTCCTTGCTTGAGCCCCTTTCATCCACGAGACTCCAGAGGCCCACAATGCATATTTTAGGGTCATTCTGTACGTCCAGACTTAAAATCATCTTTAGCCTAGATCTAATTTCCAGCCAAAATTTCTGGATTACAGGGCATCCCCACCAAATGTACAACAGAGTGCCTGCTTCCCTACAACCCTTCCACCAGGCCTTGGACACCGTAGTTTGGCAGGTATCTTGAACCATCTAGTTATCATCCTTGCCTGTGTTTCTGCTAGCTCTGGGTTTAGGGAGGCCTCTGCTGCCGTACAAATCTCCTCTGACTCTTCCAACAATAGCTTTTCACCCAGCTTCCTGCCCCACCCATCACAATAAGATCTGCATTGAGGTTTAGGGAGGTTGTTAATTGTTTTCTTTAAGTCTCTTCGAATCAGTGGCTAACTGAACCATGGTTTCTAATGTTTTTAGTTGCTTGGTTGCTGCCGCTGTGCTCGGAGGGTGAAGGTCGCAATGTCGAGTTTGCAAATAACAACATGAATTGCATTCCTTTAGCCCAAACTCTGTTTACACTCTTTGATTGAGCAGATTGTAAGGCTGGTGAACATGTCCCCCCATCTTTCATACTCCCATCACCATCCAGTCAACGAATCTCCCATCCCTACGCCCCAGAATAAAGTCACTATTGTGTATGAGTGGCGTAAAAGGAGAGGGGAACCTTGTAGAGTTTTGCTGCTTTGCTAGTCCATCCTACATTTCCACTGAGCCCCAGGTTTGTGGTTTAACATGTAGGCTTGGTGCCCTCATGCGTCATGGTACCCATAACTGTGTCCACAGGTGACGCCCTGCCACCACTTGCTCTATGTCCACCCATTTCTTTTTCGAGTCCTCTTGAACCCAGTCAATGAGCGGGCATATATGGGTGGCCGTATAGTAATTCCAAAGGTTCGGGAATTCTAACCCTCCACGTGCCAGTGATGCATATAGAGTGAGCCTATTTGCCCTAGGTGCTGCCGGCAACCACAGAGATTAAATTAGCATTGATTCCCATTGTGCTATGAAAGGTTTGGGATTAGGGATGTACACTGTCTGGAAAAAGTAAAGAAGCCAGGGTAGTATGTTCATCTTCACTGCAGCCATTCTGCCGAAACATGACAGGTGTGTCTGAGTCCACTTGTGTCGGTCCTTTCGGATCTTACTAATGAACGGAGGATAGTTAACCCCAAAAGGGCCTGTCAATGTAGGTGCAAGTCTCACTCCCAAGCATTTTATATACTTAGAAGCCCGGCTTTATTCCAGGTCTTCTCTGAATCGAGGCAGGATCTTAATGCCAAGCACCTCCGATTTGGTGTCATTTACTTTAAAGCCTGACACTTGTCCAAAGGAAGACAGCTCCTTTTCTATGACTAGAGGGATGTTTGGGGATTGGACATGGTTAGTGTGATGTCATCTGCATAAAGTTTTTTTTTTTGTGCTGTGTTCCTCCAAAGACATTGGGACTCATTATAAGTTTGCCAGTCGGGTCACAATGGTACAGGTAAGCTTGCCGGTACTATTGTTACCGGTCCGGCAATCTACGAGTTCTGCTCGGGGGTGCCTTCCCGCCAGCCAGGACTGGCCTGGCGGCGTTCCAGCACCCGCGAGTAGAGCATGTCGGATGCACCGGCACCATTCTGAATGGTGCCGGTGCACCCAACCTCCCCATTCCCATTGAGCCCTAGGGAATGGGAAGCATTTTTTTCCAGCGCCCGCGAATGGGCAATTACCGGGTCCGGCGGGCCGTAATGACCCAGTAATTGCCCATTCGTGGGTGCCAGAAAAAATTGCAATTTTGCAGGGCAGACTGCCAGTTTCACCGGCAAGGCTACCGCCAAACTTGCAATGAGGCCCAATGGCCGTTATGTCAGTGTTATTACGTATACATTAGGCTAATGGTTCCATGATAAACGCAAATAGAAGTGGAGACAGGGGATAGCCCTGTCTAGTGCCCCTCCGCAGCTGCACTGAGTCTGTGAGGGCCCCGTTTACCATTATTCACGCCACAGGCACCACATAGTTAACCAGTATCATATGGTGCACATTTGGCCCGAACTTGAATTTGCCAAGGACTTGTAGAAAGGGCCAGCTCACTCTGTCAAGGGCCTTTTTTGCATCCAAGGCCAGTAGTAAAGAGTGGGCTGAATTACTACAAGATTTATCAACCAAGTGTATAACTCACTGTGTGTTATCTAATGTTCTTCATCCCCAGATTAACCTTGACTGCTCTGAGTACACCAGCAGGGACCTACATTTCTCCATTCTTTTAGTGAAAACGTTTGTAAACATTTTGGCATCTAAGTTTAATAATGTAATGTGCCTATAGGATGAGCATAGCCTGTGGTCTTTCCCCAAGTTGGGAATAAGGATTACTTGGGCCTCGCTCATCGAGGGCGGGAGGGATCCCCCTTCTCTGATTGCTTTAAAGACATTAGCTAACAGCTTCACCAGGAGTTGGTTGAGGGTTCTATAAAAGGAGGCAGTCAGGCCATCAGGCCCTGGATCATTATTCAGTTTCAGTGATTATATAGCTTGTATCACCTCTTGTGGTTCGATTGGAGATTCAAGATACTCCCTATTGGCCGTGGCCAATCCCTGCATATTTACAGAGTCTAGCTACGTTTCAAGATTACTCTGATCCGGGGTTTCGGCCATGTTGAGGGCATTATAGAAGTCTCAAAACATTTCTCTTGTCTTATGTCCATCAACCCCACTCCCTCCTTTGACCATCTAGCGCAGTATGTATGTAAGGACTGTTCTCTTGGGCCCTCGGCAGTCTAGCAAGCAATCTCCCCGGCAAGTTACCCTGCTCATAATAGTTTCTCTTCAGTTCGAGTAAGGTGCACTCAGTCTCTCGATTTCTAAGTAATCTGAGTTGGCTTTGAGCTGTGGCCAGCTGCCTAAATGTTTGTTGTGCGGGTGCTTTGTTATATGCCTGCTCTTTCAGCTTAACCTCTTCCAGTAATTGTGACCCTGCTAGGCCATTGATGCGATTGAGCACAGTTGCCCCCGCTATGAGGCTCCCCCTGGCTACTGCATTCAAAGCATCCCAATGATTACTTATTGAGGTGTTGCCAGGCCAAAAAGTGCTGGATTCTTTGCTTGAGGTCATTCAGAGGGACTGTGTCCCTGAGGGCTTCCAGTGACATGCACCGTGGGCCTGCTCTCCTGTAACCTGCCCAACCACCCAGTTTCACCAGTACTAGTCTATGGTCGGACGTGGTCATTGGTTCTATTACAGCTTGAAAAACCTGCTGCATGCATCCGGTGGAGACAGCAACATGATCTATTTGGGATGAAGAGCCATGAACATGAGGACTGTATATAACACCTAGATCAATTGGATGTTGAGCTCGCCACGTGTCCACCAGATTAAGTTCAGCAAGTTCTATCCTGAGCTTGCGTGAGGCTGTTCCCACCCTGATCACGTATTCCTTGCCGATCCGTTGACTGTTCCATCCATAACCAAGTTCATGTCACCCATCGATATTATGACCCCTACTGCCCACCATGCAAGTGTGCCAATCAAATGTAGCATAAACGTTTCTTGAGCTTGGGGGTGTCGAAGGAGGCTAACGTGAGCTTCTGAACCTGGAACTCCCCCTGGACTATGAGACTATGGTATACCTCCCCTCAGGATCTTTTTTAATACTAACATTTGACAGTGCGACATCGCCCCGGAACACAAGTGCAACCTCCGCCCTTTTGGTGGATGCTGAGGAAAAGTTATGCGTGGGGTTACGCCTGTCGCGTAATGGGTGCTGGTCCTTACTGTGTTTCTTGGATGGACTGTAGGTGTATATTCAGTCGCTTGAGCTCTTTAAACAGCTGTGAGCATTTCTTTGGGTATTCAGACCCCGTAAATTCAATGTGCATAGGTTCAGGGTCATTCCAAACCCTGGTCTGTGAGTAATCGGAGGAGTAAACTACGTTTTCTCTCCACAGCCCTGGATTGCATTGATTTCAGCCTATGGAAGGACTTGCATAGATGACTATCATGCTTTGGCCAGCCCTTCTCAGTTGTTCACCATGAGTGTGTATTACCCCGGATGTTCAGCAGTTTAACTCCAGCCCCAGGCATGAAAAGTGTTCATAACTTTCCCTCCAGTTTGAACTGCAGACCAAACGGTTATGTCCATTTGTATTCAATGTCCTGCTTTCTCAGTTCCGCTGCTACTGGTCTTATCATTCTCCTTCTTGCAAGAGTGGGTTGTGAGACATCTTGGAACACTTGGACGGTTGAGCTGTAGAATTCAACACCTAATATCAATTATTTTGTCTTATGGTCATGCAGCTTTCCCACAATGGGCCTCATTACAACCCTGGCGGTAGAGTGATAACGGCCCCTTTAGTGCTGTCGGCGCCGTTATCACTCTACTGCCACATTACGAGTTCTGCTTGCGGGGCCTCTCTGCACGCCTGGTCAGACCAGACGTGCAGAGCGGCACCCGCTAGCAGAACAGGATGGTAGCAATGGACCCGTTATTAACGGGGCCGTTGTTACCATCCTCCCCATTCCCATTTGAGCCCTATGGGGGCTCAAATGGGAATGGGGTTGTATCGTGTCCAGGTCCCGTGAATGGGAATTACCGGGCCCGCAAAGGTCGGAATGGCCTGATAATTCCCATTTTTCAGAACCCAGACCCGAGTTTGGTGGTAGCCATGCCGATAAAAACGGCATGGCTACCTCCAAACTTGTAATGAGGCCCAATGTCCTGGGGGGGCGGTCTTTGTCATATTTGATAAGCCCCACTCTATCTATTTCGATTGCGGTTGGAGAGTGATTCACTATTATTTCCCCAAAGAGCTGCTGGATGCATGTCTCGATGTGTCGTTCTGCAGCCCCCTCTCTCGGGAATCGAACACAAAGATTATGTCTTTAAGGCCCTGTTCTCCAGGTCATGGCACTTAGACCACAGATATTCATTGACCCCTTTAAATTCTGACACTGCGTCGGTCATTGCCATTAAGTGTGCTTCTAGAGTTGTCAGTGCTCTTTAATTCTGGTCTACCCGTTCGCTCAGAGTGGCAATGTCTTTTCTGTTCTCTCCAATTGAGGATAGCATCTCCTTTCCGTAGAGTGGACATCGCTGTGTGAAGCGAGCTTTTCAAATCTTGCTTAAGCGCTTCAAGCACCATATCAAGAAGTCAGATATAAGTGGAGGGGCCCATGACAACTCACTAGCTCTGGCCTCTTCTCTCATTGCTTTGTCCCCCAGCATGGTGGGCAACTTTGCAACGGTGGCTAAGGGCTTGGGCATGGCACCCTGTGCCACAGCCTTCTACAGAGCACCCTGTTGCCCAACAGACTCCAGTAACAGCTGTTTTGGGATCCCTGGCTGTCCGGCCCTGCAGCAGGTGGTCACCTTCCTCTCAGACGTTCTTATTTTCAAATATAGTTAGGGTGCCGGCTGCCAACTTGCCCATTCTCAACAGGCAGTTAATCTCTGGTAGGTCCCCACTGCTGACCTGTTGGCTGTCCTGCTTGCCCGTGCTGTCTTCCTTTCTTAACTGGCATTTGTTAGCACTGTCCTAATTACCCTCAGCCTCCTGGGTGTTCTCTCGTAGCCTTCATGGCACCCACTGAGACCTGGGACTTGAGATCACACACTCTGCCACTAGCTTCAGCTCCATCGGTCTCACCTATAGCCCAGAAGGGTGCCAGCGCTCACCAAGCAGCTCCAGTCAGCCTCCCCTGCACCCCCTCCCGCCCAGCCAGAGCCAGGCGAGGGAGGCCGTTCTGTTGCTGACTCTCTGTAGTCCTTTCCTTCGCCACTGGGCTACCCTCTCAATTTGTTGAGCTCCCTGGGATGACTTTCCAGCACGCCTGGGGGCTATGGGTTTAGTGGCTACTCTTCCTCAGCTTGTCTGCCACTATTTAGATGGTGGCTGCCATGTTGGGACTGTCTAAGGAACCTTTGTGGGGTTGTCTTCGGGTGGAGGATCGCTCATTCAGTTTATCTCCCCGTGCCAGCCTGCCTGCTGGGTTCCCCCCAGCCCGTGTCTTGGGCAAGGTGGTATGGGGCTGCTTGGAATTGTTGTGATGACTACCATCAAGCACTTTATAGCACTTGTCACCTTGTTTAGTTTTATGTGATGATTTTAACATTTCTATTTATTAAAAATTGCTTATTTTATTATAATAATGCTCTATGAAGTCAGGTTGTATTTTCCTTGAACTTCGACTTGCCCTTGTTTGAATTGTCGTCTGCTACTGTGTTGATCCCAAGATTAGCCAGCAAATTACATGCCACAAACCTAATTTAGGTGTGGGAGCCTTGTTGTTCTTATTGTATACAGGTCAGGTTTGCTCCCCCATTACCTATTACTATACCTGATTTCCCCCATTTTTTAGAGAGGTATGGGGCTGCCAATCAGGGCTCTGGGCCTCAGCAGCTCCTCCTCCTCTCGCCTGCCAAACACCCTGCCGCATAGCATTTGGTGGCCAAAATGGTGTGCTACACTCGGTTGGGCGATATACTGCTTGGGAATTTTCGCTGTGTTTCTCTGTCCACCGTGTCTATTATTATTATTATTATTATTATTATTATTATTATTATTATCCCACTTCGTTACATTGACGCGGCGGTGTATATTTACCATTTTACTGCATGCACTTCACCACATCGCAACAACAATCAACATATAAACCACACGAACAGCACAGGAGGTCTCGCATCAATACGATATTCACCCCCAAGCTCTGCGCACAGTGAAAACCGAACTGAAGTTGCCAACAGGACACCACCCTCTTAATTTCCAACTCCCTCTCCACCCTACTAACCACCTCTCCCCCCCTTCTTGTTTGCAGATCCGCCTGTGCGCCTGTGGACCAATTCCGTTGGTGACGGTGTGTGGTACAAATACCTTTAACATTAACATTAACATTTTGGGCTGCTGTATCATTCATTTAGCTAACAGTGGGGGTCATTACAAGGTGGGTAGTTAGGGATACAGGTCAGCGGTAAGGACACCGAAGCCGGTAATCCCTTACCGCCCTATTCCAAGGTCCCTTGGCGGGGACCGTAAGGAACGTGTGGTCTGACCACATGTCCCTTATGGGTCCGCTAAGGGACCAGGGCGCTAATGGGAATGGGGAATGGTCTGTTCAATGGGGACTTACCGGTTCCGCAAGGGTCGGACTACACCGGTAAATCCCCATTGAACGAGGCCGGACACGGGCACGGTATGGGAGGCAGCCATGGAGCTAATAGCTCCATGTCTACCACCCATCTCGTAATGAAGTCAAGTGTCTGAAGTGGGTAACAGGAGCGCGTCCACTCAGGTTGTCATATTTGCCACGCAGCCAGACCTGTATTCTGGCTTAATTGCAAGCCTGAGTTACTACAGTCTTTCTTTTAGCTCAGCTGGAGAACGCTTCAACTATCAAAGTTATCTTGATTGGTGAAGAAAGCCTTGCATTTATCTATACAAGGATCCACATTTAATGGTCATAAAAACGTTCACCCAGGCACTGTAAGCCATTTCTGACTGGTTCACAGATGGCCATATAAACACACCACTGCAAGCAATGGTCATACATTATTGAGGATATTTCCCTGACACATACTCCCATTCTAGAGGACATTCATTTTCACCTAAGGGTCTGCAGTAGAAAAAAAGCTATCCCTCTACCTGTGAGGCCAAAGGTCCAGCAACAGCTTCTTAGACATAGCCATTGTGACTATTCAGATTGGACCCCAAACGGTCATGTGTCCACATGTTGGCAAGTAGTAGAAATGCAGTTGATAAGTCTTTTTTGCTACATCATGCCATTGCAGATGACACTGAACACCACTTGTTGGTCTGATAGCAAAACATAGCTACCCTGTCCTGGCAGCTTGATGGACCTGGTGGAAGACATCTTAGTCATTCTGATAGACTAACAGGTGATCATGTGAAAACACCCCACCACCCCCACTTGTTCACTATTCCCAAGGGTTCCAACCCTGAGGACTGCAGTCAAGAGGCACAATCAGCTGCGGATTTCCTGTGGGCAGACTTGACAATCACAGGGCATTCCAGCCCTCTGTTGTTCTCCAGAGAAAGGCAGAGAGACAAAAACCTTTTCTAACTACCCCTTACCTAAGGACTCCATGGACCTCTCTGCTGGGCCTCCAACCCTCCCCAACGGTCCATCGGTCTACACCCTCTCCCACTTCATCTACCTATTGCGATTCCCTCAAGGAACACCTCCTCTTCCCTTAACCTCCTCCTGCTCCTCCAATGAACTCACTCTGGGTCCCTGGAATGTTCTATTTTCACAGGAGGGCTTCCATGGGGGGGGATCGTGGTGACCTTTAATGTACAATGGGCAGATCTGAAGTCCTTCTGGAATCCTGGAAGTGTTTTAACTCTCATGGATGAGTGGCTACCTAGATTGCTGAATGATTTATCCTTTTGAGTCCTTCTTGATATCCCTCCCAGGGATTTGCCCTTAGAGTGGCCTTCTTTAAAGGCTTTACTATATAAAACTTTCTTCTTAGTAGCCAGTTCCTCCACTAGGGGACTCTGGAACTTAGGGGCTTTATGTTACACGGCCCCCTGACACAGGGTTGTGACTAATGCCCTCATATTGAGCCTGGATTCTAATTTCCTTCCACAAATGTGTTCCTCTTTCGACCAAGGACATTTTCCATCCAGGGGCCTCATTACGACTGTGCCGGTCGGAAAACACTACTGGTGTTTCCAGACCGGCACAGTATGACTCTGCGGGTGGGTGCCGTCCCGCCCGCCAGGGTCAGACCTGGCGGGAGGAACGGCACCCGCCCACAAAGTTTCTATGTTCCCCATTCCCATTGAGTCTCATAGAAATACAAAATTACCAGTGCCTGACATCCCGGCCACTGGACTCAGAATAGCCCGGTGGCATCAGGTAGTCAGGCGCTGGTAATTCATTACCGGTCCGGCGGCAACCTGCCGGTTTTACGGCACGCTTACCGCCAGACCCATAATGAGGACCCAGATCTTGGGTCAAATCAAAAGCAAATGGTGGCCCTTGGAGACTTAATGGGAGTGGTTTCGATTTATCTAGGGCACATCCAGAAAGAACTGGGTACAATGCCCGGGATATCTTCAGTGTGCTGCTGGAGTCAGCTGGGGATTGCTGGAGCCTGTCAGGAAGTAGGGTTTCCTCCTTTCCCAACTGTACAATGCAGGTGAGGCAGAGGTGTTGCTGTGTCTTGGTAAGATCACATCTATGTCCCATTGCATGACCTCTGTCAAGTAGAAGTGTGGAAGATCCCCCAGCGTCAATTATGGAGCATTATATGGTCACAGGGTGAAGCTTTGGTGGCTGGATGAAGTTTGGATCTTAAGGTCTACACAAATAAACATCATCTTGCATTTTTACTAAGGTTTGGCTCTTCATTCCCAGTCATTGCGATCTTTGGTAAAGAATGTAATGAGGGAGGGGGTTGTTGGGTAATGCCAGCATTACCTATGTTGATTCCCATTATCTGCACCGCCCTTTCAGCTTATTCATGCCCCATCCGCCTAACCTGGGAGGCAACGGCTGGTCTACAATCAAGTGAAACATATGATGGCCAAGGGTCGAGCTGTGCTCTTATTGGCTGGTCTCTAAGAGGGGGAGGTAACGCGCAGCTGCATACGGTAGACGCAAAGAAGAACGTATTGAAATAAAAGTCCTGTCATGAGGTAAGCATACCACCATCCATGAGTACAGTGATGAAAGTGGGGGGTGTATGTAATGCGAAATACGTCGGTAATGCAGGCATTCAGAATTGACTTATGTGTCCTGTGCCATCACAATTTACGATTTATAGGTAATTTGGAAGTGGTACTCCAGCTGAATTCAAGATTGAAATCCTGGTAATTTAGCCAGGTGCAATGTCGGATTTTGGTGTAATTTAGCAACGGTTTACTGCTTGAATTTAGGAATCACTGGTAGGCTTAGCTGGATGTGCCCCACACTGCCAGTGATTCCCAATTAGAATCCCGGCGAGGGTCAACCAGAATGAAACAAAGATAGTACAACTACTATCAGAAAGTACAAAAACAGTATGTTAGGAGCTGACTAAGTAAGACCATCTCTGAGACTTCTTTGCGATTTCACACAACCCTTTAACAACTGGCTGAAGGCGCACCCAATTCATTCTCAAAATGGCTTCAAATGCACGTTCGTGTTACTATAGCAACCCAAGGGAACATTCTGACCGCAGGGAATTAACTTAAAATATTCATTATTAGCACCCACACCCGTTTGAATGTATTTTTAGACAGGGTGTGAGAGAACGTTTTAAATAATGTGAAAACTGCAGCATATGTTGGTAAACAATTTCACAAGTGAACTGGCTGCCTTTTTGGGTCATGCTTCAGAGTGAATGAGACATGATTATTCAAGGAGGTGCCTGGCAGCTCCATCTCTTCAGGAAGATGGCACCATTCGTATCTGAGAATGAATTCCATTCGATTGATCAATCTCTTGCTTCTCCGCGATTGAGACCAGTAATTCTGGTTGAGCCCGCCTTTAAAAACGACTTTGAAACCAGTTAATGGGGCCAGTTAATTAAGTGGAGAGCAGGAATTCTTTCACATGTCACTGACTCTCTTAGGCGTTTGGCAACTATCTATAGTGCCGGCCAGCAAATTAAGGTAGTAAAATGAACGTCACTAACCCATTTGGCTGTAAATGAGTGATATGAAGGATGTCAAGGAATGGAACAAACTGGGAACTGGCCAAGGTAACAGATTCCAAGGTGTGAAACAAGAGCACCAGCATTGCTCTCTCTCAGTTTCCACACTGGCTTTGCTGAACACTTGTAATGGTGCTTTGTGAACACCAACTGGTGAACAATGTGTGGCTGACTGTTTTTCCCCAGGTTGTAGTAAGTGGTGCAATGCACTTCCTGTATGATGCGCTGCTTCATTGTTGCTTCAGACACATTTGCTTAATGGGCATTTCTATTGGGTGCATATGCTTTTGATAACATCTTCCATTATGTTCTGCTGCAGAGAGCTAGTGCAGTGTCAGACCTTTTTCCTCAAGTGGTGCAATAGCCATTGGTCCTCACTTCGAGTCCGGCGGTAACCTGCCGGTTTTTCCGGCTCGGTTACCGCCGGACTCGTATTACCATTCCGCCTCCGTGATTCCCGTAATTATCGGAGCATTACCGGGGATTTACCGCCACCGTTATTTCCATACCGGGTGACTCGTAATGAGGCCCATTATGTCTTCCCAAAGGACAATTTAGGAATCCTGAAACGTTTGATCCATATTTTTTTGAAAATTGTGCTGTGAATTCACCAGTTTTCTGAGAAACTGCGAGAAGTTCCCTTGTCCCGACTCTACCTCACACTCCTCTGGTGCATTCGGGACAGTTTGTCATGAACAAGCAGTGGGTGGCATGGCCTTCAAAGTCTCATGCTGCTGCAGCTGCGTCTCCATTCACAGCTAATCGCTTGGGTGCTCCAGTGATGTGTATCTTGGAGCTAAGGACATCTGCAAAGCCTTCCATTGCCTTTTAACTACTCGCTGCCGGTTGCACCAGCATGCATCCTTGGAGGCACACATCACGTCCCGCTGCAGTGTTGCTAGGAATGGCGCGCATCTCTCAGAACCATTATCGCAATAACATGCCTAAAGCAGGAGAGAGTCCCAGACGGAAGGAGAAGACTAAAAGGGGAGAGAATAGGCAAGTTCTCAGAGCCTAGACGAATGGTCTCATGAGTTTCACCCTGCTTCTGTAGCTGGAAAGAGACAGGAGAACATGAAGTGCCTAATCATTTGTCCAAGGATGAATTAAGGGGGAACAGACACCCCTACCAGATACTGGAGACAAGAGGCTGACCACCAACATTAGAAAAGTATCTTTAAGGTAGTACCCAAATTGATCGTTTCCAATTGACTGTAAGTAAATCTGGCCGAATTCAGCCAGTACCATTCGATTGTTTGGAAAAGATCAATTTAGGTATCACTACCAAGCATGGGGAGCAGGGGTTGCAGGGGTGCCCCCCACTCCTCATGTTTGGTAGTGATGGCCTTTGGAGTTAGCAGGCGTGTCCCCCGCTTCTGGAGGTTTGAAGGCAGGGGACGGGAAGAAAAAAAAAAGTGGTCCTTGCGGCGTTGGATCCGACCCGCGTAGGAGGGATGGATCCGACTCTGCAGGGTCAGAATATGAGGGGATTCCAAAACGGTAAGTAGGGGTGGGTGGGGAGTTTATGGGGTGGGTGGTGGGTTTCATTTTGGCCGGATTTGGCCACAGCAAAATTGGCTTCGCGACCGAAATTGACCACGGTCAATTCGGCCACGAACAATTGTGCCATGACCAAACCGTATACATCCAGCTTTAAAGGGTACAAATAATTGCATCAAAAACCCTTTGGTGTATGCCCTTTTGTTCTGGAACCTCCATATAGCCCAATATTTGACAGGAAAAGCCTTTGGGGGGAAGAACCAGTAGGTAGTCCTCCTGGACTGATGTGGCTACCATGCTGTGCATCCTCACTTTCAGCAGTGTAGGGCAGGCATCATAGCCTCACCGGTTGTTGGAAATTTTGCCCGATGACACCTGCACTGTGCTGTTGTCTAGGTGTCGTAAGGCACCCTCTTTCTTTACAGCTGGTGGGAAGGGGTCCTCATTGCTTGGTCCTAATTGTTGGAATAGGAAGGTGGGACCTGTCTTTTGAATATTTTAGGAGCTTTTTTTCTCAGTCAGTAGCATGCATGCATCTCTAGTCTGTTGAATGCACTGCCCTTTGATTTATTCTCAAAGCACTCAGGGAGTGGACCGACCGCACCAGTATTTTATATCCTTTGTCTTCTTCGGGCAGTTTGGAGGAAGCTAACAGGATTGAGGTACGGACGCTCAGTCTCTTCCCTCTGTATTAAACCCAGCATGCCATGGCTTCCCTTTACATAACTCATGATGAGACCCCCCCAAGAGAAGCACTCAACAGTCCATGGCTGGGTCTGTGTGGATGACTTCGTGACATTGATGCTAGACTCAAAGATGTGTGGCGAGTGCCCGCGTTCGAATAAGATATCAGCACTGATGATACCCATGCACTCTCCTACATAGCAGAACAAACTGTGGCTGGCAGCAATTGCAGGAAGCCTGGGCTACTCTGTGGCATTAGGGGTCTGGCACAACCAGACAGCATGCTTTACAGTTAAAAAATAATTATCCATAGCTGAGAAATGTTCTCCCTTCTTAGCCCAAACAAATGGGTTTCTAAACTGCTCCTTGTTTGTTGTTTCTGACCACCTCGTGTTTTGCTGAAACCATAGTTAACTAGTGTGGATGCTGTCTTCTACCCCTCCTCAGATCCTCTCTTCGAGAGCCTCATTTATGCACAGTCTGAATAGGACATTGGTAAGAACAATTGAAAAGTAGAGTTTTGAGTTTCTTTAAGAAAATAGAGGGATCAGAGGTGTGACAAACTACATCTTGAAGACCAATCCATGACATGGCCACCAAGGCATTGAAAGACCTTCCCAGTGCCCCGTCCCATTTGAGATAGAGAACAATGGTCTTGCGGGCCTTGTATCATACAGGCCCACGCGACCATCTAGCAGAATGGCATGGAAAGCAGGCTTCCAAGCACATGGGGCCATGGCATGCATATCTCTATGGATTTACACTAAAGCTTAAAACTGGATGCGCGCCTTCGCCGATGGCTAGCAGAGATTTTTCAATGCCTGCCGATATATGTTCATATCCCGATGTCCACATATTAATCCCGGTAGTTGTATTCTGTAGCTCTTAAAGCTGGTGAAGAGTAGTTTTTTTGGCCTCTAGAAAGAGTACATTGCAGCAATCTAATCATGCGCCAGTAACGGCACGTGCAATGATGGCACGGTGAGCTGAAGATAGCACTGTTAATAATTGTCAAAGGAGCACCCACCAGATATTGGTTGCCTAATATCAATTTGTATAGGTTGGGACACCCTTCATCCAGATGTGGACCCCTTGCTCACTGTTCTCAGAGAGGCACAGCTCCACCACACTGAAGAGGGCCAACAAGGCTGAAACATGTGTCTGGTGTTGCTGTTGGTGCTCTTGTTCAGAAGGGAATTGCCATAGCATTTCAGTGCTGACTGCCCATGTGGGCGGAACAAAGACTGATATGCAAATGGTTATTTCCCTTCTGTAAAAGGTACAGTGGGCTAAAGTGTGGCAGCAGAATCTCGGGCTGGTACCTTCCCAAAGAAGAGGTCATTTAACCGTGTTTGTTCTCGCAGAGGTGCGTCTATGACTATGTTTTGATTGTTTAAGGGACTTAGGTTTAGTCACCATAAGTTTCATAGGGTCATGAAGACGTGGAGCCACTGCTCACTGTGCTCAGAGGGGCACAGCTCCACCTCACTGATGAGGCCCAACAAGGCTAAAACATGTGTGGGGGGTTGCTGATAGTACTCTTGTTCAGAAGAGCACAGCCATAGCATTCCAGTGCTGGACTGCCAATGTGGGCAGGGAAAAGACTGATATGCAAATGGATAGTTCCCTTCTGTGAAAGGTACAGAGAGCTAAAGTGTGGTTGCGGACCTTTGAGTGGGCAACTTCACACAGAACAGGTTCATTCTCACAGAGGGGTGCCTATTGCTATTTTTTTTATCTCGATATATTGTTTACGTGCACAACGCTAGACAAAGTAGAGTCAAGAATAATGACTAAAGTCTTTACCCGCTTAGAGACAGGAATTGAATGGCTTGATGACTAAATGTCGAGATACAGGGAAAGGCTCCTGTGCAAGGCTTGAGATGATGAAGCCAATAAGAGCTCAGCTTGTCTTGATTGAGGCCTAACCCCATTTGAACCACCGTCTCTTCAAATCTACAATGAAAATTAGTTGAATCCGGGGAACATTTTCCTCCAGGTGTTTCTACCAATGTAGCTTTCATAAGTAACTATGGACTAACATTTGCCCAAGCAAGCACAGAAGACTCACCTAAATGTAAAGTGTCTATGTAATGCAATTATATAACAACAAAATATTCAGGGTGACTGAAACCCACATACATTCATAATGGTATACCTAAGTAAAGGATGACATGATTCTCAAACGCTGTCTGGCTCAAAAAAGAGTATTTTGACCCCAAGCTTTTATTGCACACTAGTTTATAAAAAACAAAACAGGACACTCTTTACTTGTAAAACTTTGTACAAAATACACAACAATACAGTCCAGTCATCTTGACTGGAATTGGATAATGGTGAAAATGTTCCTTTCCTTACAACATCTAGGGAGTTCAATTTACAGATAGCATGTGAGAACAATACATAACAGGGCACAATTGACAGTGTTAGTGATGGACACTGGTACAAAATTGGGTAGTCGGCAGTACTGTGTTTCGGCCAAAATAATCAGCCGTTTAATGGAGCTGGTGTGTAGTTGGCCTTCATCAGGACAGAAGAACAGGTTGAGAGAGGAGGTGCCCTTTTGATCTCTGTCAAAGCAATGACAAGAGATAAGTGGTTCAGAAAGTATGTGGTTTCAAGATTGTCATTATTTACACAAGCTTATTTAATGCTGTAATTTCTAAAAGATAGTGATAATGTCAATAGAACACATCACTTGACTTACTGTATGATACCGTAATACCCACCCAGTGCACCAAGGCCCACACAAAGGTTCCTGTCAGCTTCCCTGTCTGCTTTACAGGCTACAACATGATATTTCTGCCACAGCCAAACCCTCCCTGAGGCTGCTACCCCTGGACTATTGGACTACCATGACTGTTACAACACATTCTGCCATGGTTAGCCCCTCTTTTCTGACTTCTTTTGTACTACCTACTCTGCTGGTACTCCTTCAGCTCTCCTTGTTCTCAAATTGTAGTCGTGTCTGTACTCACCCTTATCATCTGACTCCCACTTGACTCCTTAACTACAGGACCTTCATCAATCCTGAAAGTCAAACATGGGTGTATTTTTCCATCTATCCTGAAAGTCAAACTTGGGTGTATTTTTGCATTTAACTTGAAAGTCATACTTGGGTGTATTATTGCATTTAACTTGAAAGTCACACTTGGGTGTATTTTTGCATCTATCCTGAAAGTCAAACTTGGGTGTATTTTTGCATCTATCCTGAAAGTCAAACTTGGGTGTATTTTTGCATTTAACTTGAAAGTCAAACTTGGGTGTATTTTTGCATCTATCCTGAAAGTCAAAATTTGTGTGTATTTTTGCATCTATCCTGAAAGTCAAACTTGGGTGTATTTTTGCATCTATCCTGAAAGTCAAACTTGGGTGTATTTTTGCATTTAACTTGAAAGTCAAACTTGGGTGTATCTTGCATTTAACTTTGCCCATTGATTGTAATCCTGCTAGCCCAGTGACTGTTCCATACCGATGCACTTGCTTACTCCTCCCCCTGCCTCCTCTCTTCATACTCACGGCACTGTCTGTTTCTCCCATCTATTCCAACTGCTTCTCTATCAACTATTCTTGTCTTCTCACTAAGTCTGGAAAGAAGAAGTTTGAAAAGGATATCTTGGCCTCCAACCCTGGTCTCCCTATTGCTGATACCTATACCAGAGCCTCTTCCATACAGACCCTCACCGACATCCTCTTTTTTGTTCCTTCGCAGGATCTATGGACCTCCCATATGAACTCTGTGCTCTGTCCTGTCTCCTCCTCTCCCATAAATGATGGCACTCGCTGGGAAGTCTTCATGGCTTCTTTTGACTCCTCCAGAGTCATCCTTAACGTCTATCTAAATGGCACTGTCATGGTCCAAGGTCCCCAGGCCAATCTCCTCCTCTTCGATCAGCGTTACCCTCACCTCATCAACTTCCTTTCTTCTCCGGCTGTCCCCTCCTCTCATTCCTTGCCTACCTTGCCCACTCTAACTTCCTCTGCCCATCTTCCTCATACCTCTGATTTGTACCCCTCCCCGGAAGGTCTTTAAGGCCGGCAACCTTCTTCATCTTGGCGCTCTCAACTCTCGCTCTGCTGGCAAACACTCCTCGGACATCTGCCAACACCATGAAGAAGGTCCACGGCCAGCTCTGTCACAAGCTTTGACACTCTCCTCCCTGATGGCTACAAGATCCTCTCCGCACCCAGATCCAATCGCCCTGGAGGGGGTGTAGCCTTGATCTTTCCTGAGTGGATTCCTGCCACTATAAGTCCCACTCAGATCTACTCCTCTTTTGAATGCCTCGTCTGCAGGCTCTCAATCTCTCCTAGCCACTCTCTTACTGTTGCCACTCTCTACCGCCCCCCTGGTCAAATCACCTCTTTTCTTTCTGAGTGGGCTGACCTCTCCTCCTCTCTCCTGGCCTCAACCACTCAACTCCTCCTCCTTGGTGAACTCAACATTCACCTTGATTCTCCCTGTCCCTCAACGTTGCTCTTTCGTGACCTCTGCGATTTCCACTCCCTCTCTATCCTCCCCTCTGGCCCAACGCACTCTGCAGGGCACACACTTGATGTCTTGATCTCCTCTAGCCTCCCCATATCTATCCCTCTCTCCACTCCCCTCTCCTGGAGTGACCGCTACCTCCTCTCATCTCTCTCTCTCTTTCCCCCAAGCCAAGCCTTCCCGACACTGCCACCTACCTTCCTGGACATCCGGCCCATGAAGCGTGTGTCAGTCGAGGCTTTTGCTTCCACCTTCTCCCCACCCCCTCTTCCTCTGGCTGACTCACACCCGGCACAGCCCTGTCTTCTCTCTATTCTTCTATTTATGATACTCTTGATGTTCTTGCCCCTGTCATGAGGATCCGCCTGAAGTCCAAAGCCAAGTGCAATTCCTGGTATGACTCCGACCTGGCTACACTTAAACGTAAGTGTAGGGCGGCTGAGAGAAAATGGAGGGATTCCTGCTCATCCTCTGACAAACTGGCCTGTCGCCTACTCCAAAGGCAATACCGTCTCTCTGTCTGTACCAAGAAGAGAGTCCACATTCAAGCCTGTGTCTCTGCGGCATCTAACTGCTCGGCCAAACTCTTTAAAATTTGTAAGGAGACCCTCCCGTTGCCTCTCAGGCTCTTTGCAATGCCCTGGTCTCACACTTTATCTCAAAAACCCAGAACATCCTGTCCACACTCTCCTCCACTCCCTCTCCTCTCCCCTCTCCGTCGGTACACATTGACCCTCCTCCAGCCACCCCACACCCTCCATCTCTTCCTTTCCTCTCTTCTCCCCTGATGAGGTCGCTAGACAAGTCCGATCTATGAAAGCCTCGCCAAAACAGGTTCATCCCTGTTCCTCTAAAACTCTCAAGGACCACATTGATACCCTCGCTCCAGCCCTTGCCGACTTCTGCAACCCATCCTTTGCCTCAGGATCGTTCTCCTCCCCTCTTAAGCACTCCCTTGTGCATCCTCTCCTCAGGAAACCCACAGTGTATCCCTCTTGTCTGGCCAACTATCGCCCAATTTCCATTACCCCCTTCTTGGGCAAACTCCTTGAAAAGCTGGTCATCCCTCAGCTTAACCTTCATTCCCATTATGTTGGCTGTCTCCATGACCATCAGTCTGGCTTCAGATCTGGCAGAAGCACAGAAACTGCTCTCCTGAACATCTGTGAAGATCTACTTTCGAACCTTGACTCTAGCATTCCCTCTGTTCTCATCCTACTTGATCTCTCCTCTGCCTTCGACATGGTCAACCATACCATCCTGCTCAACCGTCTCCGGGATAACTTGGGCATCACCGATCAGGCTCTGGCCTGGCTGACCTCTTTCCTCTCTGATCGACCCTCCCAGGTCCAACTTGGGTCCTTCCTATCATCTATCTTCCTCTCCACCTGTGGTGTTCCCCATGGATCTAACCTCTCGCCCTGGCTTTTCAACCAATACCTGGCAACTCTCGCCCGCTGTATTGCCATTTTCTGCTCAAACATCCAGTGCTATGCAGACAACACTCAACTCATTTTCAGGCTGCCCTCGGCCACCTCCTCCACCTCTCTCATCACTGATTGCCTAATTGCCATTCAAGATTGGTGTGCCGCCAACAATCTTTGTCTTAATGCCAGCAAGACGGAGGTCCTCCTCAACGGCACACCATCACCTTCCTTTCCCCTCACTTTCTGGCGGCCTCTCTTGGCCCTCCTCCTATCCCCACCTGCGAGGCCAAGAACCTTGGTGTCACCTTTGATTCCACACTCTCCTTCTCCACCCACATCGCTGATGTATCAAAAAAGTCAAACTTCCTAATGCACCTCTCCAGAGGTATTCTTCCTTTCCTCTCATTCCCCCAGAAGCTCACTGTCTCCCAAGCTCTGGTTCTCTCTAAGTTGGACTGTTGCAACAGCCTCTTTCATAATCCACCTGCCTCTACTCTCCGCCCTTTACAACTTATCCAGAACAGTACTGTGAGACTTGTCCTTGGCCTCAAGCTCTGGGATTGTATCTCTCCAGCTCTGAAATCTCTCCATTGGCTCCCAGTGGATGCAAGGATTAAATTCAAAACCCTCTGCATTGTCCACAAGGCTTTCTGGGGCCTGGGTCCAACATACCTTCAGCTATCCCTCTGCAAATACCTCCCATCTCGAGCACTCTGCTCCTCTACCTCTAACTCCCTCAGGGTCAGTCATTTCTCAAAGAAACGAGCTGGGGGTAGATCTCTGTCTTCGGCTGGGGCCTCCCTCTGGAACAGCCTCTCTGCAACTCTAAAACTTGAGGAGAACCATCTCTGGTTCCGGAAGCACCTCAAAACCTTCCTCTTTGCTTCTGCCTTCTCCTCTCCTCTCACCTGTTGATTCTACTCTCCCTCGGACCCTGCACCTGGCCACCCTCTTTCCTCCGGGCCCAGGTACCTGCTCATCTTGCCACCCTCACGCACTGCCTCCGGCCCACCCCTTGCACTGGGGTCTGTATTTGTACCCATACAGCCCTCCCCTTTTCTTCCTGCACTTTCAGACCTACCCGGCTTGCTGCCATAAACCCAGCACTTTCCACTTGCTGGCTGCACTCCCATTATTTGTTGCCTTTTTATTTATTATTTTATTATTATTTTTGTTTTTTCCTTCTTGCTCCGCACTCTCCTTTTGTTCCCCCTTCCATGCACTTCTCCTCCTTCCCCCTCTACCCCGCACTTGCACGTTCTCAATGTCACTTGGCTTAGTAAGATCGTTGTTTTTGTTCTCTCCTGTTCCCCTTCCCTTGCCTTGTCGTGCTCTGAAACACTTGTGTATGAGCGTGATAGAAATAAAATATCAATATTAATATCAATGATGGATATCTCTAATGTAATGCAATGCACTGTAATGTAAAATGGACTTTGGTAGCCTCCCTCTGCGATTTTAGTGTCATTGCTGCATGACACCCTGTAAAAAAGAAAGTGGTAGGGTTCTTCATGTGGTAGAAAGAGAAATAGCTGTGAAACCTAAGGTTCTGATGGGTGCTACCTGGTGGTACCCAAATCATAAGTGTCACTCTGGTTCTGCCAGTGACAATTAGGAGCCAAGGTATCACAACAGACAGTGCTGTGAGTCTGGCTTAGCCACTAGCCTAGGTGGAGGTGTGTGACAGAGCTAAAGACGTGACCATTGGCATAGCTCCCTAAATGCTGACATGGTACAATTAGGTATTAGCACACTGCGAGTGGAAGCTGGCCAATCCAGTGGTTGGAAACAAAGGCTGAAACTCCCGATCTAGAATGTGTTCCAAGCAGCCTGATGGCAGGCTCTACAGCCTGCCATCTCCTCCACCAACACCCTCTGTTCCTTTTTTCTTTTTTTGTTATCCCAACCCCCATCCCCAACTCCACTTACCTCCTTGTGGCAGCGGCGTCGCCCACCGCCACCACAGCAGCTCCCCTGCCTCTTTCTTTTTCGGCCACGACGGTAATAAATGAGGGGTTTCGTACAGAGCCCCACCTTCTACTATCATGGTGGCCATCTTGGCAAAGCATTTTCATTCATTGAACGGGATGCATGCGGCGTCCCATTCAATGAATGAAATAGTTTTATTTTTAATACCTCAGGTTACCACTTTTGTAACCTGGGGTGCTAATGCTGTTCTTATCCGTACCATGGACTATACCAGTTGTAACCTCTTGGTGCCCTCATAAACCACCCTCGTTACCTGCTCTCGCTTCACTCAGACCAATAACACGGTCTACCTGGCCGTTACCCCCGGTATGGCCTGTGGAATGGGTTAAGAACGCCATATGATATCATCATGACCAAGGGAGTTTCTGCGTATAGTGTAAGGTAATAGGAGATTCAGAGATGGCAGTATTAATTATTGGGAAGTGGGGAGTATATAAACAGGTGTACATGGTAGAGAAAATAAATGCATTGGCGCACCACTCGGAATAAAATAATGGGGTACCGTGTAGAAGAATAAACAAAATGGGGAACATAACTGCATGGGGCATCACCAGGAGCAGAATACTGAGTCAGCTCTCGAGAGCAGACGCGGGGAACAAACATGCAGCGGGACACCACCCAGAACAAAATAACTGGACACTACTAAGGAAAATGTATATAATAGGGAACATTACTGCATTGGGCAACAATCAGGAGCAAAATACAGAGGCACCACACCCATAAATCTATGCAAAGCACAAGACAACAGACAGAGTAAAGCAGAAGGAGGGGAACATGGGGAAAGGTTGCTGAGAACATAAGTCTATCCCATCCTCTGTCTCATTGTGGCCCCACACACCGGACCATGACCTCCACAGGAATTTCTTAAGGAAATGTATGGTGGTGCTAAGGATTGGACACAGATTTGAGTTTCTTTTGCTTGCTTTGTCCATATTTTCTACCAACAATAGCCCTTGCCCCTTTGCTTCAACATTTAAGGATGTCTTTTCATATGACCCTGCACCTTTTATTCTAACACAATTATTTTGATGCCTTTGTTCCTCTAATGTTCTACTTGTGGTTCAAAGTGAAATGTTTGTGTTGAAAAGCACACAAATTGAAACTCTCCAATTTCTGTCTGCAACCTCATGATCTGATTTTAAACCTGTTACCCCTCCACTTTCATCTAGGAGCAAAGTGATACCCATAAGTATGGCATTGTTCTTTTGGGTTAACTGCAGGATTATATCAATGTCAGAATCAATTTAACTGGGCACAGCCTCTTTTCCTATATTCTAAAGCAGTGTCCAGAAAATAAGCAACTCAGCAGAACAAGAGAAGGTGCATAACGTGCACCCTGCGCTGTGCCAGAGAAACTCTGCTTTAATGGCACCTGAATGGCGAATGTCTTTGCATGTCTCTGGGTTCATTCCTTTTGAGAGAACCCTCCTCACATTTATCCCACTGGACAGAAGTAGAAAATCAATACTTCATGAAATGTATCTGTTCCTTTCTTGTCCACATAGATCCCAAATGTGGATCCCATCCCATTCCATTTTTACCACCAGATCATTGTTTTAGACAGTAGATAACATTTTTGGAATTCAAAGTTTACATTTAGTTCTGGGAGCTGCTCCTAAATTCTCCCAAAGTTGTCAAGTAGGGAAATTGAGGCATATATATGGCACGTGGCTTAGAGTAATGCAATTTGGACATGTGTGGTCCAGATTTGGAAGTGAATGAGAGGAAATTGGCATTCGATAACTCTACCTTCAGAGCACATATCCCATACCATCTAAAACAAGGCATGTTTTCGCATAATGCAGGCACTTCCTTTAAGAACTCCTTTTTGGCATTGCTTTTGCATTAAATACACATATCGAGGGATAACCTCCCAACAAGTGACAGCTGTCAGTGGAGTTGTGCTACACAAAATTGGCTTACAGCATTGACACCTAAGGTAATTTTAAAGACAATGATAAGTTTCCCATTGCTCAGGGAAATAATGATATAGTGATAACCGTGCATCACATAACAGGTGTGCTCAGGGATGAAGGTTCCCCACCATGTGCATAACCACTGGGTAGGGATGCTTCCATTTGTCCATGCGCAGGATGCTGGATTTCAAATACTTAACTGTTATGTACAAGAACAAATGACAATCAATATTTTGACTCACTCTGCAGTTTGAAGGATGAAGGCAAAGAGGAGCTGATGCAAAAAACTATAAGGTACACATTTTAATTAAAATTCTGGTAATTTTAAAAACCTTTCCTGATGTCCCATGGGAAACTCTTTCTCACCAAAAAAAAAGTGTGGGCATAAATTCACCTGCACAAATGCCTGTTCTTTAATTATGTCGATATGTTTTATGATGTTGCTGTACATCCCAACAGCTATTATAGATCTATTTAATAAATAATGTGCTTGCTCTTTAAAATTATGTAGGAGCTCTAGCTACACTGAAAAAAGAAAACTGTCAAATAACTTTATTTTGTTGGAAATCAGCAATTCAAACACAACCATATTTACAGTTAAACAAAGTTAACTGATATTACATATTATTGTATCAACCGACTATTTCATAAAAGACTGGCTTTTATAGTCTTGAAAGAACATTGTGATAGGGTGTTAATACATCAACATAACTTTTATATCTCTTAACCAACCAGTTCCATTTTTGTTAAAAATCCAGTGTCACTAATAACTATGAATCATGCAGAAAATAGTTGCTAACATCTAACCCTTAACCTTGAAGAACTAATAATATCTTTTTAAAATGTCACTTCTCCCCTATTGCCCGCTTGTTGATCGTCTCTGTGAAATGCTTTCCCACAGAATACAGAAAGAAACAGATATCAGGAGAGTGAAAACCAAAGCCAGGGAGATTTCATTTGAGATGTTTTGGATGATGTCTTGATACATCAATTGGGACTCTCTAGTTCCCCTATCCATTAATCAAAGGACTGTGTGAGTTTTTCTCTTGTGGGGAGCCTCAGAATGAATCATTAAAAAAACAGAAATCCCAAATTAATCTAATCCCCAAGCAGCCCACAGTGTCCTCAACAGTCAATTTCCTTTCCAACAGAGGAAAAAGCGGATCAGACATCAGGAGTAGGAGATTTAACTCCACAAAGAAATGGGTGACCTTTATAGAGCTAATTACCCCTGCATCTTTGGTGATATTGTAAAAGGCCTAAGAGTCGAACAAAAAGAAAATTACAAAGATTGAAAAAGTTGTGGTCCTCAAAATTGACATAATTCCCAGATAACTTTATCAGTTTCATGCATTGATAGTTAATCTGTCAAGTGAGGACCTACTCAAGGTAGAGCAGATATTTACAAGGTGTATCTCGAATTGCGCCACCTGGCCTCTAGATTAGGCCATTAAAGAGGTTAAAGATCAGAGCAGGATCGTATGCCTCGATTCCAAGCGGTCCAACATTGCAGAGTATTTGAATGGTGCAGAAGAATATCTACCGAACAATGATGGGGGTTAGATCACCCCACAGGACCACAGAAACCATGGTAAACTCTGCAGTTGAGTAAGGCTCAAAGACCCACATCCTATCTTGTAAATCCTTCTATGAGAATACTTTTGGCGACTTGAGACAATCTTGCAATTCATGGGAGGGTCACAATCACACATAAACCCCACACCCTGATCCATGACCATTCAGGTTTTTCATTAGTCAGAGACTTCAATAATTATAGAGATGTAGGATTAGCCCACATGTCTCTTTTGATAACGGAATCATTATATCCTTGGAGTAAAGCAAGAGGTTCTAAGTTGACATACCGAATTTAAAATAACAAGGCTGAAAAGGGCAAGTATTTTTTGGTCGAATTTCTAAAATGCCTTTTTTGTTTATTTGCACTTTTAAAAAAATAAAATGCAGGGAGAGACGCTCCACAGCCCCTTCCATATTCCTCGTTCCTTATTTTTATCCCTTATCCCACCCCCATCTATTTTCTGCTTAAATGGGGGATTACCATGCAAGAAGGACTTGATGAAATGATGAATCCGATTAGGAATTGGCAAATGCATCATTCCAAAAAACCTACTTCTCCAGAAAATTAACACAGTTTGAACGCCTGTAACATCCCATGGATGGAGGAAAGAGCTTATTTAAGTCCGGGATACTTCTGTGTGGAAACCTAGCATGGCTTGCCTTTGGAGGTATAAGCAGGGGTGGGATTGGGCAGAGAGAGATGGAGTAATAGGATCACAAAAGGTCCTGGAGGAAGGGTGTCCAATGATTGCTCATGTCTTGGTGATCATCACACTCTCTCGGCAAGCAGAGCTGAGTAACTAAACGATCTGGGTCACAGCAGACAGAAGGCAAACATTGCAGTTAGCAGCCAGACAGATCATAATGCTCCAGTTGCTCCAGTTGCCAGCCAGACTGATCACAATGCTCCAGTTACCAGCCAGCCAGATCGCAATGCTCCAATTGCCAGCCAGACTGATCATAATGCTCCAGCTACCAACCAGACAGATCACAATGCTCCAGTTACCAAACAGACAGATCACAATGCTCCAGTTGCCAGACAGACTGATCATAATGCTCCAGCTACCAACCAGACAGATCACAATGCTCCAGTTACCAACCAGAGAGATTACAATGCTCCAGTTACCAGACAGACAGATCACAATGCTCCAGTTACCAGCCAGACAGATCACAATGCTCCAGTTGACCGCAAGACAGATCATAAGCTCCAATTGACGGGCAGACAGATCAAAATTCTCCCGTTGCCAGCCTGAGAGATCCTAATGCTCCAGTTGACCGAAAGACAGATCTTAATGCTTCAGTTACCAGCCAGAGATCATAATGCTCCAGTTACCAGCCAGACACATCACAATGCTCCAGGTGACTGGCAGACCGATCATAATGCTCCAGTTATGAGCCAGACAGATCACAATGCTCCAGTTGACCGGCAGACAGATCATAATGCTCCAGTTGACTGCAAGACCGGTCCTAATGCTCCAGTTGACCGGCAGACAGATCATAATGCTCCAGTTGACTGGCCAGACAGATTATAGTGGTCCAGTTGACCTGCAGACAGATCATAATGCTCCAGTTGACTGGAAGACTGTCCTAATGCTCCAGTTAACCGGCAGACAGATCATAATGCTCCAGTTGACTGGCCAGACAGATTATAATGCTCCAGTTGACTGGCCAGACAGATTATAGTGGTCCAGTTGACCTGCAGACAGATCATAATGCTCCAGTTGACTGGCCAGACAGATTATAGTGGTCCAGTTGACCTGCAGACAGATCATAATGCTCCAGTTGACTGGAAGACTGTCCTAATGCTCCAGTTAACCGGCAGACAGATCATAATGCTCCAGTTGACTGGCCAGACAGATTATAATGCTCCAGTTGACTGGCACACAGATCATAATGTTCCAGTCGACTGACAGACATATCACAATGCTCCAGTTGAATGGCAGACAGATCCTAATGCTCCAGTTGACCGGCGAGACGGATCACAATGCTCCAGTTAACAGCCAGATAGATCACAATGCTCCAGTTGACCAGCAAGATAGATCACAATGCATCAGTTGACTGGCACACAGATCATAATGCCCCAGTTGACTGGAAAACAGATCACAATGCTCCAGTTACCAGCCAGACAGATCACAAAATGCTCCAGTTGACCGGCGAGAAAGATCACAATGTTTCAGTTGACTGGCAGACAGTTTATAATTCTCCAGTTGACTGGCAGACAGATCACAATGCTCCAGTTGACCGACATACAGATCACAATGCTCCATTTACCAGTCAGACAGATCATAATTCTCCAGTTGACTGGCAGACAGATCATAATTCTCCAGTTGACTGGCAGACAGATCACAATGCTCCAGTTGACTGGCAGACAAATCACAATTGGCAGACAGATCCTAATGCTCCAGTTGAACAGCAGACAGGCAAAATGTTAGCCAAAGCTTCTACGGGCATAAAGCTTCATTTTATCAACCCCCAAATTATTTCAACCATACCAACTTTAAGAAAGTGCACGTCAGCATCAAGCAAAAGTAGGATTTTAAAGGGTATATACATTCTGCACGGTTCCTTTCCCACTCACTCTAAATTGGATGTTTGCTTATAAACTGAAATTGATAACAAGAACTTGACAAATAAAAAATTACACTTCCAAAGAGTGAGAACCAGAGGAGATATCAGAACTGCCTGCACCTTTCAGATAGTCCTGCATCCTGAGCAAGGAGCACAGCAAATTGCAGTTCTTTGCTAAACATTGTGAGTTGAATACATTTGGCTCTATCAACATCTCTGCTGAAGTCAGTAGGAGAAATAATATTCCTACTGAAATGCCTCGGACTGGGACATTCCCTCGCAGGGACATTAAAACCACAATGTCTTGGTAATCATCACAATCTCTCGGCAAGCGGAGCTGAGTGACTAAACGATCTGAGTCACAGAGGACAGAAGGGATATATTGCAGTTAGCAGCCAGACAGATCATAATGATCCAGTTACCAGCCAGACAGATCACAATACACCAGTTGACCACAAGACAGATCATAAGCTTCAGTTGCCCGGCAGACAGATCACAACTCTCCAGTTACCATCCAGACAGATCATAATGTCAAGCTGGTCAACTCTTCTGATCCCTTCCCTTAACTCCTCCTCACCTCTTTCTTCTGTTGAATCCGTAGAATGTTCAGCCTCTTTCTTTTTGCGGGGTTTCCTTGTCTTCTTCTCCTTTCTTTCCTTCTTGTGATGCAAATAGGGGCGTGCCTCTTCAGAGGCCGTCATGACCGGAAGGAAACAAGTCCCGGGGACCCCCAAGGAGCCAGCCCTAATTCAGGGAAAAAGCCGGTTGGCAGAAAAAACCCTGAGTGCGGAGAATGTTCTTTATTATGATTTGGGTGAGATTCCGAAAGTTGGTAAGAATATGTTCCAAGAGTTGTTCGATATTGCCTTCTGAATAAGGGTCCAAATTCAGATCCTGAATGCAGATGACCGGAGGGCTGGGAGACAGGAACAGTGAAACTATGCCGCAGGAGTATTTGGATTAAGGAGAAGTGCAGCCATGGGAATCCGTTGCCTGGCCAAGAGTGGAGGTCTGCCAGGTGTAAAGGCAAGGTGTCTTGCGGAATACTGGGAACGAGACGAAGTGCTCAAGGAACAAGCGGACGTTGCCCGACTGAATCGGCAAGGCAACAGCAAAGAAAGGTAAGAAAGAAGTAGATAGAAAGCACTAGAATCGAAGCAGAAAATATAGCAAGAACGTTATAGAGTATAGGACAGGCAATAAAGGAGAAAGGTAAGTAAAAAAGGGAGAAAAAATGAACCCTTACCTCCTCCGTGAAACCTAAAGAGCGCTCGCTATAACCACACCCTAGAAATGAGACATCACCTCGAGAGTGAAAAGAAAGTTACAGAATCCAAGCTATAAGGAAGGAAGGAAAATTGTTCAAAGTAGAAATAAGACACAGGGAACTAGCGTTAGAAGTTCTTGCGAGAAAAACAACGATACAATGCATCGGTACTCTGGTGCGTGTGACGTTTATACACTCCTCCTCTTCGATCAGCGTTACCCTCACCTCATCAACTTCCTTTCTTCTCCGGCTGTCCCCTCCTCTCATTCCTTGGCTACCTTGCCCACTCTAACTTCCTCTGCCCATCTTCCTCATACCTCTGATTTGTACCCCTCCCCGGAAGGTCTTTAAGGCCGGCAACCTTCTTCATCTTGGCGCTCTCAACTCTCACTCTGCTGGCAAACACTCCTCGGACATCTGCCAACACCATGAAGAAGGTCCACGGCCAGCTCTGTCACAAGCTTTGACACTCTCCTCCCTGATGGCTACAAGATCCTCTCCGCACCCAGATCCAATCGCCCTGGAGGGGGTGTAGCCTTGATCTTTCCTGAGTGGATTCCTGCCACTATAAGTCCCACTCAGATCTACTCCTCTTTTGAATGCCTCGTCTGCAGGCTCTCAATCTCTCCTAGCCACTCTCTTACTGTTGCCACTCTCTACCGCCCCCCTGGTCAAATCACCTCTTTTCTTTCTGAGTGGGCTGACCTCTCCTCCTCTCTCCTGGCCTCAACCACTCAACTCCTCCTCCTTGGTGAACTCAACATTCACCTTGATTCTCCCTGTCCCTCAACGTTGCTCTTTCGTGACCTCTGCGATTTCCACTCCCTCTCTATCCTCCCCTCTGGCCCAACGCACTCTGCAGGGCACACACTTGATGTCTTGATCTCCTCTAGCCTCCCCATATCTATCCCTCTCTCCACTCCCCTCTCCTGGAGTGACCGCTACCTCCTCTCATCTCTCTCTCTCTTTCCCCCAAGCCAAGCCTTCCCGACACTGCCACCTACCTTCCTGGACATCCGGCCCATGAAGCGTGTGTCAGTCGAGGCTTTTGCTTCCACCTTCTCCCCACCCCCTCTTCCTCTGGCTGACTCACACCCGGCACAGCCCTGTCTTCTCTCTATTCTTCTATTTATGATACTCTTGATGTTCTTGCCCCTGTCATGAGGATCCGCCTGAAGTCCAAAGCCAAGTGCAATTCCTGGTATGACTCCGACCTGGCTACACTTAAACGTAAGTGTAGGGCGGCTGAGAGAAAATGGAGGGATTCCTGCTCATCCTCTGACAAACTGGCCTGTCGCCTACTCCAAAGGCAATACCGTCTCTCTGTCTGTACCAAGAAGAGAGTCCACATTCAAGCCTGTGTCTCTGCGGCATCTAACTGCTCGGCCAAACGCTTTAAAATTTGTAAGGAGACCCTCCCGTTGCCTCTCAGGCTCTTTGCAATGCCCTGGTCTCACACTTTATCTCAAAAACCCAGAACATCCTGTCCACACTCTCCTCCACTCCCTCTCCTCTCCCCTCTCCGTCGGTACACATTGACCCTCCTCCAGCCACCCCACACCCTCCATCTCTTCCTTTCCTCTCTTCTCCCCTGATGAGGTCGCTAGACAAGTCCGATCTATGAAAGCCTCGCCAAAACAGGTTCATCCCTGTTCCTCTAAAACTCTCAAGGACCACATTGATACCCTCGCTCCAGCCCTTGCCGACTTCTGCAACCCATCCTTTGCCTCAGGATCCTTCTCCTCCCCTCTTAAGCACTCCCTTGTGCATCCTCTCCTCAGGAAACCCACAGTGTATCCCTCTTGTCTGGCCAACTATCACCCAATTTCCATTACCCCCTTCTTGGGCAAACTCCTTGAAAAGCTGGTCATCCCTCAGCTTAACCTTCATTCCCATTATGTTGGCTGTCTCCATGACCATCAGTCTGGCTTCAGATCTGGCAGAAGCACAGAAACTGCTCTCCTGAACATCTGTGAAGATCTACTTTCGAACCTTGACTCTAGCATTCCCTCTGTTCTCATCCTACTTGATCTCTCCTCTGCCTTCGACATGGTCAACCATACCATCCTGCTCAACCGTCTCCGGGATAACTTGGGCATCACCGATCAGGCTCTGGCCTGGCTGACCTCTTTCCTCTCTGATCGACCCTCCCAGGTCCAACTTGGGTCCTTCCTATCATCTATCTTCCTCTCCACCTGTGGTGTTCCCCATGGATCTAACCTCTCGCCCTGGCTTTTCAACCAATACCTGGCAACTCTCGCCCGCTGTATTGCCATTTTCTGCTCAAACATCCAGTGCTATGCAGACAACACTCAACTCATTTTCAGGCTGCCCTCGGCCACCTCCTCCACCTCTCTCATCACTGATTGCCTAATTGCCATTCAAGATTGGTGTGCCGCCAACAATCTTTGTCTTAATGCCAGCAAGACGGAGGTCCTCCTCAACGGCACACCATCACCTTCCTTTCCCCTCACTTTCTGGCGGCCTCTCTTGGCCCTCCTCCTATCCCCACCTGCGAGGCCAAGAACCTTGGTGTCACCTTTGATTCCACACTCTCCTTCTCCACCCACATCGCTGATGTATCAAAAAAGTCAAACTTCCTAATGCACCTCTCCAGAGGTATTCTTCCTTTCCTCTCATTCCCCCAGAAGCTCACTGTCTCCCAAGCTCTGGTTCTCTCTAAGTTGGACTGTTGCAACAGCCTCTTTCATAATCCACCTGCCTCTACTCTCCGCCCTTTACAACTTATCCAGAACAGTACTGTGAGACTTGTCCTTGGCCTCAAGCTCTGGGATTGTATCTCTCCAGCTCTGAAATCTCTCCATTGGCTCCCAGTGGATGCAAGGATTAAATTCAAAACCCTCTGCATTGTCCACAAGGCTTTCTGGGGCCTGGGTCCAACATACCTTCAGCTATCCCTCTGCAAATACCTCCCATCTCGAGCACTCTGCTCCTCTACCTCTAACTCCCTCAGGGTCAGTCATTTCTCAAAGAAACGAGCTGGGGGTAGATCTCTGTCTTCGGCTGGGGCCTCCCTCTGGAACAGCCTCTCTGCAACTCTAAAACTTGAGGAGAACCATCTCTGGTTCCGGAAGCACCTCAAAACCTTCCTCTTTGCTTCTGCCTTCTCCTCTCCTCTCACCTGTTGATTCTACTCTCCCTCGGACCCTGCACCTGGCCACCCTCTTTCCTCCGGGCCCAGGTACCTGCTCATCTTGCCACCCTCACGCACTGCCTCCGGGCCACCCCTTGCACTGGGGTCTGTATTTGTACCCATACAGCCCTCCCCTTTTCTTCCTGCACTTTCAGACCTACCCGGCTTGCTGCCATAAACCCAGCACTTTCCACTTGCTGGCTGCACTCCCATTATTTGTTGCCTTTTTATTTATTATTTTATTATTATTTTTGTTTTTTCCTTCTTGCTCCGCACTCTCCTTTTGTTCCCCCTTCCATGCACTTATCCTCCTTCCCCCTCTACCCCGCACTTGCACGTTCTCAATGTCACTTGGCTTAGTAAGATCGTTGTTTTTGTTCTCTCCTGTTCCCCTTCCCTTGCCTTGTCGTGCTCTGAAACACTTGTGTATGAGCGTGATAGAAATAAAATATCAATATTAATATCAATGATGGATATCTCTAATGTAATGCAATGCACTGTAATGTAAAATGGACTTTGGTAGCCTCCCTCTGCGATTTTAGTGTCATTGCTGCATGACACCCTGTAAAAAAGAAAGTGGTAGGGTTCTTCATGTGGTAGAAAGAGAAATAGCTGTGAAACCTAAGGTTCTGATGGGTGCTACCTGGTGGTACCCAAATCATAAGTGTCACTCTGGTTCTGCCAGTGACAATTAGGAGCCAAGGTATCACAACAGACAGTGCTGTGAGTCTGGCTTAGCCACTAGCCTAGGTGGAGGTGTGTGACAGAGCTAAAGACGTGACCATTGGCATAGCTCCCTAAATGCTGACATGGTACAATTAGGTATTAGCACACTGCGAGTGGAAGCTGGCCAATCCAGTGGTTGGAAACAAAGGCTGAAACTCCCGATCTAGAATGTGTTCCAAGCAGCCTGATGGCAGGCTCTACAGCCTGCCATCTCCTCCACCAACACCCTCTGTTCCTTTTTTCTTTTTTTGTTATCCCAACCCCCATCCCCAACTCCACTTACCTCCTTGTGGCAGCGGCGTCGCCCACCGCCACCACAGCAGCTCCCCTGCCTCTTTCTTTTTCGGCCACGACGGTAATAAATGAGGGGTTTCGTACAGAGCCCCACCTTCTACTATCATGGTGGCCATCTTGGCAAAGCATTTTCATTCATTGAACGGGATGCATGCGGCGTCCCATTCAATGAATGAAATAGTTTTATTTTTAATACCTCAGGTTACCACTTTTGTAACCTGGGGTGCTAATGCTGTTCTTATCCGTACCATGGACTATACCAGTTGTAACCTCTTGGTGCCCTCATAAACCACCCTCGTTACCTGCTCTCGCTTCACTCAGACCAATAACACGGTCTACCTGGCCGTTACCCCCGGTATGGCCTGTGGAATGGGTTAAGAACGCCATATGATATCATCATGACCAAGGGAGTTTCTGCGTATAGTGTAAGGTAATAGGAGATTCAGAGATGGCAGTATTAATTATTGGGAAGTGGGGAGTATATAAACAGGTGTACATGGTAGAGAAAATAAATGCATTGGCGCACCACTCGGAATAAAATAATGGGGTACCGTGTAGAAGAATAAACAAAATGGGGAACATAACTGCATGGGGCATCACCAGGAGCAGAATACTGAGTCAGCTCTCGAGAGCAGACGCGGGGAACAAACATGCAGCGGGACACCACCCAGAACAAAATAACTGGACACTACTAAGGAAAATGTATATAATAGGGAACATTACTGCATTGGGCAACAATCAGGAGCAAAATACAGAGGCACCACACCCATAAATCTATGCAAAGCACAAGACAACAGACAGAGTAAAGCAGAAGGAGGGGAACATGGGGAAAGGTTGCTGAGAACATAAGTCTATCCCATCCTCTGTCTCATTGTGGCCCCACACACCGGACCATGACCTCCACAGGAATTTCTTAAGGAAATGTATGGTGGTGCTAAGGATTGGACACAGATTTGAGTTTCTTTTGCTTGCATTGTCCATATTTTCTACCAACAATAGCCCTTGCCCCTTTGCTTCAACATTTAAGGATGTCTTTTCATATGACCCTGCACCTTTTATTCTAACACAATTATTTTGATGCCTTTGTTCCTCTAATGTTCTACTTGTGGTTCAAAGTGAAATGTTTGTGTTGAAAAGCACACAAATTGAAACTCTCCAATTTCTGTCTGCAACTTCATGATCTGATTTTAAACCTGTTACCCCTCCACTTTCATCTAGGAGCAAAGTGATACCCATAAGTATGGCATTGTTCTTTTGGGTTAACTGCAGGATTATATCAATGTCAGAATCAATTTAACTGGGCACAGCCTCTTTTCCTATATTCTAAAGCAGTGTCCAGAAAATAAGCAACTCAGCAGAACAAGAGAAGGTGCATAACGTGCACCCTGCGCTGTGCCAGAGAAACTCTGCTTTAATGGCACCTGAATGGCGAATGTCTTTGCATGTCTCTGGGTTCATTCCTTTTGAGAGAACCCTCCTCACATTTATCCCACTGGACAGAAGTAGAAAATCAATACTTCATGAAATGTATCTGTTCCTTTCTTGTCCACATAGATCCCAAATGTGGATCCCATCCCATTCCATTTTTACCACCAGATCATTGTTTTAGACAGTAGATAACATTTTTGGAATTCAAAGTTTACATTTAGTTCTGGGAGCTGCTCCTAAATTCTCCCAAAGTTGTCAAGTAGGGAAATTGAGGCATATATATGGCACGTGGCTTAGAGTAATGCAATTTGGACATGTGTGGTCCAGATTTGGAAGTGAATGAGAGGAAATTGGCATTCGATAACTCTACCTTCAGAGCACATATCCCATACCATCTAAAACAAGGCATGTTTTCGCATAATGCAGGCACTTCCTTTAAGAACTCCTTTTTGGCATTGCTTTTGCATTAAATACACATATCGAGGGATAACCTCCCAACAAGTGACAGCTGTCAGTGGAGTTGTGCTACACAAAATTGGCTAACAGCATTGACACCTAAGGTAATTTTAAAGACAATGATAAGTTTCCCATTGCTCAGGGAAATAATGATATAGTGATAACCGTGCATCACATAACAGGTGTGCTCAGGGATGAAGGTTCCCCACCATGTGCATAACCACTGGGTAGGGATGCTTCCATTTGTCCATGCGCAGGATGCTGGATTTCAAATACTTAACTGTTATGTACAAGAACAAATGACAATCAATATTTTGACTCACTCTGCAGTTTGAAGGATGAAGGCAAAGAGGAGCTGATGCAAAAAACTATAAGGTACACATTTTAATTAAAATTCTGGTAATTTTAAAAACCTTTCCCTGATGTCCCATGGGAAACTCTTTCTCACCAAAAAAAAAGTGTGGGCATAAATTCACCTGCACAAATGCCTGTTCTTTAATTATGTCGATATGTTTTATGATGTTGCTGTACATCCCAACAGCTATTATAGATCTATTTAATAAATAATGTGCTTGCTCTTTAAAATTATGTAGGAGCTCTAGCTACACTGAAAAAAGAAAACTGTCAAATAACTTTATTTTGTTGGAAATCAGCAATTCAAACACAACCATATTTACAGTTAAACAAAGTTAACTGATATTACATATTATTGTATCAACCGACTATTTCATAAAAGACTGGCTTTTATAGTCTTGAAAGAACATTGTGATAGGGTGTTAATACATCAACATAACTTTTATATCTCTTAACCAACCAGTTCCATTTTTGTTAAAAATCCAGTGTCACTAATAACTATGAATCATGCAGAAAATAGTTGCTAACATCTAACCCTTAACCTTGAAGAACTAATAATATCTTTTTAAAATGTCACTTCTCCCCTATTGCCCGCTTGTTGATCGTCTCTGTGAAATGCTTTCCCACAGAATACAGAAAGAAACAGATATCAGGAGAGTGAAAACCAAGGCCAGGGAGATTTCATTTGAGATGTTTTGGATGATGTCTTGATACATCAATTGGGACTCTCTAGTTCCCCTATCCATTAATCAAAGGACTGTGTGAGTTTTTCTCTTGTGGGGAGCCTCAGAATGAATCATTAAAAAACAGAAATCCCAAATTAATCTAATCCCCAAGCAGCCCACAGTGTCCTCAACAGTCAATTTCCTTTCCAACAGAGGAAAAAGCGGATCAGACATCAGGAGTAGGAGATTTAACTCCACAAAGAAATGGGTGACCTTTATAGAGCTAATTACCCCTGCATCTTTGGTGATATTGTAAAAGGCCTAAGAGTCGAACAAAAAGAAAATTACAAAGATTGAAAAAGTTGTGGTCCTCAAAATTGACATAATTCCCAGATAACTTTATCAGTTTCATGCATTGATAGTTAATCTGTCAAGTGAGGACCTACTCAAGGTAGAGCAGATATTTACAAGGTGTATCTCGAATTGCGCCACCTGGCCTCTAGATTAGGCCATTAAAGAGGTTAAAGATCAGAGCAGGATCGTATGCCTCGATTCCAAGCGGTCCAACATTGCAGAGTATTTGAATGGTGCAGAAGAATATCTACCGAACAATGATGGGGGTTAGATCACCCCACAGGACCACAGAAACCATGGTAAACTCTGCAGTTGAGTAAGGCTCAAAGACCCATATCCTATCTTGTAAATCCTTCTATGAGAATACTTTTGGCGACTTGAGACAATCTTGCAATTCATGGGAGGGTCACAATCACACATAAACCCCACACCCTGATCCATGACCATTCAGGTTTTTCATTAGTCAGAGACTTCAATAATTATAGAGATGTAGGATTAGCCCACATGTCTCTTTTGATAACGGAATCATTATATCCTTGGAGTAAAGCAAGAGGTTCTAAGTTGACATACCGAATTTAAAATAACAAGGCTGAAAAGGGCAAGTATTTTTTGGTCGAATTTCTAAAATGCCTTTTTTGTTTATTTGCACTTTTAAAAAAATAAAATGCAGGGAGAGACGCTCCACAGCCCCTTCCATATTCCTCGTTCCTTATTTTTATCCCTTATCCCACCCCCATCTATTTTCTGCTTAAATGGGGGATTACCATGCAAGAAGGACTTGATGAAATGATGAATCCGATTGGGAATTGGCAAATGCATCATTCCAAAAAACCTACTTCTCCAGAAAATTAACACAGTTTGAACGCCTGTAACATCCCATGGATGGAGGAAAGAGCTTATTTAAGTCCGGGATACTTCTGTGTGGAAACCTAGCATGGCTTGCCTTTGGAGGTATAAGCAGGGGTGGGATTGGGCAGAGAGAGATGGAGTAATAGGATCACAAAAGGTCCTGGAGGAAGGGTGTCCAATGATTGCTCATGTCTTGGTGATCATCACACTCTCTCGGCAAGCAGAGCTGAGTAACTAAACGATCTGGGTCACAGCAGACAGAAGGCAAACATTGCAGTTAGCAGCCAGACAGATCATAATGCTCCAGTTGCTCCAGTTGCCAGCCAGACTGATCACAATGCTCCAGTCACCAGCCAGACAGATCGCAATGCTCCAATTGCCAGCCAGACTGATCATAATGCTCCAGCTACCAACCAGACAGATCACAATGCTCCAGTTACCAAACAGACAGATCACAATGCTCCAGTTGCCAGACAGACTGATCATAATGCTCCAGCTACCAACTAGACAGATCACAATGCTCCAGTTACCAACCAGAGAGATTACAATGCTCCAGTTACCAGACAGACAGATCACAATGCTCCAGTTACCAGCCAGACAGATCACAATGCTCCAGTTGACCGCAAGACAGATCATAAGCTCCAATTGACGGGCAGACAGATCAAAATTCTCCCGTTGCCAGCCTGAGAGATCCTAATGCTCCAGTTGACCGAAAGACAGATCTTAATGCTTCAGTTACCAGCCAGAGATCATAATGCTCCAGTTACCAGCCAGACACATCACAATGCTCCAGGTGACTGGCAGACCGATCATAATGCTCCAGTTATGAGCCAGACAGATCACAATGCTCCAGTTGACCGGCAGACAGATCATAATGCTCCAGTTGACTGCAAGACCGGTCCTAATGCTCCAGTTGACCGGCAGACAGATCATAATGCTCCAGTTGACTGGCCAGACAGATTATAGTGGTCCAGTTGACCTGCAGACAGATCATAATGCTCCAGTTGACTGGAAGACTGTCCTAATGCTCCAGTTAACCGGCAGACAGATCATAATGCTCCAGTTGACTGGCCAGACAGATTATAATGCTCCAGTTGACTGGCCAGACAGATTATAGTGGTCCAGTTGACCTGCAGACAGATCATAATGCTCCAGTTGACTGGCCAGACAGATTATAGTGGTCCAGTTGACCTGCAGACAGATCATAATGCTCCAGTTGACTGGAAGACTGTCCTAATGCTCCAGTTAACCGGCAGACAGATCATAATGCTCCAGTTGACTGGCCAGACAGATTATAATGCTCCAGTTGACTGGCACACAGATCATAATGTTCCAGTCGACTGACAGACATATCACAATGCTCCAGTTGAATGGCAGACAGATCCTAATGCTCCAGTTGACCGGCGAGACGGATCACAATGCTCCAGTTAACAGCCAGATAGATCACAATGCTCCAGTTGACCAGCAAGATAGATCACAATGCATCAGTTGACTGGCACACAGATCATAATGCCCCAGTTGACTGGAAAACAGATCACAATGCTCCAGTTACCAGCCAGACAGATCACAAAATGCTCCAGTTGACCGGCGAGAAAGATCACAATGTTTCAGTTGACTGGCAGACAGTTTATAATTCTCCAGTTGACTGGCAGACAGATCACAATGCTCCAGTTGATCGACATACAGATAACAATGCTCCATTTACCAGTCAGACAGATCATAATTCTCCAGTTGACTGGCAGACAGATCACAATGCTCCAGTTGACTGGCAGACAAATCACAATTGGCAGACAGATCCTAATGCTCCAGTTGAACAGCAGACAGGCAAAATGTTAGCCAAAGCTTCTACGGGCATAAAGCTTCATTTTATCAACCCCCAAATTATTTCAACTATACCAACTTTAAGAAAGTGCACGTCAGCATCAAGCAAAAGTAGGATTTTAAAGGGTATATACATTCTGCACGGTTCCTTTCCCACTCACTCTAAATTGGATGTTTGCTTATAAACTGAAATTGATAACAAGAACTTGACAAATAAAAAATTACACTTCCAAAGAGTGAGAACCAGAGGAGATATCAGAACTGCCTGCACCTTTCAGATAGTCCTGCATCCTGAGCAAGGAGCACAGCAAATTGCAGTTCTTTGCTAAACATTGTGAGTTGAATACATTTGGCTCTATCAACATCTCTGCTGAAGTCAGTAGGAGAAATAATATTCCTACCGAAATGCCTCTGACTGGGACATTCCCTCGCAGGGACATTAAAACCACAATGTCTTGGTAATCATCACAATCTCTCGGCAAGCGGAGCTGAGTGACTAAACGATCTGAGTCACAGAGGACAGAAGGGATATATTGCAGTTAGCAGCCAGACAGATCATAATGATCCAGTTACCAGCCAGACAGATCACAATACACCAGTTGACCACAAGACAGATCATAAGCTTCAGTTGCCCGGCAGACAGATCACAACTCTCCAGTTACCATCCAGACAGATCATAATGTCAAGCTGGTCAACTCTTCTGATCCCTTCCCTTAACTCCTCCTCACCTCTTTCTTCTGTTGAATCCGTAGAATGTTCAGCCTCTTTCTTTTTGCGGGGTTTCCTTGTCTTCTTCTCCTTTCTTTCCTTCTTGTGATGCAAATAGGGGCGTGCCTCCTCAGAGGCCGTCATGACCGGAAGGAAACAAGTCCCGGGGACCCCCAAGGAGCCAGCCCTAATTCAGGGAAAAAGCCGGTTGGCAGAAAAAACCCTGAGTGCGGAGAATGTTCTTTATTATGATTTGGGTGAGATTCCGAAAGTTGGTAAGAATATGTTCCAAGAGTTGTTCGATATTGCCTTCTGAATAAGGGTCCAAATTCAGATCCTGAATGCAGATGACCGGAGGGCTGGGAGACAGGAACAGTGAAACTATGCCGCAGGAGTATTTGGATTAAGGAGAAGTGCAGCCATGGGAATCCGTTGCCTGGCCAAGAGTGGAGGTCTGCCAGGTGTAAAGGCAAGGTGTCTTGCGGAATACTGGGAACGAGACGAAGTGCTCAAGGAACAAGCGGACGTTGCCCGACTGAATCGGCAAGGCAACAGCAAAGAAAGGTAAGAAAGAAGTAGATAGAAAGCACTAGAATCGAAGCAGAAAATATAGCAAGAACGTTATAGAGTATAGGACAGGCAATAAAGGAGAAAGGTAAGTAAAAAAGGGAGAAAAAATGAACCCTTACCTCCTCCGTGAAACCTAAAGAGCGCTCGCTATAACCACACCCTAGAAATGAGACATCACCTCGAGAGTGAAAAGAAAGTTACAGAATCCAAGCTATAAGGAAGGAAGGAAAATTGTTCAAAGTAGAAATAAGACACAGGGAACTAGCGTTAGAAGTTCTTGCGAGAAAAACAACGATACAATGCATCGGTACTCTGGTGCGTGTGACGTTTATACGTTGCGGCGGCCATATTAGAACTGAAGCATAGACCGCTGAATGGCACTTCTTACTCCATATTAGGTGTGTCTCCATGGGCTCCATATCTTCCATGGCTGATGCATTACACATAAGCTCCAGTTGACTGGCAGACAGATCACAATTCTCCAATTACAAGCCAGACATATCCTAATGCTCTAGTTGACCGGCAGACAGATCATAATGCTCCAGTTACCAGCCAGACAGATCATAATGCTCCAGTCACCAGCCAGACACATCACAATGCTCCAGGTGATCGGCAGACAGATCATAATGCTCCAGTTATGAGCCAGACAGATCACAATGCTCCAGTCGACCGACACACAGATCATAATGCTCCAGTTGACTGGCCAGACAGATCATAATGCTCCAGTTGACTGGCGGACAGATCATAATGTTCCAGTCGATTGGCAGACAAAATTTAATGCTCCAGTTGACTGGAAGACAGATCACAATGCTCCAGTTACCAGCCAGACAGATCACAATGCTCCAGTTGACTGGCAGACATATCAAAATACTCCAGTTTACTGGCAGACAGATCACAATGCTCCAGTTGACTGGCTAGACAGATCACAATGCTCCAGTTGACCGACAGACAGATCACAATGCTCCAGTTGACCGACAGACAGATCACAATCCTCCATTTACCAGTCAGACAGATCACAATGCTCCAGTTGACTGGCAGACAGATCCTAATGCTCCAGTTGACCGGCAGACAGGCACAATGTTAGCCAAAGCTTCTACTGGCATAAAGCTTCATTTTATCAACCCCCAAATTATTTCAACTATACCAACTTTAAGAAAGTGCACGTCAGCATCAAGCAAAAGTAGGATTTCAAAGGGTATTTAGTCTGCACGGTTACTTTCCCACTCACTGTAAATTGGATGTTTGCTTATCAACTGAAATTGATAACAAGAACTTGACAAATAAAAAATTACACTTCCAAAGAGTGAGAACCAGAGGAGATATCAGAACTGCCTGCACCTTTCAGATAGTCCTGCATCCTGAGCAAGGAGCACAGCAAATTGCAGTTCTTTGCTAAACATTGTGAGTTGAATACATTTGGCTCTATCAACATCTCTGCTGAAGTCAGTAGGAGAAATAATATTCCTACCGAAATGCCTCGGACTGGGACATTCCCTCGCAGGGACATTAAAACCACAATGTCTTGGTAATCATCACAATCTCTCGGCAAGCGGAGCTGAGTGACTAAACGATCTGAGTCACAGAGGACAGAAGGGATATATTGCAGTTAGCAGCCAGACAGATCATAATGATCCAGTTACCAGCCAGACAGATCACAATACACCAGTTGACCACAAGACAGATCATAAGCTTCAGTTGCCCGGCAGACAGATCACAACTCTCCAGTTACCATCCAGACAGATCATAATGTCAAGCTGGTCAACTCTTCTGATCCCTTCCCTTAACTCCTCCTCACCTCTTTCTTCTGTTGAATCCGTAGAATGTTCAGCCTCTTTCTTTTTGCGGGGTTTCCTTGTCTTCTTCTCCTTTCTTTCCTTCTTGTGATGCAAATAGGGGCGTGCCTCCTCAGAGGCCGTCATGACCGGAAGGAAACAAGTCCCGGGGACCCCCAAGGAGCCAGCCCTAATTCAGGGAAAAAGCCGGTTGGCAGAAAAAACCCTGAGTGCGGAGAATGTTCTTTATTATGATTTGGGAGAGATTCCGAAAGTTGGTAAGAATATGTTCCAAGAGTTGTTCGATATTGCCTTCTGAATAAGGGTCCAAATTCAGATCCTGAATGCAGATGACCGGAGGGCTGGGAGACAGGAACAGTGAAACTATGCCGCAGGAGTATTTGGATTAAGGAGAAGTGCAGCCATGGGAATCCGTTGCCTGGCCAAGAGTGGAGGTCTGCCAGGTGTAAAGGCAAGGTGTCTTGCGGAATACTGGGAACGAGACGAAGTGCTCAAGGAACAAGCGGACGTTGCCCGACTGAATCGGCAAGGCAACAGCAAAGAAAGGTAAGAAAGAAGTAGATAGAAAGCACTAGAATCGAAGCAGAAAATATAGCAAGAACGTTATAGAGTATAGGACAGGCAATAAAGGAGAAAGGTAAGTAAAAAAGGGAGAAAAAATGAACCCTTACCTCCTCCGTGAAACCTAAAGAGCGCTCGCTATAACCACACCCTAGAAATGAGACATCACCTCGAGAGTGAAAAGAAAGTTACAGAATCCAAGCTATAAGGAAGGAAGGAAAATTGTTCAAAGTAGAAATAAGACACAGGGAACTAGCGTTAGAAGTTCTTGCGAGAAAAACAACGATACAATGCATCGGTACTCTGGTGCGTGTGATGTTTATACGTTGCGGCGGCCATATTAGAACTGAAGCATAGACCGCTGAATGGCACTTCTTACTCCATATTAGGTGTGTCTCCATGGGCTCCATATCTTCCATGGCTGATGCATTACACATAAGCTCCAGTTGACTGGCAGACAGATCACAATTCTCCAATTACAAGCCAGACATATCCTAATGCTCTAGTTGACCGGCAGACAGATCATAATGCTCCAGTTACCAGCCAGACAGATCATAATGCTCCAGTCACCAGCCAGACACATCACAATGCTCCAGGTGATCGGCAGACAGATCATAATGCTCCAGTTATGAGCCAGACAGATCACAATGCTCCAGTCGACCGACACACAGATCATAATGCTCCAGTTGACTGGCCAGACAGATCATAATGCTCCAGTTGACTGGCGGACAGATCATAATGTTCCAGTCATTTGGCAGACAAAATTTAATGCTCCAGTTGACTGGAAGACAGATCACAATGCTCCAGTTACCAGCCAGACAGATCACAATGCTCCAGTTGACTGGCAGACATATCAAAATACTCCAGTTTACTGGCAGACAGATCACAATGCTCCAGTTGACTGGCTAGACAGATCACAATGCTCCAGTTGACCGACAGACAGATCACAATGCTCCAGTTGACCGACAGACAGATCACAATCCTCCATTTACCAGTCAGACAGATCACAATGCTCCAGTTGACTGGCAGACAGATCCTAATGCTCCAGTTGACCGGCAGACAGGCACAATGTTAGCCAAAGCTTCTACTGGCATAAAGCTTCATTTTATCAACCCCCAAATTATTTCAACTATACCAACTTTAAGAAAGTGCACGTCAGCATCAAGCAAAAGTAGGATTTCAAAGGGTATTTAGTCTGCACGGTTACTTTCCCACTCACTGTAAATTGGATGTTTGCTTATCAACTGAAATTGATAATAAGAACTTGAAGAATAGAATATTACACTTCCAGAGAGTGATAACCAGAGGAGATATCAGAGCTGCCTGCACCTTTCATATAGCCCTACATCCTGAGCAAGGAGCACAGCAAATTGCAGTTCCTTGCTGAACATTTTGAGTTGAATACATTTGGCTCTGTCAACATCTCTCCTGAAGTCAGTAGGAGAAATATTCCTGCACACACGCCTCAGACTGGGACATTCCCTCGCCGGGACATTAAAACCACAACAGAAATGTCATTTTCCAAAGAGGTTTTCTACACTCATTTCAGTCTAATGGTCCCATGAAGATGAGTGCTTCTATTTTGCAATTTTAAGAATTTTTTAGCAAGTTAGAGTTGCATTCAATGGGTCTTGACCTGTGTTTTTTTCTAAAGAGAAGAAAAACAACATCCATGCAGGTTTATGGTGACTCTAATTGCCACATTCCCAGAAGAAGTACCGTGTGAGGTAAGGAAAGCTACCACAAGCAGTATTTATTGCAATCCAGCTGGTTGCTGGACATCTGAAGGGTTGCCAGTAACAGGTGCGGAGTACCTGAAATACTTCATGTGGTATTTCAGAAAATCTGCATGCATTGTTTTTTTTGTGTTTTTACATATTCTAATTTATTTGCAGCCTTGCTCTGAGGATGGAAATGCATTGTGTGGAGGAGCGGATCATGCCGACATGCGACACCATGGCACCACGCAAGAAGGAGTCCACCTTGATGCTTTTCTGCATTACATTGGGAAGGGGGGTGAGAAGATGGGCTCCAGAGATGCTTACCTTTCCGCTACCTTTGGCTCTCGCCCGACAGAATTGTGTTTAGTTATTTATTTATTTACAGTGAAGGGATGCCCATGGGGCTTCCTCGCTGCAGGAAACAAACCTTCTTAACAACATCTGCGGGCGGTGTACAGGTTTTCCTCCACCTCTGGGGCGGAGGTCAAAATTGAAGCCGTTTTTTTAAGGTGATATTTACCAATACAGAATGAGGTAAATCATTTTTTACCCCAGAATCTGATGGGTGATAGAAATGGCACTTATTTGACATCCTTCTTGATTTTACTATAACCGCCGTGCTCACGATGAGCACCAGTGTAATAGGAATCCTTTCGTCTTCAAGCGCATCATCACTTGTTTCAGCCATTCACTGGATGCAGGAATGAATGACTGGTATGAGTTTCTATGTGCTTTATGGTAGGCCACAGTGAATGCGAGATGATGCATTATGCCCACCAAGACTAAGAAGTCAAATAATAATGAATTTATACAGACAGATATCCTAGCTTCTGCTGTGGTCGTGGACCTCCATCGAAGAGTTAAAAGGACAATTCTCCTTTGAAGCTTTGAGCCGAGAATTGAGGCAAGAAGATTGGGGCAACAAGTTCTAAGGTCCTGTGGGCCAGGTAACTGGACTCAGCTTCTGTTTAAAAAAAAGATTTATTTTAACTTGCCAAGAAACTAAGGAAAATGATTCCTGTGCGAACTCATTCCATTTTAAAAAGTTAAGATCTGGCATTAAATTGGACATTTGTCTGCAAGAGAAGTTAACAGCGGCATATCCCAGTTTAAGAATTAATGCACATAAAGGAATTCATATTTCACACAATCTCTTTCCCTGTACACTCCTCATTCACCCTTGAATTCTTCTTGTGTTGTTCTTAAAATATATTCTTGTAAATCTGCCAAATTACAGCCAAACTAAATTACTGTTTCCACCACTTGATCCTGCGGATTTACTGTGGCATTAAAAGTGGCGGCAGGCCAGAGTAATTACCCATTTTGGAGTCCATAGGTCTCCAGGAGGATTTTGGTGGATTTACTGCTGCCCAGAATTCCCCCCTTAATTCCATCAATGTGTGGCTTTATCAGACAGAAAGGTGGCGATTCACGTCCTGCTTTTTGGTGGACATAAATCCTCCAAGTCACTGGCAAACTTGTAGTACGGCAGTGTGGTAATGCAGCAGTAATTAAATTACAGCTGCACTACCGCCATTCTTTACCTGCACTACTGTACTTGTAAGGAGGACCTTTGTTTTTTAATCACCTCTCAATAATTGCACAGTGTTTTTATCATGGCAGCAAAGAAACTGGTGTCACATGGGATGAACTCAACCCGTAAATCTTCAAAAGTACTACTCAAGCCATCACGGGGATGGCAGCAACAGAATCCCGGAACAAAAGAATGCAAAACAATGTAGATACAACTAAATATAAATGTAATGTTGATACTGTTATATACTAGGACATAAAACATGATCAAATCACTACTGATAGAAAAACACTTTATTCTAAAAACATTTAAATCCATATCTGAATGCATAAGACAGAAGAAAGTGCAACCAGGGCCTGATGAAAAAGAAAAGTGTGATATTACTGCAGAAAGAAAAAGACCCACACGTACTGAGAACATATCGTGAAAACATTTTAGTTCCCTAAAAATAGCAATATAATAAAGAAAATGATCAGATAGCTGAGGTCGTCAGTGCGCAAAAGGTATCTTTTGTTACCCTTGTGTTGTTTTCAAATAAAACTGGAGATATTGTACAAAAATTCTAATTCACAAGACCTCCCTCACTGTTAGTTTCGACTAAACAAATGAATACATCACAAGAATCAACAACAGTCTTCATCAGGACCCAAAAACCTATTTTTTTCTCTTTTTCTTTTTTTTCCTTTTCCTGAAAGAAAAAAAAAACACAAAACCAAATAAAGGAGTTCCGGGAAGTAGCAAAATGCAGTACCGAACGGTGTGCATCACACCCCTCTTCAGGGGTGTTGCTAGGTCTGGAAAAGTTCCGGGGCTACTCTAATGTCGGGACTATCGGGACTCGGGACTAGCTAGCCTTTATGGTCGTAACCCCTGAGCTTCTATCCGGAGTTGCAACCAAAAGACCCAGGGCTATAGCCTCCTCAGCCCCCCCCCTAGCAACACCTCTGCCTCTCATTAATTCAAGCAGGGGCAGACTGGCCTATAGGGAACTCTGGAGATTTCCTGGTGGAGCTCTGCACCCTGGGCCTCTTTTGTGTGGTAGTTCCATATTTTCTCATAGGAAAAACATTGAGCTTGCTGAAAATGTTTCATATGGGGCCACTTTGAAAATTATTCCCAGTGCCACTTTTGGTCCCCAGTAATTATTCCCAGGGCCTCTTTTGGTCCCCAGTAATTATTCCCAGTGCCTCTTTTGGTCCCCAGTAATTATTCCCATTGCCTCTTTTGGTCCCCAGTAATTATTTCCAGGGCCTCTTTTAGTTCCTAGTCCAGCCCTGAATTCAAGAGGGCTATTTTAGATGTAGTGCTTTGTAGCCACAGCATAAACTCATGTTGTAATTAATCTGCAACAGAAAATATATCATATTTGGTTTCCACTCTGTAGCACCATTCATCAGGAACAGGTGCACTGGCCCCTGTCCCCCTTACAATCCAGTTTAGAAAACAAAAATACCTCGGGCGTTCTGTTTTCCCAAACAGGTCCAAGATCCACAGGCGATACGCCAAATAGTTGTCCAAGTGTACAAAAAAGGTAGCAGGCGCCCCTCTCTCGAAAGAACAAGGCATGATAACCTGTTCAGTGGTTATTAACCACATTGAGAGTTCGCAGCCATTGCTTTTTGCTCACTGTACCTTCACAGATGGGAAATATCCATTTGCATATCAGTCTTTGTCCCGCCCACAAGGGCAGTCCAGCACCGAAATGCTATGGCAATTCCTCTCTGAACAAGAGTACCAACAGCAACCCCATACACGTGTTTCAGCCTTGTTGGGCATCATCAGTGAGGTGAAGCTGAGCCTCTCTAAGCACATAGTTGTCCAAGTGGCATGGATAACGCCAATAACTTCAAAATATGATGCCGAGCAACGCGCAAGCTACTCAACTGTGCAATAAATCGATGTAGAATACCAAACAATCAAAACCATTGATTTCACGCAAGTGCTCAAAGAACACAAAGGAGCAAAGTTATGTGTTTAATGTACCTCCCCTTTTCCCAGACGAATTCAAAGTCCAGGGATTGTTCGCCAAAACGTTATCCAAGATATACAATGTATGGTGACGAGCAACGCTCCACCTAGTCAACATTACAGAAAAGCATGTGTAAAATTGGGCGTGGAAACCCCGAAAGCAAACATGCCTGAAGATTAATGTAGAAATACGTTGCATGTCTATCTCACCGCGTTTATGCAGACTTTGCGTGGCCATATATCCGCTGCCACCAGCGTCTCTCATGGGTGACTAAAAACCGACTTGTTCCATCTTGGACGAAATCATGTAAACCGCGAGTTATGTGGTCAATTTCAAAAGTCACCTGAATACTCAGGTTTGCTACTCGGTAACCATGGCTACCAGGTAATCAAGGCCCCATGCACCCACCCGCAAATAAATACAACTGCGGGGAAATAAAATGATGAAAGTGATGCGCCCAATACACAGTGATCAGCCGAACTTTCGTACTCTAATGCCGGAATCAACCAGCAACAAAAAAAACCCAGGCATGAATCTTTACAATCTCTTCTGAAATTGCCAGACATTGCATGCAACCATAGAGATCACCAGAGTGTCAGACACTTCTACTCCCTAAAGACAAATATTCCAACACAATAAGTAGGGAGATAAAATAGACCCAAGTAAAAGTAGGAAACAACAGATGGGCCATCACGAGTTGGGCGGTAGCCCCGGTGCTATTAGCGCTGGGGCTATTGGCGCTACCACCAAACCCCCGGTTCTATTAGCGACGGATCACAGGTTTGGCGGAAAGGTTGGTTCCCATTCCCCATGGGCCCAATGGGGAATTTTTGCGCTATACCACAAAAAATCAGCAAATCCGCGAAGCCCATGATCTGGCAAACCCTTAAATGCAGCGGTAATAGCGCTACCGCCGCATTTAAGGGCTACCGCCAGACTCGTGATGAAGCCTGCCGCCAGGCTCGGACTGGCCTCTAAGGCAATAGGGCAATAAACATCAACTCAAAATGCTGGTGTGGGCCAGTTTGACGAGTTACTTCATTATGCGGCTAGCAGTTTTGACCAAAGCTGCTGAATAAATGTTCTTTAAATAGCACAATTTTTATCACTTTTTATTAAACAACTCCCTCTTCGGTACTATTTCAACAGTCACAAAAGGAATGAATTGCCATTTGCAACCGTGGGCCACTATTTCATTGGTGCCCAGTACAATTGTATGTTCCAGTCCCAGCCTGCCGGCCACTATTTTCACTTACAAAACTCAACAGACATGTGTGGATCTCTGGGCTCAGCCCGGCAGTGCCACAGAAAGGAGCTCTCCTTTACTGGTTGCCTGATCGGAAGTGGACATTTAAGGAAAAGTGACTTTCAATTTGCATAAATTACGAGGTGCAAATAAGAATGTTTTACAAAAACGTATCTGTTTAGGAGTTAAATTGTATTTTTATTTATTAAAATATTCCTCCTTTCTGAATGGAAGTTTCTTTTAACAATAATTGTGCTCCCAACATAAAAAGACTGGAGTAAAATACTCCCACTTCTGGAGAAGGTTCCTGGGTTGGTCAGCAGGCCTCCCCATGTCTGTCATTTCCCATTATTATTAGGGGTTCGGGGTGGGGTGAACCTGTTTGGAAGATAATCCTATTGTTTAGGGGGTTGGATAAGTAAGGCAAGGGGTATATAAGATCCCTTAGGGTTCTGGGAGGAATTTCCTTACCTGGCTCCATTATTGATATTTGCCTTCATGATAAACTCATTGCAAACTTTTGACTATGCTGTTGCAGTGGAAGAGAAAAAAAAAGATTTGGTTGAGAAAAAAAAAAACTCACTTCAAAATATGTTCTGAAGCACTGGTTACATATTTTTGATCCAGTTGAGATAATGGCGGTAAAGGTGTTCCTGAAAGAGAGTAGACGGCGGTACTGAATTCCCAGAATCCATTGCGAGGATGGGACCACTTGTGCGAATCCCAACAGTCATCTCTAGAGAGCGTCTCAGCTGATGTACTATAGCCCTGTGTGTTTTTCAATGATAAAAATAGCCCTTTCTCAAAAAGCTCCTTCAATAATAAAATGTATTTCTTATAGTGGATATTGCTCCAAGCAAGGGATTATTGGACGAAATTGAAAATGTGAACTATCAACATCTGTAATAAGGTTAGTGTATATTTGTATGACTTCAGGGGATATTTATGGGATGAAAATCAATATAGGGCAAACATTTAAGAAAATAGCCGACTTTTGAAATGTGTATAGGAAGTTGGTTTTCAATGTAGAAAATAAGCTGTAAAGTCAACAGTACTTTCTAACATAAGCAGAGGTTTATATAAAATAAAATATCCGCCATTAAACGTAAGAAAGTGACCAATTCACAAGAGAAAGAAAAAAAAAGTCTAAAAATATAAGGAGACTGATGAACATTTTTCAAGTTGTAGCTCGTTTGACTTGCGTGCACTGTCCTGCGACATCACATCATACTTTATTCAACAGAACAACAGGATCTAAGAATGCATGGACGAGAAAGTGGCCCACGGTGTGGATGTTGCAGTGAAAACAGATCTACTGAACTCAGAGCCCAGATACCTCTGGGTTAGGCGCGCTATTCAAGTAAATAAACTAAACAAAACTACCTAAAGAGGAAGTTTCTTGTTGATTGACAGTTTCCATGGAAGCTGCATTATTGTTTCCCTGCTTTTGAAGTCCGAATATTCAGAATGTTGTCAATGTCAGTAGTTATTCATTGCACTCTGAGCATTCGGATTGGCTGAGAGGAGGTCAATAACAATGTCTATCTGCTGATTGGCAGTAGGCATGCATAGAAACGCACACCTGTGCCGTTTGCTTGACTGACATGTACTGATGCCACAACACGTATGTGTGCTTGTGTGAATGTTTGTGTAATGGGTGTCTGGTTGTGATTGCTCCACAAAAAGCTTTTGTAAAACCAGCCAGTATACTTTTAGGCTATTTGTGCCGTAGAAGACTGTGTCAGGAATTCATAAATCCATAATATCCATTCTGTGACGTTAAGGCTTTGTAGACAGTGATGTTTTCATAACAGCAGACATAGAAAATTACTGAGATCGCAACATGAACTCCGATGGAATCCAGACATCTGACATAGAAAGATAAAAGGGAAAACTTTTCCACTGCACACAGCTCAGAATGATATTCGTGTATGCCCGGACTCAAAAATGAGGCAGGTGCAAGCCTGAATGAAATCCCCAAAAATGAGCCGGAGGGACCCACAAATCTTTTTAAAAATAGGTTTTCCTACGTCAACGAAAGCTCTGTTTCTTGCCACCTGTGAATCCCTGGCACACTCAGGGAAGACTTCCTGGTCTTGTTCGATGATTCAACATCAAATCAAGTGCCAAAGACCTGAGGTTGCGTCACAGGTTTCTTTACCGAGTTTGTCCAGCCAACCAGAGATCAGAACGGCTAACTTATCTGCACATGAGGGTGCACCAGGGTGGTGGGACGAGGGAGAGGACCCTAGCATGTTGCAGGGCCAGTGGTGCAGCACAGCAGCAACATCAGGCCTTCCGTGTTTTGGGATGGAAATGAGTCTGTCTCATCCCTCTAGGTGTTTTAGAGTGAGTTGAATCCCCTAAACAGCCGCACGATGTGCTAGGGGGGAAAGTGATGTTTTAAAGAAACCCAGAATGATGCATAGACTTAGTGCGCGCATATAAAGAGAAGCCATTTTATAGTTATGGAAGACAGATGCAGTCCTACATGGCTGCAGGATAAACGTAGGCCGGATGGAAAAACATGAACAGGCCCAAATGCTAAGGACAGATGAGCCTGCGCTGCTAATTCACACAGACACTTCCCCTTGTTCCCTGACTATTGCAATTATTTAGTACTGATTTTGATTTTGATTTTGTATTACTTATTAACGCGCACACAACAAACTAAATCACATCCTGGCGCAGATGGAACAATAGACTAGTTGGAAAGTATTAGTCATCCGAGCATTCTTACCATTACAATTCACAGTGGGAAAAAAGATGTTTTTATTTAAACAGATAGGTCTTTGGTATATGAGGATTTAGTAAAAGTATTGCAGAGAGGAATGTGCCCTGCAAGCCCATGAGACAGTGCCAGGCTCCTCACAATGGCCATTCATCACAACCAGGCCAATAGTACACCTCTTACCCCCTCCAGCCCACCAGGAATAATAACACCCCCCATTGACCCAGTCCAAGAACCCCTGCATTCCACGATAGTGAGTGACCCCAGCTCGCCAGCCATAAAACCAATAGTCACAAAAGATCTGAGCATGCATCACCATGTCACCTCCGCCTATAAATACACCCTTTTGTAGTGCGAGGTACAGGGAGGGATACATTATAGATCAAAACGAGGGTGGAAGCCTTGAGTGTGAGGAGTGCGATAGAGACAGAGCACAGAATGTGTGGGTCAGCCTGACTGTATTTCTCCCCGTGACCCTGGTGCCAGTCCTCCCAAGTGCATGCCTTAATGATGTAGTGGTAGCATTTGCTTACAATCGCAGCATTGGAACAGCAACATGGAAAGCGCCTGACCTTCAGTCCCTGCAGCGATGAGCACAGCTGACCCAAGTGGAGACAGACAGACGGCGGAGACGGGAACCAATCATAGCCTGGCATTCCTCATGGAGCAGGATCTTGTATATGTTCGCACAAATCAGTTGTTCGGATTTAGCCCCTATGTATGACGTCCTTAGTGATGCTGTGGATTTTTATTATGTACTAATAATCATTTTGGGAGTTAGAACGTTCTCTAGCAGCAGAGTCCTCTGCTGACACCTTTACATTTTGTACAATTAAACCTTGTTATCCTTGCAGGCAATCTCTTGGCCTTTTCCCCTAGAGGGCTGTATTCTATCTGGCATGAGCATATTAGGGACTTGCCTTTACATGCTCAAACCGGTCACCTGTCCAGTGTGCCAAATCTTGTCGCTGTGGCATGGATACCTGTGGCCAACTGTGGCGGTGTGCCCTCAACAAGTGGCTGGGTGTGGAGTGCCAGGAGCACTCACTCTTTATCCTCATGCAGGATGGTATCGACCATACCTCCACTACCACCACCTTGAGTGGTGGCAGGGAGGAGGGAGAGGATCCGAGCATGTTTCCGGGTAAGTGGTGCAGCACAGCAGCAACATCAGGCATGCCGCGCCCAAACCGTGCACCTGTCCAGCATGCCAAATCTTGTCCCTGTGGCATGGATAATTGTGGCCATACAACATCGGCTGAGTGCCATGTGCCAGGAGCAGCAACTATCTATGGTCTGGAGCACTTAATGCACCATGGAAGGATCGACTGACTTTATTTCAGACAGTGCCTCTGTCAAAAGGCCTGAGAAGCTTAGTGTTGGCAGCACCATGTGCAAGTCCATGAGATCCTCAGTGGGTGGCTGCTCCATATAAATGTGGCTTTACCCTGCAAAAGAGCCGATACACATAGTGGGTGGCTGCATCCTGTGGAAGAATCTGAGAAACGTAGTGGGTTCCATCGCCTTTTTGCGTAACATGAGAACATTTGACAAGTAGTGTGATCATGAGGCAAACCAAGGATTCAAATACATTACTTGCAGTGTAGTCTAGGGTACATGTAAGGTAGCCACTGCCCAAAGCCTCTCAATGACAGCCACTACTACAATCATCCATTTCCCAATAACAAGTACAACAAATCAAATCCACTCCACTTTGCAGTGCTTCGGCATGTACTGAATGTGACAAAGTCTGCAGCCTAACATTGAAGACGTTGGACCTGAAGACTGCATACAGATGCCCCCAGGAACCCTTCACCGGGTACCCAAACCAAGTCAGGGTGAATTCACAGGAACCCACAAACACCCAGCAGGAACCTCAATGACCTCCTCGGAAAGGAGGTTGAACATGCAGAAGTGCTTGTCAGCCCTTCCACTTCACTAGCCAAAATCAAATGTACAACTTTGAAATCAGGGATTTCCCTTTTAAGGGACAGAAAGGGTGGTCTGTGGAGCACTGAAGGGAGTGCTTTGATACAATTCTTCCCACAGCATGGATGTCAAGGGAATCACTCATACAAGTTGAAAATTGCGAAGTTCAATGGTCTCCATACTCGAGAAACAGATCAAAGCAATGGGAATGCATATGTTCTTGCCAAGTAAGGGAAAAGAACACACCTGCTTTGCTGACCCCGCTTGCATCCCTGGGGTTAGAATGTTACAATTTCCCTTCGACAAAAGCATGCTAGCAATCCCTTTTCTACGAAGGCTTTCTGTGACTTCAGAATCACAAGGAGGGCAGGCAGGCGGACATAGTCCAAAGTAGGGTATGCCAGCAAATCTTTGAGGGGAGAGGATAAGTGCGCTCACATGTTCAGGTACATTGTTAAATCTAACATTGTAGAATGACTTAACCTCAGGCCACAGCCATCCCAGTCACATGACCCAAGCACATATCCCATTCCCAGGATAGCTCAGCCTACACCACGCAGGTGCGCTTCATAACATGATATTAAGTAGCACCCCAGGGGTTGAGGGATCGGGCTTTAAAACCCAGTTCCCTCAATCTAGAAGTGTGGGATGCAATGGGAAGAGCTGGAGGAAAGTGTTTTGGAGGAGATTGGATATTGTGAGTCCTTTTTAGAGAAGGAGGCATGGGAGGAGATTGTTGGATTTGCCTGGGCTAGGTTGATGGCCTTCTGGTTTGTGTCTATTTTTGCTCTGGTGGTTGGTGATGTTGTCACAAAGCGCTTGTGTAGGGTGATGGAATTATTGCAGGACGAAGGGTTTCTTATCTCTTTGATGATTTTTAAGAGTTCTTTCTGTGGATTGTTTGTCGATTCTATTCTTGTGGTATAGTCATTTTCTTTTGCTTTGAGGACTGTTGATTTGTATAGTTGTAGTTGTCTGGTATTATATTTTGTCTCAACGGGTGTTTTGTTCTCTACATTTGTTTTCCATTTTTTGGTTGTAATTGTTTAGTTCTTTTAGTTCTTCTGTGAACAATTTTGCTGCCAGTTTGTCACATGATGGTCATATTAAGATTAAACAGCCAGGGAACTTCACAAATGGAAGCAGTATGACAGATAACCTGCTTGTCCGCCTCGTTGTACAATTGCGTTAAAGCTTGTGAGGGAAAAATATAGGCCAAGGGATTCCCAGAGGTGACTGACTTTTGACATTTTGAGCTAGAATCCAGGTTTGTCACAAAAGAGTAGGGCAAGAGATCTATTGCTAACATTAAATATACAAATAGCACACAGATTAGCTTGTGATTACCTACCCATCATCTGGTCCTGGATGCCGATTGCCTCCCTCAAACTAAACCCATCCAAGACAGAATTCGTCCTCATTGGTCTGCCTGCTAAAAAAACAACAATGGCTCATGATATGCACCTAGAAGGATTTGATCCACAACTCTCAGACTTAGCAAAATCCTTAGGCTTCACCATTGACAGCAATCTGTCCTTCCAGAAACACATAGCCAAGAAGGCCTAACTAGACTGACTCAGAATCTCTACCCTTAGAAAAGTCATACCCTTCATCCCGCCGCAGGACTGCAGGTCCTCGTGGTCTCGCAAATCTTTGGGGTAAATGCTCTCCTGACAGGCCTCCCATCTGCTCACTTGGCTCCCCTAAAAGCAATCCACCACGCTGCAGCACATCTTATTACGGGAGCATGGAAATTGGACAGAAATACCCCCATCCTACGGGAAGTACATTGGCTTCCACTCTAAGCCAGGATACCGTTCAAGACTGCATGTATCATCTACAAAGCAGTCACGAGTCGCACACCAGTGTACCTGGCGGCTAAGCTTCACATATCTTGTGACACACTCTCCTCATGCAGCAAATCGACCAACCGGCTTGAATCACAACTCATCCACAAAGAGAGGGCCCGCAAACACTCATTCTCTTATCATGCACCCACCTTCTGGAACCCGTTCCCTGTCTCAGCTCGGAATGCCCCCACGATACTCCAATTTTGCAAATCTCTCAAAATATTGCTCTTTCAACAATGACTGCTCAAGGACTAAACCCAATGGATGCACATACCAAAGCACAGACCTTACAGTACTGAGCTACTGTTAAAAGATGTCAGCCCAAATGCCAGCTACCCACACTCTGTACAGCGCTCCACTGCTCTCGAGCTAAGTCTGCATTTTAAACAATAAAACTCAAATAAATAAAATGTTTAGCCAGGTTAACATAAAATAGGAACTGTCCATCATGGAACTTGTGATTTATTTTTTCATGCTCAAGCATTTCCGTTACAGAGCTATAACAAGAGATCCGTGTTTTTCACTGCTGGGTAGAGCTTGGTGCCACCCTCCCAAGCATTAACACAGCTGCAGTATGTTCAGGGTTAAATGGGTGGAGGTTTGCATGTTCTACTACAACATGACTTACTCCAATGCCTGTGCATATTGCTGCAGCATGTGGGGCAGTAGAGATGAAATATGGAGGTCGATTCTAGCTTCCATCAGCAGGCCAGATTTGGTTATTGCTTATTCTCTGTGAAGTAAGGCCACACCTTTGACGTTCATAGTGAGTTAGCTGCACACAGACTGGGTTCATGTGGGTCTAATGATGTTGGTGGTGTTCTGGAAGCCATGTAAGGATGAAATGGGCTTTCTGATCTGCGACAGGAAGGATGTTTCTTAAAGAGGGCGCATATGTGTGAGGAGCGAGCTGTTGTTAATACTGCAGCCTCTGCATCTGTGGTGTCACTCTCTCTCCCTCCTCAGTGTCTCTGCTTTCTTTTTTTTTTTTTTAAACTTTATTTAACGATTGTGGTACATGACATTGCAACAACAACATATAATGCATATCTTTGAATCATCAACTTTCAGTATTAGTTACCCTACAGCATAAGCAGTGTTTATTGATGTGTAGAAGCAGCTGGCCCTACCGGGCTGTCACTGTCCGAGTTATCTTCACTCAGATATATTCTAAACCGGGCCCATATGTCTTTCGGCTTACTCGGGTTCGGGATAGTCAATATATAATGTTCCTCACCTTCATTTACATGCATCAATTCTGTAAGGAAGTGATTCACTCTCGGTGCCTGTGCACTCTTCCATTTTTGCAATATACACCTTTTCGCCACTGCACATGTTACATTAAAGAGTCTCCTCGTTACCTCTGATTGTTTACCAATGTCTCCAAATAAGTATTTTCGAGGTGCGAGGTCTGCCGGTATCTGGGTCACCTTCTCCAGGATATTCGCAACTTCCCCCCAAAAAGCAAGCACATTAGGACAATTCCAATACATATGCATCAAGTCAGCCCGGTCTGTCCCACACGTTGGACACGTACCAGACCCATTGTTTGTAAACCTTGTCACCCTCTGGGGGTTGTAGTGTAGTTTATTCAACATCTTAAACTGAATCAACCGGAGGCCGGCATTCATGGATACATTTTTGGACATTTCGCAGTACCTTTCCCATTGTCTATCTGATATATTCTCACCCAGATCTGCTTCCCAGGAAGCCTTCATTGCATTTAAAGTTGGGGCACAAGTCTGCACAGTCGTATATAGCCCCGATATGCTAGTACCCGTCCAGGTTGAAAGCGCCAATAGACATGGGTGTGGTGGGGGTTCATCTGGGAACGTTGGGCAGCGGGCCTTAAAGGCCAATCTCATTCTATAAAATTGCAGAATCATCAGCGGATCCTTCCCCATCCCTGTTTTGAAGTCCTCCAGTGTTATAAACCTCCCATTGGGAAATATGTCCTTTATTTTGAATTCTTTATCTGGGTCCCATTTATTTTGTATACCCGGGTCGTATGTGGGTGTTATGCCTGGGAAGTTCCAAAACGGGGCCTCAGCATAGTAAGGTGTCTTTACCCCCAGCCTTCGGAAAATTTTAAACCATGCCTGAGCTGTCGCACTAACGGGGTCGAATGGGCAGTCGTCCCTGTGTTTAGTTTTAAAAATGACTGACCTTACGTCGGTCCGTCGCGTTGCATGTTTCTCAAGACGGATGTGGGGTGAAGTGTCGTGTTCATCGTACCAGTTTTTGACAGACTGGGCCTGTGCAACCAGATAATATAATTCAAAATCAGGAGCCGCTATGCCACCTTTATTGTATGGTTCTACCATTTTCTCCCATTTCATCCTGGGCGTCCCCCCGCTCCAGATAAATTCTACCACCAGGGACCTGAGCGTGTCAAAAAATCTTCTACCAGGCCAGATCGGGATGTTGGTAAATATATACAGCAGTTTAGGGAGTATGATCATTTTTAATATAGCTACCCGACCTATTAGTGATACGGGGAGTTTGGCCCAGAATCGGAGTTTAGTGACAATAGTAGACAGCAGGGGATCATGGTTGTTCAAGAATAGAGATGTTCTATCTCCAGTAACTATAACCCCTAAATATCTGATCTTGTCCGGGGACCACTTTAACCCAAGTGTGTTGTTTGGGCAATTGGTAGCGGGGGTCAAGGGGAAAATTTCAGACTTAGATCGATTAGTCTTGTATCCTGAGTATGATGCGAATTTGTGCATTTCCTCCATTACTGGGCCCAGATGTGTGTCAGGCTCTCTAATGTATAATAGGGTGTCATCAGCGTACAGGGATATCGATTGAGTGAGGCCCGCCATCCGTATACCTCTCTGTTCCTGATGTTCTCTAATTGCCGCCGCCGCTGGCTCCATAGTGAGAGCAAACAATATGGGGGAGAATGGGCAGCCATGTTTAGTGCCCCTCTTCAACTCAAACCAATCAGACATAGTGTGGTTAGTCAATAGCCTGGCTCCCGGGTTAGTGTACAATACCCTTACATAATTCAAGAAGCTGGGCCCCAGCCTGAATTTGCCCAGCACCATGAACAGGTATGCCCATGATACAGAGTCGAACGCCTTTTCGGCATCTAGGGATACAGCCACCGCCCGGGCCTCCGGTTTGATTTGGGCCATTACGCCGAACAGCCTGCGTAGATTGAGCGCTGTAGATCTAGTGGGAATGAACCCGCATTGATCGAGGTGTACTAGCACTGGCATGTGTGGCAGGAGCCTGTTAGCCAGGATCTTCGCGAATATCTTAGCATCACAATTTATAAGAGATAGAGGCCTATACGAGGACATCTCGTTGGGGGGACGTCTGGGTTTAAGGAGCACTGTGATTATAGCCTCTCTCATGGATGGTGGAAGTGCTCCTATCTCTGTGGCCTCCTCCCACATAGACAACAATATCGGGGCAAGTTCTTCGCTTAGCTCTTTGTACAGTTCAATTCCCAGACAGTCTGAACCTGGAGCTTTTCCGTTAGCCAATGATTTAATTGCTTCCTTAATTTCCTCAATCGTAAGGGGTTGGTCTAGCTGTAGTTTATTTTCATCGGTCAATTTTGGAAGAGTTATACCGTCTAAGTAAAGTCCCTGGGGTTTTTTAAGTCATGATTGGCGTAGAGCTCTTTATAGAAAAGGGCAAATTCCTCATTGATATACTCCTCATTTGTTTGTACTGTGCCTTCTCTCCCTATTATACTGGAAATCAGGGTGCGGCCCCTGTCAACTTTCAACAGGTTAGCTAGTGTGCGCCCCGCTTTGTTCCCTTCGCCATATCGGCGTGCTCTGGCTGGAGTGGCCATGTATAGCACCTCCCTATTTGCTAGTTTATTGAATTCTTGTAGGTTGTTATTAATTTCTGCAAGGGTGTTATCCTCATGCAAGGATGTGTATTGTTGCTCTAGTTCTCCCAGCCGCTTCTCAACCTCCTCCAGTTCTTTCCTAACCGTTTTCAGTAGCCCCGTAGACTTGGAGATCAGGATACCCCTAACCCACACCTTGAATGTTTCCCATAGCATCGAGGGCTTATCCACCGAACCCTTGTTGGTCTCAAAAAAGAATTCAACTTCAGTATGTAGTTCCTCCACCACCCCCGGGTCCTTAAAAATCTCGGAAGGCATTCTCCATCTCCTGGCCGGGTGTTTAGCGCTTTTCAGTGTCATGTCTAACTCTATGGGAGAATGATCGGAAAGGGTGCGGGAAAACATTTTGCTTCAATTAATTTGGTGCACGAGAGACGCCGACACCAGCCAATAGTCAATGCGGGATTCAGTGTCATGCACCGAGGAGTAGAAGGAATACTGTCGCCTAAGGGGGTGGAGTGTTCTCCAGGCATCCACTAGTTGTAGCTGTAAGATGATTTGTTGCAAAGTGCTGGCTGCTCTCGAGGGGTTCCTATGTGTGGAGGTTGAACGATCTAGTTCCTTATCTAAAATAGTATTAAAATCTCCTCCCCACACTATTTGCTCGTCCCCACAAGCACCAATCTCATGTAGTACATTTATGTAGAATTCAGGGTCATCTATATTTGGACCATATGTATTAATGAAGATCATTGCTGTACCCTTAATGTTGCCCCAAAGTATAACATACCGACCCAGTGGGTCTATTTTACTCCTCTCAAACTGAAACCCAACGGTTGGGTGTATCAGGGTTAGTACCCCTCTTGCCTGTGAGGAGTACTCCGTGCAATACCTGTGAGAGCCCCACCCCCTCAAAAACTCGGCATTGACCTTCTGGAGCGCATGTGTTTCCTGTAGCATGACTATATGAGGTTGGTGCCGAGTAATATAGGCTCCCACTTTCCTCAATTTGATTCGGTTGTTCAGACCCCGGACATTCCAAGAAAGCAGTTTCAATCGGAGCCGTACGGCTACCTTAACAGTGTTAGCCATATCTGTATTTCCAGTTCATGTATTTGGCCTTGCTGCTCTTCAGGAGAATTCCATGCGTTGCAATGTCACCACATTTTTTAACTTTTGAGACTTCTCTAGCTGAGTCCCATTCCCCAACTTTGCCCCCCTCCCTCTCTTCCCGTTTAGTCATGTGACATTTTAAACCCCCACCCTCATCATCAACCCCAACATGACAATGCTGCCCCGAAGTAAACAATCCCCTGAACATGTGGAACTTTCCTGAGGGTCACTAATTGCAGCCATCTGGCGCGCTCTAGGCCAAGGCTCACAGCCCAGAGAACAAACCAGTAACATTTTAGTTCAGTTCGCCACTATTTCATGTTTTCCAATGTTAATAATTTCTCACCGTATGGGAGGTGTTCAAGCCATAGCCTGGTCTAGTCTCGCCGCTTGCCTCTCGGTTATGGATTCGCATTTTGGTTTGCCGTTCGATCTCCAGTTGGTATTGGAATGGAAGCCTCTACATATAACATGGCATCTGTGGGATTCTCGAAGAAATGAGCGCGTCCCCCATGTTGTATTCTCATTTTTGCCGGGAAGATTAGGGCATAGGGCACATTTCGCATTCGTAGCTGTTTTTTCACTCCTTCATATGATCTCCTTTGCATTTGCACGTTGGTTGAGAAGTCCGGATATATGTGGATCATGTTCTCTTCATAACGTAGGGTACCTTTTTCTCTCGACAGCCGGAGTATAGTGTCCCTGTCTCGGTAGTTTAGGAGGCGCGCAATTATGGTTCAAGGGGGGGCCCCTGGTTTCGAGAGCGGTGCTAGGGTACGATGGGCCCTTTCAATCAGAAAGTGACCCGAGAAGGAGTCAGCGCCTTGGACGTCTTTCAACAAGGCCTCAACTTGTCTCTCCATGGAGCCTTTTCCGAATTTTTCCCACACCCCGACAATCCGGATATTGTTCCTCCGGGATCTCGATTCGAGGTCCTCGCACTTGGTTTGAGTCTTATGAAGTTCTGTTTGGAGGTGGGCTATATCTCGACTGTGTTGTAGTAACGTGTCCTCGTTCACACTTATCCTGTTTTCTGTCTCCGTAATGCGTGCGCTCTCCTTTTCCACACGTGCCTTTAGGGAACCCATCGTCGCCACTATATCATCCAGCTTAACGTTCATCGCCATAAATCCATTCTGTACCAGCGTTGCCAGGCGATCTATCGGGTCGCTCTCCTGCCCATCAGATGTGGATGGTTCCCCCCCAGTCGCCCCTTGTGGCTGTGAACTGGTGAAGGTATCCATCGGGCCAATCTTTTCCCTCCTGTCCCCTTCCTCTCGTTGCGGCCCATAAGTTATGATTCTTTGTTGAGGGTTCGCTGTGTTCTCCCACGTATTATCGCCCAATGTATCTCTGTACAGTTCAGGATGGAGAGGGGACGTTATTTATGCTAGCCCGTAGCGCCAGGTGATCCGTTTCTATACAGGAGTGGGTCCAGCAGGTCTGCACACGTGGGGACCACAGGGCACCACTCTGGATTGTATTCGTTGAGGCCTCAATGGGATGCTGAGCTGTGGGCCCGGTGCAATGAGGGCATACTGCGATGTTGCCCCTCTGTGTCTGCGCTCGCTGGAGTTAGAGGCCTCTGGGCATTAGCTTTTTTTTTTTTTCCCTGGGGGGTGGCCCGACGGGTTCCCTAGACTTCTCCACTATCAAGGGTGAATGTTTAATCCCCCCTGTTGTTCATGGGGTTGCTGCTGGCTGAACGAGGCAGGCGCCACGCGGCACGATGTCAAGCCCTCCACCAGGCCGCAGCCGCGTATTATAAAAGTCCGACTTACGGGCAGCGGCAGAAGGGGCTCTTTCCCAAAATCACTTACTTGGTGTTTGCGTGCGTGGGGGGGCCACTCCCGGGCAGAGTCCGCTCCTCCACGCGGCCGCGGGCAACGCTATGTGAAGGCACGGCTGCGACACCATCCGCGGGCAAAGGACGTGTCACGCGCCCGATGCGGCCTCTCCGGACGGGAGCAGTCCGCGTCCCCCAAGCCGCACACTCTCCTTCCTCCCCTCCACGGGCTGTGTGGAGTGACCGCTGGTGTCTCTACGGTCACCTCAGGTGTTACAGGATTGTGTTGGCTGCGCGGTGCCTCTCCCCCGCTGCGGCCCACAGTCAAGGCACTGATACTGCCGGATCCCGAGACTTCTCCAATGCTTAATCCCCCCTGTTCATGGGGTTGCTGGCATCACAGGGCACGATGTCAAGCCCTCTCCCGGGCCGCAGCCGCGTATTGTAAAAAGCTCGACTTACGGCAGCGGTATAAGGGCCTCCGCCCCTGCCCAAAAACCGCGCACTTGGTGCTTGCGTGCGTGGGGGGCAACTCCCGGGCAAGCCCTCTCCTCCAGGAGGCCGCGGACAGCGCTGTGTGAAGTCGCGGCCGCGGCACCAGCTGCCGCGAGTAAAGGACGTGTCCCGTGCCCAATGCGGCCTCTCTGGACAGGAGCAGCCCTCGCCCTCCAAGCCGCCCCCTCTCGTTTCTCCCCTCCACAAGTTTGTGGGGTGCGATCGCCGGTGTCTTCACGGTCGCCTCGGGGTGTGGCTGGCCACTCAGCTGTCTTCGTGTTGCCGGACTCCCCCGCCGCGGCCCACAGTCAAGGCGTACGCGGAGCCTTCAGTCGGCCTCACGGGACTCCCTCTGCCGCTGATACTGCCGGGTGTGATATCTTGGCGGTGCAGCCACGGTTTCCCACCGCTCCTCACCGGAATGTGCTTTAAAGTATTCGCCCTCGAATACTTGCTTCTGTCAGGATCTAGGGCGAAGCTGAAAGGATTTATTTTTTATAAGGATTGTGTCTGAGCCAGAGCTCTCACACTAGGCGGCCATGTTGGTTGTGCGCAACAGCACCCCCCTCAGTGTCTCTGCTTTCTAACAGAAAAGCTCATTGCCATCTGGACTCTGATGGAGCATAGTACTTGTATGATCATCTTCCATCCAGCCATTATCACCCATGTCTGACCGATCAGTGGATGGGGTAGTTGCTATAGAGACATGGGATTTTCAGCCTCCTCTCACTGTTCACTTACTCTCTGTATGTTGTTCTTCCCTGAACTTTGGTAGACAAGATCCTCACACCTACCTCTCCCATATGCCCCTGAAATAGTGGGCACCAGAACTGAAACTGAAACCTCCTCTGTAGGGCTCGGCGGTAGTCATTGTTGTGGTGCAATACCCCTTCATTTTCTTGTACTGGCATATGTACCTCATGTAACTTCAATTGACCGTGTACAATTCTGGAAATGCCTGGTGCACAAGGCAAGTACTGCTACAGGAATGAAAAGATCACGATTGGAAATTCTCGCCTGATTTTGCTTCATTGAGGTGCTGATATGTTGCTCTAAATGTGTCCTAATGTGTGTCACCCACCAGCTCTTTAATCTCTGCTGCTCCCTCCCAGCAAAATCAGCTGGTCATGCCTTGCCCATAGGCTGCCAACTGGGTTTCCTAGATCCGCCTCTTCCCAGGTGTCACCTGATGACACATGCATCGTCCACTCACTCGAGAGATAGCCACTGACCCGTGTGTCACCCTCACCACCCATATCTATGCAGGTCTCTCCCAGCAAAATCAGGAAAGCATTTCTGAAGCTGCCCACAGTCTTTCCAGTGCTCTTGCAGATGTCATCTGATGGTGTGTGTCTCGTCCACTGACTTCAAGAGATGGACACTGATTTATTTAAGTGTTATTTATTTATTTATTTGTTTGTTTATTTATTTATTTATGTAATTGCAACGCGGCCAATGGCCCATGAGCATAGGGGAGCACATAGACACAAAACACAATGCAAGAATGACAGGACAGAGGCACAACAACATCAATTAAAGAAAGCATGAGTGGCCATGCCAAAAGAGCGGAACGTTATGAGAAGAGATGAGTTTTCAACAGCCATTTGAACTGATCTAGCGATCTGGTGTAACTCCCGGCCCATATGGGGCTCTTCAAGATGTGGGGTTAATAAGAAGTATATAAGAAAAGACAAGACACAAGACGGGGTTTAAAAGCTTTATTTATTGTGTGTGTTTACTAATGGACTTACCTGACTATACCACGTTCCGCACCATGGGGGACACATGGAATCTTGGGGCCGTGGGACAATGGGGCAGGCTTCCTCTGCCAGGGACATGGACTTACCGGAAGAGGACAGTTGAAAAGTGACAGTTGAAAAGAGGTAGTTGAAGAAGACAGACAGAGAAAACAAGGAAGAAAAAGAGAACAGAAAGAAAGAAAAAGGAAGATCAGCACTTCCTGGGGGGTCGTAGACTCGAGCAGCCTCCTCAGGGCCTTCTGAACGTGCTGAGACGGGCTGCGTCTGTCAGCTGCAGTCTGGCATGAAAGTAGGTCACAGGTTGTGTGTGCGGTGCAGCCTGGATGAAGATTAACGCCTGAGCCTGGGACCATGTGTGCGGGGCGGTCTCTAGGAAGATCATGTCCTGGGAGGCACTGGCCCTCTCGGTGGCCAACCCAGGTGAGCCTGAAGATGGAAAAGCCCTGGGCGCATGTGCAGTGTGGCCCGGGCGAAGTAAACATGCCGGTCCGGGGCCACGTGTCAAGGTGACCTATACTGGGTTGCGGCCTGAGGGCTACAGGCCGCCCGGGGCCAGTCCAGGCAGCCCAAGGAGAATTAAGTCCTGGGCTGTGTTGTGTGTGGTAGGTCGGGTGAAGATGGCGGCTATGTGTAGGGTAAACCCGCCTGCCCGGTGGACATGATGGGCGGGCAGTGACATTATAGACAAAACTCATACATCACCGGTGGGGAGCCAGCGAGACCACCAGCAACGCCGGGGGGCCTGTTTATCATCCGCTCTCCCCAGGGCCATACAGGGAGAGCGGTGTGGGTGATGACTTACCTGGAGCCCCAGCCACAATGTCCTATGTGGCCGGGGCTCTCGTCGGCTGCGCGCTGACTCCGGTGGGCGGACCCGGGCGAAGTCCCCAGTGGGATTCCCCTGCCTGAGCAAACCACCACCACACAGGAAATATTAACTCCAGCACTGCCACCAGGGAGCATGGGCTTATAAGCCCTGATGAACTTTTAGGACTGCTAGAGGAAAATATAACCACCACCAGAGGAGGAAAAATAAACAATGGGCTTCTGTAGCCCTTCAACGCCACCAAGGAGGAAATATGTGGATTACAGCAAAGGAGGGAATCTGCATTGCAGGGCTCCCAAAGCCCTATATGGACTCGGGGCTCCCAAAGCCCAGGAAGCTCATGCAAGTGCCCCAGAAGAGACAATCTCGGCAGAGCAGGGAATTTGGAGATAAACCTTGGAGGCACCCCGCATGGGTGCTACAACAAGAAGGTACTCCGCGGTAGAGCTGTTACGGGACTGACTAATACTCACTGACAAGGGGACTGGGAGTTAAATGGAAGTAAGGGCAGTCTGCAGCTGTCAGGCCTATGAAAACAAGGGGAAATGCATGAGATGCTTGTAAGGGGCTAATGGAAGGATTGGCATGGGGGTGTGAAGCCCGGGGTGTGTGTAATCAGGAACTTGGCTAAACTTCATATGTCGGAGGGTTGTTTCATATGGTATCTTCTACCTTGTCTTGGGCCTCATTACAACTCAGGCGTTAAGGGTTAACGTCGTTGTTAACCCTTAACGCCTGATTCCAATTTTAATGGCTGCTTTTAGCAGGCGTTAAAATCCGTGGCGCTAAACCGCCTTGGTGCTAATTACAGCACTGTAATTTACGGTGCCGTAATTAGCGCCTTCACCACTTCCATTATGCCCTATGGGGCAAAAATGGGAATGGGGAAGGGTAAATGGGAAATGGGGATTTACCGCCCCACTCACCTTGGAATGGGGCGGTAAATCCGCCATCCACCATGGTGTAAACATAGGAAAGGTCAGGGGGGTAAAGTGATGTGTTTTTATATAAACGTCTGAAAGGCACCAAAACTCCCCCTCTGGTGTATTGAGACTTATTTAATTCCTAGAACTCAGAATTGTGGCCCATCTCCTAAATTATGAATCGTTGTATTTGCAGGTTGCCCAGTGCCTCACCCGAAAAGGTAGACTGGGGTGGTGAGGTGGTGTCAGCGTGGTCTATTCCTGACTCTGAGTATTTTTAATATTGTACTCACTCGGACTAGGGGGAAAAAAAACAGGGTCTACTCTAGTGCACCTTAAGTGGGGAGGTAGTTCACTCCAAAGAGCCGGGGCAAAATAATCAGAGGCCATATGGCCGACCTGATGCAAGCTAAAGTGAGCAGCAAGCAACAGACGTGAATTATTGGACCTGGGAGTTCTGCGCTCTGGTAGCCATCGCACTGGCTGATGCAACCCTCACATACCCGGAATCGCTGCTGATTTCCCCCATCCAAAATCAGGCGAGCTTGCCTTTTCTACAAGCTGCCCTCAGATTTTCTCTGCTCCATCATTCGTCACCTCCGAGCTGTCACCTGATGGCACGTGTCTCCTCCACTCACTTCAATAAACTGGCACTGACCGATGTGTCACCCACCTCCCCAAATCCCTGGTGATAGAACTTGTGTTGTTCACCCACAAAAAAGTTCTGAATGTACCCTGCAGCTCTGTGTATGCAAAACAATCTCCACATCCAGTCTCTCAATGAGTCCCAATCACTCAAAACCTCTCCATATCCTTCCTTCTTCCTACTTCTACTCTATCCCGACTCCAGTTTTTTAACCACTTATGAAATATCCTAAACCTTCCGTCAGGAAGAACCTCCTTCCCTTCGGAAAATTCTTACAGATTGGTAGCTCCAAACACTTGCCCCACTTTAACTCATGTAGTTTTAAATGTTTCTTTGATGTTCGTCCTGGATGAATTATCACAAATTAGGGCGAGTCAAGTTTGTGCGGGAAAGTTCGTCCAGGCCTATTCAGGTGTATGTCAAAACGTAGAGAACAAACACTGGGACCGGTTGCTCTTGTACCCTTACTTTCGGAAGAGTCTACACACAGGGAGGACAGGTTTACAATGAGTGACTAACAATTCAATAATCACTCTAAACTGTAAATTACCCTTACCAGCAATGTATTTAAATCATTAGGTACATTTTAAAAATGTTGTATCAAAATAATTTAACATGTGGTTATCTAACATTGAGATTCAAAATGTTTTGCTGCACCCAAGACAGCCCCCCATATACATGGATAGTACAAATGGCTGTTACCTGATTATTGCAAAATAACCAAAACAGTGCAGTATATACAACACAACATGATAAAAGGATTCCCCAAACCGTGCTGAAAAACCACTCCTAAGTAATTCCGACAGTGCAAATGTTGCTTTATGTACATTTGGGATGCAGCCAAATAGACTAACATACATTTTGCCCTCCCTTTCCCTCTTTCTTCTCCATGTGCTCTGACATTCTATCAGTATGAATACTTGCCATTTGCTTTATTTCAAGGGCTTTCAGAAGCAGCTATATTAATGATGCAGCTGTGTGATATGCAAATAGTGTTTGTGGGTTGAATCACGTATAGCACCCAGAGAATTAATAACTAGTACATGCCCTGCGGAGGACCCTATAGCAGGTCGAAACACGTGTTGGCATTACTTATGATTGTCTTTGGTATGAGACACTCATATGATAATTGGGTATCTTCCATGATTGCTTTGGTATAATCCATCAGATAATTTTGCTTCTTTGTTTTTGGCAACACGTTACTTGTATGAAAATTGGGACTTTTCTAGGATCACTTTGATATTATACATCAATATCAGAATTTGAGGAAGCTACTGTCTAGTATGTGAAAAATCAATTGTATGGGAACATTGTGGTGTTTTTGGTATATTGTGCCAATACAAGAGCAGGGTAGTATCACTTTTGAGTCAGTGTGGAACAAAGTGCCTAATGGTGACTATCGTATTATATGTTTAAAATCTCAACTCAGTACAATAAATGTTGACACTGTTTTTCACTAAATCTTTTCCGTTTCCACAAAATCTGTTCACAAATTTATGTGAGTGGTTTTTCAGTGCGGGTTGGGGAATCCTTTCATCAAGTACACTCCAGCAAGTGGGTGGGCGACCCACTTTTCCCTATAAACAGCTGCTAAAATCCTGACAAGGGCAGTCAGCAGTACCAGCACGCTGTGCTGGAGTTCGAGTATTTTTTTCAGCTTCATCAGTGGAGGCGTGTGCTCAGAGGCGTGACCCGAGCCCTCCACTCTACATACCCTCAGTCCTCCGCGAAGCGGACCGCGAAGGGACTGACAAGGGCAGTCAGCAGTACCAGCACGCTGTGCTGGAGTTCGAGTATTTTTTTCAGCTTCATCAGTGGAGGCGTGTGCTCAGAGGCGTGACCCGAGCCCTCCACTCTACATACCCTCAGTCCTCCGCGAAGCGGACCGCGAAGGGACTGACAAGGGCAGTCAGCAGTACCAGCACGCTGTGCTGGAGTTCGAGTATTTTTTTCAGCTTCATCAGTGGAGGCGTGTGCTCAGAGGCGTGACCCGAGCCCTCCACTCTACATACCCTCAGTCCTCCGCGAAGCGGACCGCGAAGGGACTGACAAGGGCAGTCAGCAGTACCAGCACGCTGTGCTGGAGTTCGAGTATTTTTTTCAGCTTCATCAGTGGAGGCGTGTGCTCAGAGGCGTGACCCGAGCCCTCCACTCTACATACCCTCAGTCCTCCGCGAAGCGGACCGCGAAGGGACTGACAAGGGCAGTCAGCAGTCCGCGGGCCCGCGTGACCGCGTGCTGATCCAACTCCGAGACTTCTTACATAAAGAGCTACAGCTCCTCAGGCCCAGCGGATGGCGGCCCCGGACGATCCCGTAAAGCGGAAACCTGGTTGGGAAGACCAGGACAAGCGCCTGCTAAGAAGCGGCAAACCTCGCCAGCCACCGTCCCACAACAAGGACCACGTAACTTCGCCGGAAAGCGTGGAGCAGTTGGAGCAGTTGGCTACTCAGAGGCTTCAACGGATCTCCCGCATTAAACACGCGAGCAAAATGATTCAGGCAAATACAAATCGCCCAGCGGAGCTTAACGAAGTAAGTGATTTCATGTTTCTCCCGATTGAATCCCTGGGCTTGGAGGGCACACCATCACTGATAGTGCCGACTACAGAACAGGACCAAACTACCCCCCAAGAAACCATCTTAATAACGACGAGCCCCGCGTCTACCCACATACTCCCCTCTCCTCTATCCAACATAGAGGCCCAAGGTCCAGAAACAGGGAGGGGAAGTCCATCAAACCCGGAGCTGCTCCCATTGCTTAGGGAGGAAGCGCAAGAGGCTACGTCCGAGCCGCCCACGATCCCTACACAGAACACGGAGGGGGGGGGGTGCCAGTCTGCGTTTTGCTTTTCGGACTCCCTCGCGGAGCAAGCAACGCACAAGGGCGGCAGGAACCTACCCCGGTCAGACCCAACCCCGCCCTCACTCCCGGGGGAGTCAGTAGTGATTATGATACACAACACAGAGGGAGCTGTGGCAGTGGAGGATTTAAGAACACCCCCGGGACTAGTCGCTCCATCCTCCCCTCCCCAATTGCTGTTCGAACTTGCTGGCGAGGAGGGAAGGGACGATGAGGGAAGGGACGAACATCGGGGGTTGGAGATTGCGTGGACTGCCCTGGAAGAGAAGGGAACCCAACCCCCTGCTCCCCGCCCTCAGTCGGGAATCCCGACGCCCAGCTCAAGCCCAGTGAAAAAACATTCATCTCTACCCAGTACATCCTCCCCACCCTTACCCGGTGTGGTCGAGGTAACAGCAAACGCCAATGAGATTCCGGGCAACCTGACGAAACTTTCGGGAGGCTCACAAAAGATGTCCTCTCGCAGAACGGTGAGGGCCAAACCCCCGTACAAAAGAGGACAGGGAAGGGGTAAAAAACATCTTATCCCTCACTGTATGTCAACGCTGAAAGAGTTTTTTGGGAAAAAGACACGAACGGAGGGTGAAGGATACCAAGATGTATCAGATGCAGAGCTTTTGGCCTTAGTTGAAGATAGAGCCATACTCCCCTCAACCATGAACTTCCCTGTGAAGATGACCACATCCTTAGAGAAAGCGGTTAACAGAGCTCCACACTTAACCGCTCAAGTGAGTCAGAGTCCAAATTTAATACACACGGGATCAGAAGCTGTAACGGGGAGGGACAAACCACAACCGGTTAATGGTGCTGGAACTCGTGATCTGTTGGACAAGACGACGTTGGCAACTCAGCCGCACACCGAGTTAGATGCTGGAAGGGGGACCTTGGGAAGAGCCACTTCGATTACTGGCACCCCGCACTCTATTAACAAACAAGCAGAGGGATTGGGGCTGTCAGGAACACTTGCGGGAGAGCCATACCCGCTCCTGACTCGGGTTAATGGCCCCCCTGTTCTGCCCAATAAATCCGTCCCCTGTTTTCCCCGATCTTTGGAGTGTAGCTTGGAACCGTACATTAGTGGGGTGGACCCTCCATACGAGGTAAACCCGAGCCACCCCAAGGAACGGGGGTCTCCGACGCCCCTCAGTCATCAAGGCGAACCTCCTCCTAGCCAAGTGTCTGAAACTCCCGCGCAAAAAGAGGACTTGATGTCCATTCTAGCTACAGTCACTATCGCGCTGGCACCATTTGGGAAATTATACGAAGCCATCAGCGATACTTTAAAAGACCAAACTACTCTGATCGCACACATGCACACCAAACTGAATTTCCTAGAGGGGTTCATCACAGCCTCTCAACAGCACAAAGGCGACGATATGAGAAGTGCGAGTGGGGGGAGCAAACCCCTGGTAGTGGACCAGCTACCAACCGACCACCCGTGCTCTGGAAACAGGACAGAAAACGCGCAGGGGATACAATTGATCGAGCGGCCTTGCTCGAGAGAAGCCCCCGAGAGGAATCAAGGTCTCGAGCCAGGCCGGGAGATAGAGGTAGGCACTCGGCCCACTGACACACCACTTCCTTTGGCGAAAAGTGCAACACAGACGGAACTCCGCTCAAAGGGGGGCCAGTCTTTGAATGAAACGACTGGTAAACCAGGAAGGAAAAACGGATCAGTTGCATTTGCCCTCCCAGAAAGCGCAGCGATCCAATCAGTCGCGAAACCAATAGACTTCTCCAAAATGAAAATCCCGTCTACCTTTGAAATATTCCAACACAAAGGCCAAAGTGATCCGGTCTGTAAGGGCAAGAAGGCTTCGAAATATAAGCCCCCACAACAGCCCGCACAAAAAGACAAAACAGAGAGCAGAGATCAAAGTAACCAAGAGAAACCTACCCCACCAATACAAAATCGCCAAGTCTTCAAACTAAAACTCTCGGATAAGACGCAGAAGGCCTCACGGAGTCCAGAGAGGTCGCTAGATGATACTTGGAACTCACTTGACCTAATGAACATGAGTACCTACACGGTCGAGGACTCAGAATCAGAAATTCCGCAAGCGCTGAATCAAAAAAGAAAAAAACCGGAAAGTCGCGAAAATAGAGAAGCAGAGGAACCGAAAGCAAAGGCTCTGCTTCTTGATTCTCCCTCGACCTCGCCGAGAGTGTGGGAAAAAACTACTTTACCACAAAAAAGAGCAAGTAGGAATCGGGGACAATTGTGGGGTAAGGGGCTTCAGGGGAGAAATCAAGGAGAAGTCCACCGCAGAGACTCTCAACAAAGATCGCGCTCTCCAGAGGAGAAGAACCCGTGGGTCCAACATGACAGAAAAAAGGATAGGAGCCCATCAATTGACAAACCCAAACACCAGGATAGAACCAGGGCTCACGCCCCGCTGGGTTCACCTGGCCGGCGGGTTGACGTAGCCACCCGTTCGAATCACTCTCCTCCGCCTAGACAAAGGAATATGACGACAAGAACTTTCAATTTGCAAAGAAGACATGATAGACAGGATAACTGGACACTGAACCGTAAAGCCCTATTCAAGCTGTTTCAGGAGAGCCGGTTGTCTCATATTGATGTTACAAAAGACATAAAAATCCTGGAACCGAATCCTAACGGAAGAAAGGATAGCTCGTTCCTACACATAGGATCGAATCATATTCAAGAACAAATCTGGAAAGCAAGAGACAAACTGTACAATCTTGGCTTCGATCTGTCAAATGCGAGGGAGGGCAAAACACCGTCTGTGCCCCCGCATGAGTGGTCTTATCACCGATCTAGACAACAGGATACTGATCGATGCTCTCTGCAGTACAAGATTCCTACCGGGGAACAAGTTCCCAGTAAATACGTGGAAAACCGGATCCGGCGCAAATCTAATATTCTGAGCACTCGACGGGACGCGAACAAGAGAGTGAACTCGGAGAGGGATCACTCACCGGCAGCACACCCAACTTGTAATGTAACTCATAGAATCTTCCAACGAATTGACAAAACAGATGAGACAACGAAACATGGCAGAAGCTTATCGGGAAAAATTGACCCTGCTGCAGAGGGAACAATCTACAGCAGGCACTTCCAGAAATCCCAAATCAGAAGGCAGTAGCCACCAGAGGGGCCTTCCGGCGATTCCCTCAGGGAGGCATGGGCTCCAATGGAACCCTCAGAAGCATCGTTGAAACTAGGATCGTGGAATACCAGAGGTTTTGCTCACTTAACTGTCACATCAGACGTTAACTTTGGGAGTTTTGACGCCCTATGCCTGCAGGAAACTTGGCTAATTGAGCCACCCACTTTAGACGGTTTCCAAATGGCACATTCGCCGGCTCAAAGAAGCGAGAGGGGCAGACCGAGATCTGGCCTAATCACTGCCATAAGAGTAGGCTCTGGCTTATCATTGTCAAGGATACTATTGGCCTCAGAATTCATTCTGGCGACGCTCTTGGAGTGGGAAAAGAAGGAAGGTCCTTCGGAGCTGAATCAAAACGCAGAGATTCTACTGATCAACGTCTACTGGAACCCAAAGCGAGTGACCAACGACTATTTCCTCGCTCAAATCGAGACTCTAATAGACGACTTCCTGATAACATCTACTTCCAGCGACGTGATCATCACCGGAGACCTGAATACTGATCTAACTTTCCACTCCAAAGGGCCCCAAAGTAGAAATAACATGTGGCACAACCTTCTAAATGCAAGAGAGATGCACATCCTTAAGGAAAAGGCTGAGAAGAAGCTCAAAGCCATCCCAACTTGGGAGAGAAAGGATCAAGCGGCAACTATAGACTACATACAGGTTTCGAGAAGCCTATTGCCATTGCTCCGAACCTTTAAAATTACCAGGACGCGACATAGCGACCATAACTTGCTCGCCTTCTCGTGGTATTCACGGAAAAGAGAGGCGGTTTACGACGCTCAGAACCTAGAAGTACATCAGAGCGGGATAAGGCTGAGATTGTCAGAAGTAGCCATTGCCAACATAACCACCCAATACAAGGCACGATCGCTGGTGGCCAATTTATGCCCGGAAAGACGGATTGAATACTCGCCCCTCCTGACAGTGTACCATCGAAAAAAAGGTGCGTTGAAGCAAGAAAACAAGGTCCCCCTCCATACTTACAATGAACAACTAGTTGCACGAAGAAAGGGGGTCAGAAAATTGCAACGGGAGGCCGCAAAAACAACATCGCTAAGTAAGAAGGCTGAAGCTATTAAGGCAGCAAAAACCTACAAAACCTGGTTGAAGTCAACAAAAGCAAACAGATTTCAAACTGACGCGGAGAATATGCTGCGTGCCATCACTGGCCACAAGGCACGTGACTTCTGGTCACTGATTAAGGGTAATTCTAAAGTAGTGAACCAGGCACTGCAAAATTCAATTGGTGAAAAAACATGGCTATCCCACTTTGAAAAGCTGTATGGAGTCAAAGAGAAAAAAAAAGAGAGCAAGGCCTCCAGCTCTGGGGACCGGTGGGAAATCCCTCTGGACCTGAACACAATCAAAGGGAAAATAATACATCTCAATGGATCCAGAGCGGCAGGCCCCGACGGAATAACCAATTTCGATATAAAAAACAAATTGGAATTTTGGGCACTTTTCATCAAGGAGGTCTTCTCAAATTGCGTCAGATTCTCGACCATTCCTTCGTCATGGAAAAAAGCGATCCTGGTCCCCATTTTCAAAAAGGGAGCTAAGGATAACCCATCACATTACCGCCCGATCGCCCTACTTGATTCCATAGGAAAGCTCTTTGGTGCCCTAATACTGGATAATTTCAGTAACTGGATTTCCGTGACCGGCCTGTCGGATCCTTTCCAGGCGGGCTTCGTGAAAAATGTCGGAACAACGGTTAACATCTTGGCGGTGAGCACACTTAAAGCTAAAGTGTTCGAGGGCAGCCCGAAGATCTATATGGCATTCATTGATCTGGTACAGGCCTTTGATCGGGTAGACAGGCAACGTCTTTGGGAAAAATTACAACTTCATGCCTGCCCCCCAAGGATATTGGAGCCCATAAAGGCCTTGTACACGGAAACTACAATATGTGTTCGGTTAAACAATCAAGGCCTGCTATCTTCCTGGATGAAGACGGAAAGAGGGGTAAAGCAGGGATGCCCCTTAGCTCCCGCCCTGTATAACGCATACACGGCCGATTTTAAAGAGTACGAAACAAGAGTCCGGATGTTCCCTCCAACATTGGGAGCCAGCAAAATTTCACGCCTATTATATGCGGATGATATAATCCTCTTCGATGTTACTCCGATCGGCCTACAGAGGCAGATAAACAACCTCGACTCCTATCTGAAGGAAAACAACCTCTTGATGAACTTGGAAAAGACTAAGATCATGACTCTGGGTGGAAACGAAAGGAAGTTGGAGAAATTCACATGGGCGGTAAACAACATCAAACTTGAATTGGTGGACAGCTTCAAATACCTGGGCGTTACCATCAACAAGAACAGCAAGGAAACAATGATGCAGGAGAGCATCATGTCTAAAGCGAGACTACTCATTTCACAATCCCGAGCAGTATTGAAAAAATATGGAAAATTCACGATGGCGCCAGTGGTGACGTTCTATAAGTCTAAAGTGATCCCTACACTTACCTACGGGGCAGAAGCTCTACCAAACCTCCCAACATCCTTTTGGTTAAAACTGGAAGGATTCTATTGGAGAAAGGTCCTTAATCTCCCTGACTCGCTTCCAATGGTGTTAATAAGAAGGGAACTTTCTCTACAATCACTGACCTCCATTGTGACTCGCAATGAAGCCATGCTATTCCGAAAGTCTCTACTCCCAAGCGCCCCTTTGATTATGCAAGAAATCCATCAAGAAATTCAGTCGGGAGCATGCAAAATGCTAACAAAATGGGCGGCAAAGATCGACGCAATTCTGAAGGGGGTTGGAAGTTCTAAAGACGAATTAATTTACAACCCTTCTAAGGTCAAATTGCGTCTACTACACCAAGACTGGATTGACACACTGGAAAAAGCAGCCGCTTCGAAGTTGTTCACTGATCTACCTTTACAACTGACTAAAGTGAACGAACTGAAGTCTTACTTGGTGAAAGTGCCAGATCCGAATCTTAGGGCAAACTTTTTAAGAATCCGCCTGAATATTCTACATACAAGAGAAGTTCTTTTCCGAAGAAAACTGGCTTCGGACAAAACCTGCAGATTCTGTAGAAAGTCAGAGATGACAGAAACCATAAAACACCTACTGCTAAACTGCTTAGGAGTCACGGGCCCCCGCCAGAGACATCTGGGTCACTTGTTCAAAAATCTATATATCTACGATGAAGAGGAATGGTGGTGTCGGCTTCTAAGTGGGGAAAAGTCTACTTGGGTGATCGCGGTGGTGGGCTTCTTCCGAGAGTTAAAACTGCTCAACTGACGGCAGTTAATGAGGGGGCTGGTTTGCCAGCCGGGCGTCCCTATTTCATCTCCTCCGGGGGGGAAGCTGAAGAAAAAAGAGAAAAAATCTGACCCTGACTCCGAACCTGAACTTGAACTGAAAAAGAATTGACCTGACGGAGCCTCGCGGGCGTGACGTTTGGGGCGCAGGCCAAAGAATGACGGAGGGAAACTTGGAACAGTTAACGTGGAAACTCTTCTTTCTTTTCTTCGTTCTACACCTCTTCAATTTTGTAAAAATTGTTTTATACAATTAAATCAAATAAAAAAAAAAAAAAAAAAAAAAAAATCCTCATCCAATACAGGTACAATCTCATCTTTTGGGCCCTAGCCCATAACCGAATAGGTACCCCACTTTGCCTTTCTGTAAACAATAACATAAACATTACATCACAATACTGTACTCACACTCTATAAACAAATGACTGGTGCAATAGGGAATTTAAAAGACATACTAGTTGTGAAATTGAACATAAGTTAATATTCCAATCAAGCCCAACATGTTTCTTTCCCATCAAAGGCACCAAATAGCTTGTTCGGCGGAAACATTGTAACCATCTTATGGTTAAAATGTAACTGGCTTTGATTATGTCATAAAGCTCGAGACGAAGATAGCAATGTACCTTCACTCCCTTTAAAGCTCCAAGGAAGGAAACAGTCAGCAAGGCCAACTACAATGAAGAAACCTTGGCTTAGGGCCTAACTGATGAGAGATGGTAGGCTAATTGGCTAAGGAAGGCAGTTGTCTGACGTTGTTCCCCTGCAACTGGGTTTCATTGTTTATGCACTGCTAATGAGCCGAATGTCCAAGGTAGGCAAGAGAGTGTCAACCGATCATGAGGGCCTATGTAATGGTGGACCATGCATTGTTGCATGGCATATCTGCTGCTTTTATTATGTTGTTATCTGTATTTTATGTAGTTAGGGGTACTCCAAGGCATGCCTACCAGATAAGGGGCATCCAATGATACGGTATGATATATGATATGATATGGCATTTATAACGTGCCTGTACACAAGTGTTTCTAGGTGCGACAAAACAAGGAGAGGGAAACAGAGGGAGGACAATACAACTATCTTACTAGGCCTTTTGTCATTCAGATTGTGCAAGTGCAGGGAAGAAGAAGGGGAGACGTCCCAAGGGGGCGGAGGGTGGAGAAGTGCAGGTAATCAAAATGTGCAGCCAATGGGTGGCTCATAAGTGTAGAGAGACGGGACTGTAGGGTTACAGATACAGACCACAAGTGGTGTGGGTGCCAAGAGGCAGTGTGCGGTGCAAATGGGCATGCAGGTACCTTGTTCCACGTTCAGAGGGTGGCCATGTGACCAGTGAATGAAGCAGACAGGTCATCAGCAGGGGAGAGGAAGAGAGAAAGCGGAAGTGAAGAGGAAGGTCTTGAGTTTGTTCAGGAACCAGAGGTGGTTCTGCTCAAGTTTGACAGAGGCAGGGAGGCTGTTCCAGAGGGAGGCCCCAGCCAAGTATAGAGATCTGGATGGAGGTGGATGAGCAGAGAGCTCAAGAAAGGAGATGTTTAGGAAGAGAGAGTTGGAGGTAGTGTTGTCCCAAGCCCCAGAAAGCCTTGTAGATGATGTAGAGGGTCTTGCACTTGATCCTTGCTGCCACTGAGAACAAATGAAGAGATATCAGCGCTGGAGAGATACGATCCCTGGGCTTGATGCCAAGGACAAGTCTTGCAGTCCTGTTTTGGATGAGTTGCAGAGGGTGGAGAGTAGAAGCAGGCAGATTTAGAAAGAGGCTGTTGCAGTAATCCAGCCTAGAGTGGACCTGAGCTCTGGAGACAGTGAGCTTCTGGGGGAAAGTGAGAAAGGAAGAATACCTCTAAGGAGGTGCAGCTGATAGTGTGACTTCTTAGAGGTGTCGGAGATGTGAGGAGAGAAGGAGAGGGTGGAGTCAAATATGACCCCAAGGTTCTTAGCCTCACAGGTAGGAGCAGGAAGAGGGCCCAGATTGGGCAGCCAGAGAGAGAGAGAGAGAGGAAAGGAGGGAGCTGGTGTTCTGATGACGAGGATCTCAGTCTTACTGGCATTAAGGCGGAGATCTATGGTGGCACACCACTCCTGAATTGCGGACAAACAGTCTGGAATGAGAGAAGGAGTAGAGACGGCTGAGGGGAGCCTGAGAGAGAGCTGAGTGTCATCTGCATAACACTGAAACTTGGAACAGAGAACGGCAATGCAGTGGGTAAGAGGTGCCAGGCATTGGTTGAACAGCCTAGGAGAAAGGTTAGACCCCTGGCGATCACCACAGGTAGAGAGACGGATAGAAGAGAAGAAAGATCCCAGCTGAACATGATAGGGTCGATCAGTGAGAATCGAGGTTAGCGAGGTCAGGGCCTGATCAGTGATACCCAGATTATCACAAGGGGATTGAGAAGGATGGCATGGTTCACTGTATCAAAAGCAGAAGAAAGATCGAGGAGAATGAGGACAGAAGGAAGTTTAGAATGAAGGTTAGAGAGCAGGTCTTCACAGATGTTCAGGAGAGCAGTTTACATGCTTCTGCCCGCTCTGAAGCCAGACTGGTGGTCATGGAGGCAACCAACAGATTCAGTGTGAAGATTAAGCTTGGAGTTGGCCAGCATTTCCACGAGTTTGCCCAGGAAAGGAGAGATGGAGATCGGGCGATAGTTAGCCAGAGAGGAAGGATCGGTAGAGGGCTTCTTTAGGAGTTGGTGCACAAGGGAGTGCTTAAGGGGGAGGGGAAGGTGCCAGTGGCAAAAGGGTGATTGCAGAAATCGGCCAAGGCTGGAGAAAGAATGTTGATGGGGTCCTTGATGGTTCTGGATGAAAGGGGAAGAACCTTTTTTGGTGAGACTTACATAGATTGGACTTGTGTGGAAATGTTGTCAGGTTTGAACAAAGGAAAGGAAGAGAAGGGAGGAGGATGAGACAGCCACAGGCAGCCGAGGAGTGGAAGGGTAGGAGGAGGAAGACCAAGAGAGGGTGGACAGGAGGTCCTGACTTTTATTGATGAAATGGGAAGCTAAGGCCGTACAGGGGGCCTGGGAGGGAACGGGAGAGGTAGAGACTGCAGCAGGATTGGCCAGCTCCTTGCAGATTTTGAAGAGTTTGGCAGAGTTGTTAGAAGCCGCAGAGACACAGGCTTGGATGTGTGTCCTCTTCTTGGCGAGGACAGAGAGTCTGTACTAACTTTGGAGCAGGCGGCAGGGAAGTTTGTCGGAGGGTGCACCTGTTGCCATCCACTTCCTCTCAGCAACCTTGCACTTGCATTTGAGGGTGATGAGGTCTGAGCAATACCAACAGTTGCACTTGGATTTGGGCTTCAAGTGGATCCTCATGACAGGGGCAAGTACATCAAAAGTGTCAGAGATAGAAAGATGAAGGTTAGATAGGGCTGTGTCAGGATATGAGTCAGCCAATGGTGCAGAAGGAGGAGAGAAAGTAGGAGCGAATGCCTCAACCGACACACTCTTCATGGCTCGGATGACCGAGAAGGAAGGTGGATATGCTGGAATCGGCTTGTCTTGAGGGGTAGAGAAAGAGAGATGGGAGGAAAGGAGAAAGTGATCACTCCAGGAGAGAGGAGTGGTGAGAGGGTTGGAGAGGGGGTGGTCTGAGGAGATTAGAACTTCCAGGGTGTGCCCTACATTGTGAGTTGGGCCAGAGGGAAGAATAGAGAGAGTGAGATAGTCGCAGGGGTTGCGAAAGATTCCTGCAGAATGATGATACTAACATTCATGTAAACTATATGTATACGTTTCCCCTAACCAATCCCTCCACCTAATAGGTTTTTACTGATAGCCACGTAGGATGATGTCATAGCTGGCGTATGTCGAGGCATAAAACCTTTTGTGTAACCGAAATGTATTGAAAGCGTTTGAACTGCAATCTGTTTCTTCACCAGGTTTCCCTACTTTATTGAACTGATAATCAAGTAGTATTTTGCCATATTCCTTGAGTCTGTACGGTTAACTGGGCCTGAGATCATTTATTGTGGTAATCACATTTGGCACTTGGAACGCTCAAGGTGCTATTGGACAGTGTTTAGAAGGTACGCAGCATCTGCATATTATTTGCCCCATGCATAAGGCCTCAGACAACAGAATCACAATTCAATCAGATAGCTCAGTGAGATAAGTGCTTGAAGGTGAGATATGTTCCAGGTCCCCAGTGAGACATCCTAAGTATACATTGTATGTGTTCACCAAATAGCCAACCCTGTTCTTATTACATGTCAGAACACTAGAGTGAATAGTGTGCATTGGAATGCCCTTATACATGCCCTTTACCCACTCTCTGAGAATACCAATGCATAGCCAAACCAATAACTAAACGAGCACTAACACTGAACTACATAACAATTCTACTGGGAATTACCCCCTAGGAAGACATTACCATATTACACCCTCAAGACACAGCTGCACTTCTTGGCAGCAGTTTTTTGCACCTACTGGCATAGATGTCCTGCTGATTCTGGTTCCTGTGGAAATGCTGGGGCAGTCCATACTGCTGGAGTGTGGGGGGACGAGCACCAGGGTTCACAGTGGCTGACCTCTCAGAGAGACAGCCCCATTTTGAGCACTGTCAGTTGAAAGCTTGGTTTTCTTCACAGTGGATGCAAAGAACTCGCTAAATTGAATCAAATTCCAAGACTCCTTAATTTACTTGATGGTAAGTTTGCAGGGAAAGAAATAAAGGCTGACAAAACAGATGTTGTCTATCCACACACATTTAGAACGTCATGTTTTTCTTCAGGTAGCGCTCATTCATCCAGAAGCAATTATATTGGTTTTGTGACAAACCTACTGTGCAAGTGCATGAACGAGGTGATAAGTGCAAGGGGGTGTGGAGTAGAGGGAGAAGTGCAGAAGTGGGGTGCCCCCATGGGGGGGCAAGTGCTGGACAGGCCAATGCAGCAAGTGCAAGAGGAAGGATGGGGGAGGAGGAGTGTAGTGGACTGGAGGACTAAGCTAGGAAAATCCGGGAAGGGGAGCCCAAGGGCAAGTGCTCGTTGCGGATGCTAGGGGGTGGTCTGGTCCTTGTAGGACTATGAAAGGAACAGGCCCCAGTCCAGCGGCAGATGGGATGTTTATCAAGGGTGGGAGAAAGGGAAGGAAGAGGAGAAAAGGAATGTCTTGAGATGTTTCTGGAACTTAAGAAGATCCGGTTCAAGTCTAAGGGGTGGGGGATGCTGTTCCAGAGGGAGGCGCCATCCGAGGAGAGGGATCTACCTCCCACTCTCTGCTTGGAGAAATGTTTGACCTGCAGAGAGTTGGAGCCAGAAGAGGCAGGACCCTGGCCGGGAGGTATTTAGGGAGGGAAAGCTAGCTGTAGAGAGGGCCCAGGGCACAGACGGCCTTGTGGATGATGCAGAGGGTCTTGAATTTAATCCTTGCAGTCACCGGGAGCCAATGGAGAGATTTTACAGCTGGAGAGATGGGGTCCCTTGGCTCACAGTCCTATTCTGGATCAGTTGAAGGAGGCAACGGGGGTAAAGAGGAAGATTGAGGAAGAGGCTATTGCAGTAGTCAAGCCTAGAGAGAAGCAGAGCTCTGGAGACATTGAGCTTCTGGGCGAAGGTGAGGAAAGGTAGAATTCCCCTGAGGAGATGAAGCTGATAATTGGACATCTTGGCAAGGTCTGTGATGTGTGGAGAGAAAGGAGAGTCAAAGATGATCCCAACGTTTTTTGCATCACACGTGGGAGAGGAGAGGGGACCCAAGGAGTCTGGCCAGAGAGTGAGGGGGAAATTAGAAGCAGGCGTCCCAATGAGAAGGATCTTTGTCTTTCTGGCATTGAGGCAGAGATCATTGGCAGATCACCATCCCTGAATAGCAGTCAGACAGTCAGGTATGAGGGAGGAGGAGGAGGAGGAGGTAGGGGAGGGCAGCCAGTAAGAGAGCTATGCGTTGTCTGTGTAACACTGGAACTCAAAGCCATAATGGAACTCAAAGCCATTCTTGAGTGAAAGGTGGACCTGTAAATCATCAACAAATGTTCGGATGTGTAGCTGATGTTGTAGGACCACTTTCACCAATGACTGTATGTAATTCTCAAATAGCAGCTGGAGCAAGGGACACTAGATCACTCCATGAGCTTCTTTAATGGAGCAGATACAGTTCTAATTCTGATATTCTTCCTCCAGTCAGGGAAGAAGGACCGTCTTCACTTGCAGCTGTTCTCAATTCCCTGACAGAGGAGCCCTGTCTGATACCCTGTCTCGTAGGCCAATATATTCAATGTTTTCTTTCAGGAAAAAATGGTATTAATTCAGGAAAAGATTCAGGATAACATACACCAGAACCAAGACTCTAACCTGGCAACTAGGGAATTATCTCTGGCCGCTGAGTCAGGGGTTCACCTGGGGTGCTGCCATTTGTATTCACAGTGGAATGAGAGGATGCAGTTCAGTTGCTACTGGAAAATCTGAAACCCACAACAATGTGCTTTTTTCCTTTACCATCAAATGTGGCAAAATGACTGGCTTCTGAGATTGCACCATCTGTGACTCAATTTATAAATAAGTCCTTGCCATCGGGTTAAGTACCACCGGAATTGAAATTGGCTACTGTCACTCCCTTGCGGAAAAAAACACAATCTGGGCCCTTATAACATCCAGAACTACTGTCCGATAGCGGGCCTCCTGTGGCTAGGTAACATATTGGAAAAGACACGTACTTCTCAATTTCAGCGCCATGTTGACATGGAGCTTTTATTGGATGCCCTTCTATCAGGACTCCGACCAAGGTGCTGTACAGAGACTGCTTTGCTGGGCATCTGGGACAATCTTCTGGGAGGTGCCAAATCAGTGGGAATCATCCCTCCTGGTCATGCTGGATTTCTCTGCTGCAATTAACACGGTGGATCACTGTGTACTGTTGGATCGCCTCAGAGAGGTTGGAAAGGTTTCAGAAGTGGCCATTAAATGGTTTCAGTCTATTCTAACCAATCGGCAACATAGGGTGAAAGTGGGTGATTTTATTTCGGATCCCCTTGTGCAGAACTGTGGAGTCCCTCAGGGATCCCCTTTGTGTCCTCTTCTTTTTAACCTAGATCTGCATACTCTTATGGACATTTTTAAGGAGACATAAGGTACACTGTTACTTGTACGCTGATAAGACACAGGTGTACATTAAAATAGGGAATGTGGGTGAGGCTTTTCTAAGCGTCAAACAATGCCTGGATGAGGTCAGTGACTGGATGTTCGCCAACTGGATTCAACCTACTGAGAAAAAAAAAACAAATTGGCACTGTTTGGACCTAATTTTCTCCTTGACCCTATAAGGCGTCCCCACTGACCGTGGTTTTTGTGCACAGAATTACTGTATTACACTAAAGTAAAGAACCTAGGCATATCTGTCAGGAACACCTGAGTAGTAATGCTCAGCTATTTGTCAAGGTACAGTCTGTGTTCCATACTTTGCGCCTTCTGTTGCAGGCACTCTCATTTGTTCCAGCAGATGACTAGATGACTATGCAGCGGTGGTGGGAGCCCTTGTGAGCTTCCAACTTGACTATTTCAGCGGCCTGCTCACAGGTATTACATATAATCAACTTCAGCGGTCGCAAAGAGCACAAAACGCTGCAGTTAGACTGATATTCAGAGTGAGAAAGTCATCCCCGATCTCAGGATCGAGGCAAAGTCTTCACTGGCTTACCGTGAAAGACAGAGTCGATTTTGAAATCCTTTGCTTCGTTTTGAAATGTCTGAATGACCTGGCCCCTTCATATCTGTCAAACAAAATTGGCAGGTGTCTACCCCCATGACAGCTGCGCTCAGGGGATACATTACTGTTAGTGGTTCCACCCTGTGTGTGTGTTTCCAGAGGTGACCGAAGATTTGGAGTGTATAGCCCCAAATTGTGGAATAGACTGCCAACGGAAATTCAGACCCTGGAATTCTACCTGCTGTTCCTTGAAGCCTTAAAAACCCAATTGTTTAAGTGATGAATAGGTGGTTATGCCATCTTAACTAGGCTTTTAGGCTACTTCTGCAGTTGCTGAGTTTGCCGCTTCTCTGTGGCTTTTGTCGACACAATATTCCATCGGTGTCGAAATATGATTCAGTTCATCCTGTGGGCGTTACAAATAAATAAAACATAAAACATAGATTGGTAAAGCAAAATCAATGCTTCAGACAGTCCTGTATCAAGGGATGTGGTGAGACGGTGCTAACTACAGCCTAGATAAACACAGTATTGCAGAGAATATTTTGGATATAACACTCCTTTTTTTATTCACACCAAATGGGCATTTAAAAGACCCATCTCAGCATCGTTTTGACCCCAACATTTCTCCAATGCATGTCCGATAGAGTTGTTTGGGATGCTATCACTTTGCGACTCATTGTCTTCTTGCCAATCATTAGGCCTAAAAGTGACTGCAAATGTATGCCCCGTTCACAATACCCACGGGCACACCATTCTCAGTTGCATAATTGTTAAGGTACCCATCAAATCTGTAGCACTGGTGAACAAAAGTTGAGAAATTGTGCCCATGGGAACTGAACATCCAGAAATGCTGAGCTTGTGCCTAATGTGAGTCTTATTTTTTTTTAATTTCGCCATTTAAAAAGGGCACCAATTAAACAGAGGTTGATTCTGGGAAAGACCACTATGAATGTCCCCTGTAGGGAAATGTATTCTGAATTTCAACTAGGGCTCCACATTTCAACAAAGGTAAACATTTTGTCCCAGTGGCAAGAGTGTGAGACTCATGTGTGAGACGTATGCTGAATCTAGTAGGTGTCAATACTGTGAATACATAAAGCACATGCAGCTAAACCATGAATTCGACATTGATTCTGCACAGCATGGATGTTACTCCATGTTAGGAAAGATTTCGTAATTGTAGGGAATTTTCCTTCCATGTGGCAACCCCTAAACTTTTTGCTATTGTTTTTAACCTTGTTCTTGACTTTGCCAGAGAAGTACAGCCTTCTGCCGCACTTCTCTGGGCTTTCGCTCCTTTCTTACGGGGAAACTGACATGCCCTTAAGACAGTCAGTACCGGGGAACGTGGTTTCCCGTAGTTTCTTTTATCGTGTCGCAGCTTTAGTGCAACACGACACAAGAGGGCACTGTAAGCTAAGTTACAGCTCTCTTGGGTCTCTAGCCTTCTACAGGCCCTAGATACTCTTTTAGGATGGTATTTGATCGGTGCAAGTCATTCAGGGACTGGAATGGTGGCAGCGATCGTTTTGTTTATTTTGAGCTCCTTTTGGCGTTCTGAGCACGTTTTTTTCGCACTGAACCCAAAATGGTGGCCTGGCTCCCAAAATGGCCAGTCCACGAGGCTCCTTTGTCCTGTCCACTGACCGTCTTGCTCCCTTCACCTTCCCCAGGTCGGGCGACCCGGGGCCTTCCTTATTTGGGCATGTACTTTCCCGCGAAACGTGGTTGCTTTCGCGGGCTTCTACATGTCGTTTGTGTGCCTCCAGGGTGTGGGCTGGGATGTCTGGTCCCAATACACATCCTGGGTGCCAGAGAGTCTAGGGTGGTGTGAATGCCTGGGACCACCGTGGTCCGTGATTGGTCCACGTATGGTATGTGTGTTGATGAGCGGATCTCCCATTGGCTCCCCTCCGTTTTGGCGCGAAGGGAACCGTGGATAAGAGGGGGCTGGAAACACCACTACCATGTCGATCTCCTGAGTTCTCACGAACGAAGGAATACAGGAGCCAAGTATCCTGCAACTACGAGGCTGGACCGAGGAATCGCTGGTGACCCGCTGAAGGAATCCTCCTTTGCACTGCTGTCGTCCGGGGAGCCCCTGTCCTCCTTTGATCGAACCAGAAGACCTGTACTAGTGCTTCGACCTTTGGAATAGCAGGAACAGCTATTCCCGGCATCTTCAACCATCTCCTGCCAAGTAAGCGTTCGGAAGCGTCTCTGGGCCATCCAGTTGACTGACCAGCTTACCAAGGAGTTTGGCTCTGCAACCGCCGCCAGGTTGTGTTGTATTGCGAGTCCTTGTCCCTCTCCCACGCTTCGTGCACTTGGCGTTCCCAGGTCTGAAGGGAGGAGGGTTCATTTGGCTCGAATACACACGGCCGCTCCGTTGTCCTGTGCGGCAACAAAACTGTGCCGGTTTCGTCGATTGGGACGTCTTTTTGCTCTACACGACTACAAAGCGTTCCCTGCTCTTCTGAACCTGCCAGCTGCTGAAACTATCGTGGAGAAGCCTGGGTCTGCTTGCTTCGGGGACCGGTGAGTAGTATATCTAGGATCTGGTCGCCCTCCTGCAGTATCCCATTGCTTTTCCCTGCTGTGTAAAAACAGCACCCTTTTGCCGCGCTCGCGCTCTGCTTCTGCCCGCTGTGGAGGCTGCGCTTGAGTTGCGGAACCTGTTCTTCTTCTGCTGTGCACTAACGTGAACCGCCTGACTTCCTCCGAAGAGCTTCCCCTTGTGCCCGTCGGCACCGGCGTGGCAGGTACTTTGAGCACAAGGCTCCACTCTTCGCAGGGCTCGGACTTCCATCTAGTTAGGTGCCTATGAAGGCGAACTGAGTCGAAAGCATTATCGCACTGCCTGTTTTCCTTCCCTGGCAGGTGGACTACATATTTCGTGCTTTAAACGCTTGCGACTGTGTATTTGTATATATATTGTGTCGATAAGGTATGTGTTGGTTTAATATTGTGATATTGTGATTTTCTCGCTACGGTCGTTGTTTTAAAGGCCTTAAAATAAATGTGTTTATATTTTTGATATAACACCTGTTTGGAGTAGTTTGTAAGCGCTCTTGCTTTGTGTGCTCACTGCGGGCTTTCAGTCACCCTCACCCCTCTTGAGACCTAGTCTTGACCGCCGCGATCGCTACCTTGATTGGTCTGGCTTGTCCAGAGGTTACCCTGTTCCAAGTAATTAGGTTGGCCTTCTGAACTTCTGCGCCACCAGGACAGAGTTCAGAAATCCGTCTTAACAAATTGGTGTACAGCGGTGGGATACGACTGAAGGTATCCAGTGTTGCGCTCGAACTAAGGCATTTCAGGTTATTCCAAACAGTACACGTAGTGAATTGTTATAGTATAACTTTAAAAAGGCCATAGTCCTATCAAACAGTATGGAAACAAGTACGTTGTTAACTTTAAATGCTTCCAAATCAGAAACGCTGAAAAAGATGTGTGCGGAGAGAGGTGTTTCCTCTCAAGGCACGAAATTGGAAATGATCCAAAGAATCGTGGCGTGGCAAGAAGCGCAGCTTGACGCTATTACTTCTGAGGACAGTGCGGAAGGTGGTGGGGCTGCTCTCACTGGTAGAACCGACGGTTCTGCCGCCGCACTGTTCCACCGCGACCACGAGGACAGGGAGGACGAGCTGTCTAATGTTTCCTCTGCCAGTGCTGATGGGGAGGCTATGCTTGAATTCAAGAAGCAAGAGCTGCGGTTTAGGCAGCAGGAGCTTGAATTCAGCATAGCCAAACTAAAAATCGAACAGGCAGAAAAACAAAAAGACAGGGATCACCAGTTGGAACTGGCCAAGCTTCAGGTTGCAAATGGATCCAAGGGTCCTGGACATGGGTCTGGGGCCTCCTCTCATCCACGGTTTCCAAAAGATCTGCTCAGTGTGTATGAAGAGAGGAATGACATTATGGACTGGCTGAATGCGTTTGAGTATGCATGCGAGGTCCAGGAAGTTGACAATGCTGATAAGATTGCGTGGTTGCTCAGTAGACTGCCCCATTCTGGCTGTAGTGCCATTATGGAAATGTCGAAGGCTGAGCGGGCTGATTTCGCAATGTTAAAGCAGACTCTCATTTTAAAGTTTGGGAAGACTCCGGCCCAATATTTAAAGCGTTTTCGAGAGTATAAGAAAAAGGAAGGTGGTACTTGGGTATCTTATGTCGCTGAATCTTTGAAAAACTTAACTGGCTGGGTCGAAGGCTATAAGGTTTCTACCTTTGACGGCATGATAAATCTTGTCATGCTGGAACACATTTTTGCTTCTTCTTCCCCGGAGCTTAAGCAGCATTTGGCCGATTCGAAGGAGATAGATCCTAAGAAGCTGGCCATTGCAGCAGACTTATGGGTGTCACATCGAGTGTCCCATAAGGACAAAACTCATCCTGGTAAGCAGGAGGAGGGGAAAAAGTCCAAAGATATGGAGGGTGGGGAATCTGCTAAATCTTCTTCCCAAAAGGGCCACAAAAAGAAAAACAAGGGTAAGACACAAGAGAACTCACAGGGTAGTGGAGGTGCGCCTCCGAAACAGAACTCTGGTTACAATAAGCCTCCCTACGTAAACAGACCCACTGGGGCTTGTTTTTCTTGTGGAGCAACTGACCATGTGAAGGGGGATCCCCGTTGTAAGGTTAGACCTTTGGGGGTCCACTCCGCTAATCTGGCCTTCTCCTCCTACGAGGAAGAAGAGATTACAGGAGCATCCTTCTCCTCGGACTCATTTCCCAGCGGAATAGAGGCCGAGGTAGTTTTAGTGTCCCTGGGTTCCTGGGAGCCTAAAGTCGCAGAGGCGTATGCTAGGATTCCGGATAATACCAAGCACTACTTTAAAGACAGTGTGCTGATCAATGGAGTGGATACTCCAGCTCTTAGGGATAGTGGGTGCAGTCGAACTGTAGTGGATTCTACCTTGGTAGACTCAGAGGAAGTTGCCAGAGCTACTCTGATGCCCACTAAGTTGGCTGACGGCCCCCTCCGTATGTTTCCCGTGATCCCTGTTAATCTAACTTTAAATGGTACAGCAGTCAGGATTCCAGTGAGCATTCAGAGAAACGTCCCGGGAAAGGTCTTATTAGGTAATGATCTCAGAGCTTTAGGGCTCGTAGGAGACACTGCCGAACGACCCTACACACGGTCTCAAGCGCGGGCAGCATTGGCCAAGTCCAATACGCCGCCCCAGCCGAAGGGGCAACCCAAGGCGAAAGGAGTCTACAAGTCAAGACGGGGGAAAGAGAATATTCCCCCGAGCTCGCCTACCACTGCGGTGGAGGAAGTTGGTCAATCGCCCAAGCCTGACGAGGAGGTGGCGATGCCTGAAGTATTCGACCCCAACGATCATCCTGAACTAAAAGACTTGTTAGTTGAAGGAGGTCCTGATAGGGACGAATTCAGTAAAGGCCAACGTGAGTGCCCATATCTGGAAGGCCTAAGGAGACAGGCCTGCTCCCAGCTTGAGGGTGAACCTCCTGGGAAGCATAGGATTTATTGGGAAGGTGGACTCCTGTATAGTGATCCCACAGAGTCTACAGAAGGAGACCATAGGAGGTTGGTGGTTCCCCTTGCTGTTAGACCCTTCCTCCTGCAGTTGGCGCATAAAGTTCCCCTTGCTGGTCACCTTGGTATGAAGAGGACCAAGCAAAGGTTATCCATGCACTTCTACTGGCCCAAGATGGGGGTGCAAGTAGAAAGTCACTGCAGGAGTTGCGCCTCCTGCCAGTTGTCTGGTAAGGTTGGCGCGACAATCCAAGCTCCGTTGGTACCGCTCCCAGTTGTGGGGGTACCATTTGAAAGGGTAGGGATCGACATCGTCGGCCCCTTGACCCGCAAACATCCTCGGGCAATAGGTTTATCCTGGTGCTGGTCGACCATGCAACCAGGTATCCTGAGGCCATCCCATTGAAGACTGTAACTGCCAAGTCAGTTGCAAAAGCTTTACTCGGCATATTTACTAGGGTTGGCTTCCCTAAAGAAGTTGTGTCAGATCGTGGCAGCAACTTTATGTCGAAGTATATGCAGGCTATGTGGAAAGAATGTGGGGTCACCTACAAGTTCTCTTCTGCATACCACCCCAGACCAATGGTCTGGTGGAACGCTTCAACAGAACGTTAAAGAGCATGATTGGGGCTCTGGAGGAGCCCCAGAGAAGAAAATGGGATCTTCTTTTACCATGCTTGCTGTTTGCCTACCGAGAGGTACCACAGGAGGGTGTTGGCTTCAGCCCCTTCGAACTTCTGTTCGGTCATCCCGTACGGGGACCCTTAGCCATTGTCAAGGAGGGATGGGAGATGCCCACTCCCCCTGTTACTACCAATGTAGTTGACTATGTGCTAGGGCTCAGAAAACGGATGGTACTTCTGATGGGCTTGGCTAGTGATAAATTGAAGGCAGGGCAAGCGCTGGTGAAACATTGGTACGACCAGAAAGCTTCCCTCATCAACTTTACACCTGGTCAGCAAGTCCTGATCATGAATCCTATAAGGCCTCGAGCTTTACAGGACAAATGGTCAGGCCCTTACCCAGTGGTGGAGCCCCTGGGTGAGGTAAACTATTTAGTGGACCTTGGAAGGCCTGGACAGGCTCCAAAAGTGTTCCACGTGAATAGGCTGAAGGCTTTCGTCCCAAGAGTCGAAATCGCAGCACTGCTACTGGCGTCAGACGTTGAGGAAGAGGAGTCAGAACCTCTCCCCGACCTGTTCCACAGCGGTCCTTCAGATAGCTCCATTGAGGGTGTCCGAGTGGCCCCTCACCTGACTTCTGATCAGCAGGCGGAGGTGAAAAGTTTGCTTAGGCAGTTTTCCCCCCTGTTCTCACAGTCGCCTGGTTTGACACCTTGGTGCAAACATAACATTGACACAGGAGACAGTGTACCTACCAAAAGTAGGGGATACAGGATGTCGGATAAAGTACGGTCTTATATTAAGACCGAGGTCAACAAAATGTTAGACCTTGGGGTGATTGAACCCTCTAGTAGTCCTTGGTCCAGTCCTGTGGTTCTGGTTCCAAAGGCAGGCACTTCTGAATTGAGGTTCTGCGTGGATTACAGGGCTCTGAATGCTGTCACCAAGACAGATGCCCACCCCTTGCCTCGAACAGATGAGCTGGTGGATACTTTGGGTGCCTCCAAGTACCTCAGCACGTTTGACCTCACTGCTGGCTATTGGCAAATAGCGTTAGCAGAACATGCCAGGGAGAAGACAGCATTTTCTACACCAGACGGCCTTTACCAATTCCGGGTAATGCCGTTCGGGTTGAAGAATGCACCTGCCACTTTCCAGAGGCTTGTGAATCATGTGTTGAATGGGTTGGACGAATTCTGTCTTGCATATCTGGACGATATAGCAGTTTTCAGTGCCACCTGGGAAGACCATGTGAAACACCTCGGGATTGTGCTCCAGGCTCTTCAGAAAGCCCACTTGACCATAAAGGCTAGTAAGTGCCAGATTGGACAAGGCTCAGTGGTTTACCTTGGACATGAAGTAGGTGGAGGGAGGATACAGCCTCTACCCAGTAAAGTACAAGCAGTACAAGACTGGCCTACCCCCACTACGCAAACCCAAGTGAGAGCCTTTTTAGGACTCACGGGGTATTACCGCAATTTTGTGGCAGACTATGGTACCATAGCTGCTCCTCTGACTGCCCTCACAACTCCGAAGAAACCCAAGAAGGTAACTTGGACCGACGAGTGTGAGAAGGCCTTCAATGGCTTAAAAGACTCCTTGTGCCAGGCCCCTGTGCTCAGGGCCCCTGATTATCAAAGACCTTTTATCGTGCAGACGGATGCCTCTGACACTGGGATAGGAGCTGTACTATCACAAGTAGATGAGAAGGGTAAGGAACACCCTATCGGTTTTATTAGTCGCCAGCTTAAGGACAGAGAGCTCAGATGGTCCACGGTAGAGAAAGAATGTTTCTCTGTTGTGTGGGCCCTAAGGAAGCTGAGGCCCTACCTCTATGGGACCCACTTCACTGTGCAGACTGACCATAAGCCGTTAAAGTGGCTAATGAACATGAAGGGGGAGAATCCAAAGTTGCTTAGGTGGTCCATAAGTCTACAAGGCTTCGACTTCACTATTGAGCATAGGCCAGGTGTCCAACATAGCAATGCTGATGGGTTGTCCAGAATGTTTAACCGACCTGAACAAGAGACTCATCCAGGGGTGGATTAGTTCCCCCTGTCCATAGTCTGGGAGGGGCGAGTGTTAGGAAAGATTTCGTAATTGTAGGGAATTTTCCTTCCATGTGGCAACCCCTAAACTTTTTGCTATTGTTTTTAACCTTGTTCTTGACTTTGCCAGAGAAGTACAGCCTTCTGCCGCACTTCTCTGGGCTTTCGCTCCTTTCTTATGGGGAAACTGACATGCCCTTAAAACAGTCAGTACCGGGGAACGTGGTTTCCCGTAGTTTCTTTTATCGTGTCGCAGCTTTAGTGCAACACGACACAAGAGGGCACTGTAAGCTAAGTTACAGCTCTCTTGGGTCTCTAGCCTTCTACAGGCCCTAGATACTCTTTTAGGATGGTATTTGATCGGTGCAAGTCATTCAGGGACTGGAATGGTGGCAGCGATCGTTTTGTTTATTTTGAGCTCCTTTTGGCGTTCTGAGCACGTTTTTTCGCACTGAACCCAAAATGGTGGCCTGGCTCCCAAAATGGCCAGTCCACGAGGCTCCTTTGTCCTGTCCACTGACCGTCTTGCTCCCTTCACCTTCCCCAGGTCGGGCGACCCGGGGCCTTCCTTATTTGGGCATGTACTTTCCCGCGAAACGTGGTTGCTTTCGCGGGCTTCTACATGTCGTTTGTGTGCCTCCAGGGTGTGGGCTGGGATGTCTGGTCCCAATACACATCCTGGGTGCCAGAGAGTCTAGGGTGGTGTGAATGCCTGGGACCACCGTGGTCCGTGATTGGTCCACGTATGGTATGTGTGTTGATGAGCGGATCTCCCATTGGCTCCCCTCCGTTTTGGCGCGAAGGGAACCGTGGATAAGAGGGGGCTGGAAACACCACTACCATGTCGATCTCCTGAGTTCTCACGAACGAAGGAATACAGGAGCCAAGTATCCTGCAACTACGAGGCTGGACCGAGGAATCGCTGGTGACCCGCTGAAGGAATCCTCCTTTGCACTGCTGTCGTCCGGGGAGCCCCTGTCCTCCTTTGATCGAACCAGAAGGCCTGTACTGGTGCTTCGACCTTTGGAATAGCAGGAACAGCTATTCCCGGCATCTTCAACCATCTCCTGCCAAGTAAGCCTTCGGAAGCGTCTCTGGGCCATCCAGTTGACTGACCAGCTTACCAAGGAGTTTGGCTCTGCAACCGCCGCCAGGTTGTGTTGTATTGCGAGTCCTTGTCCCTCTCCCACGCTTCGTGCACTTGGCGTTCCCAGGTCTGAAGGGAGGAGGGTTCATTTGGCTCGAATACACACGGCCGCTCCGTTGTCCTGTGCGGCAACAAAACTGTGCCGGTTTCGTCGATTGGGACGTCTTTTTGCTCTACACGACTACAAAGCGTTCCCTGCTCTTCTGAACCTGCCAGCTGCTGAAACTATCGTGGAGAAGCCTGGGTCTGCTTGCTTCGGGGACCGGTGAGTAGTATATCTAGGATCTGGTCGCCCTCCTGCAGTATCCCATTGCTTTTCCCTGCTGTGTAAAAACAGCACCCTTTTGCCGCGCTCGCGCTCTGCTTCTGCCCGCTGTGGAGGCTGCGCTTGAGTTGCGGAACCTGTTCTTCTTCTGCTGTGCACTAACGTGAACCGCCTGCTTCCTCCGAAGAGCTTCCCCTTGTGCCCGTCGGCACCGGCGTGGCAGGTACTTTGAGCACAAGGCTCCACTCTTCGCAGGGCTCGGACTTCCATCTAGTTAGGTGCCTATGAAGGCGAACTGAGTCGAAAGCATTATCGCACTGCCTGTTTTCCTTCCCTGGCAGGTGGACTACATATTTCGTGCTTTAAACGCTTGCGACTGTGTATTTGTATATATATTGTGTCGATAAGGTATGTGTTGGTTTAATATTGTGATATTGTGATTTTCTCGCTACGGTCGTTGTTTTAAAGGCCTTAAAATAAATGTGTTTATATTTTTGATATAACACCTGTTTGGAGTAGTTTGTAAGCGCTCTTGCTTTGTGTGCTCACTGCGGGCTTTCAGTCACCCTCACCCCTCTTGAGACCTAGTCTTGACCGCCGCGATCGCTACCTTGATTGGTCTGGCTTGTCCAGAGGTTACCCTGTTCCAAGTAATTAGGTTGGCCTTCTGAACTTCTGCGCCACCAGGACAGAGTTCAGAAATCCGTCTTAACACTCCATGACACAGGCATGGACTGAATTGTTGTGGGCCACAAGACTAACATGTACTAATGTACCTTATCTCTATAACTTATAACATATTCCCTATTAATATTCTGAGTCAATCAATTCATGATTGTTGTGTATAAACTTGGTGCTTTGGCCAGGAAGCGGGAGTAATTACCGGGCATGTTCCTGCATAACTTTGCACAACCATATTGTGCACTCATTCTCAGAATTAAAGCTGTACCAAAGCAACTGTGCCATGTGCACGTTGACTTATACTATTGTGTTACTAGCACTAAAGCCACCACAGAGTCAAATGTACTATTAACAACAACCAGTAAATATTTGTACTCTGGGCACTTGTTTCTAATAATATATGTTAATATCGGGTGTCACGTCAGTGATGTGGATGAACAGACCAGACTCACACAACTTAAAATGTAATGTAGCTTTATTTGCAACCACTACAGTGCTGGGCATAAGTAAACAAACAGGAACTATAACAGGAAGTGTAACTGAGATAGCTGATCTGAACTATAAGGAGACCCAACGTTCATAATGTCTCTTGTTGTGTGGAAGGTACTATGGGTCCCTTCACGGATAGCCAAAAATGTCTGTGGTGTTATCCGCGTTTGCCAGTTTTCCATCGGTTACCATAACCTGATTCAGTGCAGTGCATGAGTAACGGTCCCAAACAAAGTATAAGTCTTAGGTTTTTAAGTGTTGGGCTCTCTTTATGGCCGGTCTATGGCCGGCAGTCCCCACTGTTCGGCTTGGATGAGTGAGAAACCGAGCCAGATTGGCTCATCCCGGCAGGTATGCAGCTCCTGCTCTGATATTCCAACCTCTCTGATGTCCTGGTTTTCTGTCAGTCGGCCGAGTCATGGTGGGCGCCATTTGGTCACGCGATTAGCCGAGTGGCACGACCTGTCTTGTCCTTTCCACACAGACCCATGCTCTTTGTCCCATGCTCCAACTCTCAGAAAGTGAGATATTCCCCTTCAAGGTGCTCCTTCCTCTGCCTGCCTCTATAACATCAGACCCACCCAGACCTGCCTAATCGCACAGTCTTCCTCCTGCAGTTTTCCACCTTCCTGCTCCCTTTCTCTTGCCATTTTGTCTCCAAATCATCTTTGCCAAGGACTGGAAACACTTCAACCTATCATTGCTTGACAGTCTCCAGTCTTCTGATGTTCTCCTTTCATCTCCTTCCATATTTCAAACGTGTGGCCCCTTGCAACAACCTAATGGCGTCTTACATCCTCCTGCCAGCTGCCACCACCAACCTCCTTTATCATGTCACCATCCTCCTCCTGTTATTTTACAGCAAATGGTTTCTCAGCCTCTCCAGATGGCTCTCCCGAATATTTGCTAAATTCTTCCTTACTACGACCAACCAAATCCAGATCTTTACAAACTTGCTCCTTACAATTGCCAAACCTGTCATTAATGTAAATGTGTAGGTATTTCCCAACCTCCTTCTCATTTTCCCTAGAGTTCAAAACCCCTCCACCAGCTTACTGCCGGATTTCGACACTCTCTCTAGGAAGCGTTCAATTATCCCTGCATGCTGCCTGTCATTAGAAGTGAAACAATGTATCCTGAGCAAGGAACACTCTTCTGGGAGATAAATGATTCATAACTTTGCATCAACTGCTGTTAAGTCTGTGGTCAGAAAGCTGGAAATGTGCAACATTATATCAGATATGCACCCTGGGAAGGACTAATGGCCAATCAGGTGGCTGGAACAGCCAGCGGGAATATACATTCTCTGTCTGCTGCTCCAGCCCCCCAAAGCCCTTCCCCAGGTGGTTCCATTTTTGGATGTGGGGAGGCAACAGGGAACCTCTCTTGCAGTCTTTCGTCAACTCACTTCGGCTATGGGTTGTCCTTTACCACCTCAGCAGTGGCTCCATCCAACCTGCTCCTAAAAGTTGTCTGGTTGTCTCTCAGGGGCTGGGATGGGATTGGCACTCCTGGGCTTCCCGAATGATGGCTAGAAGGACTCCTTTAACCCATCTGTCCTTTGTTGGGTGTCCATCTGCTCAATGGTAGCACGTCAATTCTCCTGGGTTCCTTCTTTACTGCAGCGGCCGTTCCCACATGGTTATTCCCCTGACCGGTTCTTTCTGGAATATCCCCTGTTGCCCTGCAGTGGATTGCGCTGACGGGCTCTCACGGACATCGTTAATGTGATGGCAAGGCTCCATTTGGAAATGTGACCTGCCTCTCCTGGATACATCTAGATTGGGCAGCTCGACTCATCAACATTTCCGCAGGATCGCCTGGCAACAGAAGATTGGCGATCTGGAGTGATGGTCAGTTGGTGAAGTAGGCCATGGCATCTCTTGGGCTCGTGGGAATACCCCATCACATCCCAGAATATTTAGCTAGATGGGTGAAGCGATTTGATGCCCTCTGCTGTAGGGTGTGTGTCATGTCTGCACCCAGGCCTAGGGCCTCACCCTGTGACGCTGCAGCTCTGGGCATCTCTGCGCCCCCCTGAGTGATGTGGGTGAGGGAGAAGAGTATCCTCTCGGTAAACCGCAGCCAGGCCCAGGAGACTGTAGGGGGCCCAAGTTCCCCCATTAAACTGATGCCATGGGAGGAGACATGTGCCGGCTTGATCGGCCAAGAATCAATTGAAGGGGTCGTCAAAATGGAGTGTGGGGCAATGTCGTCCGCTGACGGAGGTGAGTGTCCAAAGTCAACACTGCCAATCCTATGACATACACTTGAAAGGCCTGGCCAAGGAGTCACGGCATGGTGCCCCCCCCCCCTCTTAAATTCATGCCGAAGCAACTGCGACCCAAGCAAGTTCCAAGTGCAAGGGCTTCACGCACATTACATATACTGCACAAAGTGGCCTATCCCATGATGCACACTGGGCAGTTGTTGTGGACAGTGTGCTATTCAGACAGCACAGTACCCGGCCAACATGAGTGACACTGACACCTGCATGCATATCCCACCCATAAATTGAATGTAGTGCCGTTGCATACCCAAATACCCATAACCCCCTAATGACTGAATATGTGATTGTAGCCATGTATGAAAGTTGGCTCTCAAATCATCACTCATGCCATCCCTCTCTTGTACCCCCACAGGCAGTGAGTATGACAGTGAGGACCACGAGACCAGCTGTCCCACCACCTCCAGGGGCAAAGGCAGGGTCCGCCGCATCCCAGCCTGGAAGAGCACACCTGCAAGCGCAACACCGGCTCCTGCAAGGCCCATGGAGGGTGCACCACACCAACCCCTCCCTGCATTGGCGCCAGGAACATCGGCAACGCCAAGATCTGAGGAGTCAAGCGTGGCTGGGGAGGTGGTAGCCACGGCCCCTCTGGAATCTGTAGACAGCCCCTTTTCCACCTGTGGAGCGGCAGAGGAGGACACATTTTCAGTCGTCCACAGCCCAGAGGCCAGCTCCTACCCACAGGTCTCATGCAGCGACTCGGGCGAGACAGACACACCTGGCCAATGTGCCCGTGGACCATCACAGGAACAAGCCAGTCCTGTGCCCAGTCCCCCAGGCGAAGCCCTGGCAGGTCATGGCAGCACAATCCCCTGCAGGAACAACACACCATCCGATGACGCGCAGCGTGCAGCGCAGCTCACCACCCTCATTACCGAGCTGATGCAGAACAATTGACAGGGCAGGGAGGAGTGGCGGGAGGAATTAAGGGCAATGCAGCAGGTGGTGACGGACAGCACCAACCATCTATGTGAGGTCCTCGGCCGCATTGCCGATGCCCTGGAGGCTGCTCGTCCTTCACAACAGGCCGAGCATGAGGACACCCCGTCGACCAGTAACTCACAAGGACAAGCCCACTGCGTCGGTCACGCCATTCCCAGCGCCACCGGGACATGCCGCCCCCTGGCCCCGGGAGCACGGAGTAACTTGCCTACCAGCCACATGTGGCCTACGTGGACACCATGGGACTAGTGTTGGGGAGTTGTGGAGGAGGGGGAGGGGTGTGTGTGGGGAGTTGGGGGGAGGGGGAAGGGGGTTAGGGTGTGTGGGGGATGGGGGTGGTGGAGGGTTTGTTATTCACTTAGGCATTTTCAATTTCAAAACACTGTTTGTGTTGCAAAGGTAAACCAGTGTGGACATTCATCATTGCGCATGTGTCTTTTGATATCTGACAGTGCATAGTGTACATGTATCCCCACACCCAGTGCCCTATGTCCTCATGTCATGACACCCTCTGCTGACTTGTGTGTCAGTAATATTGTCCAATCAATGCTTGTCGCACGGCACGTTCCTCCTGTGCATCGGCACCATGATGCTGTCCTGCCCCTTCTTCATCCTCCTACCCTTCATCATCATCTGGTGGTAGCAGTCCCATGTCAGGGGACAGGGGCACGTTCCGACGGATGCACATATTGTGCAGCATTACACATGCCATGGGGATCTTGGACACCTTCTCATGGCTGAAGATGGGTGCCCCACCCGACCGGCTAAGGCAACGAAATTGTGCCTTCAACAGGCCAAAGGCCTGCTTAATCACCACACGTGTACGGGTATGGGAACGATTGTAGTCCTCCTTGTGCCTGTTCTGTGGGTTTCAGAAAGGGGTCATGAGCCACAGCATCAAGGGATAGCCACCATCACCTGCATGAGAGGGGAATGAAGGTAAGTATTTGTACATTCATGGTGGACAACTGAACTAGTCTTATATGGCAGCAGGTGATTTCTGCCCATACGCACATGTCCCTGGATGCATTGACCACATTCCTGGCCCGCTATGTGTCCTGTGCAATGGAATGATGGAGGGGGTAGCATCTTCAAGATGGTTTATGGTGTGCACTCACATCTTGTAGAACCTGCATCGTATATGCATGTAGCAGTCTTGGGGTAAAATCATTGAAGTACTGTGTTCTGTGAAATATGGTAGTAGGGAGTGTTGGCTGTAGTCAGTAGCATATTCGTCATTCTGCACTGATCCGTACTATGGTGACTTACAGCACTCCTATGGGTGTGCAGTACCAGTGACACGCTGTGGTATCCCTGTTGGGCTCACATCAATGCACTCCCAGGGATGAATGTCCTGTGTGGTGACATGCTGGAGGCAGCGACATAGTGCATATGCTATGCATAGTGCTGGAAGCCCTTACGATGTGTGAGGGCCACCGATGACTGGTGCATGTGTTGTTGAATGCGGCCAGGTTACCTGTTAGTCATGTAGTGTTAGGTGTCGGCCTTACTTCCTCACTGTGGGATTTGATAGTCATGTGCCGTTTCACTTGCTTTGGGGCACAGTGTTCGGTGAGTTGCACATCGTGCACTGGCTTCAACATTTCCACCCAGGTGGATTATGCATCTCCCCCCCCTTACCACACAGGTGGGGTATGCAGCCACCCACCTCACAACCCCGATGCACTGCCATGGCCCAGTCAGGCAACTCACCAGGCAGCCAGGCACGTCGTCCTGCATGTCGCTCCATATAGCGTGATAGCGTGGAGTTCCGCAGGACCAAAGATTCATGAGTTGATCCTGGATATCGGGCACAGCAATGTGTGATGATCTTGCTGGCGTTGCATACCCTCTGCACGTTGATGGAGTGGTATTGCTTGCAGTTGCAAAATGCCACCTCCATGGCATGCGGGACCACCAACTCCACGTGGGTGCAGTCAAGGGCACCTATGCAATTTGGCATGCCTGCCAGTGCATGGAAGGAAAATTTTGTATCGAATATCTCCTGGGGAGTCCGTGTTAGCACTTGGTTCAGTATCCGGGAAAATAAGGGTTGTGATATGCCATGCATGTGCCCCACTGTGTGCTGGTAGGTGCCTGTGGCAAGGAAGTGGAGCACATACAGTACCTTCAGTAAAGGGGAGATGGCGGTGCGTATTTCTATGAGCTCACTATGTCGTCGTGTATCAGGTCCACTATGGTGGTGATGGTGTCACGGTCAAGCCGGTACAGGGTGTGCATCTGCTCTGGTGTTAGGTTGAAGGGGGTGACACTGATGCAAGGGATTGGGGGCTGCCGGCGTGGTAATGGGGGCTGCACTGATGGGGCATGCTGGGCCTGTCTCACCCTCCTTCTCCTCCTGTGTCTCCTCTGTGGTGGGGGCTGTGGTTGTTGTTGTTGTTCTTGCTGCCTTGCAAGCAGGGCATCCAGCTCCAGTAATGCCACTACTATTGGTACCATCTTGGTGTGGGAGGGGGTGTGGTGTGTGGGTGTGCTCCTTTTGTGCTGTGCCAGACTCCATTGCCTCCACCTGTGCTGATTGTGTGCACCTGTAGCTCTTGGTAACATTGCTCAGGGTTCTTAACACCTTCTCGGAGATGCCGGTATTTACTCCATGACGGTAAGCTACTTTTCGGCCTTCAGTAGGCCGTTGTTTGCACGTCCGCAGGGCTTTTGATCAGCTCCGGTTTACGGCATGCTGGTAATGCCGGCATGTTGTGTCGTGCGCGCCTGTAAATAACGGTCTGGTTGGTCAGAATAGACCGTAGCGGAAAGCGATGCCGCTAATCCTTTATCGGTATCGTTTTTACCTTACCTCCAAGCTCGGAATGAGCCCCACTGGACCTCATTACGAGAATGGAGGTAGCCAGTGAGCTATTAGCTCCATGGCTGCCTCCGTTCCGGGCTCCATTACCGGGTTCCTGCAATGGGGACTTACCGGGTTACTTCGACATAGGAGGACCCGGTAATTCCTCCTTGCAGGAACCCATCCCCACTCCCATTTGTGCCCCCATAGGGCTCAATGGGAATGGGGAGGGAGGTAATAATGGGCAGATTACATCTGAACTGTTATTGCCTCCCTCTTCCCCTCGCGGGACCCGGAAAGCACGCCTGGTTTTACCAGGCGTGCGATACGAACCAGGCATGCTTTCCGGGTCCCGCGATGGGAAGCTCATAATCGGCGCTCCCGGAATGAAGGGGGCCGGTCCCGTACCGTCTCTCTCTCTCTCTCTCTCTCTCTCTCTCTCTCTCACACACACACACTATCTCTCCCTCACCTCTCTCTCACGCTCCCTCCCACCCTCTCCCGTATCTCGCTCTCCCCCAGTCTCTCTCTCTATATCTCACTCTGTTTCTCTCTTCAGGTCACTTTCTCTGTTCCCTCCCTCTGTCAGTAATGTGCTCTCACTGTCTTTCTCTGTAGAGGTGGTCTGTTTCTGTTTCACTCACTTTCCCTCTATCAGTGCCGTCCGGCTCACTCTCCCTCCACCACTTGCTCCGTTAGTATTGGCTTGTGGCCTCTGTGCCATTTCAGTCTGGAACATGTGCACTATCTCTAGCAGTATGGTCGGGTTCTTACTCATCCTATCCCCTCTTTTGCCTGCCTCGTCTTTCTCACACACGTTCACTCTCCCACTGTGGTTTCTCACTCCCCCTAGCTCCCTCTCTTTCTCTCTTCCTCTTTCTCACACACGTTCACTCTCCCACTGTGGGTTCTCACTCCCCCTAGCTCCCTCTCTTTCTCTCTTCCTCTTTCTCACACACGCTCACTCTCCCAGTGTGGGTTCTCACTCCCCCTAGCCCCCTGTCTCGCTCTCTTCCTCTTTCTCACACACGTTCACTCTCCCACTGTGGTTTCTCACCCCCCCCAGCTCCCTCTCTTTCTCACACACGTTCACTCTCCCACTGTGGGTTCTCACTCCCCCTAGCTCCCTCTCTTTCTCTCTTCCTCTTTCTCACACACGCTCACTCTCCCAGTGTGGGTTCTCACTCCCCCTAGCCCCCTGTCTCGCTCTCTTCCTCTTGCTCACTCTCCCAGTGTGGGTTCTCACTCCCCCTAGCCCCCTGTCTCGCTCTCTTCCTCTTTCTCACACACGTTCACTCTCCCACTGTGGGTTCTCACTCCCCCTAGCTCCCTCTCTTTCTCTCTTCCTCTTTCTCACACACGCTCACTCTCCCAGTGTGGGTTCTCACTCCCCCTAGCCCCCTGTCTCGCTCTCTTCCTCTTTCTCACACACGTTCACTCTCCCACTGTGGTTTCTCACCCCCCCAGCTCCCTCTCTTTCTCACACACGTTCACTCTCCCACTGTGGGTTCTCACTCCCCCTAGCTCCCTCTCTTTCTCTCTTCCTCTTTCTCACACACGCTCACTCTCCCAGTGTGGGTTCTCACTCCCCCTAGCCCCCTGTCTCGCTCTCTTCCTCTTGCTCACTCTCCCAGTGTGGGTTCTCACTCCCCCTAGCCCCCTGTCTCGCTCTCTTCCTCTTTCTCACACACGCTCACTCTCCCAGTGTGGGTTCTCACTCCCCCTAGCCCCCTGTCTCGCTCTCTTCCTCTTTCTCACACACGCTCACTCTCCCACTGTGGGTTCTCACTCCCCCTAGCCCCCTGTCTCGCTCTCTTCCTCTTTCTCACACACGCTCACTCTCCCACTGTGGGTTCTCACTCCCCCTAGCCCCCTGTCTCGCTCTCTTCCTCTTTCTCACACACGCTCACTCTCCCACTGTGGGTTCTCACTCCCCCTATCCCGCTCTCTTTCTCTCTATCTTCCTCTTTCTCAAACATGTTCACTCTCCCAGTGTGGTTTCTCACTCCCCCTAGCCCCCTCTCTTTCTCTCTTCCTCTTTCTCACACACGCTCACTCTCCCACTGTGGGTTCTCACTCCCCCTATCCCCCTCTCTTTCTCTCTATCTTCCTCTTTCTCACACACGTTCACTCTCCCACTGTGGGTTCTCACTCCCCCTAGCCCCCTGTCTCGCTCTCTATCTTCCTCTTTCTCACACACGCTCACTCTCCCACTGTGGGTTCTCACTCCCCCTAGCTCCCTCTCTTTCTCTCTTCCTCTTTCTCACACACGCTCACTCTCCCACTGTGGGTTCTCACACACGCTCCCTCTCCCGCTGCCTCTCTCTCTATACATATACTTGTGTTGCCTTCTAGCGCTCCCTTTGATCTAGCGCTCTTTCTCCTTCTCTTACTCCTTAGCGCTCTCTCTCCTTCATTCTTCCTCTTCTCAACCCTTCCTCACTCTCTATCCCTTCCTCTCACTCACGTTCCTCATCTATTGCTGTCTCGCTCCATGTGCTTCGGTGCAAGAGCCACGCTGAGCACCCCCACCCTTCTCTCTGAGGGCACCCTGGAAAGTGAGGGAAGGAGGGGCCGAGTGAGAGGGAGTATGCAGCTGTCCGGAGCCTGTCTTTTAGTAAGCATGTGTGGTGTGGCAAATGAGGGTGGGAGCCTCAATAACCAGGAAGCCGGGAGGATAGTTTAGGGGCAACTTGTTGTCTTGGAAGCAAGACAACGCATGGTAACACAGGTTCGAATCCCAGCCTTGCACGTACAAACTGGTCCCTGGTATTTGTAGAAGAACAATTATAATTGGTGACAAGGGGAGGAGAGGGAAAGTGAGTGCTCTACATGTAGGGCAACCAGATATTTAAAATCCCAAAGTTTGGATATGCCACCTACCTGAAAGTAGAACTACACTGCAGTAACATCGGGAGATGGAGCCGACATAAGATGTTTTCTAGATTGCAAAGCGCATCATCCAAACTTAGAATACCCACCTACATTGTTGATTATTATATTTTATTTTTATTTTTTTTTGGCTTTTTTTTATTCAGAAAAACCCTGAAAAAAATGTATCAAAAGGTTCAGTGACTTCCAAAACTTTCGTAACTCTCTTCTCTTCATATTTGGAGTTTTGCGTGTTAAAGTTCTCACGTATTGCTTGTTGCCTCAGCTCTGTCGTCTTTTGCTTCTATTGACAGAGCGTGGGCCCCCAAGACTTCCTGGAGAGGCGATGTTATCTCCCCAATCTGTCGTAATGTTGCCTCAATTAGATTTACCATAGCCACCGTCCATCTCATAGTTTCCCCGGATATTAATCTGTTCCATAGGTCATTTTCCTGGATCATCCACGGGTTCTCGATTAGCGGTAGCAGGTGAACAACTCTGTTTTGTTTGGTGTTAGGACAGTCTATTACTAGGTGTTTCAAAGTTTCCTTCACCTCCAGTTTTTTGCATAGTCGGCATTCTTTTTTGTCAGAAACACCCCTGATGGTTAGGATTTCCTGTCTTAACAGCAGGTTTAATCTTGCTTTCATGAACAGCGTTCTTTTTCTTTTTTTCTGGAAATTTTACGCAGTACTTTATAGGAGATTTCACTTTGTTGAAAGTAGCGGGAAAGTGGGTTAAGAGTGTGTTTTCTGCGGCTAACTCCAGTGTGTGTATCCGATCCATCGTTTCCATTTTTTGTTTGATTCTGTCCGGATATTCTTTCAGCTCTTTTTCTGAACAAGCTATTTCATGTAGTTTCTCTTTCCTCTTCTCCACCCATCTTTTCAGAGCTGCGCATTTGCAGCTTTCCATTTCGTCCTTAATGATGTTAAAGGCTGGCAGCGTCTCAGCCAGGATCGTTTTCCTGAAAAAACTCATGGCACTTTGCTCTACCATGGATGCGAGGGATACTAAGCCCAGCTCTCTTCTAATAGCCGCCATAGATGTTGATTTAGGGACTCCTAAGACTGCCTTCCAGATCAGTCCCTCCAGTCTACTCCAGATCTTAGATGGGGTGAAAAGTGAGACTTCCATTCCGTACACTAGTGCTGGAATCACTTTCCCTTATAGAAATTAGTAGCAGCGATTAATGAGAACTTTCCGAATTTATTGTCAATGACACGCATTTGCGCTGTTAATCTTTTGGCTTTGTCCCAGAGCGTGTTTTACATAGCCATGTCTGTTCCCGAGCTGTCAATTTTGACACCCATATATCTGATGGTTTTTACAGATTCAATTTTGACGTTATCAAGGAACCAGGACAACGGTTTCTGTTTTTCGTTCGGTGCTTTCTCTGTCGTCAGGACTTTAGTTTTGTTTTTGTTGATTTCAAGACTGTTTTCGCTGATGTATTTTGCCAGATTAGTTCATTTTCGTTGTAGTCCGATTTTTGCCTGATTGATTAAGATTATATCATCTGCTTATAAAAGTCTTGGTATGTTTGTTTTGCCCATATTCGGCGGGAAGCTCCTAACTTCGGTTTCAGAGGTTGGAAGTTGCCCAGGAAAGCAATGAATAGGGCTGGTGCCAAGGGGCAGCCATGTTTAACCCCTCTGTTTACCTTGATTTCCTCAGATAACGTTCCTTGCTGGCTTAGTTTCACTCTTATGGTGTTTTGTGAGTGGAGTGCTTTGATTGGATCCAGCACCGATTGGGGGCAATTCCAGGAGTGTAAGTTGGACCATAACATATTTTGATCAATTTTGTTGAACGTTTTTGATAGATCAATAAAAGCTAGGTGAACCTTTGGGGCCCCTTCCTTCACCTTAGCTTTTAGGATGTTAATGATCATGATGTTGATTGAAGTGCTTCCATTTTTTGGAAACCCGTTTGGAGGTTGTCTTTCGATGGTCCGGTTTTTTCCCAATCTCTAAAATGGACCAGGAGAAGGGTTGCATAGATTTTGCCTATGATATTGAGTAAAGCAATTGGCCTGTAGTTGGCCGGATCCGCACGGCTCCCCTTTTTGTAGATCGGCACAATCACTGCTTTCTGCCAAGACTCTGGGATTTGTTGTTTTTTCTCGCATTCCGCAAAAATGTTGCTAATCACCAAAGACCACTCATTTGGAAATTGCTTGAGTGTCACATTTGTCAGACCGTCGGGGCCTGGAGCTCTAGATGTTTTTAGCTTCTTAATTTTGGCTTCAATGTCTTCAGGATTCGATAGGTTCACCCAGGTTGATGTGGAATTACCCACCTTCGGATACGGTAGTTCTTTTGCCGCTTCAAATTCTGATGTTAGATAGTTTATCAATTTTTCCTCTGCAACTGCATTGCTCAGGGGCATGTTCTGTGTTAGGGAAGTCTTTTTTATCAGTGACCAGAATTCACTCGATTTTTTGGATGCTAATCTTTTCAACATGTCCTCAGCATCGTGTTGGTATTGGATTGACCTTAGTTGTTTCCGCCAGTTGCGATAACTGTTTATTTCTTGGTGCCATTCCACCCAGTCCTCTATGGTGTTTGTCTTCTTTGTCCTTTTTTTCAAACGGCGTCCTGTTTTCCTTTGTTCAACCAGCGCTCTGTTGAAAGCATGTTTCGGCTGGGCCGGGTTTGAACTTGTCCCCTTCAGTGATTTGTTGTAAGGCAATAGTAACGGTATGTAGTCCGGTCTTTCATCTATATTATTCAGCTTGTTGGACAAGACTTTCTTGTCCCATGCAATTCTGATTTTCGAAATGTCGGCTTCAGTTAGCCTTAGCCGTGATCTTTGATTATCTATGGGGTATTCCATTTTTGCTGGTCTTGATCCATGCCATGCGCATGTCAACAGATTGTGATCACTGTTGACAGTTCTTTCAACTCGGAAGCCCTCCATGCATTCAATTAGACGTGAAGAGATACAGATATGGTCTAATGTTGCTTTTGACACTCCACGTTCCCAAGTTGGGATGTTTGTTTGGTTTGAGAAAAGTGTGTCAATATTTTGGATGTTTCTTGTGGCGATCAGGTCCTTCCATGCTTTCCCTCGGTCCCTGGCTGGATCCATTGTTATAGGATGTTGGTTGCTGGTTGGATTTGCCCGTGTCAGATTGTTACAATTTGCATTGAGATCCCCGCAGATAATAATTTCGATGTCTTCGATCTCTTCGTAAAGCTGGTCAATCGTGCTGCTCATATTTGAGCAGAATAACTTAGATGACATGCGCTGGGGCTTCCAATAGCAGTTGATTATAGCTAGCAGGTTTGCGTGGCTTCCTCTGTTTTTTATGACCCGTTTGGTCCAGGATGTCACAATCACTAGCATTTCATATGCTTCTTTCCACTTTTGTGGTTCTGCCAGGCCCAATCCCGTTTTGATTGCTGTTAGTAAACCCGCTGACGGTCTTCCCAACAGACCCTTTTCGGCTGCAGAGATTTCTACAGAGAAGCCGTCAAGTGCTGGTTTGGCCATCAGCCACGTCTCTTGTAAGCATAGAATATCAAATCTGCTCGTTTGCTGGCCGTTCCTCTCCAGTAGTTGTCTCGGTATAGTTTTGGAGGGCCGGCCCAGGTCGCTGCTATTTGTTGCTTTTCTTGTTCCATGTCGATCTCAGCCAATTCCATGGGCCTTTTGGTTGATCCAGTTCGAATGGCTTTTCTGTGTATTTAAGCTCATCGCGATTCGAGGATGGATCACTTCGTGGAAGGCGATGGTACTCATCCTTACTTGGGCTTCTCTCTGTTCGGTGTCGCTGCTCGAGATGACGTTGATTATATACAATTCCTTTGAGAAAGACGAATAGCACCAATACGGCTTCCTGGCTTATCTGCAGAAAATCAAAGAGCATTTTGGAAACATAAGAAACGTCATAGATCTTTATATTTGGACATTTTATATGTGATAAAAGGGATCTATGCTAGAATCACTAAGTACAAAATGCATACTGGGCTGCTTGCTGATTTGTTTTTTCACAATACTACCCCCAACATTAAAGTGTTTGTAAACATGAACTATGTATGCTCATCTTGACTCCCTCAGAATCTGGATGTGAGGAGAACAAGGCTGTGACATCTGTCACGCCATTAGGTTTCCTTTTTAGATTTCTGAGATAACGTTTTCCTCTCCCTGAACCAATGATGGAGAGAGCTTTGGGCGCTGCACTGCAACTAGAACGTTACTTTCTGAAGTTGGAGCGCATGCGCTGCAACTTCAGAAAGATGTCAGAGGTTTCTTTCTGAAGTCGCTGTGCAAATTCTCCAACTTCAGAAAGATTGGCAGGGGCGGCTTGAGGGGCGATGCTGTGCGCCCCTGTGTGGTCGCACCGCTGCATCGCCCCTTAAACCGGCCTTCACTGGACTCTGCAAAGTTCTGTTGACTGTTCTGTTGACGGCAGCAATGGCAACATAGTACACAGCATTGTAAAATCTATAAGAAAAGTAAACATGCTATAATTGATTAGGACGTGCACCCAGAGTGTGCACTTACTGTACATGATGCACTCATTGTCAGCACTCCTCAGGGGGTTCAGGCGCGTCAGCATGTGGTGTCATCCTTGCAACCTGCATAAGCCCTCGGTGAAGCTTCATCCATCCGCAGGGATGACCCTCCCGCTGAAGGGGAGGCAGGGATGCTGTGCTGAATGATCACCAAGGCTCGCGCCACTCCTGGCTCTGAGTCAATGTCGCACCTGCTTGCAGCTTGGGCTCTTCTCTTTAAGATTCTAATCCCAAGTCTCTGACAAATGGTTGAGACATGCTTGAAATGCTGGTGCAATGGCTGGATGTATTATAGAGATGCGTAAAACTCTGGGGATCTGTGCTAGATGGGAATGGTGGGCCCACCCTGGGAGCCATGTAACACGTGCCACATTAGAAACATCTGTGGGGCATGCGACACAGAAGGTTTTGGAAGGGCCTCCGGAGGGTCACGTGCCACATTTAAAAGAGAGATTCTTGGAAACTGAGTAACATCCGAAATGAGACAAGCAGCACCTGAGAATTATGCATCACGTGTTTTGAGAAACTTTGAAGATGCATTCTGTATACGCAGTGTGAGACACGCCTTCTGACCATCATGGAACATGGAACACAGGGGAAGTATGAAAGCCAGCGAGTCATGTTGCATTCCTTAAAGGAAAGGTGTTGTCAGTGTAAAGTATAATATTAATGGGTTTGTTGCCTTGAAGTTGCACTGAGCATTTCAATTCTATATGTCTCCCTGAAACCCCACCCAAGCCAATCAGTTCCAGGGCTGTTTCCTGCTGACATCCCTCATCTCTCTCGTAGCTCTTCAAACACATTGCAAACTGGATTGTTTTAAATTGGGTTATGCAAACAAATTCCAATATATAAGAAACCTCAATAACAGAACACACATGTATGCAAACATGCTAGCAAAGGGGACCATTGTTATATATTTGGTACATGAAACACATTGGGGCTCCTCAGAAGTTTGGCAGTATCCCTGGGATACTGCCAACGCAAATAGCGGTACCGCAACTCAGTCCAGCGCTATTAGCGCCGGATCCCGCGTTAAGAGGTGGATGTTACTCCCCATTTTGTTAAGAGTCCGCAGGACTCTATGGGGAATGTTGGGTGCTATTATCACCGGCGCTAATATCGCCGCAGTAATAGCGCTGCAAATGGGCCGAAAGTGTCAAGATTTTCCTCCAGCTAAAAGCTGGAGGCAAATCTGCGACTTTCCGCCCATACTCAGGATTGGGCGGAGGGGTAATGCAGCAGTAACGCTTTTACCACTGCATTTCGACCGCTCCGCCCAACCCGTGGTGATTACCATTGGATCCCCTCAGGATTTGGGGCAATTGTATTTGCATTACCGCCCACCCATCTGGCGGTATTACTGCCGGATCACGCATTGATTGGTAAACGTAATTCCCCATTTGACCCCATGGGGAATTTTTGGTGGAATTACCACCGGCGGTATTACTGTGTGGTATTGCACCGAAAATCAGCATTTTTCTGCCACATTTCCCCCCAGCTTTATGAGGGTAAATGCTGTCAGACTTGTGATTGGGCGGACCCTTAATTGCAGGGATAAAAGCGTTACCACTGCACTTAAGGGCTACCGCCCAAGTCGTGATGAGGCCCATTGTCTGTAAATAACCTGCTAGCATGCTACCTATGATGAAGGCAGGTTGAGCCACTATAGCAAAACTATGTGCCTGATGAAACTGTACCATTGCTCACTGATGGGACATTCTATTAGCACCAAGCACATGCATTTCATACGTGTGTTCCCTCATGTATATGAGCTCATGCCACATGCAGATGAGAGACGGCCTGCTGCGACCGACATGTATCCCCAGCTTGGCATGAAACATGTGTACCACCCAAGGATGCTTTAGACCATCAGAAAAGGACATTCTCATGAGACCGCCTTTACTGCTGGTCTTGAAGACCTGTGGGAGTGTAAAGGGTGGGAGGTAATCACTTGCATCTGTACAAATGGGCCGGCAAAGTGTACATTGATAGGGCCTCACAAACAGGTGGCAAGGCTTGCCATCTCTCCTGGGTTATTCTGGCATAACAATCCATTTGGTAGATTATGACAGTGGTCTCAAACTGAAATGGCATGTAGCTATATCTCCAGTAGCATCCTTTCACCAAGATCCCAGAAGCAGTGGAAGTGACGTCAGATGCCCTTTGATTCCCCAAGTGATAGCAAATGAAGTGACGTCAAATGAACTTTGAACTGGGTGAATACGTGTGAAGGGACTGCAGGTCTATGAGAAATCTAAAACCAACAAGTAGCTTCACAATCTCAAGGAATCAGATAAAAGAGAAGTGTACACATTAGGAGGACGAGCACAGAGGTTGCTGTGGCAACGCCTGGCGTTCCCTAAAAGAAGCTGCTTATTATGATACAGATATGTACAGGAAGCCAACATCAAAAAGGAACATGCTCAACTGTTAAAACGAGACAATTTACAATTTTAGTGCAATTAAATGATTTCCTGTTTTTTAATGACTGCTTTTGCAAAAAAATACTGCCGTCGCTCTTTACCGCCACACACCCCTCAAGATATCTGTTTTTTGCCTCTGGTTGCGCAGCTGTCAGTAAAGGTTGAGGTGGCTCTAGAGAGTCACAGACATAAAGACAGTCTGTAGCTCATCACCGAAAGATAAGAATCTAGGACAGGGTTTGCAATTGAGGGGCGATGGGAGCTATTTAGCTCCTGCTTGTAGCCTAGTAGAGCCTGGGTAGCTTAGCACCAACAGCTTCCAGGAGTTACTTTTCGCTCCCCAGAGCAACTGATGCTGAGCTAACACAACTATGTGAATTTAACTCTGTGTGCCTAGGACTATAAATACACATTAGGACACCACTATACAACCTTTAAATCTTTAGGGTGATAAATAATGGACAGAATGATATATTTGCATCTTATGCTGACATTAGTTTTTTTTTTTTTTAAATAATTGTATTAATTTATTTCAACAAATAATACAAACCAAACCAACAGTGCAAATAATAATCAAATATACATGTCTGCGTCAAAGTCCACTGTTGCACCCATCCCCCCCCCCCACCGAGCCTACTCCCCCACATTTTCCGTTACTACATCCTGCAGTAGGGATTCCTCTCCAACGTTATTTGTTGAATCTCGGTCGCTTGACTCTTCATGCGTGGGCCTAAAGAGTTCAGCTATCAGTTGCCTCCAAACTAGTAAGGTTCCAGCCTCTTCCTTCTCCCCACCTTTACACGCTTCCTGCCACACCATAGTTTCTGCCTCTGCCCATTTTTGTAGATCATTCCAAGTGTCCAGTCTTGGACTATAACATGCCTTCCATCCCGTAGCAATTCTTCTCTTTGATAGAACATACGCTAGATCTTTCAGTTTGCTCACATGCTTAAGTTTACGTGGTCTGGGAAACCCTCCTATCATGCAAGCCCATGCTGTATCCACCCCAATTTTGATCCCTTTTTCATCCATCTTCTGTGCTATTTCTCCCCAGAATCGTTCTATTATTGGACATGACCAAAACATGTGCACCATTCCCACATTTTCTTCATTACATTTGGGGCATGATTGACGTCCTGCATTTTTTAAATTTGGCTATTCTTTGGGGTGTCATATACGCCCTGTGAGTTATATATAATTGTGTCTGTTGTAACCTGGCGTTTCTCAACACTTTTTGGTGATATCCTTGAGCCCGCTCCCACATCCCATCACTCATCGGGGCCCCTACTTCTTCCTCCCAGTCCAGTCTAAGTTGCACCACCTATTTCCCCTCTTTGGTCATTATCATCTCATATAATCTGGATACTTCATGTCCTCCCTCTGCTATGTCATATATCGTGTCTATGGTGGCGTCCGGTTCCTCTACTAGTACCACTTCAGACCAGGTCTCTTTGATTCGCTGCACCACCCCATGATAAGAAATATACTGCCCCACATGCAACCCCGTTTCCTCTACCAGCCCCTCAAAATCCTGTATATTCCACACCTGCCACACATCCCTCATTGTTGCTATCCCAACCGGTTCCCAGTGCTTTCTAATCATTCGCCTTAGTTGCTTTTCTTTTCCTGCCACAGCGACCAGTGGGATCTGCAAGGAGCACAGGGATGGATTTTCCATTAACTGACAGGCTCTTCGCCAAATCTCCCACCCGAGCTCATCATCCTCGGGCGTCCTTCCATCTCTGACTTGGGCAACCATATCACCTCTCTTAAGAAGAATGGGACGCAGTCCTTTTGGAACAATCTAGATTCTAAAGTCGGCTCCTCAGAGAGCCATTTAGCTACATATTGTAGTTGGCTTGCTATATAGTAGGTTTTGTAGTTTGGTAGTTTAATGCCCCCTTTCTCATATGAATTTTGTAGCTTCCATAGAGCCACCCTGTTCCTCGTCCCGTGCCATAGGAATTCTCTACATACGCTGTCTAACCTGGCAAATAATTTTCTGGATATCAAGTATGGGATGTTCGCGAAGTAGTGCAACAGTCTGGGCAATACCACCATTTTAAGTATTGCCCCCCATCCCATCATTGCCAAGGGTAGCTTCACCCAAAACTTCATACTATTCTCTATTTTCTTAACTGTTTCCTCCGTATTGTGTTTATGCTCTGCTTCTACCTTATGATATATATCTAACCCAAGATATCTGAATGTGTTGACCTCACATGGTATCTGCAGGGTCGGCAACTGCTCTAACGGGATCCCTCTGTACCTGCCCAGTGGAAATACACAGGAATTTCCGGGGTTCACAGCTATGTCAGAGAGCTTCTCAAATCGCTCCATCACTTTTAATATGTATTGGAGGTTCTCTTCCGGATAGCATAAGTACAACAACATATCATCAGCATACAATGAAATTAGATGCGGTTCCCCTTCTATGGTGATGCCTATTATGTCATACTGCTGCCTCAGGTATATTGCCAGGGGCTCTAGGGCCAGAATATACACAATGGGGGACCATGGGCATCCCTGCCTAGTACCTCTAATCAGTTGCCATCTCTCTGATACTATAGCTCCTGTCTTAACTCTGGCTAGTGGTGCGCTGTATAATAGCTTAGCCCATTTGAGATATCCTGGTCCTATGCCATAATTGGCAAGGGCTGCAAGTAGCCAGGGCCATCTGACCGAGTCAAACGCCATCTCAGCCGCGTCTCCGTTCGCATATTCAATGACTCGGTGAAGACGCCTGAGGTTGTTTGATATATTCCTATTGGAGACATTGCCAGTCTGATCGGGGTGTATTAGCTTGTTGATGACCCTCCTCAGTCTGTTTACCAAGACCGCCGTTAATATTTTACTGTCCTGATTTAACATTGACAAGGGCCTGTAAGAGCCGCAGTCTCGGCCAGGCCTATTAGGTTTGGGAAGTGGCATAATAACCACTACTCACAGGGACTCTGGTAGTTTCCCTACCTCATATGTGTCGTTGAGCATCTCTAAGAGCGGGGGGTGTACCTCATTTTTTTACGTTTTATAGAATTCGCTTGGGAGTCCATCAGTCCCCAGGGTCTTACTGGTGGGTAGCTGCCTCACTACCTCCTCCAGTTCCTGTAGGGTAATTGGTGCATCTAGCTCCTCTCTTCTGCACTAATCTGTGGTAATCCAATATCTCCTAACGTTTTTCCTATTTCTTTGCTGTTGCTTCCTTCCTCGTCTCCGTACAGGAGCCTATAATAATTTAAAAACTCCTGATTAACCCCCTCTTGAGTATCTACTATGCTCCCATCATCCTTCGCTATCGTTCTGATCGTGGGTATAGGGGTCTCGTTTTTATATAGCCATGCCAGAACTCTCCCTGGTTTATCCCCTCCTGCATGCTGTCTCTCTATATACTTTTTGTAGTTGAGGTTGCATAATCTTTCCCAGTATCTCGCACATTTCTGTTGCAATTCAAGTACTACTTCAGTGTCTTCTTTGGTATTACCTCCCCTTTTTAACGCTATTTCTAGCTTTGTTTCCGCTTCTTGCAGTTCGGTCAAGTTCCCACCTTGTAATCCTTTAGACTTAGCTATGGCTATCCCCCTCACCAACACCTTAAAGGCTTCCCAGAGTGTGCCCGCTGTGTCTACGCTGCCAGTGTTTATCTCAAAATAACGTATTATTTCCTCTCGCATGTCCTCCCTAAATACATTGGGCCTCATTACACGGATGGCGGTAAGGATTTACCGGTACCGGTAAACTACGAGGTCCCTTTGCGGGTTGGGGAATTTAACAGCTGCTTTTTGCAGGCGTTAAAAACCAACCCGCAAAGGGACCAGAGAGCTAATTACAGTACCGCAATTTGCAGTACGGTAATTAGCGCCTTCCCCATTCCCATAGAGCCCTATGGGGCAAGAATTGGAATGGGGAAGGGCAATGGTGGAAGGGGGAATTACTGCCCCGCCAACCTTGGAATAGGGCGGTAATTCCCCTTTCCACCAAGGCGGTGCCGGTATTTTACCGACATGAACCATGGCACTAATAGCGCCATGGTTCACCGCCATCCGTGTGATGAGGCCCATTGTCTTTCAACGCCTCTGCTCGCAGGCGCCATGTCGGTATCCTTGCTTTTAGGGGCCGGTATTTCCATACTAGCATCAGCGGTGAGTGGTCGGAAAGGACCCTCGCCTTGTACTCTGCTTGTGCTATTTCTATCATTAGTTCATGTGTAACAAACACACAGTCTAGCCTAGTATGTAGGTTCTGAGGGTCTGCATATTCTGAATACTGTCTGTCCTGCGGGTGGCGTAATCTCCATGCGCCATCCAACCCAAAATCCGCTCATAGTGATTGCAATGTCCTCACAGCTGGGGTGGGTCTGTTTATGTTGGTGTCCGATCTATCTATTTTTGAGTCAGTACACAATTGAAGTCTCCCCCCGGATCACTGCCCCCCCACGCTCCCACTGAGTTTGGCATATAGGGTTCTGAAGTATGCCGCCGTGTCCTGATTTGTGTTTACGATACATATCTCTCTGTTCTCCACCAGCCCCTTCATTACCACCATCCTCCCATCTGGCTCCGCTGTAGATTGCAATAGCTGGAATGGGACATGCGGTGCCACCCAAATAATTACCCCTCTGCCATTGGCTGAATTTGATGCCCCCACAACAGTCCCCCTCCACTTCTTCCGTATCACTTCCAGCTTCTCCTGCATTGAATGAGTCTCGTGTAGCAAGGCTATGTCAATTTTCTGCCTGCGCAGGTACATCATAACCTTATTTCTTTTCAAATAGCTTTTGAGCCCCCTAACGTTCCAAGTAACTATTTTAAGGTCTCCCATGACTTATATCGTTTTTTTGGGGTGTAGGCTCGCACCCCAACTGTTTCCCAAACTTCCCCCCCTCCCCAACTCTCCCCAACTTCAAACACCTCAACATCCCCAACTCCAAATTTCCCCTGCAATACCTCCCACCCCCATTCTTCCACAACTGTTGCCCAGCTTCATCCCTGGATCTCAGGTACCCCGGAATCTAGCCTTTTTCCAGCAAATGCCTTCTTCGCTGCCCGTCATGCATTTCACAAGTTATATTCTAGTCCAACATGTCCAATTGTCATTTGGTTAACCTCTCCCGGCACTATTCTGTTTCCCAATTCTGTTACCTCTTTACTGGCTCCCTCCTCCCTCCAGCCACCCTACATGGCATTATAGTCACTTATCGTGTTTTTGCTGATCTTGCTCCACGTCTTGTTCTGGACAGCTATTGGCGTCCAGCCATGTTGCCACCTCTGCTGGGGTATCAAAAAACAACACTTTGCCTTTGTGGAAAATGTTGAGGTTTGCGGGGTATAGTAGCATGTATTTGTATCCAGCTGCACGTAGTCTCTTCTTGATCGCCACGTAGCTATACCGCTGTCTCTGCACTTGCATGGTGTAATCGGGATATGCAGTGATGATCGCGGATCCTCTTTTTATCGTCCCTCCTTTCCGGAAGAATTCCAATATCTTCTCTCGGTCTCTGCAGTTCAAAATTTTTGCTATAATTGCTCTCGGAAGGGCCCCAGGTTCCGGTCTCCTCATCAGCACCCTTTGTGTGCACTCGATTGCAAACCCCTGGGAGAGCTCACCAGCTCCTATCTCCTGCAATATCATGTTTTCCACATAGTTTGTGGGATCTTGCCCTTCCTCCCCCTCTGGGAGCCCGACCACCCGTACGATGTTGCGCCTCGCCCGTCCTTCCACCTCCTCTGCTCGATTCTCCAAGTTAGCCACTTGCTGCTTCAATATGTGGACTTCTTTGGCATTATTCGCGCTAGTGTCCGTGTTAATCTTCACCAAACTTTCTAGGCCACTCGTTCGCTCTGCCAGGGCCCTCACGTCCTGTCTCAACAGGTTGACCTCAATTCCCACTGCATCTATTTTGTTCTCCAGTGCAGTTCTCATGTCTGCCATCGCTGCCCCCCATGAGGTTCTCATTTCTGTTATGGCCGTTAGGATTGCGCTATCCTCCCAAGGAGTGGCCACATCTGTTGTTGGGGTGTTGGGAGATTGTTGTGACTTTGCAAAGATGTCCATCGTGGGCTGATTGCTTTTGACTTTTCCGCTCCTCACAGACATTGCTCCGCTCTGTTCCTGCCCTAGGGCCTGTCCTCGCCGGGGCTGACTGCTACAATTTATCATATGTTTGCATCCGATGATATGAGTTGCAATGCCCCCAGTGATTGTTGTCCCAGGCCGTATCTCAGCGCTTTGTCTACTGCCTAGGAGTTCTCCGTCCTTGCCAATCTCTTGGGGGGAGGGGTCACACGGCCGTCCACACCTGACACCCAGCAATTCTCACTCCACTCCTTACTTGTCGGCTTATCCCTGAGCCTCTGTGTGAGTGCAGGCAGCCCCGCGCATCGATCGTTGTGCTGTGTCACCCCTTGCTCTTTGCACTCAGGTTTGACTGTCGCCTGTTGCTGTCCGTGTGCAGGGTTCCTTGTAGTCTTTGTTCCAGCTTTGCGCATCTCATCGCGCACGGCCGTGTCGTGTAGTCTCCAGCGGTCTCCTCTCACCACTGAGCACCGCACCTTCCGTCTTCTTTTGTTTGCTGGCCAGTGTGGATATGCTTATATTATCACGGCGCACATCTTCTTTCATTTGCTGGTATATCGTACTTCATTTGGCAGTCCGTTCCGCTTTCTCTCTTTACATCCTCACGGGTCCCTTTGTCTCGAGTACGCCGCCATCTTGTATTTATTGTTGCCGCTCTTGGTCCGTGCAACAAAGTTTCAAATCTTGCGCTCGCCTGGTCGATTTACTCACAGATACTTGCTTATTATTACAGACGCCTTCATGCACCTATGGTTCTATTTTAATGAAGTGATCTGCTGTCAGGCAGCTCACACTTCTCAGGATCGATTGCCGGATCACGGAGCTCAGTAGAGATGCAGCCTGCTCCATGGCTACCAAGCCATGCACCCTGCTGACATTAGTTTTGGGGAATTCTCTTTACTGGCTCCTCAGTGGTAGCTGCTGGTCACTGGTTAATGAGGGATACCCATGAGCCACTTTTAACTCCTACTTATCCAATCAGAATTTTGAACCCTGTAGGAGTGTGGCTGGATTCCTCTCTCTCATTGGAGAACCAGATTTCTCAAGTTTCCAGGGTTTGCTTTTTTCATCTGCACACTTTGAAACGTCTGCTGGATTCTTTTTACTTTGCACATAAAATCCAATTTATGAAAGCTTTCATATCTAATAGGTGTGACCTTTGCAATGCATTATATTTTGGCCTCCTGAAGAAGGCTGTATGTAAACCTCAAAGAATACAAAATGCTGCGGCACGGATGTTGGTGAAAGCAGGACGGAGACAGCACATATCTACGGTCTTGCGAACACTCCATTGGCTCCCAGTGGAGAAACAATAAAGTTTAAGATACTGTGGGCGTCATCACGAGTTGGGCAGTAGTCCTTTGCATTGTGGTTTTCGAGGCATAATTACTACGCGGTAATACCCCTGGCAGTAATTGCACGGAAAATTCCCAATTTAGTCCATTGGACCCAATCGGGAATGGGGAATGAAGTTTACCGGCCAACCCGCACTCCAGCGGTAATACCGCCGGACGGGTGGCCAGTAAATGCAAATAAAGCTGGATGGTATCCCAGTCGGGATACCGCCCAACTCATGATGAGGCCCTGTACATGGTCTATCGAGGTTTACATGATCAAAACGCTAATTTTATCTGTACTAAACTTTATCCCTATGTCCCCGGGAGATATCTGCGTTCAGCCTCCACCAATCTCTTGTTGTGCCCAAATTTAGATGGGTGAAATTGCGAGGCCGATCGTTTGCTGTTCAGCCTGCCATCCTATGGAACTCACTCCCGATTGAGCTATCGGGGATTGAGAACTTGTTGGACTTTCACCATGAAGTAAAGACCTTCCTGTTTCCACCATGAGTATGAGGGCTGTGAGGGTGTACGGGAATGGGTCTCTGTTGTTACTTTTTGTGGTCACTCTGTACCCACTTCCTTAGCACCTTGATGCCTCCATGTGAGGTGATTGCACTTAATAATTCTTGGACCATACCATAACTACCAGAGACAGAGAGCAAAAGAGAGGGATAGATGGAGAGACAGAGAGAGGAGACACAGAAAGAGAGATGGAGAGAGGGAGTGACTGACAGAGAGAGATGACAGACAGACAGAGAGTTGGAGAGAGGGAGAGAGGTGGGGAGAGAGACAGGAGAGAGATGGCATGTGAGGAGGGTCACACGGCTTGTGTGTGTTGTTTGGGAATTTACCCGTCCATTGACTGCCTGTGGCCATGCTAATTCCTGTGGCCATTCCCACCCACTTCTTTCCCCTCCCCACCCAAAATACTTCCCCCTAAGATTGCTTTGACCTCGCTCTATCACGTAGTCAAATCATGCTTCAGCTTGACATTGTTTTTTTTTCCGCAGTCTGCTGAGGGTTAATGGCTTAAATGCTGCTGTAAATGGCTACTGTGCAATAAAAAGGCCTCAACCAAGTGTGCCTTCAGCCACTTGGTTTATATCTGTCACTTGCACTGAAGTCCTGCTAAAAGCAAACGATGTCAAAGCTGTGCACTCAGCCCCTTTCTCCTTCTGAGGCTTACAAAGTGCCAACCATTGAGTTTGGTAGAAATAAACATCTGTGGTCAATGCCAAGATGCCCATCGGGTGAAGGCACATTCTGCTAATACAGAGGTTAGGCTATAGAGTCACTGACTGGTGTTTAGGGATAAACAACCTCATGGTTTTGGAAACATGATCATGGTGGACAGTTGTGTAGTACCAACTTGATGACTTAGTAACGTGCCATCGCCCATGAAATCGAGCTGCCATCGAGCTCCCTTATTTCGACTTCTCAAAATAGCTGTGGGGCAGCATGGACTGGACTCCCCAAATGTGAATTTTCATGTTAGAGAATGACTGGCTTGCCCAAATGGAATTGTCAAATCCCTAACTTAGGAATCATACCAAGTCTATTTTGGCTCCTAGTATACAGTCAAGTGTGGCGATTAGTTTGGATATTGATGGGGCGGAGATCAAGCCAACTGCTGAAAAAGCTTTCACCACCTTGTGTTTCTGACCCTAATTAATGCTGTTGAATTTCTGAAACTATATGTTTAGGATGGTGATGCCTTGACGGGGTGGTATATCAGAGAGAACTGAAGCAAAACTGTCACAGCATATCTTCTTTCACACATCGACATTCCCACACCATTCTTCCCACTCCGTATCAGCAGTAACCAGTAGACTTGATGTTATAGCATCCTATTACTTTATCAGGGTTTCCACTGACAGATCATTAAAGTGTGTCTACCACGGCCTTAAGCCCTGCAAAGCCCATTGTCGCAGGGTAATTCCTCTATCAACATGAAACTTACTAATAATGACACTTCTTGGCGCTTGCAATCACGTAGTATGAATGATAGATGCACTCATTACTCCAGGCCCAGAGTCCTTCTGGGAGTGCTTGATGACCAGACTCTGTTAAGCCATTGCATTGCTTCTAGCACTTCTGTAAATGGCTGACAGCATTGCTGACCTTAGAAACAAGAAGGTTCCCTTTTAGGGAACTCCCGTCCCCTGCACACTGGCCCAAAACAAAGCCACACTTTTTATAAGAGGTGGCAAGTGGCTCCTCAAGAGGGACGAGATTTGCTACGTCACAGTTTGATAAAGATTTTTTTGTGTGATAAAACCATTTTTTCAAGTTCATTTCAACTGTAACAATTAATACAAGTAACCATTCGCTTGTTCATACATTTAGGCATTTAATATACATATGGCCCGACGCGTTTCGAGTCAACTCTTCATCAGGGGCGTGTAATTGCAAGTTTTCTACAAAAAAAATTCAAACAGAAATCAACAAGTCATTTTGTTTGTAACAATATACAATTCATAAAGAATACTAGTAGTAGTTCATCTAAATGTCTTCATACATGTACAATAATTGACTTGATGGACATAGTACGATCTGTAACCTCTAAATAATAATGAGTCCTTAATCTGTAAAGGTTTCTCCAGCGTATTTCTACACCTATTGTAGCTGGTACTAGTAAATAGCCTTGTTTTTAAGTTGATTCTATGACTAATAGTTATCTAAGTTACTCATGAGTTCCTAAACGTTTATTTACAGAATATGTAAAGAGAAGAAATATTCTGACCTTCACACACATTGCTCCATAATCTTTAGTTTGATTCCAAAACAGAATTAGATATGCAATCTTCTCACTTAGATCTGTATGAAAGAGTTTACAATGTAATAACTGACACTACTCATGATAAAAAAGGCTAATTCGTACAAAGAGTCTAACCACCAAACTCTTAAGCAATGGTTTCTTGTCCAAGTTGAGAGCTATGAGGTAGGACCTCTGCCCCATGCGCCCGGGTGTGCGTACAGCGCATCTGTGAATGTAAGGGGTAGGAATAGTAAATAAGTGGGCTCCTAATTATTCATGGAAAGCACTAAATTCTGAAAGATTAGAATATTGGAGAGCGTTCTAACAACATTCAAGAATTACTCACAATCTTGGGAGTCTGTGATATCACAGCCAATAGCTGTATGGGTTGCAGGGAGTGCGCATAGTGCATCTGTAAAAGGAATGGAGGTGTTGTATAAGTAGGGTGGCCAACTGTCCCGTATTTTGCGGGATTGTCCCGTAATTGGGTACTCTGTCCCGCAGTTTGCAGAGTGGCTGTGTGGGACATAGGTTGTCCCGACTTGCTTTGTTCCTTTGGATGTGACTCTCAGGAGACAGCAAGTCGGCACAACCTGCGTCCAGCACAGCCACTCTGCAAACTTAAGTGGCCATCTGCACACAACGGCACTGCCACCTGCTGCTTTCTTTTTCTGGGCTTATTCACTGCCCTGGCTCCTTTTGAGCCTGCAGTTTGAGCTGCTAATGCTCTGGCACCTTCCTTCTTTCCAATACTACTGCTTTGTTCCAGGGGTCGTGATGGTCATGTTTGTAGTTAAAAAACGTGACCATTACCTTCCAAGGGCAAACCATTTGCATTGCAATTAAGCCAGGTGTTAAGAGCCATTAACAAATTTAAATTGCAAATGGGGCAGGCCAAACGTGAATGACACTGAGACGTCATCCCCGCCTTGTGGGCAAGTTTCCTGCAAAAGGATATCAAAAAGTTGGCCACCCTATGTATAAACCATGGTCTTCGAACAGATATAAGGACACCCCTAATAGATTAGAGCTCGAGGAGAGTGTTCTATCAGAGTTAAGCCGGTACCTACATGCTGTTGAATTCGAGCTGAGCAAGGTACTGAAAGGTACTGTGTTCTAGTGTCCGCGCTGCATACTTTTTTGACATCTAAAATTGCCGCTGTATAAAGTGACGTGTAATCGTGACGTCATTACGTGATTACGTATGTGACATCATATGTAAACACTTGTTTTTTTCTTGTCTTAAACTTTACTGGTAATTAATACGCGCTTCACAAAACATGCGCAAATAGCGTTCAGTATGTGAATTTACTTAGTAAAATGTCTTTGCTACTGCGAGCCACCAGATTGAGGATGTTATCCTGACTTTTCTGCCACTTCAACATGTTGCGTGTTAGGTGTGTGCGGCAAAGTCTTAAAAAAATGATTCATTGAGAAAGATGTGGTTTGAAGCTGTGAGTTTTTATTCTAAAGGGAGGGAGTTTTTCCTATCAAATAAATGAATCCCAAAAAAATGGGTGACATATCAAACATCAGATCGAGAATTATTCATTGTCTAAGAATGCATTGGAAATAGCATGACGGTTAATGCAACAAGTTATAACACTTCTTAAGTATGGTTGATATTTTTGCATACGTTTTTAAATCTTGAATTGATGTATTGAATTGTGTTTTCCAAATAAAATTTAATCTTTTTTTTACCAGTTGTGACTTGGTACCTATTTGGTCCATGGGCCAAGTCTTCTGGACCTAGGAGGAGACAGTGGTTGGACGCTTGGATCCTTTAGTTGATGTATGTCCATTGTTGTTCGGTAGGAGCTGGATCTTAGTGTCTTTAAATTGGCTCCCCCAGTCTCTTTTTGTTATTTAGTGATACAATGTCTGTACATACCATGGGTCCTCAACCACCACTAGGTATTTTCTAGCAACGAGTGGTGAGGATAACCAATGGGCTGGAAGACCCTAGTTCACTCCTAACCAGATAATTACCAAGGCACAACTATTTGGCCATAATATCACCTGAATACCTGAATGTGGATAAATGGCTTACATAAGGACATTACTTACAGTTAGGCGGAAAAGCCAGAGCCTCTAGCAACTCCCCTCCGGTGTCCACTTGTATCAAACATTCTAATAAAAGATGGAAAGGATTGGGTATCCATGTTGGCTAAAGCTACCATGGTTGTACTGTCTCACCAGAGATTAATCTGATTAGCCAACCTAAATTTAGGTTAAAGAATCTAAAGGTCATGTTGACAGGTAATAACTATTAAGGCAGTGATTTGATCTAAAGTTTGCCAGATACTTGTTTCAGCGAATGTAGTCCAGTGACCTGTCTCAATCGAGTTCACATTCTTATCGTGTAAGACAGCTATTAACATAAAACACACTTTAGTAGTAGCTAGGTTTGTAACCTTGATGTCACAAAGGTGAGCTTGGCTGCCTCTGCAGGAGTTCACATTCTGTCAAACCTCTCAGTGAGGTGACCTTGATCTGCACCTAGCTGACGTTACCGGCGGATGCCAGCCTATGTGCCCTGAAAGGCATGGGCAGTGGCGAAGATCTCAGGGCCTCACACCCTTCAGTGCACACATGCGATCATTCACTGAGTTCAATATGTAGAGACCGGGCCAAAATTGAGCCCGGGGATCATGAAGCAAATAATTGGTCTCTTTCCCACAGTTTAATCGCAGTGAAACTAGAGATTGATCAAATGAGGGAGCAGTGTATGTTCCTCAATGTACATATGCCCCAAAGATATTTAGTACGTTGTCCTGATCCTCTGGTACGAAATTTTAGATTATTAATGCGCACCAATCAACTTCCGGTGAAGTCTACCTTTGGTTCTCAATGGAAGATTCCTGAAAAAGAGAGATAATGTCATATGTGTTTGGATACGGACGAATGTGAGACTGTTAGGCATGTACTAACCTCATGTACTGAAAGACCAAATCACTACTTGTTGAATGATGGTCGTTTAGTCCATAACATGAGTTATATTCAGTCGGAGGAATTTTGGAGATGGTGCCTGAATGTACAATCTGAGGCAGTCTATATAGCGTTATATAGAGTACGGAAAACATTTCTGCCTAGAAATAATGGAAATAATGAAAATGACAATGATAAATTAGTGACGACATGAGATAACCATGATTCAAGGTAATTATAATTTTATTGTATTGTATTTTATATTTACACATTGCACCTTTGTATTATAGTATGAATGAGTATTTACAGGCCGATTCATGGAATTAATGTGCGCTGAAAATATCGGCGCAAGCGTGCGAAAACGTGCGATTCGCAGTGATAGAGCAAAAATCGCAGTGCAAGTGCGAATATCGCAGGGAAACCAGCGCACATCTATTCATGGAAGTCCGTGCGCGAGAAAAATCTGGGATGTGCGCTGAAAAAGTGTGCGGCGCACGTCGGCGCACAAGTCATCTAACGGCATGCGCGAAGGCCACAGCGAAAGCGCACATAGCGCTGCACACATAACAAAAGTAGGCGGAACACGGGGCGTGACACGCGGAATGGGGAACAACTCGTGAAAATGTGGGCGTCACGGGGAAGTACAGGAGGCAAGTGCGCGGAACGCCCACGCACTAGCCTACAACACGTATTCATGGAATCGAATAGGGCAAAACAGCGCACGGGCAAAGACGCGCACAGGTCTAAACACGTCCGCCAGACGAAGGCAGGCGGTCGCGTCCCTGCGCATGAAAAAAATGTGCGCCAAAATGTGTGACCACAAAAAGCATGTATATAGAGCTATGTAGAATGTCCCATACTGTGGGCCTCTAGGACAAATGACGTGCAAAGGGGTACGAGACAAACACGGACACCCGCTGTGTGAAAAATAGCGTGTATTTCGGGGGTGCGCGGGAAGTCCAACATGCTATTTGCCCTGGGGGAGCGGGGTACGTGTATTTCAGGGGTTCGCATGAAGTTTCACACGCGATAGGCCTTGGGCGAGCGGGGTACGTGTAAATCTGGGGTTCGCGGGAAGTTTCACACGTGATAGGCCTGGGTACGTGTATTTCAGGGGTGCGCGGGAAGTCTCACACGCGATTGGCCTGGGTACGTGTATTTCAGGGGTGCGTGTGAAGTTTCACACGCGATTGGCCTGGGTACGTGTATTTCAGGGGTTCGCATGAAGTTTCACACGCGATTGGCCTGGGTACGTGTATTTCAGGGGTGCGTGTGAAGTTTCACACACGATTGGCCTGGGTACGTGTATTTCAGGGGTGCGCGTGAAGTTTCACACGCGATTGGCCTGGGTACGCGCTGAGGGCCTTTCCTCGAATTACACGCTGATGTGCAAGAATTTCATGTGCCAAATCACTCCGTATCAAGCTAGTTGCACGAAAACACACGGAAGACCATGCTCCTGCCCAAAAGGCTGAATTACTGCCCCCCAGAGCCCCGACCAGCCTCCCACGAGCCATCTGCTGCTGCCTGCCTGCCTGCCTGCTGCCATCGTGCCCTGCCATTTTGTGCCTGCACATCTGCCAGCTGCAGGGGTCCAGTTGCTGTGTCCATCCCTGCTGGAACAGAAGACTCCCAACTGGTATACCATCGCTCCACAGCCCAGCCCCAGGACCCAGTTGCCCACCCACGCCTGCCTCTGGGGTCGCCATGTCGGGGCAAACACCATCTGAGACCACTGGCCAGAGGGCCAGAGGGCCACCAGCTTCAGTCATAAGGAAGCTGGTGTCCTGGTAGAGCTCGTCCTGGGGCATTATGATGCCCTCTTCGGATCATCACGCACCAACAAGGAAGGACGGGACAGGATCTGGGACGACTTTGTGGTTGCCATCAATGCGGAGGGGGTGGGAACCCGCAACATCAAGCAAGTCAAGAAGCGCTGGGAGGACTTGAGGTCCAGGTCCCTCTTAAAGGCCTGGCGCCTCGTAGAGGGGGGCTGGGGCCGAAAGAGTACCATCCAGCTGAGGGTCCAGGAACATGTACGCCCAGTGCTCCACGCCTAGATTCTTGAGAGGCAGACCCGTCTGGAGTTGAGCGGTAAGTGGCCAAGCATTGCTGTGTGAGACAGGGCATGTTGCAGTGTGCTGGTTATCTGATTCTTGCCTGTATGTGTGACATACAAGTCCAACATGCTATTTGCCCTGGGGGAGCGGGGTACGTGTATTTCAGGGGTTCGCATGAAGTTTCACACGCGATAGGCCTTGGGCGAGCGGGGTACGTGTAAATCTGGGGTTCGCGGGAAGTTTCACACGTGATAGGCCTGGGTACGTGTATTTCAGGGGTGCGCGGGAAGTCTCACACGCGATTGGCCTGGGTACGTGTATTTCAGGGGTGCGTGTGAAGTTTCACACGCGATTGGCCTGGGTACGTGTATTTCAGGGGTTCGCATGAAGTTTCACACGCGATTGGCCTGGGTACGTGTATTTCAGGGGTGCGTGTGAAGTTTCACACACGATTGGCCTGGGTACGTGTATTTCAGGGGTGCGCGTGAAGTTTCACACGCGATTGGCCTGGGTACGCGCTGAGGGCCTTTCCTCGAATTACACGCTGATGTGCAAGAATTTCATGTGCCAAATCACTCCGTATCAAGCTAGCTGCACGAAAACACACGGAAGACCATGCTCCTGCCCAAAAGGCTGAATTACTGCCCCCCAGAGCCCCGACCAGCCTCCCACGAGCCATCTGCTGCTGCCTGCCTGCCTGCCTGCTGCCATCGTGCCCTGCCATTTTGTGCCTGCACATCTGCCATCTGCAGGGGTCCAGTTGCTGTGTCCATCCCTGCTGGAACAGAAGACTCCCAACTGGTATACCATCGCTCCACAGCCCAGCCCCAGGACCCAGTTGCCCACCCACGCCTGCCTCTGGGGTCGCCATGTCGGGGCAAACACCATCTGAGACCACTGGCCAGAGGGCCAGAGGGCCACCCGCTTCAGTCATAAGGAAGCTGGTGTCCTGGTAGAGCTCGTCCTGGGGCATTATGATGCCCTCTTCGGATCATCACGCACCAACAAGGAAGGACGGGACAGGATCTGGGACGACTTTGTGGTTGCCATCAATGCGGAGGGGGTGGGAACCCGCAACATCAAGCAAGTCAAGAAGCGCTGGGAGGACTTGAGGTCCAGGTCCCTCTTAAAGGCCTGGCACCTCGTAGAGGGGGGCTGGGGCCGAAAGAGTACCATCCAGCTGAGGGTCCAGGAACATGTACGCCCAGTGCTCCACGCCTAGATTCTTGAGAGGCAGACCCGTCTGGAGTTGAGCGGTAAGTGGCCAAGCATTGCTGTGTGAGACAGGGCATGTTGCAGTGTGCTGGTTATCTGATACTTGCCTGTATGTGTGACATAGGCCATGTACGTATGTGTGTGTTCATGGACATCATGGTCATGCATGTGAGACCAGTAATGTGTGAACCACATGGTTGGTGCATGTGTTTAAATGTAACATGGGGAGCTCTATGCGGAATGGACACATGAGAGCATGCCAGTCTCTGTTTCTGGACATGGGTGGGGGTGAGGGATGGGTGCTGATGCCATGTACATGTATGGTGTCCATGTCTGTGTGTCTGACCTGCGTGTCTGTGACTTGTGAATGCCATGGATGCATGACACATGTCTGTGAGAATGTTCAGATTCACTGATGCAGCCTAGTCATCCTTGTATCCACTGTGTCTGGGGTGTACAAGGCCAGATGGATGAAACTACGGTGAAGTGTGTGCATGTGATAGGCATGACCCATGATGCATGTGAGTTTCTAACCAACATTGTATGTTTCAAGAGTCCCTTGGACATGTATGCTAATGTCCATAACATGCGCCATGCCTGTTACTGCATGTGTTTTGCCTCCACTGACCCATGTGTTGTGGAGGGACATGATGGAAGTGATGTTTGACAGTACCACTCATTTGCTATTACTTCCTGTCTAGGGGAGCATTGTACAGTACCCTGATGCTTGTGTTCTATGTCTCCCTCTACACAGCGGCAAGTGAAGAAGAGGGCGGAGACGGCGCTGTGGAGCAAAGTGGCAGGAATGCCCCCACGGCTGCAGCGGAAGGGGTGGGTGAGCCCCCACAGCGGCTTGCAACGGCAGAAGACGGTGTGGAGCTATCCAGGTTGGTGGTTCCCACAGAGGAGGAGGAGGCTGCTACTGAGCTACACATGGGGCCTGGTGGGGGTGGTACCATTGGTGCAAGTGGTGCAGTCCAGGGGCAGGGGCAGGAGGGCACAGGTCGCCATGGAGGGGCCTGTGCATGTCACTGTCCCTGACACTGTGACTGCACCACCATGCACCAGCAGGGATGCCCCATCCCAGGCCCGTCCGCAAGTAGGGCGGGTGTCCATGTCATCTGACACTCCTCTACCTGCGGACGAGGGGACCCCTGGCCGTATGGAGAAGGTCCTGTTTGGTGTCGCGTTGCGCACGGGTGTCATTCGTGATGACGTGCGTGCTTTCCGGGGGAAGCACGCACGTCATCACGAAGAGCAGCGTTCCAACGTGGCCCAGTTGGGAGTGGCCATGGTCGGGGGTTTCATACATGTGTCAGCCACTCTGGCAACCCTCCCCTCCTCTGTGGAGGCTATGTGCCAGTCGTTCTCCATGCCGGCTTCCGGCCCAGATGCCACCAGGGCCCCCTGTGGACCTTCCCCGACCAACGCAGCCAGCTCGGTGGGGCTCCCATCCCTGCCACAGTCGAGAGTCGGAGGTCCAGCAGGGGTGGACACACCAGCAACTGGACCCCAGCAGATGGAGGATGTGCCGGCATCATTGGGCAGGGCACGTGCACGACGGCGTCGGTGGATTCCATCAGCCTGGATGCTGTCGTGCTGGCAGAGGCAGTTGCGTCGGAGGCAGCGGCAAGCTCGACGTGGGAGGCATCATGGCTCGGGGCCATCTACATCAGAGGGGCAGGCATCGGCCGGAGGGCAGGAGAACCCTGGAATGGGAGTGTCTTCCGTGTGGCAGCGGTTGGGCCAGCAGATAGGTGCGGAGCGGCGGCGGGCGGAGGAGGAACGGCTCACAATGGTCAGGGCGGAGAACTCCATGCGCAGGGCGCTGAGGCGGGCTGAGTGCCTCGAGGGTATTCACAGGGAGTTGGAGCTGGACACCGCATAATTCCTGCAAGACCTCGGGTCCAGTGAACATGCCCGCCTCCAAGCCATTGAACAGGAGTTCGATGATGCCTGGCCCATGACATCAACCAGTGAGCCTTTGGACTTGCCCGCCGCCATTGTATATAGTTCATTAGTGTTAAGTTTCCTTTCTTCTTTTCTTCCCTTTGGGCCGCATGGACTATGCCCCACATTTTTGTATATAGTTGTTTGTTCTGTAGGCTTTTTTGTAGGTTTCCTTTGGACAGTTCATCCTTGTAAATAGTTGGAGTGTGCATTTGTCTGCTTTTTCTTTTTTGATTTTTCCATGGAGCAATGGATTTTACTTTTTCATTTCGGTTTGGATTTGCTTTGTTGGAAGGAGACTTTGGAGAAATTTTTGATTTCATACATTTTGGATTCTGATTTCCTTTTTTATCATGTGACATTCTGCATTGTTTTCCTTATGTCCATTGTTTGGTATTTGATTTTCTTTCAACACATTTTTTGTTCAATACATTTGTTCCCGTACTTCAATGTGTGGTATTCTCTCATTGGTTTCATGCATGCCACGATGTGGGTGTTCACATTCACTGGCACTCATTGTGTGTGTGTGACGGACATGTGCTGATGTACATACATGCCATTTGGGTTGTTTCATGCAATGGGCATTTCAATGTGGGGTGTATTTTATGCATGGTTGGTTATTTGGGCAGGGCTGGCGTGGCGTGGGAATTTGGTGGACATGAGGGCCATGATTGTGGGTCATGTTGACATGTTGGGGGGACATGAGTGGGGGCCTGCTGGCTGTTTGCCCCTGACTGCTGGGGGGTGGGGGTGCTGGGGGACATGAGTGCGACATGAGTGGGGGCCTGCTGGCAGGTGCCCCTGACTGCTGGGGGGGGGGTGCTGGGGGACATGAGTGGGGGCCTGCTGGCAGCTGCCCCTGACTGCTGGGGGTGGGGTGCTGGGGGACATGAGTGGGACATGAGTGGGGGCCTGCTGGCAGGTGCCCCTGACTGCTGGGGGGTGGGGGTGCTGGGGGACATGAGTGGGGGCCTGCTGGCAGGTGCCCCTGACTGCTGGGGGTGGGGGTGCTGGGAGACATGAGTTGGTGATCATATTGCAACGTGACATGTGGCTTGGCTGGGGGGCATGCCCATGGTGGATGGGCTGCCTGCAGGACATGACCAGGGGTGCAGGGTAGTCCCCTGTAGTGTGGGCTGCCTGCAAGGGCCGTGGAGGGGGTAGAGGGGACACCTGGGAGGACTCACACTGCCAATTCACGTGTAAAACTTCCCATGCACCCCTGAAATGCACATACCCAGGCCAATCGCGTGTGACACTTCCTGCGCACCCCTAAAATACACGTACCCCAGTCCCCCAGGCCCAATCGCGTGTGAAACTACCCGCGCACCCCTGAAATACACATACCCAGGCTAATCGCATGTGAGACTTCCCGCACACCCCTGAAATACACTTACCCAGGCCAATCGCATGTGACACTTCCCGCGCACACCTGAAATACACGTAACCAGGCCAATCGCATGTGAAACTTCCCGCGCACCCCTGAAATACACGTAACCCGCTCCCCCAGGCCCAATCGCATGTGAAACTACCCGCGAGCCCCTGAAATACACTTACCCAGGCCAATCACGTGTGAAACTTCACGTGAACCCCTGAAATACACGTACCCAGGCCAATCGCGTGTGAAACTTCCCGCGCACCCCGAAATACACATACCCAGGCCAATCGTGTGTGAAACTTCACGCGAACCCCTGAAATACACGTACCCAGGCCAATCGCGTGTGAAACTACCCACGAACCCCTGAAATACACGTACCCAGGCCAATCGCGTGTGAAACTTCACGCGAACCCCTGAAATACACGTACCCAGGCCAATCGCGTGTGAAATTTCCCGCTCACCCCTGAAATACATGTACCCCGCTCCCCCAGGCCCAATCGCATGTGAAACTACCCACGCACCCCTGAAATACACGTACCCAGGCCAATCGCGTGTGAGACTTCCCGCGCACCCCTGAAATACACGTACTCAGGCCTATCGCGTGTGAAAATACCCGGGAGCTCCTGAAATACATATACCCAGGCCAATCGCGTGTGAAACTTCCCGCTCACCCCTGAAATACACGTACCCAGGCCAATCGTGTGTGAGACTTCCCGTGAACCCCTGAAATACACGTACCCAGGCCAATCGCGTGTGAAACTTCCCACGCACCCCTGAAATACACGTACACCACTCCCCCAGGCCCAATCGCGTGTGAAACTACCCACGAACCCCTGAAATACACGTACCCAGGCCAATCGCGTGTGAAACTTCATGCGAACCCCTGAAATACAAGTACCCAGGCCAATCGCGTGTGAAACTTCACGCGAACCCCTGAAATACACGTACCCAGGTCAATCGCGTGTGAGACTTCCCGCGAACACCTGAAATACACGTACCCAGGCCAATCGCATGTGAAACTTCCCGCGCACCCCTGAAATACACGTACCCCGCTCCCCCAGACCCAATCGCGTGTGAAACTACCTGCGAGCCCCTGAAATACACGTACCCCGCTCTCCCAGGCCCATTCGCATGTGAAACTTCACGCGAACCCCTGCAATACACGTACCCAGGCCAATCGCGTGTGAAACTTCACGCGAACCCCTGAAATAGACATACCCAGGCCAATCGCGTGTGACACTTCCCGCGCACACCTGAAATACACGTACCCAGGCCAATCGGGTGTGAAACTTCCTGCGCACCCCTGAAATACACGTAACCCGTTCCCCAGGCCCAATCGCGTGTGAAACTATCCGCGAGCCCCTGAAATACACGTACCCTGCTCCCGCAGGCCCATTCGCGTGTGAAACTTCACGCAAACCCCTGAAATTCACGTATTCAGGCCAATCGCGTGTGAAACTTCACGCGAACCCCTGAAATACACGTACCCAGGCCAATCGCGTGTGAAACTTCCCACGCACCCCTGAAATACACGTACCCCGCTCCCCCAGCCCCAATCGCGTGTGAAACTACCCGCGAGCCCCTGAAATACATGTACCCCGCTCCCCCAGCCCCAATCGCGTGTAAACCTTCCCGCGCACCCCTGGAAAACACGTACCCAGGACAATCGCGTGTAATAATTCACGGGAACCCCTGAAATACACGTACCCAGGCCAATCACGTGTGAAACTTCCCGCTCACCCCTGAAATACACGTACCCAGGCCAATCGCGTGTGAGACTTCCCACGAACCCCTGAAATACACGTACCCAGGCCAATCGCATGTGAAACTTCCCGCGCACCCCTGAAATACACGTACCCCGCTCCCCCAGGCCCAATCGCGTGTGAAACTACCCACGAACCCCGGAAATACATGTACCCAGGCCAATCGCGTGTGAAACTTCACACAAACCCCTGAAATACAGGCACCCAGGTCTATCGCGTGTGAAACTTCACGCAAACCCCTGAAATACACGTACCCAGGCCAATCGCGTGTGAGACTTCCCGCGAACCCCTGAAATACACGTACCCAGGCCAGTCATGTGTGAAACTTCCCGCGCACCCCTGAAATACACGTACCCCGCTCCCCCAGGCCCAATCGCGTGTGAAACTACCTGCGAGCCCCTGAAATACACGTAGCCCGCTCTCCCAGGCCCATTCGCATGTGAAACTTCACGCGAACCCCTGAAATACACGTACCCAGGCCAATCGCGTGTGAAACTTCACGCAAAACCCTGAAATACACAGACCCAGGCCAATCGCGTGTGACACTTCCCGCGCACACCTGAAATACACGTAACCAGGCCAACCGCATGTGAAACTTCCCGCGCACCCCTGAAATACACGTAACCCGCTCCCCCAGGCCCAATCGCATGTGAAACTACCCGCGAGCCCCTGAAATACACGTACCCTGCTCCCTCAGGCCCATTTGCGTGTGAAACTTCACGCAAACCCCTGAAATTCACGTACCCAGGCCAATCGCGTGTGAAACTTCAAGCAAACCCCTGAAATACACATACCCAGGCCAATCGCGTGTGACACTTCCCGCGCACCCCTTAAATACACGTACCCCGCTCCCCCAGGCCCAATCGCGTGTGAAACTACCCGCGAGCCCCTGAAATACACGTACCCCGCTCCACCAGGCCCAATTGCATGTAAAACTTGCCGCGCTCCCCTGAAATACACGTACCCTGCTCCCCCAGGCCCATTCGCGTGTGAAACTTCACGCGAACCCCTGAAATTCACGTACCCAGGCCAATCGCGTGTGAAACTTCACGCGAGCCCCTGAAATACACGTACCCAGGCCAATCGCGTGTGAGACTTCCCGCGAACCCCTGAAATACACGTACCCAGGCCAATCGTGTGTGAAACTTCCCGCGCACCCCTGAAATACACGTACCCCGCTCCCCCAGGCCCAATCACGTGTGAAACTACCTGCGAGCCCCTGAAATACACGTACCCCGCTCTCCCAGGCCCATTCGCGTGTGAAACTTCACGCGAACCCCTGAAATACACGTACCCAGGCCAATCGCATGTGACACTTCCCGCGCACACCTGAAATACACGTACCCAGGCCAATCGCATGTGAAACTTCCCGCGCACCCCTGAAATACACGTACCCCGCTCCCCCAGGCCCAATCGCGTGTGAAACTACCCGCGAGCCCCTGAAATACACGTACCCTGCTCCCCCAGGCCCATTCGCATGTGAAACTTCACGCAAACCCCTGAAATTCACGTACCCAGGCCAATCGCGTGTGAAACTTCACGTGAACCCCAGAAATACACATACCCAGGCCAATCGCGTGTGACACTTCCCGCGCACCCCTGAAATACACATACCCAGGCCAATCGCGTGTGAAACTTCCCACGCACCCCTGAAATACACGTACCCCGCTCCCTCAGGCCCAATCGCGTGTGAAACTACCCGCGAGCCCCTGAAATACACGTACCCCGCTCCACCAGGCCCAATTGCATGTAAAACTTGCCGCGCTCCCCTGAAATACACGTACCCCGCTCCCCCAGGCCCGATCGCGTGTGAAACTTCCCACGCACCCCTGGAATACACGTACCCAGGCCAATCGCGTGTAAAAATTCACGCGAACAACAGTCATACATGTACCCCACTCGCACAGGCCCTTTCACATGTGGAAGTTACCGCGAAACCCGTAATACACGTTCCCCGCTTGGCGTTTGCTGTTTGGCAGTCCGTTAAACTGGTCCAGGGTTGGCGCAGCCCTTTGCGCTGGATTGGGGATTTTGATGGCTTTTCCTTGCGCGAGGGCGTTCTTGGGGACGTAACTGGTGCTGCTGCAGGGTCGCTGCGCCACTCTGCGCCACGGCTGCTTTTGGAAGCTACAATCCATGAATACGCTGTGCGCGGAAATCGATTTTAGCGCACACGGCTGGCGCAGACATTCGCACGGAAACACTGTGTGCCAGCCGCGTGCGCCACTTTTGTGCGAATTTCTATGAATTACCCCCTTATTGTGTTAATATTGTATAATGAGTTAATATGTGATTGATATGAATGTATGTAAGTTGTAAAGTATTTTTTTTATGAACTGAAAACAACTTAATAATAAAAAATAAAAATAAAGATGTTCCCCAATGCATGTATTTTAATTGGAAACAAACTAGTTTGTTAACGGGCTCATTTTGATGCATCTCTTAAATTGGGGAGATTTGGAACTGGCCTTCATCCATATCTGTGTCTGTCAATTTTCCTGATGGACTGCCACCATTTTTTTTACATGAAGCAGTTGTTGGAACAGAAATCTGACAGCTCCCAGGGTTCCTTTGCCAACATCAGCTCCAAGCAGAAGGTGCACTCAGATCACTACTTTGGTGATAATAATGGCGGCAGCATGTAAAAATAGGAAGGCAGTGAAATCACCGGGATCCCCATGGACTCTGCCTGATGTATTATAAAGAAAAAGAGAAGGTGTAGTCCGTAGGGATAGCAGTCCCTCTACTGCATGAAAATGTGGCATGGGACAAGATGCTGGTGGATTAAATGTGGCATGGGACAAGATGCTGATGGATTAAATGTGGTATAGGACAAGATGCTGGCTGATTACCCTAAGGATAGCAGTCCATCTACTTCATGGAAATGTGGCATGGGACAAGATGCTGGCGGATTACTCTGGGGATAGCAGTCCCTCTACTGCATGGAAATGTGGCATGGGACAAGATGCTTGCGGATTACCCTGGGGATAGCAGTACCTCTACTGCATGGAAATGTGGCATGGGACAAGATGCTGGCAGATTACCCTAGGGATAGCAGTCCCTCTACTGCATGAAAATGTGTCACTGGACAAGATGGTGGTGGATTTCCTGAGGGATACCAGACCCTCTACTGCATGAAAATGTGGCACAGGACAAGATGCTGGCGGATTACCCTAGGTATACCAATCCCTCTACTTCACGAACATGTGGCATGGGACAATATGCTGGCGGATTACCCTAGCAATGGCAATGACTCTACTACATGAAAATGGGACACTGGACAAGATGCGGGCGGATTACCCTAGGGATACCAGTCCCTCTACTGCATGAAAATGAGGCATGGGACAAGATGCTGGCGGATTACCCTGGGGATACCAGTCCCTCTTCTGCATGAAAATGTGGCATGGGGCAAAATGCTGGCGGATTAGCCTAGGGATACAATCCCTCTACTGCATGAAAATGAGGCATGGGACAAGATGTGGGCGGATTACCCTGGGGATACCAGTCCCTCTACTGCATGAAAATGTGGCATGGGACAAGATGCTGGCAGATTACCTGCACAGATCAAGGACACTTCAAGAAGCAGTTTTCACACCCCGGGCCATTATGTTTAAAATTGGCCTGGTGCACTAAAACACATCAAGAGGTTCTCTCTGGGTGTTTCACTGATTGATGCCTGACCATTTTGTGGATCCATGAAAGTGTGGCCTCAAAAGTGCATTTTGCAGCCACAGTATCTACTTACAGAAGAACCTTGCATGGTCCACCCCAGGCTCATGATTTGATCTGCCACACGCTCTCGATTTGAATCGAGGTTGCTTGTTGGCCCTACATAAAATAAATAGATGTATGAAAAGCTAACAACGTGACCACCCCCCACGATCTGGTCTTTGCAGCACACGTTCAGCTCAGGAAAAACCCTGCTAGACCCTGTCATTGAGAAAGAAGTGGAGTTCCAGGATTTGGAAATTGCTGATTGCAGATCCCAAAGGAGCCCGGTCTAAGCCGGGGATACCTAGGGATAAACAATGGAGATCTTTTAATCCACAGTTGCCGCTTTAATTGATGAAACTCAACAGAGAGAGGGAAATCACCATGAGCTCAGCTGCTTGGGCTTTGCTCCTGGAAAGGGATATCATTGGCTGTAGGATAATGCAGGTTTCCAGCAGCGCCTTTGCGTCGACATAGAGCAGAATGTAAACCTTCTGTGTTGAAAGAGCGCAAATGCAAATAAGGGATAGAGAGAAAATATGTATTTAAACTGAGTCTGAAAGGTGCAATATATCATGCAGCGCCCAGTGGATTTTCAGACACTGTACTGCATCTGAATTTATGCATGGACTTGCAAATACATATATATGAGTGCAAGACCTAGGGATTAGCTTGTCAAATCCAAGATTTGAAGGTCAAGAAGGGATTCCTTAACCAGTGGAAATGAAAGGCACAAAACAAGAAATTGGGAAGGATGGAGCAGTAAGAACATTTGAAGTAATGCTAGTGTTTTACTTGCCAAAGAGTGGCATATGCACTGGAGGGATGCACGAGGTACAGCTGTGTGTAGGGGGTGGGGCAACATTGCCCACTGACATTGAAGGTTTATTCTTAGAGGAGGTCACCACTCACACGACTGGGGGGGAGGGGGCTGGGATACTCTAAGAGCCGAGCAGAACACACGGGGAGCGACATGAGCTGTTTCAAGGGGGCAAGGTACCATTGCCCTCGGAGATTGTGGCCCTCATTACGACCCAAGCGGTAAGCGGAAAACGATGCCCGTAAATGAATACCGGCATCGTTTTCCGCTAGGTCCGATTATGACCCGCGAAAGTGCCATTAGCGACATCGTAGTTTACGGTGCCGCTAACAGCACCAAGGTCGCGCGCGTGCGACCCTTCATGCCGTAAATACCGGCATGGTGCAAAGCTAGGCAGATCACAAACCAAGCGGACATGCCCCTAACGCCATTGGCAAGTCCGTTAAGTACCTTACCGCCATGGCGCTAATTCCGCCATCGCGAACCAACCGTAAATGGCCATGTGCAGTGTTCCCAGCTGCCACAGGTGCACAGAATCAGCACAGGTGGAGGCAATACAGACTCTCCCAGTGCAAAAAGAGCACACCCCACCCCTACCAGCCCCAGTCACACTCCACAATGATACCAATAGGACTAGCAATGTTGGGGCTGGAGGACCTGATAGCAATGCGAGTGCTACAACAACAACAACAACAACAACAACAACAGGCTGCACAGAGGAGACGCAGGAGGAGAAGGAGGGCAAGGCAGGGCCAGCAAGCCCCACCAGCACAGCCAGTGGCACCACGCAGGCAGACCCCAATCCCATGCATCAGAGCCAGTCCATTCAACCTCACCGCAGAGCAGATCCACACCCTGTACCGACTGGACCGGGACACCATCACCAACATCGTGCACATGATACACAACGACATTGTCAGCATGATAGAAACACCCACCGCCATCCCGCCCCTACTGAAGGTAGTGTCCGTGCTCCACTTCCTGGCCACAGGCACCTACCAGCACACAGTGGGCCACTTGCATGGCATATCCCAACCATTATTCTCACGTACACTGATCCAAGTGCTCGATGCCCTCCTCAAGCACACAGACGACCACATCTCATTGCCACGGTCTGCCCAGGAGATTACCAACACCAAAGTGGGTTTCCATGCACTAGCTGGCATACCTGGTTGCATTGGTGCCATCGACTGCACCCATGTTGAATTGGTGGTCCCACATGCCATGGAGGTACCATACCGCAACCGTAAACTATTTCACTCAATCAACGTGCAAATGGTCTGCGACTCCAACAGGATCTTCACACATTGTTGTGCCCGATTCCCCGGATCAACCCATGATTCAATGGTCCTTCGGAACTCCACAATAACACGCTACATGGAGCGACATGCAGGCCCAAGATCCTGCCTACTCGGTGAGTCTAATGTCATGAGCATGGAAATGCGAAGTGTGTAGGTGATTGACGTACCAATGCATATTTCACCTGGCAGAAAGGGGGGGGTGATGCATATGTCACATGGCTGCGACTAGCAGTAGCCAGATCATACCCTGAGGCAGCACTCACATCATCTGACAACTGTATACATGATGCCTGATCTAATCAGCCCTAACATGTGAATGAAAGTGTACCCCAACCATGACACAACCATCTGCAAGTGCATTGTACAAAATGTGACCACATTGACTCCAAAGGAACGCACCTACATGCACGTCACCAAACACCATCTACTGAAAGGCCTGTCCCCCATAACTGCGCACAAAGGAGGCACATGTCGGACAGGAACATCAATGCACCACTACACAGACAGCAAGACCCACAAACTGTCCCCTTTGACACCAGTATTGTTCCCTGGGGTCATAATGAGCCAGACAGCAATGTTGCAATCATGTGAGCTTTGACCTCACAGGACACGTGCCAGGTCACATAAAATAACGGCCTGAACGGACACAGTGGATGGTAACTCACAAGGCAATTGTCCCCCCTGCATTGTGTCTTGGCATGCAAAACAGTACATGAGAGCCATGAACATATACCGGTTGCATAATGTGAATCCATTAGCACAACTAAATTTGGTGCAAAGTAACAGTTGAATGCAAGGCATGGTGGCGCGTCATGTTCAGAAAGCAATCTCATTCCTGACACATACATTGTTGCCCATTTACAGGTGATGCAGGCTATCCCCTGAAGAGGTGGCTCCTTACACCAGTCCGGAACCCACAGAACCAGCATGAGGAGGACTTCAACTGTGCCCATGCACGTACCCGTGTGGTGATAGAGCAGGCCTTTGGCCTACTGAAGGCACGTTTCCGCTGCCTCAGCAGGTCTGGCGGGGCACTCCTGTACCGCCATGAGAAGGTTGCGAAGATTGTCATGGCATGTGTCATGCTACACAATATGTGCGTCAGACGTAACGTGCCTCTGCCCCCTGACGCAGAACTGCAACCACCTGATGATGAGGATGATGAGGGTGGGGATGGGGCAGCACCTCAAGGAGGCAGCGATGCACAGGAGGGGCGTAAAATGCGTCAGAATCTCATTGACCAATGCTTCTAGCACACACAGCGTGTGCGTGTAACATGTGGACGGCACTTGGGGCACTGTGTGTGTCTGGTATATGCACACTGTAGACTGTACAACAATAAAGCACACATACACAATGAGCAATGTCCACACATTTGGTTTGTGATAAACGAAAAAGTGTATTGTGCTTCTGAAAAGGTATGACACACCCAATCCCCCCTCCCCCTTCCCCCTGAACACCACAACACACCCAATCCCCCCTCCCCCCCCTGGACACCCCAACACACCCAATCCCCCCTCCCCCTCCCCCTGAACACCCCAACACACCCAATCCCTCTCCCCCTCCCCCCTGAACACCCCAACACACCCAATCCCCCCTCCCTCTCCCCCCAGAAATCCCTGCAAAGGAGTGCCAGTGCCCGTGGTGAAGTGGGTAATGTTTCAGTGGTCCACTGGGCGGGCACTATTGCCAGCCCCCTGTCCTGGAACCTAGGGCCCCCCTGCCTGTACTCCTCCGGGTCCTGGATGACCTGCGGACGGGGCTGGATGGGGCCGAACTTGCAGCTGAGGAGGTACCGGCCTGCTCGGTACGCCGTGTGTCCATGATTGTCCGTATTAGTTCACTAATCATATTCCGGCATGCGGCTAGTTCTGTGCATATGTTCGTGCTTACTGATTGGATGGCTGCCTTGATGCTCTCAGCACACCTCTTCATGCCTGAACTGGCACCTCCACAATCAGCAACATGCTGTGTTAGGAGTGACGCCAGTTGTTCTTGCCTCGCTGATATTTGGTCCAGCACCTGACTGAAATCAGGCCCAATAGGGGTTGCAATTGCAGGCCCAATAGGACTACTCCCCTCTTCCCCTACTCCCACTGGGCTTGGAGTGGCTGGCCATGAATCTCCAGGGGATTGCCCCTGTGTGTCCTGTCCATGCAGGCTACATGGGGACAGGTGTGGGGAGGTAAGTTGGGTGTTGGGGGGACCTTCCATGTCATCATCCACATTCGCCACATCGCTGTCAGAACAGGCTGCGATGGCTGCAGTCTCCCCGACTGTACTGCTCCCCGCAGACACAATCCCCTCAGTGGGCAGCAGTGGTTGTGTGTCTGCCGTGGGTGCTATCATGTCCCTTTCCTCGGGGGGAATTGCTGCCCTGGGCTGTTCGGCAACAGGAATTTTGGCCTGCTGTGGGTTGGCCATGGGTCCAGCAGAGGTGGATGGTTGGTGGCCTCTTCCCTCTGTCCTGGGCTTCTTGGCTGGGGTGGTGCCACTCTCGTCCCTGCCGGTATCCGAGTGTGAGCCTGTGGTGGAGCAGAGGAGGGAAAGTGTTATTGATGGTTCAGCGGACATTGAGCATGCATTATGATGAGTGCCATGGTTTAGATGGATAGATGGTGGACTTTGTAGGCCGTGACATACAGGTTGTCTCCCTTTTGGGTGGGTTGAGCATGCAGGAATGTTTGTGCCTGCTGTAGAGTGTACATGCTGCATGTGTGCAGGGTGTGGGTCTTCTGCTGATGTGTTGCGTTTGCCACATGGGGCGACATTGTGATTCCCATGTAAGTGTGATTCAGGGTGTTTTGCAAGGCTGAATTGGAGGCACCTACCTGTGTCTCCTGATGTCGGGGCTCCTCTCTCCATTCCGCCGACGCCCTCAATGCACTCTATGCCGATCAATGAGGCACATGTCTCCTCGCATGGCTGCATCTTCAGTGGGGAGTCTGCTCCACCGCCAGTTGCCAGTCCCAGGTTGCGGTTTGCTGACAGTATGCCCCTTACTCGGAGCCGGAGGTCATCCCACCTTTTGCGGCACTGTCTGGCGGTGCGTGGGGTCGTACCTACGGCACTGACGCGTTGTGCCACGAGTTCCCATGCTGCTTTTTTCCGGGCTATGGCTGGTCTCGTCATCTCTGATGAGAAGACGATGTCTGCCTTTTCCTGCAGCGTTTCTGCCAGCATAGTTAGTTCTTCGCAACTGAAGCGGTCCTGCCGCTGCCTGTCGCAGGCTTTTTTAACAACTTTTGGCATGGTTAGGTGAGGAAATGGGTGGGTAATGGGATTCACAGGGTTTCAGGGTCGAATGTAGTGTGGTTGGGTAGGATGGCAATGGATTGTGTTTTTAAAGATGGCCGCTGTGCTCTTTCCCGTTCCGCCGCGATGACGCTACTTCCGGTTCCGCTTATTTACGGTGCCCGCTAATTACGGTGCCTGCTAATTACGGGGTCCGCTGATCACGGGGCCCGCTAATTACGAGGCCCGCTGATTACGGTCAGCGCAATGATGGGTGGCGATAGGTCACCCTGCGCGGCGTTCGATGCCGGTAAGGGCTGTTTATGCCATGGCGTAGTTTACATTACCGCCATGGCGTAATGCTCGTGCGCGATGGGTCGGAATATGGCGCTCTATACGCCATCGGTCCATGGCGTAAACGATGATTACGCCATGGCGGTAATGTTGCATTCTTACCGCCTGGGTCGTAATGAGGGCCTGTATGTTTGATGTTATACCCCTCATGCAACTGGGGGGTCTGTGACACTGTATGAGCAGCCCAGCCTCGTTGGCAACCAGCCCTGTATCCTACGCACGGCCAGGAATATGGAGCAGGACCTTTGCACATAGCTAACCTCCGGCAAAGAGCCATGTTGGCACCCCTCCCACATTGCCCATGTTGGACTTCTGCTGATAACGCCTTTGCAGAGGTCTAGGAGTGTGTGATCTACATTGGGCCTGGGAACGCTTTCAGAGAAGCATCTTCTAACTTTACTGTGGGCCTCATCACGAGTTTGGAGGTAACCCTTAAATCCGGCGGTAGCACTGTTACCGCCGGATTTAAGTGTCCGCCAAATCAGGGGTTTGGCGGATTTCTCCCCAGCTCTGAGCTCGGGGGAAATCCGCCGAAAATTTGCGCTCATACCACCGGCGGGAAATTTGCGGCGGTATGAACGCGAAATGGGGAATGGGGCATTCCCGAATGGGCTCAATGGGGAATGGGGATTTCCAAATCTGCCAAACACGTGATCCGGTGCTAATAGCGCCGGTGGGTTTCGCGGTAGGGCAGATAGCGCCAGCGCTATTAGCGCTGGCTTTACCGCCCAACTCGTGATGAGGCCCAAAATGTCTAAAATAGGGCACACATTTGCGGCCTTTTCGATGGGCCAATAAGAAGCCGGGGAGTGTTAAATCTCAAGCCATTAGCATCTGTTAGCAGAATCGTTCACATGTTGATGGCTGGAGAGTCGATCATTCCTTTGTCAGGAAATACTGATGCAAGCCTGCCCTGGAATCCCTTTCATAACACAGTTCTGTCAAGGCACTGACTATGAGTCGAAAGTCTATCTATAGAGGAGAGGGAGGAAGGCAAAGGGGAGTGATGAGGAGCCAGTCCAGAGACAGTACTCAGAAGTTAGCACCTGCTAAGAGTATTGTTGACCTTGGTGCAGGACAATTGTGCTCCTTATTGACCCTTACCCTACCAACGACCCTTGCGTTTGGCCCGGGCACATAAGCCAGGGGAAACAAATGCCTTGCCCGATCGACTGGTTCCGGGTGCGTTGGCATCTGGTGGCTTATCTGTGGCCAGTGAAAAAGAGTCTCTGGTCTTCCTTTGCAGAGCGAATGCGTTCTTAATATGTTGTTCACTTAATATGCACATGATGAAGGAATGTCTTTGTTCACTTTCAAGGCTATAATTGGGCAACACACCTTCCGGGAATAATTCCAGTCATATTTAACAACAAGGAACAATAAACAATGTTTATGAGTCCAATAATGGTTACAATATTTCTTCGCCATTCTGTATTCCTCTAGTTATCCTTAGATTTTATCTTTGGGCTACAGTCCGTTGGCCACTGATGAAGCATGACAAGGTCGAAACGTGTATGGGTTTGTTTGTGTTCTTGTGCAGAGAGGGGTTTACTGCTACCCTTAGGGGCATAGTAAGTACCCATTAGTGTTTGGTTATTTATCTTATGATATTGCATAGAAAAGGTGAAAAATAAATAATATCATGATTGCTATTGAAATGTCCAGTAGGTCAAATGTCTTTGCACCATCATTTGCAGGCGTCCCTTTGCTGCATTTTCATTATAAAACAGCAATGTCTTTAAGAGGCACCTCATCCCTTCTCAGTAGAGCAAGGCATGACAGACTGGAGAATTCTTCCACGCAGGGGATGCTTGGCCTGCATGCATGTTTCATGAACTGATTGCTGGCAGGGTGCTGTCAAGGGAAAGCTGGCACCTGTGGTTCCCATGGATTCTACACTCAGGGACAACATCACTGGAAATTAAGGGACATCCAACTGCCAAACTCTGTATGACTTCATTTATTGCAGTATATCAACGACCCGGGCCCAGTTCCACTCCTTTAACCCCCTTGTGAGTTTAATTAAATATAATGTTACCAGATGAGGGTGCATTCCTGAGGTAAATAATCTGACTACCTGAAGCTGATTCATGGTATTCCAAAGCAAAAGATAAAGGCGTCACCAAAGAGCATCTATGGATCAAATAATTATATTTTTTTCCAGTGTCTGTTTTTTAATCACTGGCCTGATACTACTAGGTATGAGCCATACAACACAGAAGGTTTTGGAGAGTCACGCGGCACATTTAAAAGAGAGATTCTTGGAAACTGAGTAACATCCGAAATGAGACAAGCAGCACCTGAGAATTATGCATCACGTGTTTTGAGAAACTTTAAAGATGCATTCTGTATACGCAGTGTGAGACACGCCTTCTGACCATCATGGAACATGGAACACAGGGGAAGTATGAAAGCCAGCGAGTCATGTTGCATTCCTTATAGGAAAGGTGTTGTCAGTGTAAAGTATAATAGTAATGGGTTTGTTGCCTTGAAGTTGCACTGAGCATTTCAATTCTATATGTCTCCCTGAAACCCCACCCAAGCCAATCAGTTCCAGGCTGTTTCCTGCTGACATCCCTCATCTCTCCCGTAGCTCTTCAAACACATTGCAAACTGGATTGTTTGAAATTGGGTTATGCAAACAAATTCCAATATATCAGAAAACTCAATTAGAGAATACACATGTTTGCAAACATGCTAGCAAAGACAGTGGGCCTCATTACAACCTGCCAGTCCGGGACCGTGCAAAATCCGTGATGGCGGTAAAAACGTTTCCGTGTCCGCAAGGGTGCGGAAAAACCGCACGATTACACGCTGTCGGTCGCGCGCACCACACGGACTCGGAAACGTTGTTACCGCCGTCACGGAATACCCCACGGAAATGGAAATAACGAAGCCACAAGTGGCGCAAAACCCGTTTCTGCCTCCGCTGCCACGGACACGAAACCGGAAATACCATGATCGCCAAAACAGGAAACAGAGAGGCGGCCATCATATAAAAGCACAATACATTGCCATCCAGAGCCAGCACAAGCACAATCCTGACTCTGAGAAGCCAAAAGGGACCACCAGCATGTCTGCCAGGATTCCTGCTCAGAGGCAGCGCAAACAGCGCTTCAGCGAGGCGGAGCTAACCGTCTTGGTGGAGCACATTGTGGACAATGCTGAGATGCTGTTCAGCGCCGACCAACGGCGTGCCACACAGCAGCGGAGGAAGGAGGTGTGGGCCGAAGCTGCACGCAAGTGCACCGCTGTGGGCGTGGCAGTGAGGAGCGTGAAGGACTGCCACAAGCGTTGGGACGACCTGAGGCTGAGGGTACGCAACCTCATTTCCACGCACCGCCAACGCAGCAGTGGGACAGGCGGAGGACCCCCTTCCCCACTGAGGCTGCAAGCATGGGAGGAGCGTTGCAGCAGCGTCCTCCACCTAGAGGGAATCCATGGGATTGGGCAGGCTGAGGCAGGAGTGAGCCCACCTGCAGATGCCGGTAAGTGCCCAAACATGAATGCCACATGTAAATATGCAGTTGTGAGTACTGGGCCAAAGGACCCATTAACAACCCCCCCCCAGGCAGTGCATGTGTGGGCCAAAGGACCCATTAACAATCCCCCCCCCCAGGCAGTGCATGTGTGGGCCAAAGGACCCATTAACAATCCCCCCCCCAGGCAGTGCATGTGTGGGCCAAAGGACCCATTAACAATCCCCCCCCCCCAGGCAGTGCATGTGTGGGCCAAAGGACCCATTAACAATCCCCCCCCCCAGGCAGTGCATGTGTGGGCCAAAGGACCCATTAACAATCCCCCCCCCAGGCAGTGCATGTGTGGGCCAAAGGACCCATTATGATCCGTATGGCAACCAATATCACTGAATGCAGACACCAGCAATCAGATGCATGTGACTAACACTATTCAATGTACAATCTTAATGACGCATGTGATGCACCCATCTGCCACCACAACAACACTAATTGCATGCCCTTTGTGTCCCCACAGCCGTTTCAAGTGACAGTGATACTGCACAACAGGCCAACCAATCAGCATCGGCAAGTACACTAGCCACCGCCACCACACAGGAGGATGCTGCCGGCAGTTCTGCACCTCTGGCCACATTACCAGCCACTACAGATGTGCAGCACACCACCACCACCACCAACATCCCCACCATCTCCACACTGGCTGAGTCCAGACAGGTGCCACAGGAACCTATCATGGCCACCCAACACAACACCGAAGGCAGCAGCACTGCAGAGGGGGCGGCCTGCAGTGATAACAGTGCCCCGCAAGAGCACTCGGAAACGGGGCCACAAGGGGAGATGCCCACATTGGAAGACCTGGGCTCCTTCCATGAGCTGGGGTTCAGCCCCACTTCACTGGGGAGTCCCATGAGGTCGCCCACCCCATCCATGGCCGAAATGAATGCCCGCATGCAGCGGATGGAGGACCAGCAGGCTACCCTCACCCAGCTGGTGGAGAGGCAGCTAGAGGAATCCAGGCTGCAGAGGGAGAGCTACAGCGCCTCAGTGCGTCGCCTGTCGAGGTCCATTGGACGCTTTGCGAGCACCATAGTGACCCTTGCACGCCATGTGCGGGAGGGCAATGACCACACCTCCAGGCTTGTGGAGGCCATGTTGGTTGGCCAACAGGCAAATCTGGCACGGATGCCCTCAATCCCTGATTCTGGCCAATCAAACACTACCACCCCATCCAGCTCCACTACTGCCAGTCCAAGGAGGCGCTCGAGTAGGCTAACGGGTCCCTTGGGCAAGGTTGCACAGAAGCGCACACGGAAGTGATGGCATGTGTGTGGGGCAGTGCAGGACACATGTGGACTACAAGGGTGTGAGAGGGGTGGTCACGTTTGGGTGGTGGGGTAGGTAGTTTTGGGGGTTTGGACAATGGGCTCTGGGTGGGGGTGGGCACGTTTGGGTGGTGGGTGGCCCCGGGTGTACAGCTTCCCTAACCAATGCACCTTCTTCCCTGTTGTTATTACATCAATGCATCACCATTTCAAATCAAGACATACATGTGTGGACATTGATCATTTATTTTGCAGTGCAACTATTAATTCATTGTCGTCACCATGTTTGTGCATTACTGTGAATGTGGTGTGACTCAAAAGTAAATGCGAATCAGGGCATCCCGTGCTCTCTGGCCATCATGTGCACCCCCAGGGGGAGGCGGTGCCATCCCATCCCCATCTCCATCTCCATCCCCATCTCCAGCCCCATCCCCATCCCCATCCCCATCCCCATCTCCATCCCCATCCCCATCCCCATCTTCCTCATCTGCGTCTGGTGGCATTGGGATGTTCCTGCGCAGGCATATATTGTGCAGCATGGCACATACCAGCGTGATTTTGCCCGTCTTCACTGGGCTGTACAGCAGTGATCCGCCAGATCTGCTCAGACAGCGGAAACGGGCCTTCAGCAGTCCAAATGTCCTCTCAATCATTCCACGTGTGCGGATATGTGCCCTATTGTATGCCTCTTCATGCCTGTTCCTTGGTCTCCGTACAGGTGTCATCAACCATGGCGTGAGTGCATATCCCGCATCACCTACATGGGATGTAGATGGGGGAACATGTCAGTGTTTGTGGCATCATGTCCTCATCTGATGCTGTTCATTCTTGTATCATCATTCATTCATGCATATGAACCATGCAGTGTCTGGAGGTATGTTTTGGCCATCACGAGGAATGTCGCTGACTGCATATGGGCCTACACATTAACTTGCATGTTTGCTGTGCCCTGCGGGTGACATTTGATTGTGTGCATGTCATGGTGCAGTGCTGTCCACACATGGCAGAGTGACTCCACTGTACGGAAGTAGTAAATACTTGTCGTATCATTTACACGCCTCTCGTGCTTTTTGGGGCAGTGTTTCAATTGAGGGTGGGTGTCTGCAGTGGCACAGGGTTCATGGGACAGTGACGGGATTGGCTGTGGCAGCGTGTGCACGGGCACATTGTGGTGCCCTGTCATGTCTTCCTTCATGATGTTTGGCATCCGCTTTGTATTTGGTAGATGGAAGGGGGGTGATGCATGTGCGGTCACAGCGGCACACTCACAATGCTCATTGCCTGGACACACACACACCACTCCGACAGGGTTGTAGCATCGTCAGCTGTACTCACCCAATAGCCACGTGCTTTGTCCGGCATAGCGTTCCATGTACCGTGGCAACGTGGAATTCCGCAGTACCATTGAGTCATGTGATGAGCCTGGGAAACGTGCGCAGCAGTGTGTAATCAGTTGCATGGCATCACAAACCATCTGGACATTCAAAGAGTGATACTGTTTCCTATTGCGGAACACCGCCTCAATTGCATGTGGTACTGTCAGCTCGACGTGGGTGCAGTCAACTGCGCCTATGCAATTTGGCATGCCTGCTATGGCATGGAAGGCCAACTTGGTGGCAATGACCCCGGGGAGGGTGCGGGGTAGGGCTATGTGTTCCGACACATGGCGCAACAGGGCATCCAGTACCTGTACCAGGACTTTTGAGAAACACGGTTGTGATATGCCGTGCAGCTCACCAACCGTGTGTTGATAGGTGCCAGTGCCAAGGAAATGCAGAACTGAGACAACCTTCAAGATGGGGGGGGTGGCGGTGGGGGTGTCAATTAGGCTGCTGATGTTGTCCTCAATCATGGCGGTGATGTGCATGATTGTTGCACGGTCCAGCCGGTATAGGGTGTGGATCTGTCCTGGGGTGAGGTTCCAGGGTGAGGCCCTGATGCGTGGTATTGGTGGCTGGCGGCGGGGTCGGGCTGGCTGGGCAATGGGGTTTGCCATAGCTGCAGGGTTGGCTGGTTGCCGCCTGCGCCTCCTCCGCCTACGCCTCCTCCTCTGCGCCATTGCTGCCACCATGTGCAGTACTGCCTGTTGGTTGAGTAGGCCCAGTCCCAGTGCTACTAGCCCTGCTGCCTGCATGGTTCTGTGTTGTGTTGGGCTGGGTGTGGCCCTTTTGTAGGCTCCCAGTGGCCTGCTAGGTCCAGCTGGGCTGATTTGGTGCACCTGTGCCCTGATTCAGTTCAGCCGGCAGTGTATAACGCCATGTTCGCGGTGGCGGCGGTTCCGCCACCGTGATCACGGTATTTCCGCCATTTTTTTCCCGGTATTTCCGTGTCCGCGCTAGTTGTGATGCTCACGGTGTTTCGTGTTGCCGGTAACGGAGGGGTTTCCGTGCAGGCGGAATTAAGGGGAACCCTATTTCCGCGGTGGCGGTTTAGGGTGGTGCTATTACCGGGGCCGCGGGTCATGATTGCGCGGACAAGCAAACGGTGCCGGTATGGTTTTACCGGCAGTGTTAATTCCGGACCGGAGTACTTGTAATGAGGCCCATTGTTATATATTTGGTACATGAAACACATTGGGCCCCAGCAGAAATGTGTCCGTATCCTGGGGGTAAATTTGCCAGGATACTGCCAATGCAAATAGCGTTACCGCAACTTGGTCCAGCGCTATAAGTGCCGGATCCAGAGCTGTGGGAACGATTTTACTCCCCATTTTGTAAGGAGTCCATTGGACTCTATGGGGCATGTTCGTCGCTATCACCACCAGCGCCAAACACGCGGATGTTAATAATGCTGAAAATGGCCCGAAAGTCGGCCTCATCACGAGTTGGGTGATCCCAACTGGGATACCACCCAACTGTTTTTCATTTACCACCCAACTGTCCGGCGGTATTACTGCCAGATCACAGGTTGGGCAGTAGCTGTAAATTCCCATTCCCCATTGAATCCATTTGACCAAATGGGGAATGTTCGACACAATTACCACCAGCGGTACTACTGCTCAGTAATTGTGCCAAAAATCGACATTTTTCTGGCACATTTAGAGCTGGGGGTAAATGCTACCAGGCTGGAGATTGGGCAGACCCTTAAGAGCGGGCCGCATTTAAGGTCTACCGCCCAACTCATGACCAAGTCCAGTGTCAAGATTTACCTCCAGCTGAATGCCCCCTAAATTTAAAACAGACGGGAAACCCCCAGTCTGGGGAGCAAAGACCAAGGAGGAGAGGGGTTAATTTTTCAGGGTCGAGCAGCAGCTCATCAAGTGGTAAATCTAATTGGGGATACAACCCATTTCAACCCAACTAATTCGGCCACCCACAACCAGAGAACTAACCACCACCTCCCCCGCAACCTTTTTAAGGCCAGTGAGGGACCGTTGGCAGCTGGGGTCCAACACCATGGAACGCCTCCTTCCAAGGCCAACGCAGACGACCGAGACGCAGGAGAAGACAAACTTAGAACCAGATCCAGAACTACCCATTTTTAACCTAGCAAAGGCTCCACTCACAGCCTCACAGATCTCTGTACTTTCTAAAGGCTTATCATTTGTACCTACCAGTAATACAGATCGGTACAATAGTGAGATGGAAATTCGAAGGTACTTACGCACTGTGAGACTACGCTAATAGTTCCATGAGCATGAAAATACCGAAACAGTTCAAGACACAGGTTTACATCTCAAATCCATCTTCACGCCCTCTGATAAACAAGTCCCAGATGACCTCCTCACGTTCGAAAGATGCGTCCTGCGGGACCTCAGAGTATTGAGCAAGAGAAACAGCGCCACCAAACAACAAAATATTACCAGTCAAGAAAGAGAAGCTCTCTCTGCACTAAACAACCGGAGCTCATCATCAAACCCGCGGACAAAGGGGGCGGGATCGTGATCATGAAATCGGATCAATACCATCACATGATTATGGAACTCCTGAATGACTCAGAGAGCTACAAATTACTTAAGAAAGACCCCGCTAAAGACTTAAAAACAGAAATTTCAGCTATGGTAGCATTCGCATTAGAAAGGGACTGGATATCGGAAAAGGAATCTGAATTTCTCCAGACATCCCAAGGCAGAACACCCTGCCTGTTAAGAACTGAAACACAATGGATACAGGAGAATGATTGAAAGTTTCTCGTAAAAGGATACAGACTGGTAGCAATAAAGGATACACTCGAAGTCTTCTTCCACCATCTGTTACACAAAACCCAATCCCCCGCCCCTGAGCATGACAACATTCAAACAGTCATATTGGCAGCCCCCATCCCTGACCTCACTGGGCTTCGTAGGCAAACGCGCCCAGTACAGTACCACGCAACTAAACTCCGAAGCTATACCCAATGCAGATCTCCTCCCAATACATCTATCCCCAAATAGGAATATGCCACATCACTTGCAAAGAAGAACGCTACACGGGCCAAATCAGAATAGAAATTTAATGCACAACAAAATCACCAAGCCCATACAGCCATTAGGCCATGAACTCCAAAACACATTTCACCATTGTGGGCTGCATCCGCAAGAAATGACCAGCCACTACTTGTGTGACGCCCTGTTCCATCATGGTACACAGAGCCACATTCACGTACGAAAAGGCAACATGGAAGCGCACAGAACCGCAGGGCCGTCCCAATGGGGAGGCACTAGTCCAGCTGAAAGGCCGAAATGTTGCTCTGAGCCACCAGTACTGCGTAAGGGCATGTGGCCTATTGGCGATCGTCCCATAAGATCGTAATGCTGCTCCACTGATTAACACGAAGCAGCAGGTGTCGGGAGTAAAAGCCATCTGCAGGAGTGGCATACAGATGGCAGTGGCAAAAGGGGAGGAGATACCTGTCAACCAAAAGAAAAGAAAAAGAACAGAATGGCAATCAGAACTACATCCGAACAACTCACTTCAATGATCACACTAAATCCACAGCCATATGCATGCTAGCCCACTCCAAAGGATCATCACCACCCCAAAACCACTTGCGACTCATAACCATCTATATCGAGGTGTAAACACCATCACAAACGAGTGTACCTGTGCATGCGTCTGTCAAAACAGAACCCATCAGATGGGATTGGTAACGTGCATGGACACAAGTGTCTGAGGGCGCGTCGAGACAGGGAGGGCTCAACAAGGCCAGATAGACGATGGTCCCACTATGGCAGCCCTGCATCACATAGCGCAGGGGAGGCGGATAGATTCCAAGAAGCCCTGTACATGGCAAACTCTGTATCAAATCACCTGCCCATGCATCCATTCATCATTCCCTCATCCCGGGATTAAAACGCCTGAATATTTACTCACATAACATTAGAAATATCCATTGAGTCTGTGCGTTATGCAGCCTGCAAAATCCACAGTGCCCCAGCCCGTAATTCCAGTGTAGTGAAGTAACATGTATTTGGGAACGTCCGGCCTCATCGCCCACGTCGCTATTGCGCATCCCAAACCATTCATATCAATCATTGCATCCTCGCCATGGCCCCTGTCTCAAGGACATTGAACAATAGAACGTTATATTTGCAGTCAGACCTGTGGGCATTTCCTCGCCGCTAGCTGAAAACCGAAAGCGCCGCCCTTCGAATTCCTCATTTGCAACATCACGTCGAAGAGGCATCTGTGGCCGTTTGAAATCACTAATTAATCCATCTAGTGCGGCTGTGTGTGAAAATGGCAACTGCCTTCACCCACAAATGGGACGCCCCGCCCGTCGTTGCAACTCGGTACAGTGATGCATGAGGGCCCACCGTTACTCGAGTACTACGTTCCACTGACCCTTCACAAGTCTGTTCGCGACTGCACAGATAGTATGTGAAACAATGGGACCACAGCAGAATGAACATATCAACCAATGTTACACGGCCATCGGGTACAAATACATGATTGCAATAGCAAGATGCCATTCCTCGAATTGCAGCGTTGTGTGCGGGACGTGCTCGGCCAAAGGGGAGAGCAGTTTGCACAGGTGGAATGAATCACCACAGGTGGAGGCCATACAGCCTGAAAACACATAAATTGCACACCCAGACTCCTCCCACAACCAGACCCACTCCGAAATGCTACCGGCAGGACTCGCGATGTTGGCCCTGGGGGACCTGATAGCACTGCAAGTACTTCAACTCCAAGAAGAAGACGAACACCAACTACAACCGGCCGCACGGAGGAGACGCAGGAGGAGGAGGAGGGCAAGGCAGGGCCAGCAAGGGCCGCCAGCACAGCCACTACCACCACGCAGGCAGCCCGCAATCCCACGCCTCCGAGCACATCCGTTCAACCTCACTGATGAGCAGATCCACACCCTCTACCGTCTGGACCGGGAAACCATAGCCGCCATTGTGGACATGACACAGGCTGACCTTGTCAGCATGATAGATAGCCCAACCGCCATCCCACCCCTACTGAAGGTGGTGTCTGTACTCCACTTCCTGGCCACAGGCACCTACCAGCACACAGTCGGACAGTTGCATGGCATTTCTCAGCCACTGTTCTCACGGACACTTTTGCAAGTGCTCGATGCCCTCCTGCAGCACGCAGACGACTACATCTCTCTACCACGCTCGGAGCAGGTAATTACAAACACAAAAGTGGGATTCCATGCACTTGCCGGCATACCGGGTTGCATTGGTGCCATCGACTGCACCCATGTGGAATTGGTCGTCCCACATGCCATGGAGGCCCAGTACCGCAACCGTAAACAATTTCATTCCCTGAATGTACAAATGGTGTGTGACTCCAACAGGATCATTACACATTGTTATGCCAGATTCCCTGGATCAACCCATGATTCTATGGTCTTGAGGAACTCTACTATACCACGCTACATGGAGCGACACGCAGGGAACAGATCCTGGCTACTCGGTGAGTCTCATTTCATGCATGATGATGTGGGGTATGTGATGCGGCAATGACCTGGCAGGAAGGGGGGGGGGGTGTGCGTACGTAGCAATGGCATTCCACATCATACGTTTCTCGTCCACATACAGGTGATGCTGGGTATCCACTGAAGAGATGGCTCCTCACACCAGTCCGGAACCCACGGGACCAGCATGAGGAGGACTACAACCATGCCCACTCACGTACCCGTGTAGTCATAGAACAGGCATTCGGCCTACTGAAGACTCGTTTCGCTGCCTCAGCAGGTCTGGCGGGGCACTCCTGTACCGCCATGAGAAGGTTGCAAAGATGGTCATGGCATGTGTCATGCTCCACAACATGTGCGTACGTAGAAATGTGCCCATGCCCCCTGACGCAGAACTGCAAGCACCTGATGATGGTCATGATGAGGGTGGGGATGTGGCAGCACCTCAAGGAGTCTGCGAGGCACCGGAGGGCCGTGACATTCGTCAGCATCTCATTGATGCATGCTTCTAGCACTCACGCCTGGTGGCTGATACATGGACACGGGACTCGTGGCACTGTGTGTGTCTGGTACATGCACAATATGGACTGTACGCCTATGATGGCCTAGTACACAAAGATCAATGTCCACACATCTCATTGGTTGATCGTGCACTGTTTATGGCATATGTGATATCATGTTGAACACCCTATCGGCCCGCCACCCAAGTGAGCCCAACACACCCCCTCCACCCTCCTACCTCCCCCCCGAACACCAGTGTCCAAAGATGCTCATTGTCAGTGGGCTGTCGCTATTGCAAGCCCCCTCTGCGGGTATCAGGGGCACCCCTGCCTGTGGAGCGCAGGTTCCTCCCAGATCTACGTTGGGGGCTGCCCTGGACGGAACTTGCAACGGATGATGTCTCTGCCTGCTCACGTCCATGCATGTCCCTAAGGGTTTGCGAGAGCTCAGTGAGCACACGGCGCACTGCGGCAAGTTCGGCACATACATCTTTGGACGTCGCATGCAGTTCCCCCCTCAGGCTCTCGGTGCTTCTCTCCATTTGGACTCTCAGGCTCTCGGTGCTACTCTCCATTTGGACTCTCAGGCTCTCGGTGCTACTCTCCATTTGGACTCTCAGGCTCTCGGTGCTACTCTCCATTTGTGCCCTTAGTGTCTCTGTACCTCTCTCCATTTCTGCCCTAAGTGTCTCAGTTGATGTTTCTATGTCTGCCTTAGTGCCCCCACATTCATCGGCATGGTCCTTGAGGAGCGTGGCCAGTTGCTGCTGTTGCACGATTAACTGGTCGAGGGACTGTTGCCTCTGCTGGGCCATGGCCATTTGCGGGGGTGTCACAGAGGGGCTGTTGACCTCATGTTGCCTTGCCACAGGGCTTGTGGGGGATGGCCAGTCGTCGTCTTGTGGGTGCCCCTGCGTGGTATCCTCATGTTGTACGGGATGGGACAGACAGGGGGATTGGGACAGGTCATGGATGGATCTGACTTCGACATCCCCGTCTTCTGTGTCGGAGCATGCAGCCATCAATGGGGTGTCACCTATGGTGCTGCTGCCACCAGAGGCAGTGCCTTCTGTGGCATCCGTTGGGGGGACCTGTGGTGGTGGTGGTGTGGGCATGCTGGTTGCTGGGGTGCCTGTTGATGTTCCCTCCTCTGTGCTGCCACCTGATTTGTGCTGCTGCCGTGTCTTGATGCGTGCAGCTGAGGTGGAGGGTCTTTGGCCGTTGGTCTTGGCCCTCTTTGCAGGTGTGCTGGTAGGGGTGTCCTGATGCTCGTCGTTTGGATCGGACCCTGTGGTGGAGTAAAGGAGGGCGAGGGTTATTAATGGGTCTGTGGGAATTGGAATGGCATTGTATCACATGCATTGGGGTGGTACCTGAGGGTGATTTGGGTCGGGGCCTTGGAGGTGCTTTCATTTGTGTGTGGAGTGAGGGTGCAGTTGTTTGGCAGCCTGCAGTTAGGGTGTGCCTGCTGCACGTGTAGTGGGTGTTTTAGGGGTTTTTAATTATTTATGTATTTATTGTGAGTTTTAACGTGCGCTATCAGGCCGATGTATGTGGACGTTCTCCTGGCCATGTGTTTCTGTTGCACTATGTGGGCACATGGTACTTCGCATGATTGGACATTGTGGATTTAGCATTGTTTTATCTGGCCCACCTACCTGAATCTTCGGATGTCTGCACTCCTTTCTCCATCCCTCCGACTCCCTCTATGCTCTCCATTCCGATGGTGGAGGCACAGATTTCTTCCCAGGGGGTCAACTTGATGGGTGATTCAGGACCTCCCCCGGTGGCTGTGGCAATGTTGCGGTTGGCAGAGAGTATGCTGCGGACGCGTATCCGCAGGTCGTCCCATCGCTTTCTGCATTGCTGTGGGTTGCGGGGTGCGGTCCCCACCGCACTTACCAGCTGTGCCACCAGAGCCCATATGGCCTTCTTGTTCGCAAGTGCCGTCCTGGTCATTTGCGTGGAGAAGACGACGACAGCATTCTCCTGGAGGGTCTCTGTTAGCACGGTGAGTTCCTCACGGGAGAAGTGGACCTGCCGCTTGCGGTCGCACGCTTTCTTCGCTACTTTTCCCATTTTTCTTTCGCTAGGGTGGATGACGGGTTGGGGTGTGTCTCAGGGTAGTGTTTTTGGTGGTTGTGTGGTTTTAGTGGTTTTATAGGTGTACGGCGGGATGTTTCCCGTTCCGGGCCCATGTTTTTACTTCCGTTTCCGTATACTTCCGGTCACCGTACATTCCGGTAGGCGCACACTGCGGTGTCCGCTGTGATGGGTGGCGGTATTGCACCTAGGGCGCCGTACGGCGGCGGTGTGGGCCGTTTTGGGGTCATTTCCGCCATCGCGGACTTTGCACTTCCGCCATGCCGTGGTGCTCGTGCCCGATGGGTCGGAATGGGCCGCACTTTGCTCCTTCGTGCAATGGCGGAAACGCTATTTACGCTGTGGCGGTCCGGTCAGTCACTTTCCGCCAGGGTCGTAATGAGGGCCTCTGACTAGTAAAATCCACAGTCAGATAGAGCTATTAGTGGGAAGGGCGTGAGTGGACCAAGATTCACTAGGCTGTTGATAAAGAGGAACGAATTTAGAATGATGATTGAAATGAAGGACAATAAGAACCTATGTTGAACACACTAACCTGGATGTGTAGCCAAAGAAACCTGGATGTGTAGCCAAGGAAACCTGGATGTGTAGCCAAGGAAGTCTCAAAAGGTCTGAAGAATCCAAGGAAACAACAGCAAGGAAAGGGTAGTGAGGGATCTAACCCGAGCGGAACGAGGGCCGCACTAGAGACGGGTTGGTGCACACACAGGAAAGCGTCCAGAATCCAGTGCACATGTAGAAGGAGAGTATGAGAACCTTGATCCAGGAAGTACAAGTCCTTAATACAGTAGAAGTTCAATGAGCGCAGGATCTTGGTAGATGGAGGCAGAGCCGTAATCTGCAGGGTGTTGGTGCTGCCTGGTAGACAGCCGAAGTCGCTATACAGCAATAGGAAGCTGCGGTGTGGAGCAGCAATGCGGCAAGCTTCCAAAAGAAATAACAGGAAGATGCCGCAGGTAAATGGTGGGACTCCGTTTCAACGAGGAGTGAAGAACCGCGTGCGAGCGCGGAAGAAACAGGCAGCTCAAGAAAAGCTGGAAGTTGCCGGGATATGCGTCGGAACGCGAGAAGGCAACCGTACCTTAGGAAGTAGAAAACGTCTGCGAAAAGCAGAAGAAAGCTCCGGAACGCGAAATGAGTAACAAACGATCAGAAGCGCAGTTGCAAGACTTCCGCTTCGTTAAATGGAGTCAGCTGACGTGCGTAGGACACACGTGAACGTAAACGTCATCGCGTTGGTCATGTGATCCATGCATTTGGATTAGCGCCTCCCAGATAACTTCCATTGAGTGTAGAACGGTCTAGCCGTTCTCAAGGCTGAGGAAGCCGGGAAACAGGAACGTTTGGGTTTCACAACGGAGCCGGGTGGAGAGGGCGGAGAGGTAGGCATGACACTGCCTATATACCCTTCCTAAAATTCATAAAGATCCAATCAACCACCCGGGGAGACCTATTGTGTCAGGCTGCGCGTCCATACTTGAACCTTTATGTAAATTTGTTGACCATTTTTTAAAACCCATAAGCAGCAAAACGGATACATACATTAGAGATACCATGCACACCATCCAGCTATTCGAAAACTTAGACTTCGACCAACACAAACAGTCACTAGTCACTCTTGACATTAAAGCACTATACACCAGTATACCCCAACAAGCGGCAATTGACTGTGTGTGCGAATATCTGACTGCTACCAATATCAATATGAAAACTCCTCCAGAATTTATCATTGAAATTATGACATTGGCCTTATGCAAAAACTTTTTTGAATTTAATCAACAATTCTACCTACAAACAAAATGTACCTGCATGGGGGCAGCATTTGCCCCGAGTTTGGCAATTTTATTCATGGCCAACTTCGAGGCTAAATTTGTCCTCAGCCATCTCAACAGATGGAGAGAGCATATAAAACAATGGCGTCGATATATAGACGACATCATATGCCTATGGGAAGGCACAGAAGAGGCCCCACTAGAGTTTTGTTCCTGGCTTAACACATGCAGCCAGGACATCCAATTCACATTTGAATACAGTAATTCCTCTATCCACTTCCTAGATTTGAGAATCCAACAAGACCAAGGCAAACTAACATGCACCACCTTTTGAAAACCCACCGATCGCAATACTTTGCTACACTTCCAAAGTGATCATCCCCAACACATTAAAGAAAATTTACTGTATGGGCAATTCTTAAGACTTCGCAGAAATTGCACCTCTTTAGAAAACTTCAACCAAGATGCCAATCTTCTAAGTGATAGATTCAAACAACGTGGCTACCCCAAAAAACTGGTGTCAAGGTCTCTTAAAAGAGCCCGTTTCACATGTCGTGACTCCCTTCTCACACCCAAAACCCGAGACGTAGAGAATGATAAAATCACATGTGCCATCACCCATGGCCAACATGCTTTTCAGATCAAAAAAATAATTTACAAATGTTGCCCTAAAGTTAGACTCTGCCTTCCAGACCAAGATAAACCCAGATTTGCATTCAAGAGGGGACGTAATTTGAGAGAACACCTGGTACATTCCATGTACAACAAAAAATCTCCCAAGACTCATATTTGGAATCTTCGACCACTTAAAGGGCACTACCCATGTGGTACCTGCTCAGTATGCCAATTAACTATGAAACTACAACAATTTCAGATCGGAACTAAAACATGGACCCTTTACGACGTTTTGAATTGCAAAACAAACCAAGTGGTATACTGCATAGAATGCCCATGCCACTTACGCTACATTGGACAGACCATGCGAAATGTCGGCACACGGATATCTGAACACCGTTCAAGAATCCGCTGTAAAAATATGACTTCTCCACTAGTACAGCACTATATGGAGAAGAAACACAACACCCATGACATTAAATGGTGGGTCATCGAACGTGTTCGCAGTGGACCCAACATTCAGGGCCGCCTGTTAGACCTTGAATGTCGTTGGATACACAGAATGGATTCTGTTACTCACGGCCTCAACGAACAACAACTCTTCCCACAAAGATAATTTACTGCCGCCGGGTATGTAGTTGTTGTCATGAACCACGCTGCCCCACATGCACTAGAAGTTTCTCCCTACTACCTTCCAGTGACACCTCCAACACCCAGCATACTTTCTCAGATCACACGGGGACACCCTCTAACCTATCCCTTTCCGGATCTGACCTAATAATACACACCCCACCGCCAACGACTGTTAGAAGACTGTTACGAACACACATTGCCTCAGCCACAGTCTCCGCCACTATCTAATAAAACAAGGTGGCGTTTCCTTTCTGCATCACCGCCACATTCGACCAAGTGACACCCACACCATTTCGACACTTGCTCATTTACTTTCCAGGACCCGAGACCCAGAGCTCTCCTCCTACATATAGAACCGAGTTCTGCCAGTTCGCACGACATTTCTGTTGCATTTACTGACCAACGCGCACACTACAGACTGCAGCCGCAGGGCTCACCTTAAAATTTCCCCGCTCTCCTCTTCAGCGGGCGCCTGCAGAGCTCTTATAGAACTCATTATCTAACACGGAGACACTGACAATTCCGGCAGCGTCCATTTCCGCATTGCTACGGCACCAGTGAATCAGGACTCTGAACCTCTCAGCATTCTTATTGGTCCAGAGACCCACACACCCTCGGCCCACCCCCAGCCCTTGTCTGCCTTCATAACAGCAGCCCTGCACTTGCCGAACACACGTCTTTCGGCAGCAGGCTGACTACTGGGACTTAACTCCGTGCACGGCGCCCTACCGACACAGGCAAGTTTCAGTGTATATTACTACACGGCCTCCCACGAGGTTTGTGCTCCCCACGGCGCACAAGTGGCGGCTTAGCACTGCTTACAGGTTTACTTTACTTCACATAGATATGTGAACCGGCCAAAAATCACTGTTTACAATCAGCTTTTTTCTTTCTCTTGCTACAGAAACATAGAATTTAGACGGCTATGCCCGGTTTGAGCCTCCACAACTTTGGGTCTTTTGACGATAGAGGAACACTTGGATTATCCATTGAATATCCCCACCCAGGTACTGTGCCCCACTTTCCTTTTCATAAATGCGCACAGGTACATGAGCCAGGAAGTTCACGCCTCCTATCCATTCCTGAATTTATTCATATCTCTGTAACTGTCTTACAGAGCTTTATCCCGAGAGTGCGAGCTGCACACAGCAGACAAGAGGGGCAGTCACGGAAATACATTTTCTTTCCCCCTGCCCCCCACGCACCATTACTGCAACCATCCCTGCATCCTGCATCGCCCAGTTCGGAGAGTCTGCACGACTAAGAGAGTGTCCACAAGGTTTCTGTGGTGAGATACTTATCTATTACGCCCACCACAACCCAATAGAGATAGGAGTCCACACAGAGTTCACTCCATCTCCCGTAAAAAGGTTCCCACACTCCTTTAATTTTTTAGCATGCTCCACATTGGGAATTATTTTCCTTCAGGTTCAGATTCGGTCAACCTTTTACTAATCCACCCTTATAAGTCCAGCAGGGAAACACCACTGTGCCAAGAGAGTAATTGAGCTATGTTTTTCTCTCTTGGTCTTTCCTCCACAGGGGTCACTCAACCGCCCTGAAGAAGGCGGCTTCTACGTCCCTCTAATTTTGATACATGATGGACGCCAAGGCCGCTGAAACGTCAGTTTTCAAGCAAGGGGGACTTATTCAACAACTCAATTTGGTCAAGTGATACAATACTGTACATAGATTGCTACACTTCTGGAAGTGGGACCCCCACTTATATATACCCCCCTGCAACGTTGGCATGTAACTAGTTGGCATACAACCAGTTGGAATCATCTAGTACATAACCAGTTGGGATCACTTTGTCCCAATATAACGTTTTGGGATAGACATCCAACCATTGTGAATTAGACTGAATTTACCCAGATGGATAGCTTTAAGACCACTGGATCAACTTAGTAATTTGTTTCAATGTAAAAACTCATGAAGAGTACAAGTTGTTGATCAGTATTAATTTTTCTGTTCTATGTCCAATTTTTAGGATTTTTCTTTATCACACTATGTTTAAGTTGTACTATTGCTTTATTTGAAAACATTATGGTTTGTTTTTTTGTAATCAATGTCTAATGTTTCACACAAAACTGTAAATACGTGTGTTTAATAAAAGTTATATATTTTCACAACCCCTAGTGTGTATGTGGGTTTTTCCTTCTGGACTTGTTCTTTTTGGGTCAAATATTTCATTGAAGATATATTCTATTAGTAAAAAACCAGTGAAGGTTCCTTGATTTCATAAATTGGTCAGGCTTTATTCAATGACATACAATCAAGATGAACCCTTCCAAGTAGCAGTACTAGCTTCTGTGTATTATCCTAAATTTAACGGTCGGCCAAAACAAAGCCTTGGCGAATTTCCCCGCAGCTCTGAGCTTGCGCAAATCTGCCGCAATTTTGCCAATTTTAGCATGGAAATTCCCCATTGGGCCCAATGGGGAATGGGCACTAACCATTCCGCCAAACCCGTGATCCGGCGCTATTAGCACCGGGGGGTTTGGCGGTAGGGCTAATAGCGCTGGCGGGCCTCATCACGAGTTGGGCTGTAGCCCTTAAATGCGGTGGTAACAGTATTACAGCCGAATTTAAGGGCTGGCCCTATCACAAGTTGGGCGCTAAATGGGCTGTTTTACCTCCAGCCTTTCTCTGGCGGTGAAAATCCCCTGTTTTCGGCTGTACTACCGTCGGCAGTATTAGCCTGCATAATTAGCGCTGAAAATGCCCCATTGAATCCAATGGACCCAATGTGGAATGGGGATTTAACGTTAACACCCAACCCGTGATCCGGCAGAAATACTGCCGGACCAATCGGTTTGTTTGTTTTGTTTTGTTTTATTCGTATTTATATAGCGCACAACAGCCCGAGGACATTGTGGCACTTGTTACAATACAAAGCTTGGTTACTTAGTTACATGGTCATTAGCAATATATATACAGGTTGCAATATAGTTACATAATCATTAGCAGTATATATACAGGTTACAATATAGTTATATTACATTTGTGTTATATTACAATATAAATGGCAGAAGTGGAAGAGGCAGTCCTCCACTTGCTAGTTGAGGAGAGTGGCCTTGAGATGGAAGTTTCAGCTCTAAGGGTGGCAGGGAGTGAGTTCCAGAGTTTTGGTGCAATATAGGAGAAGCCTAGACCTCCCGCTGTGGCTCTCTTTATGCGTGGTATGTGTAGCTGATTGGTGTACTGAGCTCTGGTGGGGCGAGTGGATGTGGTCCTTGATATTGCTTCAGATAGGTATGCTGGAGCGGTTTTGTTGATGCATCTGTGAGTGATAGTGAGGATTTTCAGAGTAATACGGTCTTTGACCTGGAGCCACCGGGCTTCACGTCTGGCGTGGGATATATGGTCTCTTCTAGAGATGCTCATGGTGGCTCTGAGGGCATTGTTTTGTGTGGTTTGCAGTCTGTGAATGTTTTTGGCTGAGGTGCCAGCTAGGAGGGCGTTGCAATAATCGAGTTTGGCTCCTATAATTGCTCTAGCTATGGCCAAGCAGTTGGGGGTGGATAAGTAGGGGTTAATGGCATTGATGAGTTTGGTGCTGAACGCTGATGCAGAGGCTATGGTGCTGACTTGTTTGTTCATAGATAGATTTGCATCAATGTGAACACCTAGAGTCTTGACAGAGGATGATACGGAGATGGTTGCGTTGTCTATGTTGAAGTTGTTGTATTGGGGGTTTAGTTTTGATAATGTGTTTGTCTGGCACAGGATGAGAATTTCAGTCTTCTCCCCGTTAAGACAGAGGCCATTGATTGCCATCCAAAAGCAGCTGATAGATGGAGAAGGAGGAGCAAGGCAGGTTTGCCTTTGTCCATGATTTGTGAGATTTGATTTTTTACGTCTAATAAGGCGGATTCTAATCCATGCCCGACACGGAAGCCAGATTGTCTTTTGCATAGTATGGAGTTAGCTTCTATGTATGATTGGATCTGGATGTGAGCTGCTTTGTCCACGATTTTTAGGAGGAACGGGACTTTTGTTATCGGTCTGTAGTTGTTGGGTTGCGCTAAGTCAAGTGTGGCCTTTTTTAGAAGTGGCCGCACCCAGGCTTCCTTGAGATTGTTTGGGACAGTTCCTGTTTGGAAAGCTGCGTTAATGAAGTCAATAATCAGGGGTGCTAGGTCATTGTTGCATTCCTTGATGATTTTGGGAGGGCAAATGTCTGCTTTGCAGAGGGATGGTTTGAGGTTTTTGATGAGATTAAGGACCTCAGGTTCAGTGACGTCTCTGAAGGACAATTGAGCGCGATTGAGATTACTACGCTTGTCTTGTGTAGGGCAGTTGGTTTTTTGGTTTTGGGAGGGCTTTGCAGTGGTTTTGGATTTTGTTCTGGAGGAGTTTTATTTTGTTGAGCATGGCGGACTGAATGCTGGCACACCTTTGTCTTTAGTTATCTCGTCAGTGGTAGCCGGAGGAGTGACTAATTCATTAAAGATTGAAAATAGTTCTTTAGCTTGGGAGTTGGCCTTTGAGATCCTATCATTGAAGGAGTTGGATTTTGCTGCTAAAATGGCTTTTTTTATATTGGAGGGCTATTTGTTTGAAGAGGCTCTTATTTAGATCACTCTGATCCGTTTGCCAGTTTTTAAGCGACTGACACTTTTGAGCTCGGAGGGTTTGGAGTTCTTCCGAGAACCAAGAGTTGCAGTGAAATTATTGTTTTTCCTTCTTGCTTTCAAGTGGGGCTATAGAGTTTATAGCATTGGTGAGAGTATCATTGAAGATAGCTGACAGTATATTTTGGTCCTGAGAGAAAGGTGGTGCTAGGCAGGGGCTTTTAAGGTGGGGACACAAGTTGTCTGCCTTGAGTTTTTTAGATCTTCTTATTGTGGCAGGTGGTGCGTGGGTGAGAGTCTTAGGTTTAGGGTTGGTGGGGTTGAGGAATCCGATGCATGTGTGGTCCGTTCATGGAAGGGCAGTGTTTGAGGTAATGTTGGATGCACAGTTGTGATCCATGACCCAGTCAAGGGTGCGGCCTTTGGAGTGAGTGGGGGTGAGGACTCCTTGGGAGAAACCTAAGTCTGCGAGTTCTTTAGCTAGGGTTGCAGCGGATTTATCCTTAGGATCATTGTATCCTAAATTTAAGTCTACTAATAGAAGGATTTTGTAGGACTTTTTAATGTTTTTGCTGAGTCGAGGGGAGTGGTGCTCTTGGAATCAGCTGGGTGTCCGGGAGGTCTGTAGAGGATATGGATGTTGATTAGATTATTGGGGGAGAGCGTAAGCTTGGCTGATAAGATATCAGCATTACCACCCCATGTACTATGGTCTGCTAATCTAATGGATAGTGAGTCTTTGTGGATAAGGGTGACTCCCCCTCCAATCTTATCACATCTATATTGCCTAAGGATGGTGTAGCCTGTGGGTAGGGCTAGTGCGATGGCTGGCAGGAGGCATCATTGAGCCAGGATTCTGTGATGCAAAGTAAGTACAGGCTAAGGAAGAGGGTGACTGAGAGTAACAATATTAACTTTCACACATCGTACTGGACATGTCCCGCTAATCGGGGCAGGCAAAGTCAGGCACGTGACTCTAAGTAGATTTACCTGATAACAATTAGCTCTCCTCAGACGAATAAAAGGCAGTACCCAAAGACACAGTCTGAGCAAGGCGGAACACGAGTACGAGCAGAACTTCCAGGACAAAGGCAAACCTACTGGAGCAGAGCGACAGACCAAGGGGTGAGAGCAGCGGGTTGAAAACCCCAGTAGTTCCCTACCGGAGGTCGTTGCCTTTCAGAGACTGCAGAAAACACGTTGAGAAGGCCAGATCCCTCAAGTGAAGATGGCATTGTGTTTCAAGGATGGCAGTGATGCTCATGAGTGAACGGCAGAGTTGGGGAGGCGAGGCCAAGCCTGTGGTACTAACATTGGCTCATGAATTGGATATCGCAAAACTAAGAAAGAGACACACACAGCTGGTGAGTTGGCAAGCAACCTGAGTAACCGGTGTGTGTTAAAGTTTAAAATAGCAACATTTTATCACAAGTAAAGGCTGAATGTGTGTGGATGAGACACAACAAAAGGCACACCTTTGAATGAACCTTGAAGTAAAAGACAGCTGTCAAATCGGCGATACTAAGTAGTGGAGTGGTCCGGTGAAAGGAAATAGCCCACTCGAAAAGCTCACTGAAAAGTAATTTGTTTGAAGCGATAAAGCGTATGAACAGCAAAAGTGAAATAAAGAAGTTTAACACTTAGAGAATGGGAAAGTGAAAGATGAACTGTAAACTTTGAGTCAAAGTGGTCTTGCAGTGTTCTGAAAAGTAAACCACGCACATTCGAAAGTCTTCGACATCCGAAAGTGGTTCGAGCCCGACAGAGGAAGACCCAAAGTGAAATAAGCTTGGGGAAGGGACCCACGAGAACTGTGTAGTGAAAGGTCTGAGCCCGACAGAGAAAAGAGATTTTAATGTGAAAGGTCAGGTGGGGCTTGATCCACGTTTTTTGAACTGTTCATTGTGTTGGAAACCAAGCCATAGTGTGTCATGCTGCCTACAGGGACCGCCTTACTCCGTGAGGTCTAATGTGGGGTGAGAGCTGGTTCAACCACATTTATTCATGTGAACACTGATTTTTCCTTTTGCATACATTTCTCCTTTTTACACTTTTTGTAAAAAGAGATTGGGCAGGCATTAGGTTTTATTAGCGTAGGTCATTTAGATTTGACAGACTCCACTAGGACTGTGTTATTTATTATTTGATGGTCGAGACTACTCCCTACTCAGTTATAGGGAAAAGTAGGAGTTTCTCGAACCCCAACAATTTCAAGAAAGTTTTTATAAATTGTACCCATTGCCCCAGTGTCATTCTTGTGATACCATGCCTCCCCTACACAGTTCACTTAGCCCTTTTATCCTTCTGAGGCACCCAAAGCGACAACCACTGGGTTTGGTAGAAATTAACATCTGTGATCTGCGCCAAGATGCCCAAGGAGGGAGCAGGCACGCTCTCTTAATACACAGGTTATGTAATAGAGTCACTGACCGGTGTTTAGGGATAAATAACACCATGGTTTTGGATACAGGATAATGGTGGACACTTGTGAAATCTCAACGTGATGACTTAGTTGCATGCATGCCATCGCCCATGAAATCCAGCTGCCTTGTTTGAATTCTCAAAATAGCTGTGGGCCAGGATGGACTGGACTCCCCAGATTTGAATTATCATGTTGGAGAATGACTGGCTTGCTCAAATAGAATTGTCAAATCCCTAATTTAGGAATCGCTGCAAGTGTACCTTGGCTTCTAGTATGCAGTCAAGTGTGGGGATCAGTTTGGACATTGATGGGGTGGAGACAAAGCCAACTGCTGCAAAGGATTCACCACCTTGTATTTCTGACCTTATTCAAGGCTGTGGAATTTCTCAAACATCTGATTCCAGATGCTTAGAATGGTGATGTCTTGATGGGGTGGTATATCATAGAGAATTGAAGCAAAACTGGCAGACTTGACTACCCTGGTGGACTTCCATCATCCATCATTATTTACATGGAGCACTTCATGGAAGAGCAATCCGGCAGCTCCCAGGATTCCTTTGCCAACATCAGCTCTGAGCAGAAGATGAACTCAGATCACTACTTTGGTGATGGTGGCAGCATGTAAGAATAGGGTGCCAGTGAAATTACTGGGATCCCCATGGACTCTGATCTTTTATAAAGCAAAAGGGAAGGTGCAATCCATAGCGATAGCAGTCCCTCTTCTGCATTAAAATGTCTGATGGGGCAAGATGCTGGCAGATTACGCTAGGGATAGCAGCCCCTCTACTGCAGGAAAATGTGGCATGGGACAAGATGCTGGCAGATTACCCTAGGGATACCAGTCCCTCGACTGCATGAAAATCTGGCATGGGTAAAATGCTGGCTTATTACCCTAGGGATACCAGTCCCTGGACTGCATGAAAATGTGGCATGGGACAAGATGCTGGCGGATTACGCTAGGGATTAGCAGCCCCTCTACTGCAGGAAAATGTGGCATGGGACAAGATGCTGACGGATTAAATGTGGCATGGGACAAGATGCTGGCGGTTTAAATGTGGCATGGGACAAGATGCTGACGGATTACCCTAGGGATAGCAGTCCCTCTACTGCATGAAAATCTGACATGGGACAAGCGCTGGGAGATTACCATAGGGGTAGCAGTCCCTCTACTGCATGAAAATATGTCATGGGACAAGATGCTGGCAGATTACCCTAGAGTTACCAGCCCATCTACTGCATGAAAATGTGACATGGGGCAAGATGCTGGCGGATTAAATGTGGCATTGGACAAGATGCTGGGAGATTACCCTAGGAATAGCAGTCCCTCTACTGCATGAAAATGTGGCATGGGACAAGATGCTGGCAGATTACCCTAGGGATACCAGTCCCTCGACTGCATGAAAATCTGGCATGGGTAAAATGCTGGCTTATTACCATAGGGATACCAGTCCCTGGACTGCATGAAAATGTGGCATGGTACAAGATGCTGGCAGATTACCCGCACAGATCAAGGACACTTCAAGGAGCGGGTTTCACACTCGGGCTATTATGATTAAAAGGGGCCTGCTGCATTAAAAAACAACGAGAGGTTCTCTCTGGGTGTTTCACTGATTGATGGTTGACCATTTAGTGAATCCATGAAAGTGTGGCCACAAAAGTGCATTTTGCAGCCACAGTTTCTCCTTACAGAAGAACCTTGCATGTTCCACCCCAGGCTCATGATGTAATCTGCCACGCGCTCTCGAGTTGAATCCAGGTTGCTTGTTGGTGTGACATAAAATAAATAAATGTATGAAAAGCGAACAACGTGACCCCCCACATCCCCTCCACGATCTGGTCTTTGCAGCACATATTAAGCTCAGGGAAAACCCTGCTAGACCCTGTCATTTAGAAAGAAGGGCCGTTCCAGGATTTGGAAATTGCTGATTGCAGATCCCAAAGGAGCCGGGTCTAAATCGGGGATATCTAGGGATAAACAATGTAGATCTTTTAATCCACCGTTGCTGCTCTAATTGATGAAACTCAACAGAGAGAGGAAAATCACCATGAGCTCAGCTGCTTGGGCTTTGCTCCTGGAAAGGGATCTCATTGGCTGTAAGAGAATGCAGGTTCCCAGCAGCGCCTTTGCATCGACATAGAGCAGAATTTAAACCTTCTTTGTTGAAAGAGCGGCAAATGCAAAGAAGGGATAGAGAGAAAATATGTATTTAAGCTGAGTCTGAAAGGTGCAATATATCATGCAGCGCCCAGTGGATTTTCAGACACTGTACTGCATCTGAATTTATGCATGGACTTGCAAATACATATATATGAGTGCAAGACCTAGGGATTAGCTTGTCAAAGCCAAGATTTGAAGGTCAAGAAGGGATTCCTTAACAAGTAGAAATGAAAGACACAAAACAAGAAATTGCGAAGGATGGAGCAGTAAGAACATTTGAAGTAATGCTAGTGTTTTACTTGCCAAAGAGTGGCATATGCTCTGGAGGGACGCACGAGATACAGCTGTGTGTAGGGGGTGGGGCAACATTGCCCACTGACATTGAAGGTTTATTCTTAGAGGAGGTCACCACTCACACGACTGGGGGGGGGGGGCTGGGATACTCTAAGAGCTGAGCAGAACACACTGGGCGCGACATGAGCTACTCAGCTGTTTCAAGGGGGCAAGGTACCATTGCCCTCTGAGATTATATGGTTGATGTTATACCCCTCATGCAACTGGGGGGTCTGTGATACTGTAAGAGCAGCCCAGACTCGCTGGCAACCAGCCCTGTATCCTACGCACGGCCAGGAATACGGAGCAGGGCCTTTGCACAAAGGTATCCTCCGGCAAAGAGCCATGTTGGCACCCCTCCCGCATTGCCCATGTTGAACTTCTGCTGATAACTCCTTTGGCGGAGGCCTAGGAGTGCTGTGATCTACATTGGGCCTGGCAATGCTTTCAGAGAAACATCTTCTAACTTTACTGTGGGCCTCATCACGAGTTTGGCGGTAACCCTTAAATCTTGCAGTAGCGCTGTTACCGCCGGATTTAAGTGACCGCCAAATCAGGGGTTTGGTGGATTTCTCCCCAGCTCTGAGCTCGGGGAAATCCGCCGAAAAATTCGTGCTCATACCACCGGCGGGAAATTTGCCGGCGGTATGAGCGCGAAATGGGGAATGGGGCATTCCTGAATGGGCTCAATGGGGAATGGGGATTTCCAAATCTGCCAAACCCGTGATCCGGCGCTAATAGCGCCGGGGGGGTTTCGCGGTAGGGCAGATAGCGCCAGCGCTATTAGCGCTGGCTTTACCGCCCAACTCGTGATGAGGCCCAAAATGTCTAAAATAGGGCACACATTTGCGGCCTTTTCGATGGGCCAATAAGAAGCCGGGGAGTGTTAAATCTCAAGCCATTAGCATCTGTTAGCAGAATCGTTCACATGTTGATGGCTGGAGAGTCGATCATTCCTTTGTCAGGAAATACTGATGCAAGCCTGCCCTGGAATCCCTTTCATAACACAGTTCTGTCAAGGCACTGACTATGAGTCGAAAGTCTATCTATAGAGGAGAGGGAGGAAGGCAAAGGGGAGTGATGAGGAGCCAGTCCAGAGACAGTACTCAGAAGTTAGCACCTGCTAAGAGTATTGTTGACCTTGGTGCAGGACAATTGTGCTCCTTATTGACCCTTACCCTACCAACGACCCTTGCGTTTGGCCCGGGCACATAAGCCAGGGGAAACAAATGCCTTGCCCGATCGACTGGTTCCGGGTGCGTTGGCATCTGGTGGCTTATCTGTGGCCAGTGAAAAAGAGTCTCTGGTCTTCCTTTGCAGAGCGAATGCGTTCTTAATATGTTGTTCACTTAATATGCACATGATGAAGGAATGTCTTTGTTCACTTTCAAGGCTATAATTGGGCAACACACCTTCCGGGAATAATTCCAGTCATATTTAACAACAAGGAACAATAAACAAGGTTTATGAGTCCAATAATGGTTTCATTATTTCTTCGCCATTCTGTATTCCTCTAGTTATTTATTTTTATTTTTTTTTTTATTTGTTTTTAACCCATTGGTTTTAACAAAAGAAGCTTCACTTATGCTTTATGTTTTATACTTGGGACACCACTTCTGGTGAATCATGCAAGTCCATACCGGGCTTTGCCCCGGCTATAGTTCTCTTATACTGCTTTCAGTGGCCGCTGCCATCTGGCGAGTTGATTTTCTTGAACACTACCTCCAAAAATTTGGCTGTTAACCTAGCCCATCTTGGAGAGTCTCCTGCTATCAGCCGGAACCACATGGTTTCTTCATCAAGTATTGTTAAGTCTGATGTGAGTGGTGCCAAGTATACTTGTCTTTCACCTGCTAGGGCTGAACATGACATAAGAAGATGTCGAATTGTTTCTATTTGGACAGGATCAGCGCAAAGCCGGCAGTGCACGTTGGTTCCCTGACTTCTAGTAGCCATAATTTCATTTGTACTCAGTAAATTCAGCCTGGCTCTCATGAAAATTTTTCTCAGGTTCTTCTCTGGAAATTGCTCACAATATTTCAGAGGAACTTTTAGGTGGTTTGTAGTGGGTGGCAGATGTTTTAGTGATTTGTACCGGAGGATTGTCTCGGTGGTGCATATCCAATCTTGAATTTCAAGTTTTTTCTTTACTTTTCCGGGATTGCTTAAAAGCGTTTCTGTTGAACAAGCCACTTCTTCTAGTCTTTCGTGAATCTTTCTTACCCAATCAGATAAGGGTTTGCAAAACTTTTTGGCAATTTCAGCTTCCATAATGCGAAATATCGGCAGCGAGCTGGGTAACAAGATTTTTCTATACAGTTGCACGGCACCTTGAAGTATCGTTGAGGCTAAGGAGGGCAAACCCAAGTCTCTCCGTATGGCAGATATGGGGGCAGAATTTGGTAAGGACAACACTGCTCTCCATATATGACCTTCTAGCTTCGGCCAAATTTCGGATGGAAGGTTTAAGTTTGACGCCATTCCATAAGTTAGAGCTGGAACTACTTTTGATTTATAGTACTGAACTGCCGGTAGCCAGGAGAATTTTCCGAATTTGTTGTCTACAGCACGGATTTGGGCTGTGAGTCTTCGAGTTTTTTCCCATAATGTGTGCTGCAAGGCAATGTCTTTGGTAGAGTTGTCGATCTGCACGCCCAGATATTTAAATTCTTTTACTGCCTCAATTTTTGACTTCTCCAGAAACCAGGAGTGAGATTGTTGTGCTCCCCTTGTAGGTTTGCAAAATGAAATAATTTTGGTTTTTGTTGTGTTAATCTTTAAGTTATTGCTCTTCATGTACACTGACAGATTGGCTAACTGCCTTTGAAGGCCTATGGCAGTTTGGTCCAGCAGGATCAAATCGTCCGCGTACCATAATCTTGAGATTTTAACTTCTCCCAGCTTAGGCGGGAAGGCTCGCACATGATCCTCGGTGGTTTGGAAATCGCCAATAAAGGCTATGAATAGGGCTGGAGCCAACGGGCAGCCTTGTTTCACTCCTCTCTTGGTTTCTATCTTGTCTGAGAGTGTTCCTTGTTGGCATAATCGAATTCTTAAAGATGTCTTCGTGTGGAGGGACATGATAGGATCCAAGATCTCTTTTGGGCATTCCCAGTTTGTTAATTTCGACCAAAGTTTTTGGTGATCCACCATGTCAAAAGCCTGAGATAGATCAATCATAGCCATATAAACGTTGGGAGCACCTTCCTTCACCTTTGCTTTGATTGTATTAAGGACCAGAAGATTAATTCCTGTTCCCGCTCCTTTTTGGAAGCCTGTCTGGAAAATGTCAGTGGCAGGCGAATTATTAGCCCAATTTTTAAAAAGGGTGAGTATCAATGACGCAAAGATTTTTCCAATGATGTCTAGTAGAACTATAGGCCTGTAGTTAGATGGTATATTTCTTGGCCCCTTTTTGTAAATAGGCACAAGTACAGCCTCTGTCCAGTTTGTCGGTATCTGTTTTTGATGTACACACTGTTCGAATAATTCTTTAATCAACCTCGCCCATGCTTCAGGATGTTGTTTCAGATCTATATTGGATAGACCATCCGGTCCGGGGGCCCTGGATTGTTTCAAGCTTCTGATTGCCTTTAGAATCTCTTCTAGACTGGTGATGTCCGCCCAGCCCACGTTTTCCTCCTTTAAAGGTTGATGTTGCATAGTAAGGAGGGTGCCAGAGGTCGGGAGTGCGTATAATTTCGAAAAATGTGTGATCCACTGTTGTTCTGTAACATCACACATAATCTGATTTGGCTTCTGCCCATTAGCTGTTTTTAGTAAAGACCAGAAGTCACGATTGTTCTTAGACACCCAGACTTTCAGCATTGCTTCTGCGTCATTCTGATAGAAATTTTGCCGTTCTTGCTTAAGCCATGCTTTATACTTTACTTTGCCCTCTTGATGTTTAGCCCAGGCTTCTTTGGTGTTACTTTTTTTTGCTACTCTTTTCAATTGTATGAGATCTTTGCGTTTAGCGACTAATATTGCATTAAACGTATGTTTATGTATAGTTTGAGTTCTATTTTTTCCCCCAAAACTTACTTTATGAGGCATCAGTAATGAGACATATTTAGGTTGAGACGCTTCCATAGCGTTGTTTGTCTCAATGTGTTTTTTGCGAAGCTTGTCCTCTAATGTGTTTATGTTACCACAGGTCAACCGAATTCGGTTTTGTTGCATATTAACACCAATTTCAAAGGGATAAAATGATCGCTCTTTGGTTTCACCCCTCCACGACAGGAATAAGAGGTTGTGGTCACTTTCTCTAGTTCTTTCCACTTTAAACTCCACAAAGTATGGAATCAAACCTTCAGTAACAAAGATGTAGTCGAGATTTGCAACAGCAGGCGCTCTCTCCCAAGTTGGGGTCAGCACTTCAAATTCTTGGAGAGAAGCGACATTGTGAAATTGTCTCGACTTCATCAAGTTCATCCATGCTTGACCTCTTTCGTCACTTTTCCTCAGTGCTGCTGCAATCGTGTTGTCTGTCGATTGTATTCCACATTTTGCATTGAGATCCCCACAAATGATTATGTTGGGGATGCCGTGGTTTACTCTAATTTCATCTATTGTTGTTGCAACTTGGTCGCAGAATGTTTTCGTAGATGTTTTTTCGGGATTCCAATACAGATTTATTATTACGAGATCAAAACACTTCTGTACATTTTCCCCTTGAACCAGGGGATTCCAGTTCGTTAGGGTTGCTAACATGCCATATTCTTCGCAGATTTTTTTCTTAGGTGAGATTCCTGAGCCTAATCGAATTGCAGTTAACAAACCCCCAGAGGGTCTTCCTGACACGGGTCTCTGAGCTGGCGAAACTTCGATACTGAATCCCTCAAGAGTAGGTTTTTCTGTTAGCCATGTTTCTTGCAGGCAAATTAGATCAAAGCGGTTCAACTTTACATCACTAGGCTTAGTTAGATGGATGTATCCTCTAGTATTCCATGACGCCATCTGTAGAATGGTCTTTTCCTTAAATTGATCTGGAATCGTTGCCTGGATCTTGTTATTGACGGCGTCATGGATTGACTGCTAGACCTTCTTCTTGCGACTGAACGTATCTGAGATCCATTTCCATGGTTTGATTGACGTGATGGGGGATTGAGCTGGTTTAAGGTCTGTCAACTGATCCCTCTTTATGTCGGCGTTTCGAGAACTTTCCACTCGTCGTCTTGGCGTGGTACGTGATACGTAATGTTTCCTGTCCCATTTCAAGGGGTAGTCTTCCCCTTTACCTCTTTCTTTTCTGTCTCGACTGGAGTCCATCTCCTCCATTCTGTTTTTTTTTGTCACATTTTCTGATCTTATTTCCTTAATAAATTTCGAGGGGGCATTTCTTTGAGATCCCGCCGTATCTTCGTTTTCCTTTCCTATCTTCTTTAGTTTTTCTAATTTTAAGCCCAGACACTGTAGCTCTTTTGCCATTTCAAGGGGCCATTGCAGGGCTTTCGACCTTATATGCAGATATGCTTTAGCTTTATGGTCTCTGTGGTAAGGTTCAACCAAAACCAGGTCCCTTGTTGATAGATGCCGAAGTTTGTCAATTTTTGCTGTAATTTTTAGGACTGTCCTTCTGTTAAGAACCATGTATCTATCTTTAGAGGAAATTTGCTCTAATTTGAATAAAGATGTCCCTTCAAGTTTTATGAGTTTTTTTTCCTCTGCCGGTTTTGATCGTCCATAATCTTTTTTGTAGGAATTAATCCTATACTTTCTTTGCTCGTGGTCAGGGATCCGGTCTACACGTCGATCTGTCTCTTTTTTAAGGACAAGCTTCTCTTCCACTTTCTCTAGGGTTTGTATGGCCTCTAAACCAATAGTAGGGGTGCTCGAACGAGATCTTCTATGGCCACTTGACCACCCCTGGACCTCTTTTGAAACCTCCACAAGCGTGATCCGACTCGCTCCTGACCGAGCCCCAGCCCGAGCCTGTGGAGTGGCTATCCTTGGTTGCTGCGGGCTTAGAGTTACCCCTTCAATGCAGACAGAGTCGTCAGAAGGGTTAGATGAGTCAAGGGCGTGGATCAGCGTGGGAGACCTTTGTGCGATTTCGGGGCAGTCTTGTCGTGAGTAATTACCCACCATGATCGCCTTGCGCTGTTCTTTGCTGACAGTGGCTCTGACGGATCTGTCGACAAAGGAGTCCCCAGAGGAGATAGGAGTTGTTTTCGCTCGAGCGTCTAATAGACTCTTAGAAGGAACACACAGGAGGGGGCTCTCCATTGCGTGTTTTGGCACGATTTTGGTCTTCAGTGCTCGACTATGGTCTGTCACACCTCCTGGTGATTTGGCACGGGCTTTCGTGAAAATCGAAGCCACTTCTGTGACTTTGGCCATCTCTTCCGTTTGAGTACTTTGAGAAATCGTTAGACGTATCTGCCTGGTTTGTCGATCCATCTTGATCAAGTTGTTTTCGAGATTCGTTAATTTGGTTTCGAGACTCGTTTGTATAGTGTTTGAGTTCCTTTCCACTGCTGTTAAATACCCTTCTATGAAGGTCAGTTTATCCTTAAGTGAGATAATCATGGACGTGTTGTCCTTTAGGGCCTCGTGAATCGACTCATACAGTTTACTGAAGGGGTTTAACGCTATTGAAAAGGCTGACATAATTGATAGTAAGTCAGCCTTTTTTTTCTTTTCTGAGGATGTTTCTTTGTCAAAGCCTCCCGGGAAATCGCTTTGTCTTCTATTTCTGATTGGCGTGTGAGTTTCTTTTTCGTTATGGAGCTGGTTGAATTTCTCAGAAAATCTTTTTTCCCCTCCTACAATCACGCCTTGTGAACTGGCTGAAGTTTCAGCCCATAATATATTGCTGTTTGCCTGGATATGAGATCTAGTCCAAGCCACTTGCTCTTCAACGTAGGACTGTCTTTCGCTTGGGTTGGGTCTTGTCCGGGTCTCTGGATTAGCCACAGCTACTAATGCCTGAACTTCAGGTTGGGCTAATGTGTCTTTTTCACTCAGTATACTGTGTGGGCCTTCACTAGCCACGTTTAGTGTATCCAACGTTTGATGGTCTACTAACGTTGTTTTTTTTTTTGTTTTTTTTTTGTTTTGGATCTCCTAAGTGTGGTGTCTCCACACTTGGCTCACTCGTGAATTTATCACTTGTCCTTGAGATGTTTACTTGTTCTGCGTTTTCATCTGGTGTCATAGAGTCCTTAGCAATAATTTCTGTCGGGGACTTTACGCTCCCAACTTCAATGTCTTGATTTCTATTTGGTGAAATACGGGCGTGCCATTTAACTCTTGGTAATAGTTTTTCCAGGGTCTGGTCAATTTTCTGGGATTGACACGATGAGGAAGGATCTCCAACGGCCGCCAGAATTTCGACGTCTGACATTTCTTGATCTGTACCCTGTTTTCGCTTTGTTTGTTTTATAAAGTAATCCCTCAAGGAAGCTGAAAGTAACGCTATTTCTTGTCTTTTAGGAACTTCTCCCGTTTTAGGGCCTACTTTCCGGCTTTTCTTTTTAAGCAGGATATCAGTCCTTGTCCTAACTTTAGCTCCGGCCTTCATGGTCTTTTTAAGGATTTTTTTCCTTGCAATGGTGTCTCTGGATTGTTTATATTCTTCGTCCTGTGATGTGGACTGGTCAGGTGACAAAGTCATCTCGCAATTAACAATTTGTTCACTGGGCCCTTTGTTCTCTGAATTTATTGCCCTTGACTCTTGTAGGAGATCTTCTTTTTCTTGTTGTACTTTTTCTGATAGATTTCTTTCGGATTTAGTTTCATCTGCTGATGGGTCTTGGAGGGATGTGTTCCCTCCCTCCGAGACTGACTCTGTGAAAACAGAGTCATCTACATAATCCCCAGGCACTGGCTCCTCTCGTTCTTGGTTTTCGTGTGTCTTAAGGATGGCAAGCCTTTCCGACGGCGATGTGGCCTGCTTTTTTCGGTCTTTGGCCAGCACATTTGGAGCCCTATTTCTAGCGCTGTTATGTACAATGGCCATTGCCAGGCCACTCCCCTCCCGGCTCGGAACTAAGCCGCCCTTTTCACCCGTGCCTTCCACGCCCATCCTGGTATCTTCACGCGGCATTGGAGTAAGGTGCCGCTGATGCGTAGGGTGACCCATATCTCCTTCCACCTGAAGAAACCCTCGCCAAGCAGACCCCAGCCGAGGCCGTCCTACGACAGCTTCTGGCACGTTGTCACTCGCCGAGGTACGCTGGCGGGGCGTTTGAGTGGACTCAGTGGAAGGGGATGGGCCTTTTGATCTTCCCATGCTTAATTTGACTTTCTGTTTGTTTAAGTTCACTTCTTGCTGGAAGGTCTCGGGTGGCACATTTAAATCTATTTGGACTCCAGTTTTCCGCCCCGTTTCAGTAAATACTGGATTCACTGGAGCCACATTGCTCATGTTTTTCACTCCTGAGGTCTGTGGAAAGGGATCTGGAGACTGCCCCTCTTGCGAGGCATTTGACATGCTGCTGTTATGGTCTGGCATTGCGCTGTTAGACTGCATGCTGGCCACCCTGGAGCCATGTTCTAACTGTGTTTTATCACTGCGCATCCACCGCCCGGCCTCCACTTCTGTCGGTGAAGGCGGCGCCATCCTTTTTTTTTTTTTTTTTTTATTACACAACCGTTCGCTACGCGCAAGGCTGACGTAGGATCAAGGTATTTTTCAGGGGCCGCTGATATTAGATGTAAATTGATTACAATGTCTTTAGATATCTTCTTCACGAATACTTCTTCAGCAGGAGCGGAAAAAACAGCGGGAAAACAGCAAAGGAAGGGTACAAAAGGAACTAAAGGTAAAAAAGGGAAAAGAGGGACGGAGGAGGGATAAAGGGATAAGAGGGATGAGAGAGAGGAGAAAAGGGGGGAAAAGGGGGGAGGAGAAGAAAGGAGGGGGGAAGGGGGGAAGGGAGGGGGAGGGGGAGGGGGGAGAGGGGAAAAGAATCACTGCTCACCGCTCCTAACTTCTAGATCCGTCTTTTCTCTCCGTTCTCCGGTCTCCGGCCACTGGACACTAGACACACTGTGCCACACACCGCGCCGCGCTCCGCGCGTGCGCAGTAGTTTTGAAGAGAAAGTCTTGTAGCAATAGTAAAAGGACTATCACAAAAGCCCACAGGAATCACGGAGCAAACTGCACAGAGGTCTGTCCTCAGTCCTCACTAGACACACTGTGCCACACACCGCGCCGCGCTCCGCGCGTGCGCAGTAGTTTTGAAGAGAAAGTCTTGTAGCAATAGTAAAAGGACTATCACAAAACCCACAGGAATCACGGAGCAAACTGCACAGAGGTCTGTCCTCAGTCCTCACTAGACACACTGTGCCACACACCGCGCCGCGCTCCGCGCGTGCACAGTAGTTTTGAAGAGAAAGTCTTGTAGCAATAGTAAAAGGACTATCACAAAAGCCCACAGGAATCACGGAGCAAACTGCACAGAGGTCTGTCCTCAGTCCTCACTAGACACACTGTGCCACACACCGCGCCGCGCTCCGCGCGTGCGCAGTAGTTTTGAAGAGAAAGTCTTGTAGCAATAGTAAAAGGACTATCACAAAAGCCCACAGGAATCACGGAGCAAACTGCACAGAGGTCTGTCCTCAGTCCTCACTAGACACACTGTGCCACACACACCTCTAGTTATCCTTAGATTTTATCTTTGGGCTACAATCCGTTGGCCACTGATGAAGCATGACAAGGTCGAAACGTGTATGGGTTTGTTTGTGTTCTTGTGCAGAGAGGGGTTTACTGCTACCCTTAGGGGCATAGTAAGTACCCATTGGTGTTTGGTTATTTATCTTATGATATTGCATAGAAAAGGTGAAAAATAAATAATAGCATGCTTGCTATTGAAATGTCCAGTAGGTCAAATGTCTTTGCACCATCATTTCCAGGCGTCCCTTTGCTGCATTTTCATTATAAAACAGCAATGTCTTTAAGAGGCACCTCATCCCTTCTCAGTAGAGCAAGGCATGACAGACTGGAGAATTCTTCCACGCAGGGGATGCTTGGCCTGCATGCATGTTTTATTAACATATTGCTGGCAGGGTGCTGTCAAGGGAAAGCTGGCATCTGTGGTTCCCATGGATTCTACACTCAGGGACAACATCACTGGAAATTAAGGGACATCCAACTGCCAAACTCTGTATGACTTCATTTATTGCAGTATATCAACGACCCGGGTCCAGTTCCACTCCTTTAACCCCCTTGTGAGTTTAATTAAATATAATGTTACCAGATGAGGGTGCATTCCTGAGGTAAATAATGTGACTACCTGAAGCTGATTCATGGTATTCCAAAGCAAAAGATAAAGGCGTCACCAAAGAGCATCTATGGATCAAATAATTATATTTTTTTCCAGTGTCTGTTTTTTAATCACTGGGCTGATACTACTAGGTATGAGCCATACAACACATAAGGTTTTGGAGAGTCACGCGGCACATTTAAAAGAGAGATTCTTGGAAACTGAGTAACATCCGAAATGAGACAAGCAGCACCTGAGAATTATGCATCACGTGTTTTGAGAAACTTTGAAGATGCATTCTGTATACGCAGTGTGAGACACGCCTTCTGACCATCAAGGAACATGGAACACAGGGGACGTATGAAAGCTAGTGAGTCATTTTGCATTCCTTATAGGAAAGGTGTTGTCAGTGTAAAGTATAATATTAATGGGTTTGTTGCCTTGAAGTTGCACAGAGCATTTCAATTCTATCTGAAACCCCACCCAAGCCAATCAGTTCCAGGGCTGTTTCCTGCTGACATCCCTCATCTCTCCCGTAGCTCTTCAAACACATTGCAAACTGGATTGTTTGAAATTGGGTTATGCAAACAAATTCCAATATATCAGAAAACTCAATTAGAGAATACACATGTTTGCAAACATGCTAGCAAAGACATTGTTATATATTTGGTACATGAAACACATTGGGCCCCAGCAGAAATGTGTCCGTATCTTGGGGGTAAATTTGCCAGGATACTGCCAATGCAAATAGCGTTACCGCAACTTGGTCCAGTGCTATAAGTGCCCGATCCCGAGTTGTGGGAACGATTTTACTCCCCATTTTGTAAGGAGTCCATAGGACTATATGGGGCATGTTCGTCGCTATCACCACCAGTGCCAAACACGCGGATGTTAATAATGCTGAAAATGGCCCAAAAGTCGGCCTCATCACGAGTTGGGTGGTATCCCAACTGGGATAATACCCAACTGTATTTTCATTTACCACCCAACTGTCCGGCGGTATTACTGCCAGATCACAGGTTGGGCAGTAGCTGTAAATTCCCATTCCCCATTGAGTCCATTTGACCAAATGGGGAATGTTCGACACAATTACCACCAGCGGTACTACTGCTCAGTAATTGTGCCGAAAATCGACATTTTTCTGAGACATTTAGAGCTGGGGGGTAAATGCTACCAGGCTGGAGATTGGGCAGATCCTTAAGAGTGGGCCCCATTTAAGGTCTACCGCCCAACTCATGACCAAGTCCAGTGTCAAGATTTACCTCCAGCTGAATGCCCCCTAAATTTAAAACAGAACGGAAACCCCCAGTCTGGGCAGCAAAGACCAAGGAGGAGAGGGGTTAATTTTTCAGGGTCGAGCAGCAGCTCATCAAGTGGTAAATCTAATTGGGGATACAACCCATTTCAACCCAACCAATTCAGCCACCCACAACCAGAGAACTACCCACCACCTCCCCCGCAACCTTTTTTAGGCCAGGGAGGGACCGTTGGCAGCTGGGTTCCACCACCATGGAACCCCGCCTTCCAAGGCCAACGCAGACGACCGAGACGCAGGAGAAGACAAACTTAGAACCAGATCCAGAACTACCCATTTTTAACCTGGCAAAGGCTCCACTCACAGCCTCACAGATCTCTGTACTTTCTAAAGGCTTATCATTTGTACCTACCAGTAATACAGATCGGTACTATAGTGAGATGGAAATTCGAAGGTTCTTACGCACCGTGAGACTACGCTAATTTTTCCATGAGCATGAAAATACCGAAACAGTTCAAGACACAGGTTTACATCTCAAATCCACCTTCACGCCCTCTGATAATCAAGTCCCAGATGACCTCCTCACGTTCGAAAGATGCGTCCTGCGGGACCTCAGAGTATTGAGCAAGAGAAACAGCGCCACCAAACAACAAAATATTACCAGACAAGAAAGAGAAGCTCTCTCTGCACTATCTAAACAACCGGAACTCATCATCAAACCCGCGGACAAAGGAGGCGGGATCGTGATCATGAAATCGGATCAATACCATCACATGATTATGGAACTCCTGAATGACTCAGAGAGCTACAAATTACTTAAGAAAGACCCCACTAAAGACTTAAAAACAGAAATTTCAGCTATGGTAGCATTCGCATTAGAAAGGGACTGGATATCGGAAAAGGAATCTGAATTTCTCCAGACATCCCAAGGCAGAACACCCTGCCTGTTAAGAACTGAAACACAATGGATACAGGAGAATGATTGAAAGGTTCTCGTAAAAGGATACAGACTGGTAGCAATAAAGGATACACTCAAAGTCTTCTTCCACCGGAAGATGTCAGAGGTAAGGCGTAGTGTATCAAAAGAGAAACTTCTAACTAATTTCACTCTCTGACTAGTAAAATCCACAGTCAGATAGAGCTATTAGTGGGAAGGGCGTGAGTGGACCAAGATTCACCAGGCTGTTGATAAAGAGGAACGAATTTAGAATGATGATTGAAATGAAGGACAATAAGAACCTATGTTGAACACACTAACCTGGATGTGTAGCCAAAGAAACCTGGATGTGTAGCCAAGGAAACCTGGATGTGTAGCCAAGGAAGTCTCAAAAAGTCCGAAGAATCCAAGGAAACAACGACAAGGAAAGGGTAGTGAGGGCTCTAACCCGAGCGGAACGAGGGCCACACTAGAGACGGGTTGGTGCACACATAGGAAAGTGTCCAGAATCCAGTGCACGTGTAGAAGGAGAGTATGAGAAACTTGAAACAGGAAGTACAAGTCCTTAATACAGTAGAAGTTCTATGAGCGCAGGATCTTGGTAGATGGAGGCAGAGCCGTAATCTGCAGGGTGTTGGTGCTGCCTGGTAGACAGTGGAAGTCTCTATAAAGCAATAGGAAGCTGCGGTGTGGAGCAGCATTGCGACAAACTTCCAATAGAAATAACAGGAAGATGCCGCGGGTAAATGGTGGGACTCCGTTTGAATGAGGAGTGAAGAACCACGTGCGAGCGCAGAAGAAACAGGCAGCTCAAGAAAAGCTGGAAGTTGTCAGGATATGCGTCGGAACGCGAGAAGGCAACCTCACCTTAGGAAGTAGAAAACTTCTGCGAAAAGCAGAAGTAAGCTCCGGAACGCGAAATGAGTAACAAACGATCAGAAGCGCAGTTGAAAGACTTCCGCTTCGTTAAATGGAGTCAGCTGACGTGCGTAGGACACACGTGAACGTAAACGCCATCGCGTTGGTCATGTGATCCATGCATTTGGATTAGCGCCTCCCAGATAACTTCCATTGAGTGTAGAACGGTCTAGCCGTTCTCAAGGCTGAGGAAGCCGGGAAACAGGAACGTTTGGGTTTTACAACGGAGCCGGGTGGAGAGGGCGGAGAGGTAGGCATGACAGTGCCATCCATCAAAGAGCGCCCCACACCCCTTGTCGCATGGAAACGACGTAACAAAACAGGAGCATGGATATTTGACAAGGGCTCCCAGGACCGGTCTTCTGTACCGTAGCCCTTCCAGTCAATAAGGTAGTGAGGAACCCCGGCTCGCATCCTCATACCTAGAATAGCACGGACCTCATATTCATCAGTGCCCTTCACAGAAACCGCTAAGGGTCGAACAGGCAACCGGGTCCTTGATGCACATGGCTTGACCAATGACACATGAAACACAGGGTGTACCCGCCAGCGTGCGGGCAGGTCCAGCCGTATAGCAACAGGATTGATCACTTGTGTTATTTTGTACGGCCCAATGAAACGAGGCAGTAGTTTTCTTTCCCAGGGATCTTTAGGTTTTTGGTAGATAACCAGACAGACATACCAGTGGTGTATAGCGGGGCAGCCGACAGATGTTGGCCGGCATAGTATTTAGAACTTGTTTGGGCCTTCAATAGATGCCCCCTTAGTCTGGTATGAAGAGAGGCCAGAGCCTTCAATTTGTCATTTGCCTCAGGAACTATGTCGGTCGGCTCTAAGTCCACTGGGATGGATCGTGGGTGTTGCCCATAAAGAGCATAGAACGCAGACATACCCGTGGAGGAATGGCAAGAGTTATTGTATGCGAACTCAGCCGCCGGTAACAGTGAAAACCAAGAAGACTGGTACTGAAGACAGAGACAGCGTAAGTATTGTTCCATAGTACCATTAACCCGTTCTGTCTGCCCATCAGTTTGAGGATGGTAAGCACTGGACATGCGATCCTCCATAAGCAAAGCAGAAGTTAGTGCTCTCCAGAACCGGGATGCAAACTGCGAGCCCCTGTCGGTAATAACAACTGAAGGCAAACCAAAGAACCGAAAGCTGTGCTTTAGGAACATATCAGCCAGGATCTTAGCGGTAGGAATACCTTGGCAAGGTATGAACAAGGCCATTTAAGTGAAATAGTCGATTACTACCCAGACCGTGTTATAACCATGAACAGAAGGTAGTTCGACTACGAAGTCCATGGAAGCCATAAACCAAGGCTTGTGAGGAACCAGTAATGGACGTAATAATCCCATAGGTTTACTGGATGAGTTTTTGCATTGTGCACATAAAGCGCATGACGAAACGTAATCCACGACGTCTCTGGAAATCTTGGGCCACCAGCACCAACGTCATAGGAGTTCCAACGTTTTCTTTTTACCCGGATGAGCCGCGACCAAAGAATCGTGACCCCAATGCAAAGCTTTGGTACGTGTTTCTTCTGTCGGTAGATACAGCAGTCCGTTCATGAACGGAAGCCCTTCTTAAACATCAAGACGAAGGTCATGTATCTCCCGTGGATTAAGTGTAACCCAATCAAGGATATCCTTCTTCAATGAAGGTTGAACCGAACAACCACAGACCACGTGATCAGCCAGTAGAAGTGGTTTGTTATTATCTCCACTGTCTACCCCAGAGTGCAGACGGGATAACGCGTCTGCTTTGGTGTTTTCTCTTGCGGGTCTGTAGGACATGTGGAAGTCAAACTGGGCAAAAAACGAATGCCAACGGGCCTGGCGGGCCGTAAGGCACTTCATGGTTTTGATGGCCTGTAGATTACGGTGATCGGAGTAAATAGTTACCAGGCGTTTTGCACCAAGAAGGTGATGACGCCATGTGAGTAACGCGTCTTTGATGGCCAACAATTCTTTCTCAGTCACTGTGTAATTCTTTTCATATTGGGCCAGCTTGCGGGAGAAAAACGCCACTGGGTGTTCCACCCCAGAGTCCTTGCATACCTGAGAAAGGATCACACCTATGGCCTGATTACAGGCGTCCGCCTCAACGATATAAGGCAATTCAGGATCCGCGTGCAGCAGAACCGGAGCCGTGGTAAACGCCTCCTGGAGTAGGTCGAAAGCCCCTTGAGCCTCTGTTGTCCAGTGGAATGGATTTTTTGGGCTGTTTAGTGCAGTAAGCGGTGCCACCACTCTTGAGAAGGAATGGATAAAGCGTCTATAAAAGTTTGAGAATCCAAGAAAAGATTGCAAGGACTTGATAGAAACAGGGACTGGCCAGTCTAGGATGGCTTTCACCTTAGAACGGCTCATTCTGACACCATGACTAGTAATATCATAGCCCAGGAACTCCACCTCTTGGGAGTGAAAAACACACTTCTCTGCTTTGACAAAGAGATGATTCTCTCTTAGCCTTTGAAGTACCTTGGATACATGTTGTACGTGTTCCTCTAAGGATGTTGAGCAAATCAAGATGTCATCCAGGTATATGACCACAAATTGGTCCATGTAATCGCTGAATATATCGTTCATGAAACACTGAAAGATCGCGGGGGCATTACACAGACCGAAGGGCATGACGAGGTACTCATATGAACCATATCTGGTTTTGAAAGCGGTTTTCCACTCGTCGCCTGCCCTAATCCTTACAAGAGTGTAAGCACCCCTTCAGTCCAGTTTAGTGAAAATCACTGAAGAGCCCAATTGATCCAACAGGACGTCAATCAAAGGTAGGGGATACTGGTTTTTAACCGTTATGGCATTGAGAGACCTGTAATCAATGCAGGGTCTTAAGTCCCCTTCTTTCTTAGTGATGAAAAACAAAGGGGATGCAGCTGGGGACTGAGAAGGACATATGAACCCAGTCCGGAGTGCTTTATCGATGTATTCCTTCAGGACAGCGTCTTCCTGTTTGGTAAGGGAATAAACTCGACCGGTGGGTGTTTTAGCCCCGGGAATCAGTTCAATTGGACAATCGTATTGACGATGTGGCGGCAACACCTCAGCCTTTCCTTTGTCAAACACATCAGCAAATTGATGGTATTCGTGAGGTATTGGTGATTTAGGTGACGCCAGCGCATTTATTCTTGACAACCCTTTGAGGAAGGCCAAGACAGGTGTATCATGAACACCGCCGGAATCCAAGATGCAGTGTTCATTGCAATGATCCGAAGGATATTGGATATGACCAGTGACCCAACCAATCACAGGATTGTGTAATTTAAGCCAAGACAGACCAAGAATCACTGGATATTGGGGTGCCGCAATTATGTCAAAAACCATATTTTCAGTGTGACCGTCAGGTAGGGACACAGTTATAGGCAACGTTTCCTCTGTTACCAGACCAGAAGACAGTGCAGAACCAGTCGACTGTCTTGACTGACTCGGTTACTGTTTTAGTGTTCATAGGAATGGTTGACTGTCTGGCGAAAGCATTATCCATGTAGCTATTTGTTGCACCAGAGTCTATCATGGCCTGGGTTTGAACGGTGATGTTGTTGAAACTTAAAGACACCATAACTGCAATGGAAGCATTTAGTGACAGGGCGGAGTCCGTCTTGGTACTCGGCATAGGGACTCCCACTACTGCCGAGCTCTGGCATTTCCCGACTTTTTTGCCGGTTTTTTAGGGCAAGCAATCAGTAGATGTATAGGTTATTCTTACGGCAGTTTTCTCGCTCAGCGGTGGACAAACGACCCTGAATAGCACCAATTTGCATGGGCTCAGGCTCATTAGAAGAAGGCTGAGAAACCCCCGGAAGACTTGGCACGGATAAGAAGGGTTTCTTTTCGCCTTTTCTGGCGGTTCTCCGAGCATCGATTTGTAAAACAAGATCGACTAACTCCATATATCCTGATGGGACAACAGGGACTGTAGACAAGGCATCTTTCAGTTCCTCGGATAGTCCTTTATAGAAGACTGCAGTCTTCTTATCTTCAGGCCACTGTGTTTCCGCTGTCAACTGATTGAAACGTGCGAGATAGGCCACTAACAGTTGGCTACCCTGTTGTAGATTCAACAGTTCCAAATCAGTTGCCTGAGTGGAATATCTCATGTCGAACACCCTACTCATAGCTGACAGCAATTCATCGCAGTCATATAATAGAGGATTATTGGTCTCCAACAACGGGTTTGCCCAGGCTGCAGCAGTGCCTCCCAAATGCGACAATACAAAGGCTGCTTTGGTTGTCAAATCCGGAAATGAAGTGGGTCTACACAGGAAGTGGAGACGGCACTGGTTAACGAAAGTGCGGTAATTCTTTGGATCTTCCGTAAACCTTTCGGGTGGAGCCAAAGGGAATTGGGTTGGCATCAACATCTGGACGGATTCTCTTTGTGGTGCGGATGCATCTGAAGTGGAGGCAATGGGAACAGTGGCAGCCCTCCCTTGTGAGGAGGCATGTATGGCATCCTGCATCACGTCCATACGGTGACGCATGGTGTCCTGAGCTGTAATCATTTCCTGTCTCAAATCCGCCACCAATTGGGTGAGGACAGATAGAAGGTCAGACTCCTCCAAAATGGCTTCTGATTCTGTTAAGAACTGAAACACAATGGATACAGGAGAATGATTCAAAGGTTCTCGTAAAAGGATACAGACTGGTAGCAATAAAGGATACACTCAAAGTCTTCTTCCACCGGAAGATCTCAGATGTAAGGCGTAGTGCATCAAAAGAGAACCTTCTAACTAATGTCACTCTCTGACTAGTAAAACCCACAGTCAGATAGAGCTATTAGTGGGAAGGGCGTGAGTGGACCAAGATTCACCAGTCTGTTGATAAAGAGGAACCAATTTAGAATGATGATTGAAATGAAGGACAATAAGAACCTATGTTGAACACACTAACCTGGATGTGTAGCCAAGGAAACCTGGATGTGTAGCCAAGGAAGTCTCAAAAAGTCTGAAGTATCCAAGGAAACAACAGCAAGGAAAGGGTAGTGAGGGATCTAACCCGAGCGGAATGAGGGCCGCACTAGAGACGGGTTGGTGCACACACAGGAAAGCGTCCAGAATCCAGTGCACATGTAGAAGGAGAGTATGAGAACCTTGATCCAGGAAGTACAAGTCCTTAATACAGTAGAAGTTCAATGAGCGCAGAATCTTGGTAGATGGAGGCAGAGCCGTAATCTGCAGGGTGTTGGTGCTGCCTGGTAGACAGCCGAAGTCGCTATACAGCAATAGGAAGCTGCGGTGTGGAGCAGAAATGCGGCAAGCTTCCAATAGAAATAACAGGAAGATGCCGCGGGTAAATGGTGGGACTCCGTTTGAACGAGGAGTGAAGAACCGTGTGCGAGCGCGGAAGAAACAGGCAGCTCAAGAAAAGCTGGAAGTTGCCGGGATATGCGTCGGAACGCGAGAAGGCAACCGTACCTTAGGAAGTAGAAAACGTCTGCGAAAAGCAGAAGTAAGCTCCGGAACACGAAATGAGTAACAAACGATCAGAAGTGCAGTTGCAAGACTTCCGCTTCGTTAAATGGAGTCAGTTGACGTGCGTAGGACACACGTGAACGTAAACGTCATCGCGTTGGTCATGTGATCCATGCATTTGGATTAGCGCCTCCCAGATAACTTCCATTGAGTGTAGAACGGTCTAGCCGTTCTCAAGGCTGAGGAAGCCGGGAAACAGGAACGTTTGGGTTTCACAACGGAGCCGGGTGGAGAGGGCGGAGAGGTAGGCATGACACTGCCTATATGCCCTTCCTAAAATTCATAAAGATCCAATCAACCCCCTGGGGAGACCTATTGTGTCAGGCTGCGGGTCCATACTTGAACCTTTATGTAAATTTGTTGACCATTTTTTAAAACCCATAAGTAGCAAAATGGATACATACATTAGAGATACCATGCACACCATCCAGCTATTCGAAAACTTAGACTTCGACCAACACAAACAGTCACTAGTCACTCTTGACATTAAAGCACTATACACCAGTATACCCCAACAAGCGGCAATTGACTGTGTGTGCGAATATCTGACTGCTACCAATATCAATATGAAAACTCCTCCAGAATTTATCATTGAAATTATGACATTGGCCTTATGCAAAAACTTTTTTCAATTTAATCAACAATTCTACCTACAAACAAAATGTACCTCCATGGGGGCAGCATTTGCCCCGAGTTTGGCAATTTTATTCATGGCCAACTTCGAGGCTAAATTTGTCCTCAGCCATCTCAACAGATGGAGAGAGCATATAAAACAATGGCGTCGATATATAGACGACATCATATGCCTATGGGAAGGCACAGAAGAGGCCCCACTAGAGTTTTGTTCCTGGCTTAACACATGCAGCCAGGACATCCAATTCACATTTGAATACAGTAATTCCTCTATCCACTTCCTAGATTTGAGAATCCAACAAGACCAAGGCAAACTAACATGCACCACCTTTTGAAAACCCACCGATCGCAATACTTTGCTACACTTCCAAAGTGATCATCCCCAACACATTAAAGAAAATTTACCGTATGGGCAATTCTTAAGACTTCGCAGAAATTGCACCTCTTTAGACAACTTCTACCAAGATGCCAATCTTCTAAGTGATAGACTCAAACAACGTGGCTACCCCAAAAAACTGGTGTCAAGGTCTCTTAAAAGAGCCCGTTTCACATGTCGTGACTCACTTCTCACACCCAAAACCCGAGACGTAGAGAATGATAAAATCCCATGTGCCATCACCCATGGCCAACATGCTTTTCAGATCAAAAAAATAATTTACAAATATTGCCCTAAAGTTAGACTCTGCCTTCCAGACCAAGATAAACCCAGATTTGCATTCAAGAGGGGACGTAATTTGAGAGAACACTTGGTACATTCCATGTACAACAAAAAATCTCCCCAGACTCATATTTGGAATCTTCGACCACTTAAAGGGCACTACCCATGTGGTACCTGCTCAGTATGCCAATTCACTATGAAACTACAACAATTTCAGATCGGAACAAAAACATGGACCCTTTACGACGTTTCGAATTGCAAAACAAACCAAGTGGTATACTGCATAGAATGCCCATGCCACTTACGCTACATTGGACAGACCATGCAAAATGTCGGCACATGGATATCTGAACACCGTTCAAGAATCCGCTGTAAAAATATGACTTCTCCACTAGTACAGCACTATATGGAGAAGAAACACAACACCCATGACATTAAATGGTGGGTCATCGAACGTGTTCGCAGTGGACCCAACATTCAGGGCCGCCTGTTAGACCTTGAATGTCGTTGGATACACAGAATGGATTCTGTTACTCATGGCCTCAACGAACAACAACTCTTACCACAAAGATAATTTGCTGCCGCCGGGTATGTAGTTGTTGTCATGAACCAAGCTGCCCCACATGCACTAGAAGTTTCTCCCTACTACCTTCCAGTGACACCTCCAACACCCAGCATACTTTCTCAGATCACACGGGGACACCCTCCAACCTATCCCTCTCCGGATCTGACCTAATAATACACACCCCACGGCCAACGACTGTTAGAAGACTGTTACGAACACACATTGCCTTAGCCACAGTCTCCGCCACTATCTAATAAAACAAGGTGGCGTTTCCTTTCTGCATCACCGCCACATTTGACCAAGTGACACCCACACCATTTCTCCACTTGCTCATTTACTTTCCAGGAGCCGAGACCCAGAGCCCTCCTCCTACATATAGAACCAAGTTCTGCCAGTTCGCGCGACATTTCTGTTGCATTTACTCACCAACGCGCACACTACAGACTGCAGCCGCAGGGCTCACCTTAAAATTTCCCCGCTCCCCTCTTCAGCGGGCACCTGCAGAGCTCTTATAGAACTCATTATCTAACACGGAGACACTGACCATTCCGGCAGCGTCCATTTCCGCATTGCTACGGCACCAGTGAATCAGGACTCTGAACCTCTCAGCATTCTGATTGGTCCAGAGACCCACACACCCTCGGCCCACCCCCAGCCCTTGTCTGCCTTCATAACAGCAGCCCTGCACTTGCCGAACAGATGTCTTTTGGCAGCAGGCTGACTACTGGGACTTAACTCCGCGCACGGCGCCCTACCGACACAGGCAAGTTTCAGTGTATATTACTACACGGCCTCCCACGAGGTTTGTGCTCCCCACGGCGCACAAGTGGCGGCTTAGCACCGCTTACCGGTTTACTTTACTTCACATAGATATGTGAACCGGTCAAAAATCACTGTTTACAATCAGCTTTTTTCTTTCTCTTGCTACAGAAACATAGAATTTAGACGGCTATGCACTGTTTGAGCCTCCCCAACTTTGGGTCTTTTGACGATAGAGGAACACTTGGATTATCCATTGAATATCCCCACCCAGGTACTGTGCCCCACTTTCCTTTTCATAAATGCGCACAGGTACATGAGCCAGGAAGTTCACGCCTCCTATCCATTCCTGAATTTATTCATATCTCTGTAACTGTCTTACAGAGCTTTATCCCGAGAGTGCGAGCTGCACACAGCAGACAAGAGGGGCAGTCACGGAAATACATTTTCTTTCCCCCTGCCCCCCACGCACCATTACTGCAACCATCCCTGCATCCTGCATCGCCCAGTTCGGAGAGTCTGCACGACTAAGAGAGTGTCCACAAGGTTTCTGTGGTGAGATACTTATCTATTACACCCGCCACAACCCAATAGAGATAGGAGTCCACACAGAGTTCACTCCATCTCCCATTAAAGGTTCCCACACTCCTTTAATTTTTTAGCATGCTCCACATTGGGAATTATTTTCCTTCAGGTTCAGATTCGGTCAACCTTTTACTAATCCACCCTTATAAGTCCAGCAGGGAAACACCACTGTGCCAAGAGAGTAATTGAGCTATGTTTTTCTCTCTTGGTCTTTCCTCCACAGGGGTCACTCAACCGCCCTGAAGAAGGCGGCTTCCACGTCCCTCTAATTTTGATACATGATGGATGCCAAGGCCGCTGAAACGTCAGTTTTCAAGCAAGGGGGACTTATTCAACAACTCAATTTGGTCAAGTGATACAATACTGTACATAGATTGCTACACTTCTGGTTGCAGATGTTTAGAATGGTATTGTCTTGATGGGGTGGTATATCAGAGAGAATTGAAGCAAAACTGCCACAGCATCTCTCCTTTCACCCCCCCCCCCCCGCCCATGCACAGTAACCAGCAGACTTGATGTTATAGCATCCTATTATTTTGGTTATTTTGGCAGGGTTTCCACTGACGGATCATCAGTGTGTGTCTACTATCTCTTAAGACCTGTAAAACCCATTTTCACTAAGTAGTTCCTATATCCAGGTGACACTTTTTAATAATGACACTTCATGGTGCCTTCAATCATGCAGCATGAATGAAATATGTACTCACACGTTAATCCAGGCCCAGAGCCCTTCTGGGAGCGCTTGATGACCAGACTCTGTTAAGCAAATGCATTGCTTCTAGCACTTCTGTAACCGGCTGACAGAAAACTAGAGCTTGATCACAACGAGGGAGCGGTGTATGTTCCTCAATGCATTTATTTTAGTTGTACACAAACTAGTTCATTAACAATATGATTATTGTGCATCTTGTTAATTGGGGAGAGTGGGCCTGGCCTTCATCCATGTCATTATCTGCTGTCTTCCCTGGTGAACTTTCATCATCCATCATTATTTACATGGAGCACTTCATGGAAGAGCAATCCGGCAGCTCCCAGGGTTCCTTTGCCAACATCAGTTCTGAGCATAAGGTGAATTCAGACCACTACTTTGGTGATAATAATGGTGGCAGCATGTAAGAATAGGGTGCCAGTGAAATTACTGGGATCCCCATTGACTCTGTCTGATCTTTTATAAATCAAAAGGGAAGGTGCAATCCATAGGGATAGCAGTCCCTCTACTGCAGGAAAATGTGGCATGGGACAAGATGCTGGCGATTATGCTAGGGATTGCAGCCCCTCTACTGCAGGAAAATGTGGCATGGGACAAGATGCTGGTGGATTATGCTAGCAGCCCCTCTACTGCAGGAAAATGTGGCATAGGACAAGATGCTGGCGGTTTAAATGTGGCATGGGACAAGATGCTGGCGATTATGCTAGGGATTGCAGCCCCTCTACTGCAGGAAAATGTGGCATGGGACAAGATGCTGGTGGATTATGCTAGCAGCCCCTCTACTGCAGGAAAATGTGGCATAGGACAAGATGCTGGCGGTTTAAATGTGGCATGCGACAAGATGCTGATGGATTAAATGTGGCATGGGACAAGATGCTGGCTGGTTAAATGTGGCATGGGACAAGATGCTGACAGATTACCCTAGGGATAGCAGTCCCACTACTGCATGAAAATGTGGCATGGGACAAGATGCTGGGAGATTACCATAGGGATAGCAGTCCCTCTACTGCATAAAAATGTGTCATGGGACAAGATGCTGGCGGATTACCCTAAAGTTACCAGCCCCTCTACTGTATGAAAATGTGACATGGGGCAAAATGCTGGCGGATTAAATGTGGCACGGGACAAGATGCTGGGAGATTGCCCTAGGAATATCAGTCCCTCTACTGCATGAAAATGTGGCATGGGACAAGCTGCTGCTGGATTACCCTAGCGATAGCAATCACGCTACTACATGAAAATGTGGCACGGGACCAGATGCTGGCAGATTACCCTAGGGATACCAGTCCCTCGACTGCCAGCCCCTCCTCTCCCGCTTTAAAGGGAGAGGAGGCAGACCGGCAGGCGAAGCCGCATCGAGGTGAAGGTCAGAGGACAAGGCCAACGCCGCTCTCTGCAGCTCTCCGCTGCTCGAGAGCGCAGATGGCACACCAAAACTCTGCCAAACCAGCTCAAGGTAAGGCCAACATCTTCTATGCCCCCTTGATTCATGCCTCATCTGCACGCCCTCCGCAGTACAACAGCAGGAATGCACGACTACGGTCCCGCACCCTGCCTACTAACCCAATCAGCTATACCCCTACCGTGGGTTACCGCAACGCCAGGTTGGCCACAAGAAGCCAGCACCAGCACTCTGGTGCGCTCACACAAAATGCGCCTTGGGCCCCAGGGTTGCCACGACACGACAGGTCTTCAGGGGTTGTACTTACAAACACTACCCCTCCAATAACATTAACTCTCTATCTCTACTTCCGCCCCTCTGCCCCACTGTACCCACCGCTATCGCCTCTTGTGTGCAGCCCAATGATGTTCATATGTTTACTGGTCCTATTGCTGGCGCCCCCATTGATTGTGTGCAGCCCAATGATGTGCATATGTTTACTGGTCCTATTGCTGGCACCCCCATTGATTGTGGGCAGCCCAATGATACCTCTGTGCCCTCTAATCTTATCGTTGACACCCCCTTGACCACCCCACCTAGTTCCTCTGATCCTCCATCAGCTACCAGCCCACCCCTCCCCCAGCCTCCCTCCAGCTGCACGCTTATGTGCGCCCTGCTCAATGCCCGTTCTGTACCAGCCCACGCCCTCGACATCAACGACCTGCTCATAAAAGACGAGCTAGACCTCCTCATCCTTACTGAGACATGGCTGAATGAAAATTCAGGCCCAGCCCTATCACTGGCCATCCCACCTAGTTACTCCATCTTCAGGAAAGACCGCACCTCTCAGAGAGGTGGAGGCATCGCCCTCATCTCCAAAGACACCCTGTCCATCAGAGAAGTTGAAGGCATCCTTGACAGCAACAGCGACTACCTCCCTTTAAAAATTAACGTCTCAGCCAACTGCACTATATCCATGCACATTGTCTACAGACCTCCAGGACCGTGCACCGACTTCCACAACACCCTTATCACTGCACTGTCGCACAACATCAAAAATTTCTCACAGGTTCTACTCCTCGGTGACCTCAACTTAGGGCTGAACGACCCCAAAGACTCCCCTGCAAAACACCTCAAGAAGGCTCTCTCCAACCTAGGCTTCACGCACTCCATCTCCCAACCCACACACATCAAAGGACGCACCCTTGATTGGGTCAGCCATCACAACTGCTCCCTTCTCATCAAGGACAACAACCCTATTCCTTGGTCCGACCACCACTACATCCAATTCAACCTCGGAACTAACAAAGTGGCTCTTTCTCCGCCACCACCATGCCCTGCCACGTACGCCAGAAGCTCATGCCTTCTCACAGCTGAGAACCTGGCACCCTACCTCCTTAACCCAGCCCTTCAAACCCCCTCTTCAAACAACCCTGATACCTTAGCTAACACCTTTAAGGATGTTATCACGTCAGCTGTGGATGCTATTGTCCCCCTGACTCTCAAAAAAGCTAAAAAAGCCAAACATGCCAACTCTTGGTTCTCCAAAGAACTCCTTGACCAATGTGCGCAGAAGAGGATTGCACTATCCACATGGAAAGCAAACCCGCCTGAAGCCACTAAACAGAAGTTCAAAGCCATCTCCAAATCATACAAGACCAACATCACTCTGGCAAAGGCTGCTCCCTTTAACACCCGGATTGCTGACGCTAAATCAGGATCTAAGGAACTCTTCACCATTTTCAGGGAACTCGAAAAACCATCTCCCCCCCCCTCCTCTATCATCAAAGATGACAAATGGTGTAATAGCATTCAATCTGCCATGCTAGAGAAGCTCAACACCCTCCAAAGTAAAATGTGTGGCCACCAAAAAGCCCTCTCCGACATTATAGCAAAAATGCACGCTAAGCCACCCACCAAGACCACGTCCTCCCCGCTGTTCGAATTCAAAAACATTACCGAGCAAGATGTCGTCACCCTGCTCAATTCCATAAAACCCTCCAATTGCAAAGGTGATGCCTGCCCCGCCAGCCTCATCAAAGACTCCGCACCCAGCCTAGCCCCCTTCCTTACGGCCTTTATCAACTCATCCTTCCAATCAGGCCATGTCCAATCAGGACTTAAGAAAGCTTGGGTACGGCCACTTCTCAAGAAACCTTCACTCGACCCAACCGTCCCAGGGAACTACAGGCCCATCATGACTGTACCGTTCCTGCTCAAAATCTTGTACAAAGCAGCTTACCTGCAAGTCCAGAAGTTCTTAGAGGACAACCGTCTCCTCGGCCTACGACAATCTGGGTTCCGCCCCCTCCATGGCACTGAAACGGCCCTCCTAGACCTTAAAAACCAAATGGACGATCTCAGAGACGCAGGCAAGCCTGCCCTACTACTGCTCCTTGACCTCTCTGCAGCGTTCGATTTGGTTGACCACAATACTCTGTGTCACCACCTAGCCACCCAAGCCAATTTCTCCCCTAAAGCCTGCCAATGGATCACCTTCTTTCTCCAAGAAAGGGCCATGAAAGTCTTTTCTGAAGATGCCGCCACCACCCCCAGCCTCCTCACCTGTGGTGTCCCCCAGGGATCCTGTATCGCACCCACTCTCTACAACCTCTTCACGAGGCCCCTGTTCAGCATCCTGGACTCCCTTGGTATCTCATATACCAACTATGCGGACGATACACAGGTACTCATCCCACTCACGGGCAACTACCTAGCAGACTCCAACACCCTCTCCTCTATCTACTCTACCTTCCAATCTTGGATGCCGGAGAATTGGCTTTGCCTCAATGGTGAAAACACCAAACTCCTCCTTATTGGCTCACCTTTCACTCTCGGCAACCTTGAAGAACAGTACCCCTCCTTCACCATTGATAATATTCCAATTAAGGTCTCAAACCATGTTAAGACACTCTGAGTCTACCTTGACTCCGACCTTTCGATGGACAGACAGGTCAATGCCATCACCGCCTCCTCAGCCTACTACACCAAAGTCCACAACGCAGGCAGGCCCTTCTTGGCCCATCAAAGCTGCCTCACGATTGCCAGGGCTATCATCGGGTCAAGACTTGACTACTGTAACGCCCTTCTCGTCGGGACTTCCAACAAAAACCTCGCCAAACTTCAGCTAGCCCAGAACAATGCTCTAAGGGCAGCCATTGGCACCGCAAGGAGAACCCACATCTCCGAAATCAGAAGGCAAGTACACTGGCTCCCTGTTAAAGAAAGAATTGTCTTTAAAACTCTTGCCCTCACCCACAAATGCATTCACGAACTTGCCCCCCCTACCTGACTAACAGAATTACAAGGCACTCTGCTACAAGACCGCTCAGATCCATCTACGCCAACACCATTGTTAGGCCTACCTCTCGGAAAGTGTGCGCTGGTGGCTCCAGTTTCCCTACCCTAGCAGCCACACACTGGAATGCCCTGCCTCCTCACCTAAGACTCATTGAGTCCCACCTAGGCTTTCGTAACGCTATCAAAACCAGACTCTTTGTGTGACTCAAATCTATATCCTCCACTGCCTATATGCCTGCCAATTTGTAACTAAGAGCCTCTGGCACCCGTTTGTAATCTTAAATATGTGTATCCTCTGTAACTAAGAGCCTCTGGCGCCCGTATGTAATCTTAAATCTGTGTATCCTCTGTAACAGCGCCTTGATGCCTCTTGGGCTGCAAGTGCACTTAACAAATGCAAATAAATAAATAATTGAAAATGTGGCATGGGCAAGATGCTGGCAGATTACCATAGGGATACCAGTCCCTCGGCTACATGAAAATGTGGCATGGGACAAGATGATGGCAGATTACCCTAGGGATACCAGTCCCTGGACTGCATGAAAATGTGCCATGGGACAAGATGCTGGCAGATTACCCGCACAGATCAAGGACACTTCAAGGAGAGGATTTCACACTCGGCCCATTATGATTAAAAGGGGCCTGCTGCATTAAAAAACAACGAGAGGTTCTCTCTGGGTGTTTCACTGATTGATGCCTGACCATTTAGTGAATCCTTGAAAGTGTGGCCACAAAAGTGCATTTTGCAGCCACAGTTTCTCCTTACAGAAGAACCTTGCATGTTCCACCCCAGGCTCATGATGTAATCTGCCCACACGCTCTCGATTTGAATCCAGGTTGCTTGTTGGTATGACATAAAATAAATAAATGTATGAAAAGCGAACAATGTGACCCCCCATATCCCCTCCACGATCTGGTCTTTGCAGCACATGTTCAGCTCAGGGAAAACCCTGCTAGACCTTGTCATTGAGATTTCTGGATTTCCAACCTATGGCGAAAGAAGGGCTATTCCAGGATTTGGAAATTGCTGATTGCAGATCCCAAAGGAGCCGGGTCTAAGCCGGGGATACCTAGGGATAAACAATGGAGATCTTTTAATCCACGGTTCCCGCTCTAATTGATGAAACTCAACAGAGAGAGGGAAATCACCATGAGCTCAGCTGCTTGGGCTTTGCTCCTGGAAAGGGATCTCATTGGCTGTAAGAGAATGCAGGTTCCCAGCAGCGCCTTTGCGTCGACATAGAGCAGAAGTTAAACCTTCTGTGTTGAAAGATCAGCAAATGCAAAGAAGGGATAAAGAAAATATGAATTTAAGCTGAGTCTGAAAGGTGCAATATATCCTGCAGCGCCCAGTGGATTTTCAGACACTGTACTGCATCTGAATTTATGCATGGACTTGCAAATACATATATATGAGTGCAAGACCTAGGGATTAGCTTGTCAAAGCCAAGATTTGAAGGTCAAGAAGGGATTCCTTAACAAGTAGAAATGAAAGACACAAAACAAGAAATTGGGAAGGATGGAGCAATAAGAACATTTGAAGTAATGCTAGTGTTTTACTTGCCAAAGAGTGGCATATGCACTGGAGGGATGCACGAGGTACAGCTGTGTGTAGGGGGTGGGGCAACATTGCCCACTGACATTGAAGGTTTATTCTTTGAGGAGGTCACCACTCACACGACTGTGGGGGGGGGGGCTGGGATACTCTAAGAGCCGAGCAGAACACACGGGGGGCGACATGTGATACTCAGCTGTTTCAATTGGGCAAGGTACCATTGCCCTCTGAGATTGTATGGTTGATGTTACACTACCCATGCAACTGGGGGGGGGGGTCTGTGACACTGTAAGAGCAGCCCAGCCTCATTGTCAACCAGCTCTGCATCCTACACACGGCCAGGAATACAGAGCAGGGCCTTTACACACACCTATCCTCTGAGTAAGAGCCATGTTGGTACCCTCTCCCACATTGCCAATGTTGGACTTCTGCTGATAACGCCTTTGGAGGAGGCCTAGAGTTGCTGTGATCTACATTGGGCCTGGGAATGCTTTCAGAGAAACATCTTCTAACTATACAAAATGTCTAAAATAGGACACACATATGCTGGGGATGCTGTTGGCACTCTTGTTCAGAGGAGAATTGCCTAGCATTTCGGTGCTGGACTGCCCCAGGGCAGGACAAACACTGATACGTTTTGGATACTTCTCCTCTATGAAAGATAGTGAGCTAAAGAATCTGGGTAAGTCTCTCATAACCAGGACTAATGTCTACAAGAGGGACTCCTAGGGGACCCTTGTTAATTTGCATAATTTAAGTAACTTTGGGTCTCACCCTAAGTTACTAGTGGAATCCAGACATCGACCCCTTGCTCACTATTCTTAGAGAGGCAAAGCTCCACCCTACTGATGAGATCGAACCAGACCGGAACACTTGTCTGGGGATGCTGTTGGTACTCTTGTTCAGAGGAGAATTGCCTAGCATTTAGGTGCTGCACCGCCCCAGGGCAGGACAAAGAGTGATATGATTTGGATATCTCTCCTCTGTGAAAGACAGTGAGCTAAAGAATCTTGGTGAGGGTAACCAGGACTAATCTCTGGAAGAGGGACTCCCAGGAGCCCCCTGGTTAATTTGCATAATTTTAATAACTTTGGGTCTCACCCTAAGTTACTAGGGGAATCCAGACGTGGACCCCTTGCTCACTATTCTTAGAGAGGCACAGCTCCACTCTACTGATGAGGTCCAACCAGACCGAAACACTTGTCTGGGGATGCTGTTGGTACTCTTGTTCAGAGGAGAATTGCCTAGCATTTCGGTGCTGGACTGCCACAGGGCAGTACAAATACTGATATGTTTTTGGATAATTCTCCTCTGTGAAAGAGAGTGAGCTAAAGAATCTGGGTAAGTCTCTCATAACCAGGACCAATGTCTGGCAGAGGGACTCCCAGGATCCCCCCTTGTTAATTTGTATAATTTAAGTAACTTTGGGTCTCACCCTAAATTACTAGAGGAATCCAGGCATGGACCCCTTGCTCACTATTCTTAGAGAGGCACAGCTCCACCCTACTGATGAGGTCCAACCAGACCAAAACACATTTCTGGGTTTGCTGTTGGTACTCTTGTTCAGAGGAGAATTGCCTAGCATTTCGTTGCTGGACTGCCCCAGGGCAGGACAAAGACTAATATGTTTTGGATAGTTCTCCTCTGTGAAAGATAGTGAGCTAAAGAATCTGGGTAAGTCTCTCGTAACCCGGACTAATGTCTACCAGAGGGACTATGAGGGCCCCCTTGTTAATTTGCATAATTTAAGTAACTTTGGGTCTCAACCTTACTTATTAGGGGAATCCAGACGTGGACCCCTTGCTCACTATTCTTATAGAGGTAGAGCTCCGCCCTACTGATGATGTCCAACCAAACCCAAAACACATGTCTGGGGTTGCTGTTGGTACTCTTGTTCAGAGGAGAATTGTCTAGCATTTCGGTGCTGGGCTGCCACCGGGCATGACACAGACTGATATGTTTTGGAAATGTCTCCTTTGTGAAATATAGTGAGCTCAATAATCTGGGTAAGTCTCTAGTAACCAGGACTAATGTCTGGCAGAGGGACTTCCAGGACCCACCCTTGGTAATTTGCATAATTTAAGTAACTTTGGGTCTCACCCTAAGTTACTAGGGGAATGCAGAACAGACCCCTTGCTCACTATTCTTAGAGAGGCACAGCTCCACCCTACTGATGAGGTCCAACCAGACCAAAACACATTTCTGGGGTTGCTGTTGGTACTCTTGTTCAGAGGAGAATTGCCTAGCATTTCGTTGCTGGACTGCCCCAGGGCAGGACAAAGACTAATATTTTTTGGATAGTTCTCCTCTGTGAAAGATAGTGAGCTAAAGAATCTGGGTAAGTCTCTCATAACCCGGACTAATGTCTACCAGAGGGACTATGAGGGCCCCCTTGTTAATTTGCATAATTTAAGTAACTTTGGGTCTCACCCTAAGTTACTAGTGGAAACCCTTGCTCGCTATTCTTAGAGAGGCAAAGCTCCACCCTACTGATGAGATCGAACCAGACTGGAACACTTGTATGGGGATGCTGTTGGTACTCTTGTTCAGAGGAGAATTGCCTAGCAGTTCGGTGCTGGACTGCCCCAGGGCAGGACAAATATTGATTTGTTTTGAATATTTCTCCTCTGTGAAAGAGAGTGAGCTAAAGAATCTGGGTAAGTCTCTCATAAAGAGGACTAGTGTCTGGCAGAGGGACTCCCAGGACCCCCCTTGTTAATGAGCATAATTTAAGTTACTTTGGGTCTCAACCTTACTTATTAGGGGAATCCAGACATGGACCCCTTGGTCACTATTCTTAGAGAGCCACTGCTCCACCCTACTGATGAGGTCCAACCAGACCAAAACACTGGTCTGGGGATGCTGTTGGTACTCTTGTTCAGAGGTGAATTGCTTAGCATTTCGGTGCTGGACTGCCCCAGGGCAGGACAAATACTGATATGTTTTGGATATTTCTCCTCTGTGAAAGAGAGTGAGTTAAATAATCTGGGTAAGTCTCTTGCAACCAGGACTAATGTCTGGCAGAGGGACTCCCAGGATCCCCCTTGTTAATTTGCATGATTTAAGTAACTTTGGGTCTCACCCTAAGTAACTAGAGGAATCGAGACACGGACACCTTGCTCACTATTCTTAGAGAGGTACAGCTCCACCCTACTGATGACGTCCAACCAGACCGAAACACGTGTCTGGGGATGCTGTTGGTTCTCTTGTTCATAGGAGAATTGCCTAGCATTTAGGTGCTGCACTGCCCAGGGCAGAACAAAGAGTGATATGATTTGGATATCTCTCCTCTGTGAAAGACAGTGAGCTAAAGAATCTTGGTGAGGGTTACCAGGACTAATGTCTGGAAGAGGGACTCCCAGGAGCCCCATGGTTAATTTGCATAATTTTAGTAACTTATGGTCTCACCCTAAGTTACTTGAGAAATCCAGACATGGACCCCTTGCTCACTATTCTTAGAGAGGCACAGCTCCACCCTACTGATGAGGTCCAACCAGATCGAAACACTTGTCTGGGGATGCTGTTGGTACTCTTTTTCAGAAAAGAATTGCCTAGCATTTAGGTGCTGGACTACCCCAGGGCATTACAAAGACTGATATGTTTTGGAATGTCTCCTCTGTGAAAGATAATGAGTTAAAGAATCTGGGTAAGTCTCTCTTAACCAGGACTAATGTCTGGCAGAGAGACTCCCATGACCCCCTTGTTAATTTGCATAGTTTAAGTAATTTTGGGTCTCATCCTATGTTACTGGGGGAATCCAGACGTGGACCCCTTGCTCACTATTCTTAGAGAGGCACAGCTCCACCCTACTGATAAGGTCCAACCAGACCGAAACACATGTCTGGGGTTGCTGTTGGTACTCTTATTCAGAGGAGAATTGCCTAGAATTTCGGTGCTGGACTGCCCCAGAGCAGGACAAAGACAGATATGTTTTGGAAATGTCTCCTTTGTGAAAGATAGTGAGCTAAATGATCTGGGAAGTCTCTAGTAACCAGGGCTAATGTCTGGCAGAGGGACTCCCAGGACCCACCCTTGTTAGTTTGCATAATTTAAGTAACTTTGGGTCTCACCCTAAGTTACATGGGGAATCCAGACGAGGACCCCTTGCTCACTATTCTTATAGACGTAGAGCTCCACCCTACTGATGAGGTCCAACCAGACCCAAAACACATGTCTGGGTTTGCTGTTGGTACTCTTGTTCAGAGGGGAATTGCCTAGCATACTGGGCATGACACAGACTGATACGTTTTGGAAATGTCTCCTTTGTGAAAGAGAGTGAGCTAAATAATCTGGGTAAGTCTCTTGCAACCAGGACTAATGTCTGGCAGAGTGACTCCCAGGATCCCCCCTTGTTAATTTGCATAATTTAAGTAACTTTGGGTCTCACCCTAAGTAACTAGAGGAATCCAGACACGGACACCTTGCTCACTATTCTTAGAGAGGCACAACTCCACCCTACTGATGACGTCCAACCAGACCGAAACACGTGTCTGGGGATGCTGTTGGTACTCTTGTTCAGAGGAGAATTGCCTAGCATTTAGGTGCTGCACTGCCCCAGGGCAGGACAAAGAGTGATATGATTTGGATATCTCTCCTCTGTGAAAGATAGTGAGCTAAAGAATCTTGGTGAGGGTAACCAGGACTAATGTCTGGAAGAGGGGCTCTAAGGAGCCCCATGGTTAATTTGCATAATTTAAGTAACTTTGGGTCTCACCCTAAGTTACTAGGGGAATACAGACACAGACCCCTTGCTCACTATTCTTAGAGAGGCACAGCTCCACCCTACTGATTAGGTCCAACCAGACCAAAACACGTTTCTGGGGTTGCTGTTGGTACTCTAGTTCAGAGGATAATTGCCTAGCATTTCGTTGCTGGACTGCCCCTGGGCAGGACAAAGACTGATATGTTTTGGATATTTCTCCTCTGTGAAGAGAGTGAGCTAAAGAATCTGGGTAAGTCTCTCGTAACCAGGACTAATGTCTACCAGAGGGACTCCGAGGGCCCCCTTGTTAATTTGCATAATTTAAGTAACGTTGGGCCTCACCCTAAGTTACTAGTGGAATCCAGACATCGACCCCTTGCTCACTATTCTTAGAGCGGCATAGCTCCACTCTACTGATGAGGTCGAACCAGACCTAAACACTTGTCTGGGGATGCTGCTGGTACTCTTGTTCAGAGGTGAATTGCCTAGCAGTTCGGTGCTGGACTGCTCCAGGGCAGGACAAAGACTGATATGTTTTGGATATTTCTCCTCTGTGAAAGATAGTGAGCTAAAGAATCTGGGTAAGTCTCTCATAACGAGGACTAATCTGGCAGAGGGATTCCCAGGACCCCCCTTTGTAATTTGATTGAACACTTAAAAAGAGCTAAAATATACATGAAAAAAAAGAAAGTAAAAAGTTAAATATGAATAATAAGATTTCAGTTTGGTACTTTATGAACACCTACGGATCATATCTTTTGATGTCAAGGGGAATTAATGTTTTGTGTATCTTCTAGTGCATCCATTGGATCCTGCACAAACCCTCCTTGAATTAATGTATTGGGCATTTTGTGGAGTGCAATGATACACATACAAAATACTTTGGCACACGTGGATTAGCAGCCAAAAATAAAGAGAAGTGAATAATCTTTCACAACATCCACAGCAACACAGGATTGCTACATAAGTGTGAATCAACTGCACACAATGGTTATTTTGTTATCATTCCTGCTCTGAAGTGGCTTCAAGCACAGAATCAAAGTAGGGAACCAGAGACTTCATGGGTATGGTATCACGAGTGCCGAGAAGAGGGTTTAGTGTGGCCAAATAAGACCTGGGTTGACAAAAGAATGGCTCTGTAAATATTGAACCAAACAATTTGGAAATCAAAGAAGTAACATTATTAAAGTTGTGAAAGGCTGATGGATAAGGGCAGTGTCATCCATCCATTTTAGAGGGTTTACAGGACATTTTAAAGAATGTTTCAAATGATGAGGTAATGATTGTTGTCTCTTGTTCTCTCTTGTTCCGACATATTTTAGAGTATAAACCATTACAAACCCTCCTGAAGAACCATCTTCACAAATGGGGAAACCCGTGTCGGGGGACTATAAAAATAATTACCAATGTTCATGAGGATAATTAATGTTTACCAGTTCATCATGACAAATAAATGTTGATAACCAGGATGAAATTCGAATGCCAATCAATTTATTAAGGAATTTACATTCAAGAGTAGGAATATAAAAAGTTCAAACAATTACTAAAGAATCGTATATCAGACATTGGGCCTCATTACGACCCTGGCGTTAAGGGTTTAACGGCGCCGTAAAAGGTGTTGGCACCGTTAAACCCTTAACGCCTCATTACGAGTTCCCTTTGCGGGACCCGACCTTAACACCTGCTTTTAGCAGGCGTTAAAGTAGGGTGCCGCAAAGGGACCTTGGTGCTACGTACAGTGCTGCAATTTGCGGCACCGTACTTAGCGCCTTCCCCATTGCCATTGAGCCCTATGGGGCAAAAATGGGAATGGGGAAGGGCCCATGGTGAATGGGGAATTACCGCCCCGCCAACCTTGGAATGGGGCGGTAATTCCGCCATTCACCATGGCGGACCCCTGCATGGACCATGGTGCTAATAGCACCATGGTTTAGCGCCGGGGTCGTAATGAGGCCCATTTAATTTCATGTACATAGAAAAAACAAATAATTAGAGACATAAGAAAAAATTGCTAACAAAATTTGCTCAATCATCAATAAAACAAATATTGGAGCACAAGATCAATGTTACTTGTTATTTGTGTTCATTGATGACGTAACATCAGCTTAATGATTTCACTAAGTATTGTCATATAGAAATAAGTGCATCATTGAGCGTAGCCAATGCACTGAATCCAGGTGCATCAGTGAGCATAGCCAATGTACTGAATACAGGTGCAACGCTGAGCGTAGCCATTTTATTCAATCCAGGTGCATCACTGAGAGAGGCAATGTACTGCATCCAGGTGCATCACTGAGTGTAGCCAATGTATTGAATACAGGTACATCCCTGATCATAGCCAAGTGTATTAATTGAAAGTCTATGACTCATAAGGGTAGAAGTAGTTCCTTTATTCAAGTCTTACTCATAGGTGACATATAAAGTGGTAAGGAGAAGAACCACTGATCCCCACCACCCATGTAGCTCTCCCAACTGTAGTTCCTGGAACCACTAGGAAGAAACATGCATACATTCCATCAATCACTCATCACATCACAGCTGCAGGCTCACCAACACAGAGAGAAGGGAATACAAGATACTACACACCTCCCTTTCTTCCACAACAACTACATATGAAAGGATGATGGGGCAGGATACCACGCACGCCTCTCTATCAACAACACACAGAACCAAAGTGATCAAACTAAAGTCAGAGAGATGTGGGTGGAGAGCAAACACACAGCAGACACAATGCTATCATGTAAGAGGTGAGGGACAGATAGAACTAAAAGAACACACACACCCCAACGGGATGCAGAGAACAGGGACCACATAGACAGATGACCCATACTGCCTCAAAGACAGGAGAGGAAACACTCACAATCAGAGCCGCAATCCTCTGGAGGCCACAAACAACATAAAACATCACTCTCTCCATACAGAAACACTACCTGACTAGCCAAAATGGAAATCAAGTTAAGTAGATAGCAACATTACAGCTGCATACACCATATTCATGTATGTATGCATTGACTCATGTCATTTTAAAACTTTCCACATTTTCTTAAGTGAAGGATGTAAACATTGCATCAGGATAACCCATATCGATGAGTGTATAGACTGATTCATGGCATTTTTATACACTTACAATGTTAAAAGGAGGATATCAACATCGCAGCAGCATATACTGTATACATTCTAGTATGCACTGACCCATGTCATTTTTAAAACTATCCACCAAGCAGCATATTCTCTATACATTTCTGTATGTACTGACTCATATTATATTTAAATATCATTTACTTGCCTAGTTAAATGAAAGCTATAAACCACTGCAACATCATAACCCATATACATATGTGTGTATGGACTGACTGGCGTCATTTTCAAATCACATCTTTGATGTCCTGGGTGTTAGTGTTAGCAGTGCACGGTGGCGCGAGTTATGGTTGCTTATCTTACCATAACTGCCGAATTTCAGGGGTTTTTCGGTTTTACTTTGAACCATATTGTCCCTTTAACAAAGTTTTTTCACTGAATTTCATAGGTTTTTAGTAGCGCAACTTTACCACAACGTCCCTTTAACAAAGTTTTTTTACTGAATTTCATAGGTTTTTAGTAGCGCAACTTAACCATAACGTCCCTTTAACACAGTTTTTTTTATTGAATTTCATAGGTTTTTATTAGTGCAACTTAACCATAAAGTCACTTTAACACATTTTTTTTTACTGAATTTCATAGTTTTTTATTAGTGCAAAGTAACCATAACGTCCTTTTTCAATGGAGGAAGACCACTAGCATCCTAGGTTCTCAAAGTGGGAACCCGGGGTGGTAAAAAAAAGATTTTTCTTCCCAAACCAAGACACCGCAGGCAGGCGTCCCGGTGTAGGAAGGAAAATCTTTTACCAAGATGAACACCAGGGAAAGGGAAGGCAGGGTGTATAAAGAGAACACAACAGGGCATCGGCAGGGGGTCGGGAAGACCAGGAGAGAGACACGGGGCATGAGTGGGGGGTAACACGAGGGAGACACGGGCATGAGCGGGAAAGAAGGGAGACACGGGGCATGAGCGGGAAAAAAGGGAGACACTGGGCATGAGCGGGGGGTGGGGGTGAACAAGGGAGACACGGGCCATAATTGGGGGGAAAAGGAGGGAGACAGACATGGAGCATGAGTGGGGGTGAACAGGAGAGACACGGGGCATGAGCGGGGGTAGGACAAGGTGGGGCCCCATCCCCACTCATGCCCCGTGTCTGCCCTATTCCAACAGTGCAGACACGGGGCATGAGCGGGGGGTGGGGGGGAAGAAGGGAGACACAGGGCATGAGCGGGGAGTGGCAGGGGAAGGAAGACACAGGGCATGAGCGGGGGGTGGTGGGGGGAGAAGGGAGACACGGGGCATGAGCGGGGGTGGGGGGAACAAGAGGTCAACAAGGGGCATCATAGTAGGGGGTGAAGAGAGGAAGACACGGGGCATGAGCAGGGGGTGGGAGGGAACAGGAGGAAGACACGGGGCATGAGTGGGGGGTGGGAGGGTACAGGAGACAGACACAGGGCATGACCAGGGGTTGGGGGGCAAAAGGAGAGAGACACGGGGCATGAGCGGGGGGACGGGAGAACAGGAGACAGACACGGGGCATGAGCGGGGGGTGGGGGGAACAGGAGACAGACACGGGGCATGAGCGGGGGTTGGGGGGAACAGGAGACAGAAATTGGCATGAGCGGAGGTGTGGGGGGCAACAGGGGAGAGACACGGGGCATGAGCCGGGGGAGGGTGGGTACAGGAGGCAGACACGCGGCATGAGCGGAGGGTTTGGGGGGAACAGGAGACAGACAAGCGGCATGAGCGTGGGGTGGGAGGGTACAGGAGACAGACACGGGGCATGAGCGGGGGTGGGGGGCAACAGGAGAGAGACACGGGCCACGGAGCAGGACATTTCGGGGCAGCCGGTTCAGCGCGGGACGATTTGGCGCGGCCGGTTCGGCGCAGGAGCCGGTTCGGTGCGGCATGGCGCGGCAGCCCGCGACGAACTGGCCGCACACATAAATGTCCTGCGAGTTCTTCATGCAGGCACCACAGCCACGCAGAGTACACAGCCGGGCCTGCAAAGGTGGGGGCTGTGCTGCTCGGAGCAGTCTGCTCTGAGCAGCACAGCCTCCACCATCGTGAGCCCGGCAGATCAATTCTGCTCTGTGCGCCGCACCCCAGTGCACATCGCCTGCTGTTTAGGGAAACGTTCAGTGCAGTGCACTGAAAGTGCGAGTTTCAACTTCATCCCACACTATTTTAAAATGAAACCGCTCTAGAACAGTTTCATTTTAAAATAGTGTGGGGTGAAGTTGAAACTCGCATTTACAGTGCACGACACTGAATGTTTGTACACTGGTGTGCGGCGCGCCAAAACATCCCATCGCCGAACCGGCGACGCCAAAACGTGGTGTACCGACGGGTCATGAGCAGGTGGGGGGAACAGGAGACAGACACTGGGCATGAGCGGGTGGGGGGAAACAGGAGACAGACACGGGGCATGAGCGGGGGGTGGGCAGGAGGGAGGGATAGAGACATGGGCCATGAGCGGGGGTGGGCGGCGGGACGGATAGAGACACGGGGCATGAGCGGGGGGTGGGCGGCGGGAGGGATAGAGACACGGGGCATGAGCGGGGGGTGGGCGGAGGAATGGATAGAGACACGGGGCATGAGCGGGGGGTGGGGGCGGGAGGACTAGAGACACGGGGCATGAGCGGGGGGTGGGCGGTGGGAGGGATAGAGACACGGGGCATGAGCGGGGGGTGGGCGGTGGGAGGGATAGAGACACGGGGCATGAGCGGGGGGTGGGCGGCGGCAGGGATAGAGACACGGGGCATGAGTGGTGGGTGGGCGGCGGGAGGGATAGAGACACAGGGCGTGAGCAGCGGGAGGGATAGAGACATGGGGCATGAGTGGGGGGATGGATAGAGACACGGGGCATGAGCGGGGGGTGGGCGGCGGGAGGGATAGAGACACAGGGCATGAGCGGGGGGTGGGCGACGGGAGGGATAGAGACATGGGGCGTGGGCGGCGGGAGGGATAGAGACACAGGGCATGAGCAGGGGGAGGGATAGAGACACGGGGCATGAGCGGGGGGTGGGCGGTGGGAGGGATAGACACATGGGGCATGAGCGGGGGGGTGGGCGACAGGAGGGATAGACACACGGGGCATGAGCTGGGGGGTGGGTGGAGGGAGGGATAGAGACATGGGACGTGGGCAGTGGGAGGGATAGAGACACGGGGCATGAGCGGGGGGTGGCCGGCGGGAGGTCTTAGACACATGGGGCATGAGCGGGGGGTGGGCGGCAGGAGGGATAGACACACGGGGCATGAGCGGGGGGGTGGGCGGCGGGAGGGATAGACACACGGGGCATGAGCGGGGGGTGGGTGGCGAGAGGGATAGACACGGGCAGGAGCGGGGGGTGGGCGGCTTGAGGGATAGACACACGGGGCATGAGCGGGGGGTGGGTGGCGGGACGGATAGAGACACGGGCATGAGCGGGGGGTGGGATAGAGACACGGGGCATGAACGGGGGTGGGCGGCGGGAGGGATAGACACATGGGGCATGAGCGGGGGGGTGGGCGGCAGGGGGGATAGAAACACAGGGCATGAGTGGGGGGTGGGCGGCGGGAGGGATAGAGAAACAGGGCATGAGCGGGGGGTGGGCGGCAGGAGGGATAGAGACACGGGGCGTGGGCAGTGGGAGGGATAGAGACACGGGGCATGGCATGAGCAGGGGGAGGGATAGAGACACGGGGCATGAGCGGGGGGTGGGCGGCGGGAGGGATAGACACATGGGGCATGAGCGGGGGGTGGGCGGCAGGAGGGATAGACACACGGGGCATGAGCGGGGGGGTGGGCGGCAGGAGGGATAGTCAAACGGGGAATGAGCGGGGGGTGGGCGGCGGGAGGGATAGACACACGGGGCATGAGTGGGGGTGGGAGGCGGGAGGGATAGACACACGGGGCATGAGCGGGGGGTGGGACGTGGGAGGGATAGACACACGGGGCATGAGCGGGGGGTGGGCGGCGGGAGGGATAGAGACACGGGGCATGAGCGGGGGTGGGCAGCGGGAGGCATAGAGACACGGGGCATGAGTGGGGGGAGGTATAGAGACAAGGGGCATGAGCGGGGGGTGGGCGGCGGGAGGGATAGACACACGGGGCATGAGCGGGGGTGAGCGGGAGGGATAGACACACAGGGCATGAGCAGGGGGTGGGTGGGAGGGATAGACATACGGGGCATGAGCAGGGGGTGGGCGGCGGGAGGGATAGACACACGGGGCATGAGCGGGGGGTGGGCAGCAGGAGGGATAGAGAAAAGGGGCATGAGTGGGGGTTCAGGGGTGGGGGAAGGGGAGAGACACACGGGGCATGAGCGGGGGTGGGGGGGAAGAGAGAGACACACAGGGCATGAGCGGGGGGTGGGCGGTGGGAGGAATAGAGACACGGGGCATGAGTGGGGGTGGGCGGTGGGAGGGATAGAGACACGGGGCATGAGCGGGGGGTGGCCGGCGGGAGGGATAGAGACACGGGGCATGAGCGGGGGATGCGCGGCGGCAGGGATAGAGACACAGGGTGTGGGCGGCGGGAGGGATAGAGAAACAGGGCATGAGTGGGGGGAGGGATAGAGACACGGGGATTGAGCGGGGGGTGGGCAGCGGGAGGGATAGACACACGGGGCATGAGCGGGGGTGGGCGGCGGGAGGGATAGAGACACAGGGCATGAGTGGGGAGTGGGCGGCGGGAGGGATAGAGACACGGGGCGTGGGCGGCGGGAGGGATAGAGACACGGGGCATGAGCGGGGGGAGGGATAGAGACACGGGGCATGAGCGGGGGGTGGGCGGCAGGAGGGATAGACACATGGGCATGAGCAGGGGGGTGGGCGGCAGGAGGGATAGACACATGGGGCATGAGCTGGGGGGTGGGCGGCGGGAGGGATAGAGACACGGGGCGTGGTCGGTGGGAGGGATAGAGACACGGGGCATGAGCGGGGGGTGGGCGGCGGGAGGGATAGACACATGGGGCATAAGCGGGGGGTGGGCGGCAGGAGGGATAGACACACGGTGCATGAGTGGGGGGTGGGCAGCATGAGGGATAGACACACTGGGCATGAGCGGGTGGTGGGCGGCGGGCGGGATAGACACATGGGGCATGAGCGAGAGGTGGGCGGCGGGAGGGATAGAGACATGGGGCATGAGCGGGGGTGGGCGACGGGAGGGATAGAGACATGGGGCATGAGCGGGGGGTGGGCGGTGGGAGGGATAGAGACACGGGGCATGAGCGGGTGGTGGGCGGCGGGAGGGATAGACAAATGGGGCATGAGCGGGGGGTGGGCGGCGGGAGGGATAGAGACATGGGGCATGAGTGGGGGGTGGGCGGCGGGAGGGATAGAGACACAGGGAATGAGCGGGTGGTGGGCGGCGGGAGGGATAGACAAATGGGGCATGAGCGGGGGGTGGGCGGCGGGAGGGATAGACACACGGGGCATGAGCGGGGGGTGGGCGGCGGGAGGGATAGCGACACAGGGCATGAGCGGGGGTGGGCGGCGGGAGGGATAGACACACTGGGCATGAGCGGGGGGTGGGCGGCGGGAGGGATAGAGACACAGGGCATGAGCAGGGGGTGGGCGGCGGGAGGGATAGAGACACGGGGCGTGGGCGGCGGGAGGGATAGAGACACGGGGTATGAGCGGGGGTGGGCGGCGGGAGGGATAGAGACACAGGGCATGAGAGGGGGGTGGGCGGCGTGAGGCATAGAGACACGGGGCATGAGCGGGGGGTGGGCAGCGGGAGGGATAGACACATGGGGCATGAGATGGGGGAGGGATAGAGACACGGGGCATGAGCGGGGGGAGAGATAGAGACACGGGGCATGAGCGGGGGGTGGGCGGCGGGAGGGATAGACACACAGGGCACGAGCGGGGGTGGGCGGGAGGGATAGACACACAGGGCATGAGCGGGGGGTGGGCGGGAGGGATAGACACATGGGGCATGAGCGGGGGGTGGGCGGCGGGAGGGATAGACACACGGGGCATGAGCGGGGGGTGGGCGGCGGGAGGGATAGACACAAGGGGCATGAGTGGGGGGTCGGGGGGTGGCGGGAGGGGAGAGACACACGGGGCATGAGCGGGGGTGGGGGGGAGGGTCGAGACACACGGGGCATGAGCGGGGGGTGGGCGGCAGGAGGGATAGAGACACGGGGCATGAGCGGGGGGTATGCGGCGGGAGGGATAGAGACACGGGGCATGAGTGGTGGGGGTGGGCGGGAGGGATAGAGATACGGGGCATGAGTGGTGGGGGGTGGGCAGCAGGAGGGATAGAGACAAGGGGCATGAGCGGGGGGTGGGCGACGGGAGGGATAGAGACAGGTGGCATGAGCAGGGGGAGGGATAGAGACACGGGGCATGAGCGGGGGTGGGCGGCGGGAGGGAGAGACACACGGGGCATGAGCGGGGGTGAGGGGGAGGGTCGAGACACACGGGGCATGAGCGGGGGGTGGGCGGCAGGTGGGATAGAGACACGGGGAATGAGCGGGGGGTGTGCGGCGGGAGGGATAGAGACACGGGGCATGAGTGGTGGGGGGTGGGCGGGAGGGATAGAGACACGGGGCATGAGTGGTGGGGGGTGGGCGGCAGGAGGGATAGAGACAAGGGGCATGAGCGGGGGGTGGGCGGCGGGAGGGATAGAGACAGGTGGCATGAGCGGGGGGAGGGATAGAGACACAGGGCATGAGCGGGGTTGGGCGGCGGGAGGAATAGACACATGGGGCATGAGCGGGGGGTGGGCGGCAGGAGGGATAGACACACGCGGCATGAGCGGGGGGTGGGCGGCGGAAGGGATAGACACACGGGGCATGAGCGGGGGAGGGATAGAGACACGGGGCATGAGTGGGGGGTGGGCGGCGGGAGGGATAGACACATGGGGCATGAGCGGGGGGTGGGCGGCGGAAGGGATAGACACACGGGGCATGAGCGGGGGGTGCAAGGCAGGAGGGTTAGAGACACAGGGCGTGGGCGGCGGGAGGGATAGAGAAACGGGGCATGAGCGGGGGGAGGGATAGAGACACGGGGCATGAACGGGGGGTGGGCGGCGGGAGGGATAGACACACAGGGCATGAGCGGGGGGTGGGCGGCGTGAGGGATAGAGACACAGGGCATGAGAGGTGGGTGTTCGGCGGGAGGGATAGAGACACAGGGCTTGGGCGGCGGTAGGGATAGAGACACGGGGCATGAGCAGGGGGGAGGGATAGAGACACGGGGCATGAGCGGGGGTGGGCGGCGGGAGGGATAGACACATGGGGCATGAGCGGGGGGTGGGCGGCGGAAGGGATAGACACACGGGGCATGAGCGGGGGGTGCAAGGCAGGAGGGATAGAGACACAGGGCGTGGGCGGCGGGAGGGATAGAGAAACGGGGCATGAGCGGGGGGAGGGATAGAGACACGGGGCATGAACGGGGGATGGGAGGCGGGAGGGATAGACACACAGGGCATGAGCGGGGGGTGGGCGGCGTGAGGGATAGAGACACAGGGCATGAGAGGTGGGTGTTCGGCGGGAGGGATAGAGACACAGGGCGTGGGCGGCGGTAGGGATAGAGACACGGGGCATGAGCAGGGGGGAGGGATAGAGACACGGGGCATGAGCGGGGGGTGGGCGGTGGGAGGGATAGACACATGGGGCATGAGCAGGTGGGGTGGGCAGCAGGAGGGAAAGACACACGGGTCATGAATTGGGGGGTGGGCGGCGGGAGGGATAGAGACACGGGGCGTGGTCGGTGGGAGGGATAGAGACACGGGGCATGAGTGGGGGGTGGGCGGTGGGAGGGATAGACACATGCGGCATGAGCGGGGGGTGGGCGGCAGGAGGGATAGACACACGGGGCATGAGTGGGGAGTGGGCGTCAGGAGGGATAGACACATGAGCGGGTGGTGGGCAGCGGGAGGGATAGACACACGGGGCGTGAGCGGGGGGTGGGCGGCAGGGGGGATAGACACACGGGGCATGAGCGGGGGGTGGGCGGCGGGAGGGATAGAGACATGGGGCATGAGCGGGGGTGGGCGGTGGGAGGGATAAAGACACGGGGCATGAGCGGGGGTGTGGGGGAGGTGAGAGACACACGGGGCATGAGTGGGGGGTGGGCGGCGGAAGGGATAGAGACACGGGGCATGAGCGGGGGGTGGGCGGCAGGAGGGATAGAGACATGGGGCATGAGCGGGGGGGGTGCGGTTGGAGGGATAGAGACACGGGGCATGAGTGGGGGGTGGGCAGCGGGAGGGATAGAGACACAGGGCATGAGCGGGGGAGGGATAGAGACACGGGGCATGAGCGGGGGGTGGGCGGTGGGAGGGATAGACACATGGGGCATGAGCAGGTGGGGTGGGCAGCAGGAGGGATAGCCACACGGGGCATGAGCTGGGGGGTGGGCGGCGGGAGGGATAGAGACACGGGGCATGGTCGGTGGGAGGGATAGAGACACGGGGCATGAGCGGGGGGTGGGCGGTGGGAGGGATAGACACATGGGGCATGAGCGGGGGGTGGGCGGCAGGAGGGATAGACACACGGGGCATGAGTGGGGAGTGGGCGGCAGGGGGGATAGACACACGGGGCATGAGCGTGTGGTGGGCGGCGGGAGGGATAGACACACAGGGCATGAGTGGGGGGTCGGGGGGTGGGGGGAGGGGAAAGACACACGGGGCATGAGCGGGGGGTGGGCGGCGGGAGGGATAGACACAAGGGGCATGATTGGGGGGTCGGGAGGTGGGGGGAGGGGAGAGACACATGGGGCATGAGCGGGGGTGGGGGGGAGGGGAGAGACACACGGGGCATGAGCGGGGGGTGGGCGGCGGAAGGGAAAGAGACACGGGGCATTAGCGGGGGGTGGGCGGCAGGAGGGATAGAGACACGGGGCATGAGCGGGGGGGGTGCGGCGGGAGGCATAGAGACACGGGGCATGAGTGGGGGGTGGGCGGCGGGAGGGATAGAGACACAGGGCATGAGCAGGGGGAGGGATAGAGACACGGGTCATGAGCGGGGGGTGGGCGGTGGGAGGGATAGACACACGGGGCATGAGCTGGGGGGTGGGCGGCGGGAGGGATAGAGACACGGGGCATGGTCGGTGGGAGGGATAGAGACACGGGGCATGAGCGGGGGGTGGGCGGTGGGAGGGATACACACATGGGGCATGAGCGGGCGGTGGGCGGCAGGAGGGATAGACACACGGGGCATGAGTGGGGAGTGGGCGGCAGGGGGGATAGAGACACGGGGCATGAGTGGGGGGTGGGCGGCAGGAGGGATAGAGACACGGGGCATGAGCGGGGGGTGTGCGGCGGGAGGGATAGAGACACGGGGCATGAGTGGAGGGTGGGCGGCAGGAGGGATAGAGACACGGGGCATGAACGGGGGTGGGCGGCCGGAGGGATAGAGACAGGGGGCATGAGCGGGGGTGGGCAGCAGGAGTGATAGACACACGGGGCATGAGCGGGGGGTGGGCGGCGGGAGGGATAGAGACACGGGGCATGAGCGGGGGGTGGGCGGCGGGAGGGATAGATACACAGGGCATGAGCGGGGGGTGGGCGGCGGTAGGGATAGACACACGGGGCATGAGCGGGGGGTGGGCGGCGGGAGGGATAGCGACACGGGGCGTGAGCGGGGGGTGGGCGGCGGGAGGGATAGACACACGGGGCATGAGCGGGGGTGGGCGGCGGGAGGGATAGAGACACAGGGCATGAGCACGGGGTGGGAGGTGCGAGGGATAGAGACACGGGGCGTGGGCGGCGGGAGGGATAGAGACAAGGGGCATGAGTGGGGGTGGCCGGCGGGAGGGATAGAGACACGTGGCATGAGAGGGGGGTCGGCGGCGTGAGGCATAGAGACACGGGGCATGAGTGGGGGGTGGGCAGCGGGAGGGATAGACACACGGGGCATGAGATGGGGGAGGGATAGAGACACGGGGCATGAGCGGGGGTAGGGATAGAGACACGGGGCATGAGCGGGGGGTGGGTGGCAGGAGGGATAAACACACAGGGCATGAGCGGGGGTGGGCAGGAGGGATAGACACACAGGGCATGAGCGGGGGGTGGGCGGGAGGGATAGACAAATGGGGCATAAGCAGGGGGTGGGCGGCGGGAGGGATAGACACACGGGCATGAGCGGGGGGTGGGCGGCGGGAGGGATAGACACAAGGGGCATGAGTGGGGGGTGGGCGGCGGGAGGGATAGAGACACAGGGCATGAGCACGGGGTGGGAGGTGCGAGGGATAGAGACACGGGGCGTGGGCGGCAGGAGGGATAGAGACAAGGGGCATGAGTGGGGGTGGCCGGCGGGAGGGATAGAGACACGTGGCATGAGAGGGGGGTGGGCGGCGTGAGGCATAGAGACACGGGGCATGAGTGGGGGGTGGGCAGCGGGAGGGATAGACACACGGGGCATGAGATGGGGGAGGGATAGAGACACGGAGCATGAGCGGGGGTAGGGATAGAGACACGGGGCATGAGCGGGGGGTGGGTGGCAGGAGGGATAAACACACAGGGCATGAGCGGGGGTGGGCGGGAGGGATAGACACACAGGGCATGAGCGGGGGGTGGGCGGGAGGGATAGACACATGGGGCATGAGCAGGGGGTGGGCGGCGGGAGGGATAGACACACGGGGCATGAGCGGGGGGTGGGCGGCGGGAGGGATAGACACAAGGGGCATGAGTGGGGAGTCTGTCGGTGGTGGGATGGGAGAGACACACGAGGCATGAGCGGGGGTGGTGGGGAGGGGAGAGACACACGGGGCATGAGCGGGGGTGGCATCAGGTGGGATAGAGACACAGGGCATGAGCGGGGGGTGTGCGGCAGGAGGGATAGAGACACGGGCATGAGCGGGCGGTGGGCAGCAGGAGGGATAGAGACACGGGGCATGAGCGGGGGTGGGCGGCAGGAGGGATAGAGACACGGGACATGAGCGGCGGGTGGAGGGATAGAGACACGGAGCATGAGCGGGGGGTGGGCGGCGGGAGGGATAGACACATGGGGCATGAGCGGGGGGTGGGTGGCAGGAGGGATAGACACACAGGGCATGAGCGGGGGGTGTGCGGCGGGAGGGATAGAGACACAGGGCGTAGGCGGCAGGAGGGATAGAGACACGGGGCATGAGCGGGGGGTGGGCGTGGGAGGGATAGAGACACGGGGCATGAGCGGGGGGTGGGCGGTGGGAGGGATAGAGACACGGGGCATGAGCGGGGGGTGGGCGGCGGGAGGGATAGAGACACGGGGCATGAGCGGGGGGTGGGCGGCAGGAGGTATAGAGACACAGGGCGTGAGCGGCGGGAGGGGTAGAGACATGGGGCATGGGCGGGGGGTGGGCGGCCGGAGGGATAGAGACACAGGGCATGAGCGGGGGGTGGGCGACGGGAGGGATAGAGACACGGGGCGTGGGCGGCGAGAGGGATAGAGACACAGGTCATGAGCGGGGGGAGGGATAGAGACACGGGGCATGAGCGGGGGGTGGGCGGCGGGAGGGATAGACACATGGGGCATGAGCGGGGAGGTGGGCGGCAGGAGGGATAGACACACGGGGCATGAGCTGGGGGGTGGGCGGCGGGATGGATAGAGACACGGGGCGTGGGCAGTGGGAGGGATAGAGACACGGGGCATGAGCGGGGGGTGGCCGGTGGGAGGTCTTAGACACACGGGGCATGAGCGGGGGGTGGGCAGCAGGAGGGATAGACACACGGGGAAAGAGCGGGGGGGTGGGCGGCGGGAGGGATAGACACACGGGGCATGAGCAGGGGGTGGGTGGCGGGAGGGATAGACACACGGGACAGGAGCGGGGGGTGGGCGGCGGGAGGGATAGACACACGGGGCATGACCGGGGGGTTGGGGGCGGGAGGGATAGAGACACGGGCATGAGCAGGGGGTGGGCGGCAGGAGGGATAGAGACACAGGGCATGAGCGGGGGGTGGGCGGCGGGAGGGATAGAGACACGGGGCATGAGCGGGGGGTGGGCGGTGGGAGGGATAGAGACATGGGGCATGAGCGGGGGGTAGGCGGCAGGAGGGATAGAGACACGGGGCATGAGCGGGGGGTGGGCGGCGGGAGGAATAGAGACACAGGGTGTGGCCGGCGGGAGGGATAGAGACACGGGGCATGAGCGGGGGGTGGGCGGTGGGAGGGATAGACACATGGGGCATGAGCAGGTGGGGTGGGCAGCAGGAGGGATAGCCACACGGGGCATGAGCTGGGGGGTGGGCGGTGGGAGGGATAGAGACACGGGGCATGGTCGGTGGGAGGGATAGAGACACGGGGCATGAGCGGGGGGTGGGCGGTGGGAGGGATAGACACATGGGGCATGAGCGGGGGGTGGGCGGCAGGAGGGATAGACACACGGGGCATGAGTGGGGAGTGGGCGGCAGGGGGGATAGACACACGGGGCATGAGCGTGTGGTGGGCGGCGGGAGGGATAGACACACAGGGCATGAGTGGGGGGTCGGGGGGTGGGGGGAGGGGAAAGACACACGGGGCATGAGCGGGGGGTGGGCGGCGGGAGGGATAGACACAAGGGGCATGATTGGGGGGTCGGGAGGTGGGGGGAGGGGAGAGACACATGGGGCATGAGCGGGGGTGGGGGGGAGGGGAGAGACACACGGGGCATGAGCGGGGGGTGGGCGGCGGAAGGGAAAGAGACACGGGGCATTAGCGGGGGGTGGGCGGCAGGAGGGATGGAGACACGGGGCATGAGCGGGGGGGGTGCGGCGGGAGGCATAGAGACACGGGGCATGAGTGGGGGGTGGGCGGCGGGAGGGATAGAGACACAGGGCATGAGCAGGGGGAGGGATAGAGACACGGGTCATGAGCGGGGGGTGGGCGGTGGGAGGGATAGACACACGGGGCATGAGCTGGGGGGTGGGCGGCGGGAGGGATAGAGACACGGGGCATGGTCGGTGGGAGGGATAGAGACACGGGGCATGAGCGGGGGGTGGGCGGTGGGAGGGATAGACACATGGGGCATGAGCGGGCGGTGGGCGGCAGGAGGGATAGACACACGGGGCATGAGTGGGGAGTGGGCGGCAGGGGGGATAGAGACACGGGGCATGAGTGGGGGGTGGGCGGCAGGAGGGATAGAGACACGGGGCATGAGCGGGGGGTGTGCGGCGGGAGGGATAGAGACACGGGGCATGAGTGGAGGGTGGGCGGCAGGAGGGATAGAGACACGGGGCATGAACGGGGGTGGGCGGCCGGAGGGATAGAGACAGGGGGCATGAGCGGGGGTGGGCAGCAGGAGTGATAGACACACGGGGCATGAGCGGGGGGTGGGCGGCGGGAGGGATAGAGACACGGGGCATGAGCGGGGGGTGGGCGGCGGGAGGGATAGATACACGGGGCGTGAGCGGGGGGTGGGCGGCGGGAGGGATAGACACACGGGGCATGAGCGGGGGGTGGGCGGCGGGAGGGATAGACACACGGGGCATGAGCGGGGGTGGGCGGCGGGAGGGATAGAGACACAGGGCATGAGCACGGGGTGGGAGGTGCGAGGGATAGAGACACGGGGCGTGGGCGGCGGGAGGGATAGAGACAAGGGGCATGAGTGGGGGTGGCCGGCGGGAGGGATAGAGACACGTGGCATGAGAGGGGGGTGGGCGGCGTGAGGCATAGAGACACGGGGCATGAGTGGGGGGTGGGCAGCGGGAGGGATAGACACACGGGGCATGAGATGGGGGAGGGATAGAGACACGGGGCATGAGCGGGGGTAGGGATAGAGACACGGGGCATGAGCGGGGGGTGGGTGGCAGGAGGGATAAACACACAGGGCATGAGCGGGGGTGGGCGGGAGGGATAGACACACAGGGCATGAGCGGGGGGTGGGCGGGAGGGATAGACACATGGGGCATAAGCAGGGGGTGGGCGGCGGGAGGGATAGACACACGGGCATGAGCGGGGGGTGGGCGGCGGGAGGGATAGACACAAGGGGCATGAGTGGGGGGTGGGCGGCGGGAGGGATAGAGACACAGGGCATGAGCACGGGGTGGGAGGTGCGAGGGATAGAGACACGGGGCGTGGGCGGCGGGAGGGATAGAGACACAGGGCATGAGCGGGGGGAGGGATAGAGACACGGGGCAAGAACGGGGGGTGGGCGCCGGGAGGGATAGACACATGGGGCATGAGTGGGGGGTGGGCGGCAGGAGGGATAGACACACGGGGCATGAGCGGGGGGATGGGCGGCGGGAGGGATAGTCAAACGGGGCATGAGCGGGGGGTGGTAGGCAGGAGGGATAGAGACACGGGGCGTGGGCGGCGAGAGGGATAGAGACACGGGGCATGAGCGGGGGGAGGGATAGAGACACGGGGCATGAACGGGGGGTGGGCGGCGGGAGGGATAGACACACGGGGCATGAGCGGGGGTGGGAGGGAGTCGAGAGACACACAGGGCATGAGCGGGCGGTGGGCGGCGGGAGAAATAGAGAAACGGGGTATGAGCGGGGGGTGGGCGGTGGGAGGGATAGAGACACGGAGCATGAGCGGGGGTGGGCGGCGGGAGGGATAGAGACACGGGGCATGAGCGGGGGATGCGCGGCAGGAGGGATAGAGACACAGGGCGTGGGCGGCGGGAGGGATAGAGAAACGGGGCATGAGCGGGGGGAGGGATAGAGACACGGGGCATGAGCGGCGGGTGGGCGGCAGGAGGGATAGACACACGGGGCATGAGCGGGGGGTGGGCGGCGGGCGGGATAGAGACACAGGGCATTAGCGGGGGTGGGCGGCGGGAGGGATAGAGACACAGGGCGTGGGCGGCGGGAGGGATAGAGACACGGGGCATGAGCGGGGGGAGGGATAGAGACACGGGGCATGAGCGGGGGGTGGGCGGCGGGAGGGATAGACACACGGGGCATGAGCTGGTGGGTGGTCGGCGGGAGGGATAGAGACACGGGGCGTGGTCGGTGGGAGGGATAGAGACACGGGGCATGAGCGGGGGGTGTGGGGCGGGAGGGATAGACACATGGGGCATGAGCGGGGGGGTGGGCGGCAGGAGGGATAGACACACGTGGCATGAGTGGGGGGTGGGCGGCAGGAGGGATAGACTCACGGGGCATGAGCGGGTGGTGGGCGGCGGGCGGGATAGACACATGGGGCATGAGCGGGGGGTGGGCTGCGGGAGGGATAGACACCAGGGGCATGAGCGGGGGGTGGGCGGCGGGAGGGATAGAGACATGGGGCATGAGCGGGGGTGGGCGGCGGGAGGGATAGAGACACGGGGCATGAGCGGGGGGGTGAACGGCTGGAGGGATAAAGACACGGGGCCTGAGCGGGGGTGGGCGGTGGGAGGGATAGAGACACAGGGCATGAACGGGGGGTGGGTGGCAGGAGGGATAGAGACACGGGGCATGAGCGGGGGGTGGGCAGCGGGAGGGATAGACACACGGGGCATGAGCGGGTGGTGAGCGGCGGGAGGGATAGACACACGGGGCATGAGCGGGGGGTTGGAGGGAGTCGAGAGACACACAGGGCATGAGCGGGGGTGGGAGGGAGTCGAGAGACACACAGGGCATGAGCGGGGGGTGGGCGGCGGGAGAAATAGAGACACAGGGCATGAGCGGGGGGTGGGCGGTGGGAGGGATAGAGACACGGAGCATGAGCGGGGGTGGGCGGCGGGAGGGATAGAGACACGGGGCATGAGCAGGGGATGCGCGGCAGGAGGGATAGAGACACAGGGCGTGGGCGGCGGGAGGGATAGAGAAACGGGGCATGAGCGGGGGGAGGGATAGAGACACGGGGCATGAGCGGCGGGTGGGCGGCAGGAGGGATAGACACACGGGGCATGAGCGGGGGGTGGGCGGCGGGCGGGATAGAGACACAGGGCATTAGCGGGGGGTGGGCGGCGGGAGGGATAGAGACACAGGGCGTGGGCGGCGGGAGGGATAGAGACACGGGGCATGAGCGGGGGGAGGGATAGAGACACGGGGCATGAGCGGGGGGTGGGCGGCGGGAGGGATAGACACACGGGGCATGAGCTGGTGGGTGGGCGGCGGGAGGGATAGAGACACGGGGCGTGGTCGGTGGGAGGGATAGAGACACGGGGCATGAGCGGGGGGTGTGGGGCGGGAGGGATAGACACATGGGGCATGAGCGGGGGGGTGGGCGGCAGGAGGGATAGACACACGTGGCATGAGTGGGGGGTGGGCGGCAGGAGGGATAGACTCACTCACGGGGCATGAGCGGGTGGTGGGTGGCGGGAGGGATAGAGACATGGGGCATGAGCGGGGGTGGGCGGCGGGAGGGATAGAGACACGGGGCATGAGCGGGGGGGTGAACGGCTGGAGGGATAGAGACACGGGGCCTGAGCGGGGGGTGGGCGGTGGGAGGGATAGAGACACAGGGCATGAACGGGGGGTGGGTGGCGGGAGGGATAGAGACACGGGGCATGAGCGGGGGGTGGGCAGCGGGAGGGATAGACACACGGGGCATGAGCGGGTGGTGAGCGGCGGGAGGGATAGACACACGGGGCATGAGCGGGGGGTGGGCGGCGGGAGGGATAGCGACACGGGGCATGAGCAGGGGGTGGGCGGTGGGAGGGATAGACACACGGGGCATGAGCGGGGGGTGGGCGGCGGGAGGGATAGAGACACAGGGCATGAGCAGGGGGTGGGCGGCGGGAGGGATAGAGACACGGGCGTGGGCGGCGGGAGGGATAGAGACACGGGCCATGAGAGGGGGGTGGGCGGCGTGAGGCTTAGAGACACGGGGCATGAGCGGGGGGAGGGATAGAGACACGGGGCATGAGCGGGGGTAGGCGGCGGGAGGGATAGACACATGGGGCATGAGCAGGGGGGTGGGCGGCAGGAGGGATAGACACACGGGGCATGAGCTGGGGGGTGGGCGGCGGGAGGGATAGAGACACGGGGCGTGGTCGCTGGGAGGGATAGAGACAAGGGGCATGAGCGGGGGGTGGGCGGCGGGAGGGATAGACACATGGGGCATGAGCGGGGGGTGGGCGGTGGGAGGGATAGAGACACGGAGCATGAGCGGGGGCTGGGCGGTGGGAGGGATAGAGACACGGGGCATGAGCGGGGGATGCGCGGCAGGAGGGATAGAGACACAGGGCGTGGGCGGCGGGAGGGATAGAGAAACGGGGCATGAGCGGGGGGAGGGATAGAGACATGGGGCATGAGCGGCGGGTGGGCGGCGGGAGGGATAGACACACGGGGCATGAGCGGGGGGTGGGCGGCGGGCGGGATAGAGACACAGGGCATGAGCGGGGGGTGGGCGGCGGGAGGGATAGAGACACAGGGCGTGGGCGGCGGGAGGGATAGAGACACGGGGCATGAGCGGGGGGAGGGATAGAGACACGGGGCATGAGCGGGGGGTGGGCGGCGGGAGGGATAGACACATGGGGCATGAGCAGGGGGTTGGGCGGCAGGAGGGGTAGACACACGGGGCATGAGCTGGTGGGTGGGCGGCGGGAGGGATAGAGACATGGGGCGTGGTCGGTGGGAGGGATAGAGACACGGGGCATGAGCGGGGGGTGGGCGGCGGGAGGGATAGACACATGGGGCATGAGCGGGGGGGTGGGCGGCAGGAGGGATAGACACACGTGGCATGAGTGGGGGGTGGGCGGCAGGAGGGATAGACACACAGGGCATGAGCGGGTGGTGGGCGGCGGGAGGGATAGACACCAGGGGCATGAGCGGGGGGTGGGCGGCGGGAGGGATAGAGACATGGGGCATGAGCGGGGGTGGGCGGCGGGAGGGATAGAGACATGGGGCCTGAGCGGGGGGTTGGCGGTGGGAGGGATAGAGACACAGGGCATGAACGGGGGGTGGGTGGCGGGAGGGATAGAGACACGGGGCATGAGCGGGGGGTGGGCAGCGGGAGGGATAGACACATGGGGCATGAGCGGGTGGTGAGCGGCGGGAGGGATAGACACACGGGGCATGAGCGGGGGGTGGGCGGCGGGAGGGATAGACACACGGGGCATGAGCGGGGGGTGGGCGTCGGGAGGGATAGCGACACGGGGCATGAGCGGGGGGTGGGAGGGATAGACACTCGGGGCATGAGCGGGGGGTGGGCGGCGGGAGGGATAGAGACACAGGGCATGAGCAGGGGGTGGGCGGCGGGAGGGATAGAGACACGGGGCGTGGGCGGCGGGAGGGATAGAGACACGGGCCATGAGCAGGGGTGGGCGGTGGGAGGGATAGAGACACGGGGCATGAGAGGGGGGTGGGCGGCGTGAGGCTTAGAGACTCGGGGCATGAGCGGGGGGAGGGATAGAGACACGGGGCATGAGCGGGGGTAGGCGGCGGGAGGGATAGACACATGGGGCATGAGCAGGGTTGTGGGCGGCAGGAGGGATAGACACACTGGGCATGAGCTGGGGGGTGGGCGGCGGGAGGGATAGAGACACGGGGCGTGGTCGGTGGGAGGGATAGAGACACGGGGCATGAGCGGGGGGTGGGCGGCGGGAGGGATAGACACATGGGGCATGAGCGGGGGGGTGGGCGGCAGGAGGGGTAGACACACGGGGCATGAGTGGGTGGTGGGCGGCAGGAGGGATAGACACACGGGGCATGAGCGGGTGGTGGGCAGCGGGCGGGATAGACACATGGGGCATGAGCGAGGGGTGGGCTGCGGGAGGGATAGAGACATGGGGCATGATCGGGTGGTGGGCGGCGGGCGGGATAGACACCAGGGGCATGAGCGGGGGGTGGGCGGCGGGAGGGATAGAGACATGGGGCATGAGCGGGGGTGGGCGGCGGGAGGGATAGAGACACGGGGCATGAGCGGGGGGTGGGCGGCGGGAGGGATAGAGACACGGGGCATGAGCGGGGAGTGGGCAGCGGGAGGGATAGAGACACAGGGCATGAGCGGGGGGTGGGCGGCGGGAGGGATAGAGACACGGGGAATGAGCGGGGGGTGGGCGGCGGGAGGCATAGACACACGGGGCATGAGCGGGAGGTGGGCGGCGGGAGGGATAGAGACACGGGGCATGAGCGGGGGGTGGGCGGCGGGAGGGATAGAGACACAGGGCATGAGCAGGGGGGTGGCGGCAGGAGGGATAGAGACACGGGGTGTGGGCGGCGGGAGGGATAGAGACACGGGGCATGAGTGGGGGTGGGCGGCGGGAGGGATAGAGACACGGGGCATGAGAGGGGGGTGGGTGGCGTGAGGCATAGAGACATGGGGCATGAGCGGGGGGTGGGCAGCGAGAGGGATAGACACATGGGGCATGAGATGGGGGAGGGATAGAGACACGGGGCATGAGCGGGGGAGGGATAGAGACACGGGGCATGAGCTGGTGGGTGGGCGGCGGGAGGGATAGAGACACGGGGCGTGGTCGGTGGGAGGGATAGAGACACGGGGCATGAGCGGGGGGTGGGCGGCGGGAGGGATAGACACATGGGGCATGAGCGGGGGGGTGGGCGGCAGGAGGGATAGACACACGTGGCATGAGTGGGGGTGGGCGGCAGGAGGGATAGACACACGGGGCATGAGCGGGTGGTGGGCGGCGGGCGGGATAGACACATGGGGCATGAGCGGGGGGTGGGCTGCGGGAGGGATAGACACCAGGGGCATGAGCGGGGTGAGGGCGGCGGGAGGGATAGAGACATGGGGCATGAGCGGGGGTGGGCGGCGGGAGGGATAGAGACACGGGGCATGAGCGGGGGGGTGGGCGGCTGGAGGGATAGAGACACGGGGCCTGAGCGGGGGGTGGGCGGTGGGAGGGATAGAGACACAGGGCATGAACGGGGGGTGGGTGGCGGGAGGGATAGAGACACGGGGCATGAGCGGGGGTGGGCAGCGGGAGGGATAGACACACGGGGCATGAGCGGGGGGTGGGCGGCAGGAGGGATAGACACACGGGGCATGAGCGGGGGGTGGGAGGGATAGCGACACGGGGCATGAGCGGGGGGTGGGCGGTGGGAGGGATAGACACACGGGGCATGAGCGGGGGGTGGGCGGCGGGAGGGATAGAGACACAGGGCATGAGCAGGGGGTGGGCGGCGGGAGGGATAGAGACACGGGGCGTGGGCGGCGGGAGGGATAGAGACACGGGCCATGAGCAGGGGTGGGAGGTGGGAGGGATAGAGACGCGGGGCATGAGAGGGGGGTGGGCGGCGTGAGGCTTAGAGACACGGGGCATGAGCGGGGGGAGGGATAGAGACACGGGGCATGAGCGGGGGTAGGCGGCGGGAGGGATAGACACATGGGGCATGAGCAGGGTGGTGGGCGGCAGGAGGGATAGACACACGGGGCATGAGCTGGGGGGTGGGCGGCGGGAGGGATAGAGACACGGGGCATGGTCGGTGGGAGGGATAGAGACACGGGGCATGAGCGGGGGGTGGGCGGCGGGAGGGATAGACACATGGGGCATGAGCGGGGGGGTGGGCGGCAGGAGGGGTAGATACACGGGGCATGAGTGGGTGGTGGGCGGCAGGAGGGATAGACACACAGGGCATGAGCGGGTGGTGGGCGGCGGGCGGGATAGACACATGGGGCATGAGCGGGGGGTGGGCTGCGGGAGGGATAGAGACATGGGGCATGATCGGGTGGTGGGCGGCGGGCGGGATAGACACCAGGGGCATGAGCGAGGGGTGGGTGGCGGGAGGGATAGAGACACGGGGCATGAGCGGGGGGTGGGCGGCGGGATGGATAGAGACACCGGGCATGAGCGGGGAGTGGGCAGCGGGAGGGATAGAGACACAGGGCATGAGCGGGGGTGGGCGGCGGGAGGGATAGAGACACGGGGCATGAGCGGGGGTGGGCGGCGGGAGGGATAGACACATGGGGCATGAGCAGGGGGTGGGCGGTGGGAGGGATAGAGACATGGGGCATGAGCGGGGGTGGGCGGCGAGAGGGATAGACACACGGGGCATGAGCGGGGGGTGGGCGGCAGGAGGGATAGAGACACAGGGCATGAGCGGGGGGTGGGTGGCGGGAGGGATAGAGACACGGGGTGTGGGCGGCGGGGAGGGATAGAGACACGGGGCATGAGTGGGGGTGGGCAGCGGGAGGGATAGAGACACGGGGCATGAGAGGGGGGTGGGCGGCGTGAGGCATAGAGACATGGGGCATGAGCGGGGTGTGGGCGGCGGGAGGGATAGACACATGGGGCATGAGCAGGGGGTGGGCGGTGGGAGGGATAGAGACATGGGGCATGAGCGGGGGTGGGCGGCGAGAGGGATAGACACACGGGGCATGAGCGGGGGGTGGGCGGCGAGAGGGATAGACACACGGGGCATGAGCGGGGGGTGGGCGGCGGGAGGGATAGAGACACGGGGTGTGGGCGGCGGGAGGGATAGAGACACGGGGCATGAGTGGGGGTGGGCAGCGGGAGGGATAGAGACACGGGGCATGAGAGGGGGGTGGGCGGCGTGAGGCATAGAGACATGGGGCATGAGCGGGGGGTGGGCAGCGATAGGGATAGACACATGGGGCATGAGATGGGGGAGGGATAGGGACACGGGGCATGAGCGGGGGGAGGGATAGAGACACGGGGCATGAGCGGGGGGTGGGTGGCGGGAGGGATAGACACACAGGGCATGAGCGGGGGTGGGCGGGAGGTATAGACACACAGGGCATGAGCGGGGGGTGGGCGGGAGGGATAGAAACATGGGGCATGAGCGGGGGTGGGCGGCAGGAGGGATAGACACAAGGGGCATGAGCGGGGGGTGGGCGGCGGGAGGGATAGACACAAGGGACATGAGTGGGGGGTCAGGGGGTGGTGGGGGAGAGACACACGGGGCATGAGCGGGGGTGGGGGGAGGGGAGAGACACACGGGGCATGTGCGGGGGGTGGGCGGCAGGAGGGATAGAGACACGGAGCATGAGCGGGGGGTGGGCGGCAGGAGGGATAGAGACACGGAGCATGAGCGGGGGGTGTGCGGCGGGAGGAATAGAGACACGGGGCATGAGTGGTGGGGGCTGGGCGGCAGGAGGGATAGAGACAAGGGGCATGAGCGGGGGGTGGGCGGCGGGAGGGATAGAGACTGGGGGCATGAGCGGGGGGTGGGCGGCAGGAGAGATAGAGACATGGGGCATGAGCGGGGGAGGGCGGCGGGAGGGATAGACACATGGGGCATGAGCGGGGGGTGGGCGGCGGGAGGGATAGACACATGGGGCATGAGCGGGGGGTGCGCGGCAGGAGGGATAGAGACACAAGGCGTGGGCGGCGGGACGGATAGAGACACGGGGCATGAGCGGGGGGAGGGATAGAGACACGGGGCATGAGCGGGGGGTGGGCGGCGGGAGGGATAGACACATGGTGCATGATCAGGGGGTTGGGCGGCAGGAGGGTAGACACACGGGGCATGAGCTGGTGGGTGGGCGGCAGGAGGGATAGAGACACGGGGCGTGGTCGGTGGGAGGGATAGAGACACGGGGCATGAGCGGGGGGTGGGCGGCGGGAGGGATAGACACATGGGGCATGAGCGGGGGGTGGGCGGCAGGAGGGATAGACACACGTGGCATGAGTGGGGAGTGGGCGGCAGGAGGGATAGACAAACGGGGCATGAGCGGGTGGTGGGCGGCGGGTGGGATAGACACATGGGGCATGAGCGGGGGGTGGGCTGCCGGAGGGATAGACACCAGGGGCATGAGCGGGGGGGTGGGCGGCTGGAGGGATAGAGACACGGGGCATGAGCGGGGGGTGGGCAGCGGGAGGGATAGACACACGGGGCATGAGCGGGTGGTGAGCGGCGGGAGGGATAGACACATGGGGCATGAGCGGGGGGTGGGCGGCGGGAGGGATAGACACACGGGGCATGAGCGGGGGGTGGGCGGCGGGAGGGATAGAGACACGGGGCATGAGCGGGGGGGTGGGCGGCTGGAGGGATAGAGACACGGGGCATGAGCGGGGGGTGGGCAGCGGGAGGGATAGACACACGGGGCATGAGCGGGTGGTGAGCGGCGGGAGGGATAGACACATGGGGCATGAGCGGGGGGTGGGCGGCGGGAGGGATAGACACACGGGGCATGAGCGGGGGGTGGGCGGCGGGAGGGATAGCGACACGGGGCATGAGCGGGGGGTGGGCGGTGGGAGGGATAGCGACACGGGGCATGAGCGGGGGGTGGGCGGTGGGAGGGATAGACACAAGGGGCTTGAGCGGGGGGTGGGCGGCGGGAGGGATAGAGACACAGGGAATGAGCAGGGGGTGGGCGGCGGGAGGGATAGAGACACGGGGCGTGGGCGGCGGGAGGGATAGAGACATGGGCCATGAGCAGGCGTGGGCAGTGGGAGGGATAGAGACACGGGGCATGAGAGGGGGGTGGGCGGCGTGAGGATTAGAGACACGGGGCATGAGCGGGGGGAGGGATAGAGACACGGGGGATGAGCGGGGGTAGGCGGCGGGAGGGATAGACACATGGGGCATGAGCAGGGGGGTGGGCGGCAGGAGAGATAGACACACGGGGCATGAGCTGGGGGGTGGGCGGCGGGAGGGATAGAGACACGGGGCGTGGTCGATGGGAGGGATAGAGACACGGGGCATGAGCGGGGGTGGGCGGCGGGAGGGACAGACACATGGGGCATGAGCGGGGGGTGGGCGGCAGGAGGGGTAGACACACGGGGCATGAGTGGGTGGTGGGCGGCAGGAGGGATAGACACACGGGGCATGAGCGGGTGGTGGGCGGCGGGCAGGATAGACACATGGGGCATGAGCGGGGGGTGGGCGGCGGGAGGGATAGAGACATGGGGCATGAGCGGGGGTGGGCGGCGGGAGGGATAGAGACACGGGGCATGAGCGGGGGGTGGGCGGCGGGAGGGATAGAGACACGGGGCATGAGCGGGGGAGTGGGCAGCGGGAGGGATAGGAGACACAGGGCATGAGCGGGGGGTGGTCGGCGGGAAGGATAGAGACACGGGGCATGAGCGGGGGTGGGCGGCGGGAGGGATAGACACACGGGGCATGAGCGGGGGGTGGGCGGCGGGAGGGATAGAGACACGGGGCATGAGCGGGGGTGGGCGGCGAGAGGGATAGACACATGGGGCATGAGCAGGGGGTGGGCGGCGGGAGGGATAGAGACACAGGGCATGAGCAGGGGGTTGGCGGTGGGAGGGATAGAGACACGGGGTGTGGGCGGCGGGGAGGGATAGAGACACGGGGCATGAGTGGGGGTGGGCGGCGGGAGGGATAGAGACACGGGGCATGAGAGGGGGGTGGGCGGCGTGAGGCATAGAGACATGGGGCATGAGCGGGGGGTGGGCAGCGAGAGGGATAGACACATGGGGCATGAGATGGGGAGGGATAGAGACACGGGGCATGAGCGGGGGGAGGGATAGAGACACGGGGCATGAGCTGGTGGGTGGGCGGCGGGAGGGATAGAGACACGGGGCGTGGTCGGTGGGAGGGATAGAGACACGGGGCATGAGCGGGGGGTGTGGGGCGGGAGGGATAGACACATGGGGCATGAGCGGGGGGGTGGGCGGCAGGAGGGATAGACACACGTGGCATGAGTGGTGGGTGGGCGGCAGGAGGGATAGACACACGGGGCATGAGCGGGTGGTGGGCGGCGGGCGGGATAGACACATGGGGCATGAGCGGGGGGTGGGCTGCGGGAAGGATAGACACCAGGGGCATGAGCGGGGGGTGGGCGGCGGGAGGGATAGAGACATGGGGCATGAGCGGGGGTGGGCGGCGGGAGGGATAGAGACACGGGGCATGAGCGGGGGGGTGGGCGGCTGGAGGCATAGAGACACGGGGCCTGAGCGGGGGGTGGGAGGGATAGAGACACAGGGCATGAACGGGGGGTGGGTGGCGGGAGGGATAGAGACACGGGGCATGAGCGGGGGTGGGCAGCGGGAGGGATAGACACACGGGGCATGAGCGGGTGGTGAGCGGCGGGAGGGATAGACACACGGGGCATGAGCGGGGGGTGGGCGGCGGAGGGATAGACACACGGGCATGAGCGGGGGTGGGCGGCGGGAGGGATAGAGACACAGGGCATGAGCAGGGGGTGGGCGGCGGGAGGGATAGAGACATGGGGCGTGGGCGGCGGAGGGATAGAGACACGGGCCATGAGCAGGGTGGGCGGTGGGAGGATAGAGACACGGGGCATGAGAGGGGGGTGGGCGGCGTGAGGCTTAGAGACACGGGGAATGAGCAGGGGGAGGGATAGAGACACGGGGCATGAGCGGGGGTAGGCGGCGGGAGGGATAGACACATGGGGCATGAGCAGGGTGGTGGGCGGCAGGAGGGATAGACACACGGGGCATGAGCTGGGGGGTTGGAGGCGGGAGGGATAGAGACACGGGGCGTGGTCGGTGGGAGGGATAGAGACACGGGGCATGAGCGGGGGGTGGGCGGCGGGAGGGATAGACACATGGGGCATGAGCGGGGGGGTGGGCGGCAGGAGGGGTAGACACACGGGGCATGAGTGGGTGGTGGGCGGCAGGAGGGATAGACACACGGGGCATGAGCGGGTGGTGGGCGGCGGGCGGGATAGACACATGGGGCATGAGCGGGGGGTGGGCTGCGGGAGGGATAGAGACATGGGGCATGATCGGGTGGTGGGCGGCGGGCGGGATAGACACCAGGGGCATGAGCGGGGGGTGGGCGGCGGGAGGGATAGAGACATGGGGCATGAGCGGGGGTGGGCGGCGGGAGGGATAGAGACACGGGGCATGAGCGGGGCGTGGGCGGCGGGAGGGATAGAGACACGGGGCATGAGCGGGGAGTGGGCAGCGGGAGGGATAGAGACACAGGGCATGAGCGGGGGGTGGACGGCGGGAGGGATAGAGACACGGGGCATGAGCAGGGGGTGGGCGGCGGGAGGGATAGACACACGGGGCATGAGCGGGGGGTGGGCGGCGGGAGGGATAGAGACACGGGGCATGAGCGGGGGTGGGCGGCGAGAGGGATAGACACACGGGGCATGAGCGGGGGGTGGGCGGCAGGAGGGATAGAGACACAGGGCATGAGCAGGGGGTTGGCGGCGGGAGGGATAGAGACACGGGGTGTGGGCGGCGGGAGGGATAGAGACACGGGGCATGAGTGGGGGTGGGCGGCGGGAGGGATAGAGACACGGGGCATGAGAGGGGGTGGGCGGCGTGAGGCATAGAGACATGGGGCATGAGCGGGGGGTGGGCAGCGAGAGGGATAGACACATGGGGCATGAGATGGGGGAGGGATAGAGACACGGGGCATGAGCGGGGGGAGGGATAGAGACACGGGGCATGAGCGGGGGGTGGGCGGCGGGAGGGATAGACACACAGGGCATAAGCGGGGGTGGGCGGGAGGTATAGACACACAGGGCATGAGCGGGGGGTGGGCGGGAGGGATAGACACATGGGGCATGAGCGGGGGTGGGCGGCGGGAGGGATAGACACAAGGGGCATGAGCGGGGGGTGGGCGGCGGGAGGGATAGACACAAGGGGCATGAGTGGGGGGTCAGGGGGTGGGGGGAGGGGAGAGACACACGGGGCATGAGCGGGGGGTGGGCGGCAGGAGGGATAGAGACACGGAGCATGAGCGGGGGGTGGGCGGCAGGAGGGATAGAGACACGGAGCATGAGCGGGGGGTGTGCGGCGGGAGGAATAGAGACACGGGGCATGAGTGGTGGGGGGTGGGTGGCAGGAGGGATAGAGACAAGGGGCATGAGCGGGGGGTGGGCGGCGGGAGGGATAGAGACAGGGGGCATGAGCAGGGGTGGGCAGCAGGAGGGATAGAGACACGGGGCATGAGCGGCGGGTGGGCGGCAGGAGGGATAGAGACATGGGGCATGAGCGGGGGGAGGGCGGCGGGAGGGATAGACACATGGGGCATGAGCGGGGGGTGGGCGGCGGGAGGGATAGACACATGGGGCATGAGCGGGGGGTGCACGGCAGGAGGGATAGAGACACAAGGTGTGGGCGGCGGGACGGATAGAGAAACGGGGCATGAGCGGGGGAAGGGATAAAGACACGGGGCATGAACGGGGGTGGGTGGCGGGAGGGATAGACACACGGGGCATGAGCGGGGGGTGGGCGGCGGGAGGGATAGAGACACAGGGCATGAGCGGGGGGTGGGCGGCGCGAGGGATAGAGACACGGGGCGTGGGCGGCGGGAGGGATAGAGACACGGGGCATGAGCGGGGGGAGGGATAGAGACACGGGGCATGAGCGGGGGGTGGGCGGTGGGAGGGATAGACACATGGGGCATGAGCAGGTGGGGTGGGCAGCAGGAGGGATAGACACACGGGGCATGAGCTGGGGGGTGGGCGGCGGGAGGGATAGAGACATGGGGCGTGGTCGGTGGGAGGGATAGAGACACGGGGCATGAGCGGGGGTAGGCGGTGGGAGGGATAGAGACACGGGGCAAGAATGGTGGGGGGTGGGCGGCAGGAGGGATAGAGACAAGGGGCATGAGCGGGGGTGGGCGGCGGGAGGGATAGAGACAGGGGGCATGAGCGGGGGGTGGGCAGCAGGAGGGATAGAGACACGGGGCATGAGCGGCGGCTGGGCGGCAGGAGGGATAGAGACATGGGGCATGAGCGGGGGGAGGGCGGCGGGAGGGATAGACACATGGGGCATGAGCGGGGGGTGGGCGGCGGGAGGGATAGACACACGGGGCATGAGCGGGGGGTGCGCGGCAGGAGGGATAGAGACACAAGGCGTGGACGGTGGGAAGGATAGAGAAACGGGGCATGAGCGGGGGAAGGGATAGAGACACAGGGCATGAACGGGGGTGGGCGGCGGGAGGGATAGACACACAGGGCATGAGAGGGGGGTGGGCGGCACGAGGGATAGAGAAACGGGGCGTGGGCGGCGGGAGGGATAGAGACACGGGGCATGAGCGGGGGGAGGGATAGAGACACGGGGCATGAGCGGGGGGTGGGCGGTGGGAGGGATAGACACATGGGGCATGAGCAGGTGGGGTGGGCAGCAGGAGGGATAGACACACGGGGCATGAGCTGGGGGGTGGGCGGCAGGAGGGATAGAGACACGGGGCGTGGTCGGTGGGAGGGATAGAGACACGGGGCATGAGCGGGGGTAGGCGGTGGGAGGGATAGACACATGGGGCATGAGCGGGGGGGTGGGCGGCAGGAGGGATAGACACACGGGGCATGAGTGGGGAGTGGGCGGCAGGAATGATAGACACACGGGGCATGAGCGGGTGGTGGGCAGCAGGAGGTGGGCGGCGGGAGGGATAGACACACGGGGCATGAACGGGGGGTGGGCGGCGGGAGGGATAGAGACATGGGGCGTGGGCGGCGGGAGGGATAGAGACACGGGGCATGAGCGGCGGCTGGGCGGCAGGAGGGATAGAGACATGGGGCATGAGCGGGGGGAGGGCGGCGGGAGGGATAGACACATGGGGCATGAGCGGGGGGTGGGCGGCGGGAGGGATAGACACACGGGGCATGAGCGGGGGGTGCGCGGCAGGAGGGATAGAGACACAAGGCGTGGACGGTGGGAAGGATAGAGAAACGGGGCATGAGCGGGGGAAGGGATAGAGACACAGGGCATGAACGGGGGTGGGCGGCGGGAGGGATAGACACACAGGGCATGAGAGGGGGGTGGGCGGCACGAGGGATAGAGACACGGGGCGTGGGCGGCGGGAGGGATAGAGACACGGGGCATGAGCGGGGGGAGGGATAGAGACACGGGGCATGAGCGGGGGGTGGGCGGTGGGAGGGATAGACACATGGGGCATGAGCAGGTGGGGTGGGCAGCAGGAGGGATAGACACACGGGGCATGAGCTGGGGGGTGGGCGGCAGGAGGGATAGAGACACGGGGCGTGGTCGGTGGGAGGGATAGACACATGGGGCATGAGCGGGGGGGTGGGCGGCAGGAGGGATAGACACATGGGGCATGAGTGGGGAGTGGGCGGCAGGAATGATAGACACACGGGGCATGAGCGGGTGGTGGGCAGCAGGAGGTGGGCGGCGGGAGGGATAGACACACGGGGCATGAACGGGGGGTGGGCGGCGGGAGGGATAGAGACATGGGGCATAAGCGGGGGTGGGCGGCGGGAGGGATAAAGACACGGGGCATGAGCGGGGGGTGGGCGGTGAGAGGGATAGAGACACAGGGCATGAGCGGGGGTGGGCGGCGGGAGGGATAGAGACACGGGGCATGAGCGGGGGGTGGGCGGCAGGAGGGAAAGACACATGGGGCATGAGCGGGGGGTGGGCGGCGGGAGGGATAGACACAAGGGGCATGAGTGGGGGGTCGGAGGGGTGGGATGAGGGGAGAGACACACGGGGCATGAGCGGGCGTGAGGGGGAGGGGAGAGACACAAGGGGCATGAGCGGGGGGTGGGCGGCAGGAGGGATAGAGACACAGGGCATGAGCGGGGGGTGGGCGGCAGGAGGGATAGAGACACGGGGCATGAGGGGGGGTGTGCAGCGGGAGGGATAGAGACACGGGGCATGAGTGGGGGGTGGGCGGCGGGAGGGATAGAGACACAGGGCATGAGCGGGGGTGGGCGGCGGGAGGGATAGAGACACGGGGCGTGGGAGGCGGGAGGGATAGAGACACGGGGCATGAGCGGGGGGAGGGATAGAGACACGGGGCATGAGCGGGGGGTGGGCGGTGGGAGGGATAGACAAATGGGCCATGAGCAGGTGGGGTGGGCAGCAGGAGGGATAGACACACGAGGCATGAGCTGGGGGGTGGGCGGCGGGAAGGATAGAGACACGGGGCATGGTCGGTGGGAGGGATAGAGACACGGGGCATGAGCGGGTGGTGGGCTGCGGGAGGGATAGACACACGGGGCATGAGCGGGGGGTGGGCGGCGGGAGGGATAGACACACTGGGCATGAGCGGGGGTGGGCGGCGGGAGGGATAGAGACATGGGGCATGAGCGGGGGGTGGGCTGCGGGAGGGATGGAGACACAGGGCATGAGCGGGGGTGGGCGGCGGGAGGGAAAGACACACGGGGCATGAGCGGGGGGTGGGCAGTGGGAGGGATAGACACAAGGGGCATGAGTGGGGGGTCAGGGGGTGGGGGGAGGGGAGAGACACACGGGGCATGAGCGGGGTTGGGGGGGAGGGGAGATACACACGGGGCATGAGCGGGGGGTGGGCGGCGGGAGGGATAGAGACACGGGGCATGAGCGGGGGGTGGGCGGCAGGAGGGATAGAGACACGGGGCATGAGTGGGGGTGTGCGGCGGAAGGGATAGAGACACGGGGCATGAGTGGGGGGTGGGCGGCAGGAGGGATAGAGACACGGGGCATGAGCGGGGGGTGGGCGGCCGGATAGATAGAGACAGGGGGGGCATGAGCGGGGGGTGGGCAGCAGGAGTGATAGACACACGGGGCATGAGCGGGGGGTGGGCGGCGGGAGGGATAGAGACATGGGGTATGAGCGGGGGTGGGCGACGGGAGGGATAGAGACACGGGGCATGAGTGGGGGGTGGGCGGCGGGAGGGATAGAGACACAGGGCATGAGCGGGGGGTGGGCGGCGGGAGGGATAGACACACGGGGCATGAGCGGGGGGTGGCCGGCGGGAGGGATAGCGACACGGGGCATGAGCGGGGGGTGGGCGGCGGGAGGGATAGACACATGGGGCATGAGCGGGGGGTGGGTTGCGGAAGGGATAGACACAAGGGGCATGAGTGGGGGGCCAGGTGGTGGGGGAGGGGAGAGACACATGGGGCATGAGCGGGGGTGGGGGGGAGGGGAGAGACACACGAGGCATGTGGGCGGCAGGAGGGATAGAGACACGGGGCATGAGCGGGGGGTGTGCGGCGGGAGGAATAGAGACACGGGGCATGAGCGGGGGGTGGGCGGCAGGAGGGATAGAGACACGGGGCATGAGCGGGTGGAGGGATAGAGACACGGGGCATGAGTGGGGGGTGGGCGGCGGGAGGGATAGACACATGGGGCATGAGCGGGGGGTGGGCGGCAGGAGGGATAGACACACAGGGCATGAGCGGGGTGTGTGCGGCGGGAGGGATAGAGACACAGGGCGTGGGCGGCAGGAGGGATAGAGACACGGGGCATGAGCGGGGGGTGGGCGGCGGGAGGGATTGAGACAGGGGGCATGAGCGAGGGGTGGGCAGCAGGAGGGATAGACACATGGGGCATGAGCGGGGGGTGGGCGGCGGGAGGGATAGACACACGGGGCAAGAGTGGGGGGTGGGCGGCGGGAGGGATAGACACACGGGCATGAGCAGGGGGTGGGTGGCAGGAGGGATAGACACACGGGGCATGAGCAGTGGGTTGGGGGTGGGGAGAGACACACGGGGCATGAGCGGGGTGGGGGTAGGGGAGAGACACATGGGGCATGAGCGGGGGATCGGGGGGTGGGGGGGAGGGGAGAGACACACGGGGCATGAGCGGGGGTGGGGGGAGGGGAGAGATACACGGGGCATGAGAAGGGGGTGGGTGTCGGGAGGGATAGACACGAGGGATAGAGACATGGGGCATGAGCGGGGGGTGGCGGCGGGAGGGATAGACACACGGGGCATGAGCGGGGGGGGCGGCGGAAGGGATAGAGACACAGGGCATGAGCGGGGGGTGGGCGGCGGGAGGGATAGAGACACGGGGAATGAGCGGGGGTGGGCGACGGGAGGGATAGACACACGGGGCATGAGCGGGTGGTGGGCGGCGGGAGGGACAGACACATGGGGCATGAGCGGGGGGTGGGCGGCCGGAGGGATAGACACGCGGGGCATGAGCGGGGGGTGGGCGGCGGGAGGGACAGAAACGCGGGGCATGAGCATGGAGTGGGCGGCGGGAGGGATAGCGACAAGGGGCATGAGCGGGGGGTGGGCGGCGGGAGGGATAGACACGGGGCATGAGCGGGGGGTAGGCGGCGGGAGGGATAGAGACACGGGCGTGGGCGGCGGGAGGGATAGAGACAATGGGCATGAGCGGGGGTGGGCGGCTGGAGGGATAGAGACACAGGGCATGAGAGGGGGGTGGGTGGCGTGAGGCATAGAGACACGGGGCAGGAGCGCGGGGTGGGCATCGGGAGGGATAGACACACGGGGCATGAGATGGGGGAGGGATAGAGACATGGGGCATGAGCAGGGGGAGGGATAGAGACACGGGGCATGAGCGGGGGGTGGGCGGCGGGAGGGATAGACACACAGGGCATGAGCGGGGGTGGGCGGAAGGGATAGACACACAGGGCATGAGCGGGGGGTGGGCGGGAGGGATAGACACATGGGGCATGAGCGGGGGGTGGGCGGGAGGGATAGACACATGGGACATGAGTGGGGGGTGGGCGGCGGGAGGGATAGACACACGGGGCATGAGCGGGGGGTGGGCAGCAGTAGGGATAGACACAAGGGACATGAGTGGGGGGTTGGGGGTGGGGGGGAGGGGAGAGACACACGGGGCATGAGTGGGGGTGGGGGGAGGGAAGAGACACACCGGGCATGAGTGGGGGGTGGGCGGTGGGAGGGATAGAGACACGGGGCATGAGCGGAGGGTGGGCGGCAGGAGGGATAGAGACACGGGGCATGAGCGGGGGGTGTGCAGCGGGGGATAGAGACATGGGGCATGAGTGGGGGTGGGCGGCAGGAGGGATAGAGACACGGGGCATGAGCGGGGGGTGGGCGGCGGGAGGGATAGAGACAGGGGGCATGAGCGGGGGGTGGGAAGCAGGAAGGATGGACACACGGGGCATGAGCAGGGGGTGGGCGGCGGGAGGGATAGAGACATGGGGCATGAGCGGGGGGTGGGCGGCGGGAGGGATAGAGACACAGGGCATGAGCGGGGGATGGGCGGCGGGAGGGATAAAGTCACGGGGCATGAGCGGGGGGTGGGCGGCGGGAGGGATAGACACACGAGGCATGAGCGGGTGGTGGGCAGCGGGAGGGATAGACACACGGGGCATGAGCGGGGGGTGGGCGGCGGGAGGGATAGCGACATGGGGCATGAGCGGGGGGTGGGCGGCGGGAGGGATAGCGACGCGGTGGGTGGGCGGCGGGAGGGATAGACACATGGGGCATGAGCGGGGGGTGGGCTGCGGAAGGGATAGACACACGGGGCATGAGCGGGGGGTGGGCTGCAGAAGGGATAGACACAAGGGGCATGAGTGGGGGGCCAGGGGGTGGGGGGAGGGGCGAGACACATGGGGCATGAGCGGGGGTGGGGGGGGAGAGACACAGACACGGGGCATGAGCGGGGGCTGTGCAGCAGGAGGGATAGAGACACGGGGCGTGAGCGGGGGGTGGGCGGCAGGAGGGATAGAGACACGGGGCATGAGCGGGTGGAGGGATAGAGACACGGGGCATGAGTGGGGGGTGGGCGGCGGGAGGGATAGACACATGGGGCATGAGCGGGGGGTGGGCTGCGGAAGGGATAGACACAAGGGGCATGAGTGGGGGGCCAGGTGGTGGGGGGAGGGGAGAGAAACATGGGGCATGAGCGGGGGTGGGGGGGAGGGGAGAGACACACGGGGCATGAGTGGGGGGTGGGCGGCAGGAGGGATAGAGACACGGGGCATGAGCGGGGGGTGTGCGGCGGGAGGGATAGAGACACGGGGCATGAGCGGGGGTGGGCGGCAGGAGGGATAGAGACACGGGCATGAGCGGGTGGAGGGATAGAGACACGGGGCATGAGTGGGGGGTGGGCGGCGGGAGGGATAGACACATGGGGCATGAGCGGGGGGTGGGCGGCAGGAGGGATAGACACACAGGGCATGAGCGGGGGGTGTGCGGCGGGAGGGATAGAGACACAGGCGTGGGCGGCAGGAGGGATAGAGACACAGGGCATGAGCGGGGGGGTGGGCGGCGGGAGGGATTGAGACAGGGGGCATGAGCGAGGGGTGGGCAGCAGGAGGGATAGCGACACGGGGCATGAGCGGGGGGGTGGGTGGCAGGAGGGATAGAGACACAGGGCATGAGCGGGGGGAGGGATAGATACACGGGGCATGAGCGGGGGGTGGGCGGCGGGAGGGATAGACACATGGGGCATGAGCGGGGGGTGGGCTGCGGAAGGGATAGACACAAGGGGCATGAGTGGGGGGCCAGGTGGTGGGGGGAGGGGAGAGACACACGGGGCATGAGCGGGGGGTGGGCGGCAGGAGGGATAGAGACACGGGGCATGAGCGGGGGGTGTGCGGCGGGAGGGATAGAGACACGGGGCATGAGCGGGGGTGGGCGGCAGGAGGGATAGAGACACGGGCATGAGCGGGTGGAGGGATAGAGACACGGGGCATGAGTGGGGGGTGGGCGGCGGGAGGGATAGACACATGGGGCATGAGCGGGGGGTGGGCGGCAGGAGGGATAGACACACAGGGCATGAGCGGGGGGTGTGCGGCGGGAGGGATAGAGACACAGGCGTGGGCGGCAGGAGGGATAGAGACACAGGGCATGAGCGGGGGGGTGGGCGGCGGGAGGGATTGAGACAGGGGGCATGAGCGAGGGGTGGGCAGCAGGAGGGATAGCGACACGGGGCATGAGCGGGGGGTGGGTGGCAGGAGGGATAGAGACACGGGGCATGAGCGGGGTCAGGGATAGATACACGGGGCATGAGCGGGGGGTGGGCGGCGGGAGGGATAGACACATGGGGCATGAGCGGGGGGTGGGCGGCGGGAGGGATAGACACACGGGGCAAGAGTGGGGGGTGGGCGGCGGGAGGGATAGACACACGGGCATGAGCGGGGGGTGGGTGGCGGGAGGGATAGACACACGGGGCATGAGCAGTGGGTTGGGGGTGGGGAGAGACACACGGGGCATGAGCGGGGTGGGGGGTAGGGGAGAGACACATGGGGCATGAGCGGGGGATCGGGGGGTGGGGGGGAGGGGAGAGACACACGGGGCATGAGCGGGGGTGGGGGGAGGGGAGAGATACACAGGGCATGAGCAGGGGGTGGGTGTCGGGAGGGATAGACACGAGGGATAGAGACATGGGGCATGAGCGGGGGGTGGCGGCGGGAGGGATAGACACACGGGGCATGAGCGGGGGGGCGGCGGAAGGGATAGAGACATGGGGCATGAGCGGGGAGTGGGCGGCCGGAGGGATAGACACGCGGGGCATGAGCGGGGGGTGGGCGGCGGGAGGGACAGACACGCGGGGCATGAGCGTGGGGTGGGCGGCGGGAGGGATAGCGACAAGGGGCATGAGCGGGGGTGGGCGGCGGGAGGGATAGACACACGGGGCATGAGCGGGGGGTAGGCGGTGGGAGGTATAGAGACACAGGGCATGAGCAGGGGTTGGGCGGCGGGAGGGATAGATACACGGGCGTGGGCGGCGGGAGGGATAGAGACAATGGGCATGAGCGGGGGTGGGCGGCTGGAGGGATAGAGACACAGGGCATGAGAGGGGGGTGGGTGGCGTGAGGCATAGAGACATGGGGCATGAGCGCGGGGTGGGCAGCGGGAGGGATAGACACACGGGACATGAGATGGGGGAGGGATAGAGACACGGGGCATGAGCAGAGGGAGGATAGAGACACGGGGCATGAGCGGGGGGTGGGCGGCGGGAGGGATAGACACACAGGGCATGAGCGGGGGTGGGCGGGAGGGATAGACACACAGGGCATGAGCGGGGGGTGGGCGGGAGGGATAGACACATGGGGCATGAGCGGGCGGTGGGCGGGAGGGATAGACGCACGGGGCATGAGCGGGGGGTGGGCAGCAGTAGGGATAGACACAAGGGGCATGAGTGGGGGGTTGGGGGGTTGGGGGGAGAGGAGAGACACACGGGGCATGAGTGGGGGTGGGGGGGAGGAAAGAGACACACGGGGCATGAGTGGGGGTTGGTCGGCGGGAGGGATAGAGACACGGGGCATGAGCGGAGGGTGGGCGGCAGGAGGGATAGAGACACGGGGCATGAGCGGGGGGTGTGCAGCGGGGGGATAGAGACATGGGGCATGAGTGGGGGGTGGGCGGCAGGAGGGATAGAGACACGGGGCATGAGCGGGGGGTGGGCGGCGGGAGGGATAGAGACAGGGGGCATGAGCGGGGGGTGGGCAGCAGGAAGGATGGACACACGGGGCATGAGCGGGGGGTGGGCAGCGGGAGGGATAGAGACATGGGGCATGAGCGGGGGTGGGCGGCGGGAGGGATAGAGACATGGGGCATGAGCGGGGGGTGGGCGGCGGGAGGGATAGAGACACAGGGCATGAGCGGGGGATGGGCGGCGGGAGGGATAGAGACACGGGGCATGAGCGGGGGTGGGCGGCGGGAGGGATAGACACACGGGGCATGAGCGGGGGGTGGGCGGTGGGAGGGATAGAGACACGGGGCATGAGCGGGGGGTGTGCAGCGGGGGGATAGAGACATGGGGCATGAGTGGGGGTGGGTGGCAGGAGGGATAGAGACACGGGGCATGAGCGGGGGGTGGGCGGCGGGAGGGATAGAGACAGGGGGCATGAGCGGGGGGTGGGAAGCAGGAAGGATGGACACACGGGGCATGAGCAGGGGGTGGGCGGCGGGAGGGATAGAGACATGGGGCATGAGCGGGGGTGGGCGGCGGGAGGGATAGAGACACAGGGCATGAGCGGGGGATGGGCGGCGGGAGGGATAAAGTCACGGGGCATGAGCGGGGGGTGGGCGGCGGGAGGGATAGACACACGAGGCATGAGCGGGTGGTGGGCAGCGGGAGGGATAGACACACGGGGCATGAGCGGGGGGTGGGCGGCGGGAGGGATAGCGACATGGGGCATGAGCGGGGGGTGGGCGGCGGGAGGGATAGCGACGCGGTGGGTGGGCGGCGGGAGGGATAGACACATGGGGCATGAGCGGGGGTGGGCTGCGGAAGGGATAGACACACGGGGCATGAGCGGGGGGTGGGCTGCGGAAGGGATAGACACAAGGGGCATGAGTGGGGGGCCAGGGGGTGGGGGGAGGGGAGAGACACATGGGGCATGAGCGGGGGTGGGGGGGGGAGAGACACAGACACGGGGCATGAGCGGGGGCTGTGCAGCAGGAGGGATAGAGACACGGGGCGTGAGCGGGGGGTGGGCGGCAGGAGGGATAGAGACACGGGGCATGAGCGGGTGGAGGGATAGAGACACGGGGCATGAGTGGGGGGTGGGCGGCGGGAGGGATAGACACATGGGGCATGAGCGGGGGGTGGGCTGCGGAAGGGATAGACACAAGGGGCATAAGTGGGGGGCCAGGTGGTGGGGGGAGGGGAGAGAAACATGGGACATGAGCGGGGTGGGGGGGAGGGGAGAGACACACGGGGCATGAGCGGGGGGTGGGCGGCAGGAGGGATAGAGACACGGGGCATGAGCGGGGGGTGTGCGGCAGGAGGGATAGAGACACGGGGCATGAGCGGGGGTGGGCGGCAGGAGGGATAGAGACACGGGCATGAGCGGGTGGAGGGATAGAGACATGGGGCATGAGTGGGGGGTGGGCGGCGGGAGGGATAGACACATGGGGCATGAGCGGGGGGTGGGCGGCAGGAGGGATAGACACACAGGGCATGAGCGGGGGGTGTGCGGCGGGAGGGATAGAGACACAGGCGTGGGCGGCAGGAGGGATAGAGACACAGGGCATGAGCGGGGGGGTGGGCGGCGGGAGGGATTGAGACAGGGGGCATGAGCGAGGGGTGGGCAGCAGGAAGGATAGCGACACGGGGCATGAGCGGGGGGGTGGGTGGCAGGAGGGATAGAGACACGGGGCATGAGCGGGGGGAGGGATAGATACACGGGGCATGAGCGGGGGGTGGGCGGCGGGAGGGATAGACACATGGGGCATGAGCGGGGGGTGGGCGGCGGGAGGGATAGACACACGGGGCAAGAGTGGGGGGTGGGCGGCGGGAGGGATAGACACACGGGCATGAGCGGGGGGTGGGTGGCGGGAGGGATAGACACACGGGGCATGAGCAGTGGGTTGGGGGTGGGGAGAGACACACGGGGCATGAGCGGGGTGGGGGGTAGGAGAGAGACACATGGGGCATGAGCGGGGGATCGGGGGGTGGGGGGGAGGGGAGAGACACACGGGGCATGAGCGGGGGTGGGGGGAGGGGAGAGATACACAGGGCATGAGCAGGGGGTGGGTGTCGGGAGGGATAGACACGAGGGATAGAGACATGGGGCATGAGCGGGGGGTGGCGGCGGGAGGGATAGACACACGGGGCATGAGCGGGGGGGCGGCGGAAGGGATAGAGACATGGGGCATGAGCGGGGAGTGGGCGGCCGGAGGGATAGACACGCGGGGCATGAGCGGGGGGTGGGCGGCGGGAGGGACAGACACGCGGGGCATGAGCGTGGGGTGGGCGGCGGGAGGGATAGCGACAAGGGGCATGAGCGGGGGTGGGCGGCGGGAGGGATAGACACACGGGGCATGAGCGGGGGGTAGGCGGTGGGAGGTATAGAGACACAGGGCATGAGCAGGGGGTGTGCGGCGGGAGGGATAGAGACACAGGCGTGGGCGGCAGGAGGGATAGAGACACAGGGCATGAGCGGGGGGGTGGGCGGCGGGAGGGATTGAGACAGGGGGCATGAGCGAGGGGTGGGCAGCAGGAAGGATAGCGACACGGGGCATGAGCGGGGGGTGGGTGGCAGGAGGGATAGAGACACGGGGCATGAGCGGGGGGAGGGATAGATACACGGGGCATGAGCGGGGGGTGGGCGGCGGGAGGGATAGACACATGGGGCATGAGCGGGGGGTGGGCGGCGGGAGGGATAGACACACGGGGCAAGAGTGGGGGGTGGGCGGCGGGAGGGATAGACACACGGGCATGAGCGGGGGGTGGGTGGCGGGAGGGATAGACACACGGGGCATGAGCAGTGGGTTGGGGGTGGGGAGAGACACACGGGGCATGAGCGGGGTGGGGGGTAGGAGAGAGACACATGGGGCATGAGCGGGGGATCGGGGGGTGGGGGGGAGGGGAGAGACACACGGGGCATGAGCGGGGGTGGGGGGAGGGGAGAGATACACAGGGCATGAGCAGGGGGTGGGTGTCGGGAGGGATAGACATGAGGGATAGAGACATGGGGCATGAGCGGGGGGTGGCGGCGGGAGGGATAGACACACGGGGCATGAGCGGGGGGGCGGCGGAAGGGATGGAGACATGGGGCATGAGCGGGGAGTGGGCGGCCGGAGGGATAGACACGCGGGGCATGAGCGGGGGGTGGGCGGCGGGAGGGACAGACACGCGGGGCATGAGCGTGGGGTGGGCGGCGGGAGGGATAGCGACAAGGGGCATGAGCGGGGGTGGGCGGCGGGAGGGATAGACACACGGGGCATGAGCGGGGGGTAGGCGGTGGGAGGTATAGAGACACAGGGCATGAGCAGGGGGTGGGCGGCGGGAGGGATAGATACACGGGCGTGGGCGGCGGGAGGGATAGAGACAATGGGCATGAGCGGGGGTGGGCGGCTGGAGGGATAGAGACACAGGGCATGAGAGGGGGGTGGGTGGCGTGAGGCATAGAGACACGGGGCATGAGCGCGGGGTGGGCAGCGGGAGGGATAGACACACGGGACATGAGATGGGGGAGGGATAGAGACACGGGGCATGAGCAGAGGGAGGATAGAGACACGGGGCATGAGCGGGGGGTGGGCGGCGGGAGGGATAGACACATAGGGCATGAGCGGGGGTGGGCGGGAGGGATAGACACACAGGGCATGAGCGGGGGGTGGGCGGGAGGGATAGACACATGGGGCATGAGCGGGCGGTGGGCGGGAGGGATAGACGCACGGGGCATGAGCGGGGGGTGGGCAGCAGTAGGGATAGACACAAGGGGCATGAGTGGGGGGTTGGGGGGTTGGGGGGAGAGGAGAGACACACGGGGCATGAGTGGGGGTGGGGGGAGGAAAGAGACACACGGGGCATGAGTGGGGGTTGGGCGGCGGGAGGGATAGAGACACGGGGCATGAGCGGAGGGTGGGCGGCAGGAGGGATAGAGACACGGGGCATGAGCGGGGGGTGTGCAGCGGGGGGATAGAGACATGGGGCATGAGTGGGGGGTGGGCGGCAGGAGGGATAGAGACACGGGGCATGAGCGGGGGGTGGGCGGCGGGAGGGATAGAGACAGGGGGCATGAGCGGGGGGTGGGCAGCAGGAAGGATGGACACACGGGGCATGAGCGGGGGGTGGGCGGCGGGAGGGATAGAGACATGGGGCATGAGCGGGGGTGGGCGGCGGGAGGGATAGAGACATGGGGCATGAGCGGGGGGTGGGCGGCGGGAGGGATAGAGACACAGGGCATGAGCGGGGGATGGGCGGCGGGAGGGATAGAGACACGGGGCATGAGCGGGGGGTGGGCGGCGGGAGGGATAGACACACGGGGCATGAGCGGGTGGTGGGCAGCGGGAGGGATAGACACACGGGGCATGAGCGGGGGGTGGGCGGCGGGAGGGATAGCGACATGGGGCATGAGCGGGGGGTGGGCGGCGGGAGGGATAGACACATGGGGCATGAGCGGGGGGTGGGCTGCGGAAGGGATAGACACACGGGGCATGAGCGGGGGGTGGGCGGCGGGAGGGATAGCGACATGGGCATGAGCAGGGGGTGGGCGGCGGAAGGGATAGACACATGGGGCATGAGCGGGGGGTGGGCTGCGGAAGGGATAGACACAAGGGGCATGAGTGGGGGGCCAGGGGGTGGGGGGAGGGGAGAGACACATGGGGCATGAGCGGGGGTGGGGGGGAGGGGAGAGACACAGACATGGGGCTTGAGCGGGGGGTGTGCAGCGGGAGGGATAGAGACACGGGGCATGAGCAGTGGGTTGGGGTGGGGAGAGACATACGGGGCATGAGCGGGGGTGGGGGGTAGGGGAGAGACACATGGGGCATGAGCGGGGGATCGGGGGGTGGGGGGGAGGGGAGAGACACACGGGGCATGAGCGGGGGTGGGGGTAGGGGAGAGATACACGGGGCATGAGCGGGGGTGGGTGTCGGGAGGGATAGACACGAGGGATAGAGACACGGAGCATGAGTGGGGGGTGGCGGCGGGAGGGATAGACACACGGGGCATGAGCGGGGGGTGGGCGGCGGAAGGGATAGACACAGGGTATGAGCGGGGGGTGGGCGGCGGGAGGGATAGAGACACGGGGCATGAGCGGGGGGTGGGCGGCGGGAGGGATAGACACACGGGGCATGAGCGGGTGGTGGGCGGCGGGAGGGGCAGACACATGGGGCATGAGCGGGGGGTGGGCGGCGGGAGGGATAGACACGCGGGGCATGAGCGTGGGGTGGGCGGCGGGATGGATAGCGACAAGGGGCATGAGCGGGGGGTGGGCGGCGGGAGGGATAGACACACGGGGCATGAGCGGGGGGTGGGCGGCAGGAGGGATAGAGACACAGGGCATGAGCAGGGGGTGGGCGGCGGGAGGGATAGATACACGGGGCGTGGGCGGCGGGAGGGATAGAGACAATGGGCATGAGTGGGGGTGGGCGGCTGGAGGGATAGAGACACAGGGCATGAGATGGGGGTGGGTGGCGTGAGGCATAGAGACACGGGACATGAGTACGGGGTGGGCAGCGGGAGGGATAGACACACGGGGCATGAGATGGGGGAGGGATAGAGACACGGGGCATGAGCGGGGGGAGGGATAGAGACACGGGGCATGAGCGGGGGGTGGGCGGCGGGAGGGATAGACACACAGGGCATGAGGGGGGGTGGGCGGGAGGGATAGACACACAGGGCATGAGCGGGGGGTGGGCGGGAGGGATAGACACATGGGGCATGAGCGGGGGGTGGGCGGGAGGGACAGACACATGGGACATGAGCGGGGGGTGGGCGGCGGGAGGGATAGACACACGGGCATGAGCGGGGGGTGGGCAGCAGTAGGGATAGACACAAGGGGCATGAGTGGCGGTTTGGGGGGTGGGGGGAGGGGAGAGACACACGGGGCATGAGCGGGGGTGGGGGGGAGGGAAGAGACACACGGGGCATGAGTGGGGGGTGGGCGGCGGGAGGGATAGAGACACGGGGCATGAGCGGAGGGTGGGCGGCAGGAGGGATAGAGACACGGGGCATGAGCGGGGGGTGTGCAGCGGGGGGATAGAGAGATGGGGCATGAGTGGGGGGTGGGCGGCTTGAGGGATAGAGACACGGGGCATGAGCGGGGGGTGGGCGGCGGGAGGGATAGAGACACGGGGCATGAGCGGGGGGTGGGCGGCGGTAGGGATAGAGACATGGGGCATGAGCGGGGGTGGGCGGCGGGAGGGATAGAGACATGGGGCATGAGCGGGGGGTGGGCGGTGGGAGGGATAGAGACACAGGGCATGAGCGGGGGATGGGCGGCGGGAGGGATAGAGACACGGGGCATGAGCGGGGGGTGGGCGGCGGGAGGGATAGACACACGGGGCATGAGCGGGTGGTGGGCAGCGGCAGGATAGACACACGGGGCATGAGCGGGGGGTGGGTGGCTGGAGGGATAGCGACATGGGGCATGAGCGGGGGGTGGGTGGCAGGAGGGATAGACACACGGGGCATGAGCGGGAGGTGGACGGCGGGAGGGATAGAGACACAGGGCATGAGCAGGGGGTGGGCGGTGCGAGGGATAGAGACACGGGGCGTGGGCGGCGGGAGGGATAGAGACACGGGGCATGAGCGGGGGTGGGCGGCGGGAGGGATAGAGACACGGGGCATGAGAGGGGGGTGGGCAGCGTGAGGCATAGAGACACGGGGCATGAGCGGGGGGTGGGCAGCGGGAGGGATAGACACACGGGGCATGAGATGGGGGAGGGATAGAGACACAGAGCATGAGCGGGGGGAGGGATAGAGACACGGGGCATGAGCGGGGGGTGGGCGGCGGGAGGGATAGACACACAGGGCATGAGCGGGGGTGGGCGGGAGGGATAGACACACAGGGCATGAGCGGGGGGTGGGCGGGAGGGATAGACACATGGGGCATGAGCGGGGGGTGGGCGGGAGGGATAGACACATGGGACATGAGCGGGGGGTGGGCAGCGGGAGGGATAGACACACGGGGCATGAGCGGGGGTTGGGTGGCAGGAGGGATAGAGACACGGGGCATGAGCGGAGGGTGGGCGGCGGGGGGTTATAGAGACACGGGGCATGAGCGGGGGATAGGCGGCGGGAGGGATAGACACACGGGGCATGAGCGGGGGGTGGGCGGCGGGAGGGATAGACACTCGGGGCATGAGCGGGGGTTATAGGCACACAGGGCATGAGCGGGTGGTTGGGGGGAGGGGAGAGACACACGGGGCATGAGCGGGGGGTGGTCGGCGGGCGGGATAGACACACAGGTCATGAGCGGGGGGTGGGGGGAGGGGAGAGACACACAGGGCATGAGCGGGGGGTGGGCGGCGGGAGGGATAGACACACAGGGCATGAGCGGGGGGTGGGCGGGAGGGATAGACACATGGGGCATGAGCGGGGGGTGGGCGGGAGGGATAGACACATGGGACATGAGCGGGGGGTGGGCAGCGGGAGGGATAGACACACGGGGCATGAGCGGGGGTTGGGTGGCAGGAGGGATAGAGACACGGGGCATGAGCGGAGGGTGGGCGGCGGGGGGTTATAGAGACACGGGGCATGAGCGGGGGATAGGCGGCGGGAGGGATAGACACACGGGGCATGAGCGGGGGGTGGGCGGCGGGAGGGATAGACACTCGGGGCATGAGCGGGGGTTATAGGCACACAGGGCATGAGCGGGTGGTTGGGGGGAGGGGAGAGACATACGGGGCATGAGCGGGGGGTGGTCGGCGGGCGGGATAGACACACAGGTCATGAGCGGGGGGTGGGGGGAGGGGAGAGACACACAGGGCATGAGCGGGGGGTGGGCGGCGGGAGGGATAGACACACGAGGCATGAGCGGGGGGTGGGCGGCGGGAGGGATAGAGACACGAGGCATGAGCGGGGGGTGGGCGGCGGGAGGGATAGACACACGCGGCATGAGCGGGGGATCGGGGAGTGGGGGGGGAGAGACACACGGGGCATGAGCAGGGGTGGGGGGAAGGGGAGAGACACACGGGGCATGAGCGGGGGGTGGGTGGCAGGAGGGATAGACACGAGGGATAGAGACAAGGGGCATGAGCGGGGGGTGGGCGGCGGGAGGAAAGACACGCGGGGCATGAGCGGGTGGTGGGCGGCTGGCGGGATAGACACACGGGGCATGAGCGGGGGTGGGCGGCGGGAGGGATAGACACACAGGGAATGAGCGGGGGGTGGGCGGGAGGGAGGGATAATAGACACACGGGGCATGAGCGGGAAGTGGGCGGGAGGTTGGGATAGACACACGGGGCATGAGCGTGGGGTGGGCGGCGGGAGGGATAGAGACACGGGGCATGAGCGGGGGGTTGGGCGGCAACAGGGATAGAGACACGGGACATGAGCAGGGGATGGGCAGCGGGAGGGATAGACACACAGGGCATGAGTGGGGGGTGGGCGGCAGGAGGGATAGAGACACGTGGCATGAGCGGGGGGTGGGCGGCCTTATGGGATAGAGACACGGGGCATGAGCAGGGGGTGGGCGGCGGGAGGGATAGACACACGGGGCATGAGCAGCGGTGGGGGGGAGGGGAGAGACACATGGGGCATGAGCGAGGGGTGGGTGCCAGGAGGGATAGAGACACAGGGCATGAGCGGGGGGTGGGCAGCGGGAGGGATAGAGACTCGGGGCATGAGCGGGGGGTGGGCAGTGTGAGGGATAGACACACGGGGCATGAGCGGGGGGTCGGGGGGTGAGGGGGAGGGGAGAGACACACGGGGCATGAGCAGGGGTGGGGGGAGGGGAGAGACACACGGGGCATGAGCAGGGGTGGACACACAGGGCATGAGCGGTGGTGGGGGGGAGGGGAGAGACACACGGGGCATGAGCGGGGGGTGGGCGCCGGGAGGGATTGAGACTCGGGGCATGAGCGGAAGGGAGAGAGACACACGGGCATGAGCTGGGGGTGGACGGGAGGGGGAGAGACACATGGGGCATGAAAGGGGGTGGGGGGAGGGGAGAGACACACGGGGCATGAGCGAGGGGTGGGTGCCAGGAGGGATAGAGACACGGGGCATGAGCGGGGGGTGGGCAGTGTGAGGGATAGACACACGGGACATGAGCGGGGGGTCGGGGGTGAGGGGGAGGGGAGAGACACACGGGGCATGAGCAGGAGTGGGGGGAGGGGAGAGACACACGGGGCATGAGCGGGGGTGGCGGGGAGGGGAGAGACACACAGGGCATGAGCGGGGGTGGTGGGGAGGTGAGAGACACACGGGGCATGAGCGGGGGTGGGCGCCGGGAGGGATTGAGACTCGGGGCATGAGCGGAAGGGAGAGAGACACACGGGCATGAGCGGGGGTGGACGGGAGGGGGAGAGACACATGGGGCATGAGCCGGGGGTGGGCGGCGGGAGGGATAGACACACGGGGCATGAGCAGGGGTGGGGGGGAGGGGAGAGACACACGGGGCATGAGCGGGGGTGGGGGGAGGGAGAGAGATACACAGCGTTCGTGTGCAGGCGGCAGATTCCGCTCCTCGGCCCTCCACTGGCCACTGTGTGCCGATGAGCAGGGAGTGGGTGCCGGGAGGGATAGACACACAGGGCATGAGCGGGGGTGGGAGGGATGGGAGAGACACACGGGGCATGAGCGGGGGTGGGGGGAGGGGAGAGACACACGGGGCATGAGCGAGGGGTGGGTGGCAGGAGGGATAGAGTCACGGGGCATGAGCGGAGGGTGGGCAGCGGGAGGGATAGATACACGGGGCATGAGCTGGGGGTGGGCAGCGTGAGGGATAGACACACGGGGCATGAGCGGGGGGCCGGGGGGTGGGGGGAGGGGAGAGACACACAGGGCATGAGCAGGGGTAGGGGGGGAGAGACACACGGGGCATGAGCGGGGGTGGGGGGAGGGGAGAGACACATGGGGCATGAGCGGGGGGTGGGCGGCGGGAGGGATAGAGACTCGGGGCATGAGCGGAAGGGTGAGAGACACACGGGGCATGAGCGGGGGATGGATGGGAGGGGGAGAGACACATGGGGCATGAGCGGGGGGTGGGCGGCGGGAGGGATAGACACACGGGGCATGAGCAGGGGGTAGCGGCGGGAGGGATAGAGATACGGGGCATGAGCGGGAGGTGGGCGGCGGGAGGGATAGAGACACGAGGCATGAGCGGGGGGTGGGCGTCGGGAGGGATAGACACACGGGGCATGAGCAGGGGGTAGGCGGCGGGAGGGATAGAGATACAGGGCATGAGCGGGAGGTGGGTGGCGGGAGGGATAGAGACACGGGGCATGAGCGGGGGGTGGGCGGCGGGAAGGATAGAGACACAGGGCATGAGCGGGGGGTGGGCGGCGGGAGGGATAGAGACACGGGGCATGAGCGGGGGGAGGGATAATAGAGACACAGGGCATGAGCAGGGGGTGGCCGGCGGGAGGGATAGACACATGAGACATGAGCGGGGGGTGGGAGGCGGGAGGGATAGACACACAGGGAATGAGCGGGGGGTGGGCAGGAGGGAGAGATAGACACACAGGGCATGAGCGGGAGGGAGATAGACACACGGGGCATGACCGGGGAGTGGGCGAGATTTGGAGAGACATACGGGGCATGAGCGGGGGGTGGGTGGTAGGGGGAGAGACACACAGGGCATGAGTGGGGGTGGGGGGGGAGATAGACACACGGGGCATGAGCGGGGGTGGGGGGTGGGAGAGAGGCACACGGGGCATGAGCGGGGGGTGGGCGGGAGGGGGAGAGACACACAGGGCATGAGCGGGGGTTGGGCGGGAGGGGGAGAGACACACGGGGCATGTGCGGGGGGTGGGCCGGAGGAGGAGAGACCCACGGGGCATAAGCAGGGGTGGGGAGGAAGGCGAGAGACACACGGGGCATGAGCGGGGGGTGTGCGGGAGGGGGAGAGACTCACGGGGCATGAGCGGGGATGAACGGGAGGGGGAGAGACACACGGGGCATGAGCGGGGTGGGGGGAGGGAGAGAGACACACGGGGCATGAGCAGGCGGTCGGGGGAGGGAGAGAGAGACACACGGGGCATGAGCGGGGGGTGGGGGGAGGGAGAGAGATACACGGCGTTCGTGTGCAGGTGGCAGATTCCGCTCCTTGGCCCTCCGCTGGCCACCGTATGCCGATGGCATGAGCGGGGGGCTGGAGGAACAAGGGAGACACGGAGCATGAGTGGGGGTGGGGGGGACAAGAAGGACACACGGGGCATGAGCGGGGGTGGGAGGAACAGGAGACAGACACGGGCGGACTTACTGTGCAGGCGGCAGATCCCGCTCCTGCTGACAAAGCCTCTCATCCGAGGAACAAATATGGTGGGCTTCTCTGAAGCCAGTCGCACTGCACGCTTTCACCGCATCCAATGAGAGAGCACGTCAGATGTCCGTGGACATCACGCAAGCTGATTGCCCAATCATTGTCCTGTCCGCGGAGCGAACAGGGAAGTGTGTCCGCGAAACGAACACAGATATCACACATTTTTTTCACTTACATTTTTGTCATTTTTTTAAAAACTACTGGACGGATTTACACCAAATAAAGCAAAGCACGCTTTCTGGACCAAGCCGCCGCTCCTGCCACAAATTTGGTGTAAATCCGTCCAGCTGTTTGGGCTGTAGGCGTGAGCAATGTTTTTTCCCATTATGTCTATGGGAAAAAACAAAAGTTTTGGGACCCCCCTATAACTTTTCCCCCCCTGGACGAATCCTCACCAAACCTTGCAAGAAAAATCAGAGTGGGCCATTTATTTTTTTTGCAAAGTTTGGTGAGGATTCGTCCAGGAGGAGTGAAGTTATAATCCGCCCAAAAAGTGCTCTTCCTATGGAAACATCAACTTAACCATAACTACTTGGCCACTACCGTGGCCATGTAATATATATAAATATATATGCATATATATATATATATTCAGTAAAAAACTTTGTTAAAGGGACATTATGGTTAAGTTGCGCTGCTAAAAACCTTTCAAATTCAGTGAAAAAACTTTGTTAAAGGGACGTTATGGTTAAGTTGCGCTGATGAAAACCTATGAAATTCAGTGAAAAAACTTAGTCAAAGGGACGTTATGGTTCCAAGTAAAACCGAAAAACCCTTGAAATTCGCCAGTTATGGTAAGCTAAGCAACCATAACTCGCGCCACCACCGTGCACTGCTAAAACTAACACCCAGGACATCAAAGATGACATCACAAATGTCATTAATGACATCACTGATGACATCACATGTGTATGTACTTTTCATGAAAAATGTGTACAAGGGATTCTTATTATAATGTTGCAAATCAAGTGTCAAGGATCATTGCAATAAATATCATACCCTAATTAGTGCATTGAACGATGCATTGATATAAATAGCATTCTATTATGGGGTTCTATCTACTATACTAAGCAACTCATACAGAAACATAACATTGTGTGCAGTGTACAAGATGAAGGTATAATATTCGGAATGTTAATATGTTGAATAATGATATGATAATTGTTTTCTTAATAGATTTTTGTGTACTGTGAAATATGTATTAAGTAGCTAATAAAACACATGTATTACATAATTGCATTACTATAGACAAAACACAAAGACACAACAACACATACCAATATGGGTATATACAGGGAAAGTGAAGTTAGCAAAAAAGCACAAGTAGTAGCAAAAGCAATTCATAATTTAACTGATTATTTTAATGCAAATAAATGGTTGCTCTGTTTCAAAGCGGCTATTTACCCTAGGTATATGTATCACTTGATGTGACGGGACCCTAAGGAAAGTAGTGTGAGTACAATGTATACAAATATGACCATATACAGGGAAAGTACAGCCATAAAAAAAAACAGAACTATCAGAAAGTGCTCATAAGTCTATTGATTATCTTTATGCACAAAAAGGATTGCTGTCTTTCAATCTTGTGTCTTCCTGTATGTATATGTTTCATATGATGTGACTGGACTCTAAGGGAATTACTGTAAGAACCTACTTGAAGGATACGTCTACAAATAAAATAAAACATTTAGTTTCTGACTGTTACTGAAGAAAACCATGTGGCCTAGATATGTCAGCAAAAGAAAAAAGAGTGAGCCAGACATGTGATGTCTTCAGTGATGTCATCAATGACATTTGTGATGTCATCTTTGATATCCTGGGTGTTAGTCTTAGCAGTGCACGGTGGTGGAGCGAGTTATAGTTGCTTAGCTTACCATAACTGGTGAATTTCAAGGGTTTTTCGGTTTTACTTGGAACCATAACGTCCCTTTGACAACGTTTTTTCACTGAATTTCATAGGTTTTTATCAGCGCAACTTAACCATAACGTCCCCTTAACAAAGTATTTAACTGAATTTCATTGGTTTTTAGCAGCGCAACTTAACCATAACGTCCCTTTAACAAAGTGTTTTCACTGAATTTCATAGGTTTTTAACAGTGCCACTTACCCATAACGTCCCTTTAACAAAGTTTTTTCACTGAATTTCTTAGCTTTTTAGTAGTGCAACTTAACCATATCGTCCATTTAACAAAGTTTTTTCACTGAATTTCATAGGTTTTTAGTAGTGCAATTTAACAATAATGACTTTGACTTTATATACATATCATATGGAACTGACGGAATCTCTTCTACTGTACTTGATGTCCGCTAACTCATTTAATGTTCACGGACATGTTCGAAGAACAGTACCACTACCTAAAATCTCTGGGGGGGTATGTTTGATTGTTATATCATAACATAGGAACATTTAAAAAATTCAAAAAGAAGCACGCAAACACATTATATGTACTAATACATAAGAAATGTAACCCATATATACAACACACTAACCATTCATTTAAATGCACTATCTTCTAAAATGGAATATACCACAAGAAAATAAATTGGCTTCCAACATAATTACCTCACAAACATGACAGAACTGAGAACAAGAGCAGACCCACTGAGTACATAGGACATATCTTACCTGAAATAGTAAGTGCACTTAATTATATTCATATATTTATAAACTTTCTGTATTAGATAAAAAAATATATTGTCTTTTATTTTTTTTCTCTCACAGAAATGTCTAGTACTCTGGAATGGCTAGAGGAGCATTTCCCACATGAAGAAATGTCACAAGATAGTGAAACTAATGGTAAACACTTTATAATATAAACCATTTAATTATTATTATTTTGTATACATTTAACATATATATATTTTTGTACACAGCATACCAAAATAGAAAATACTTCAGAAAAACCTGTTAAGGATAACACTTTTCACAGTCTAGAAGACAAAATGGATTTATTGTTGACTAATTTGAATAATTTGAAAACTTTTGTGGAAGATCATTTTAAACCAAAAACCTCGTACCATTGCCCCACATGTACTTGTCCCTCCTCACCATATCCCAGTCAATTATCCCCAAACCCTCTCCATAACCCAAAACATTTTGATGAGACTTCCATCCCTTCTTCACCTAATTACAATCATGTTGAAACCCCTAATTCTCCTGTTTTTGTTTCTGTTTCTGCCTCACCTTCTCTGTCATAAATTATTAATATATGTTAAATAAAGTTTAATTTTTATATTATGTTGTAAATAGTTTCGTTTTTTTTTTAAACAATGTAGGTGTCCGCGGACAGTGCAGGTGTTCTGAAATGTTTGTAAATAAACGAAAATGGAGGTGTCCTGAAGAACACTATACCTGTTCGTACTGTTCGCTAGCAAGATGAAACTATTCTAAGAACACACGCGGTGTCCTGAAATGTTCGTAAAAAAAAAAAATTAAAGTGTCCTAAAGAACACTATATCTGTCCGTAGTGTTCGCTATCAAGTTTAAACTGTTCTAAGAACACAATTGGTGTCCTGAAATGTTTGTACGTAAACGAAAATGGAGGTGTCCTGAAGAACACTATACCTGTTCGTAGTGTTCGCTAGCAAGTTCAAACTATTCTAAGAACAGACGCGGTGTCTTGAAGTTGTTCGTAATTAAACGAAAATGGAGGTGTCTTAAAGAACACTATACCTGTCCGTACTGTTCGCTAGCAAGTTGAAAATGTTCTAAGAACACAATTGGTGTCCTGAAATGTTCGTACATAAACGAAATTGGACGTGTCCTGAAGAACACTATATCTGTCCTTACTGTTCGCTGGCAAGTTTAAACTGTTCTAAGAACACACGCAGTGTCCTGAAATGTTTGTTTCATGTGTGACGCAATTTTAATTAGTTCAGGACCCGAACAGTGTCCGTAGAACATCAACGCGCATGCGCTAGCCAATCTCTGTGCATTTGGTGTCCTGCGGACATGCGCTTCCTTCGCGGACTTGTTCGCGAACGGATCATATGACCGCGCCCACACTGATCGTGTGTTCTGAATGCGTAAACTGTTCATGTCCCTGAACAAATTAAAAGTACATTTTCAATTAATCCATAATATTTTTCAATAAAATCTCACCATGACACAAGTCCCACATAGTAATCCTGAGTTTCTACATACCTTTTGAAACTTTTCGAACTTTTTTTGTGTTCGATCTGTCCGCGGACAGCGCGCATGTCCGTGGACCGCGCACAAGCACCCCTATAAAAGACCACACCCTAGAGCTTATTCTCATTGTGTTTCTGGCTATTCTTCAGAACACAGCGATTTTTGCTGCCACCTGCAGATTACACCATCATCGAGATGGCATCCCTGGCTGCTGAACTGCCACCTGGTGCTGCACCTGCTTCAGCACCACCCCCAGCCCCTCCACCACCACCACCTCCCCAATGGCCTGAAGAGTGGAACAGGAGTGAGGATGTAGAGGAGGAAGAAGAGGATGATGAGAATGAAGTAGAGGAAAACCCTACTACCCGCACTAGGCGTGAGTCTTGGGTGTGGCGGTTCTTTACTATTCATGGGAATGTTCCTAAGGCTCGTGCGAACCGTGTTACCTGCAATGAGTGCAAAATGTTACTCAGTCGCGGGAAGCACGGTAAGTACAGCTTTGGCACCACTACTATGAAGCGACACCTGAGGTCATTTCACTCTGGGGCTATTCGCAGGGTTGTACCTTGCGAAGAACGTAGCAGGTTGATTTCTTCTACTTCATCCTCTGTTTCTGATCCTGTCACCACAAGGACCACCTCTGTGGGACAGCGTCTTCCCCAAGCTGCCTCACAGGCCATACAGAATGCTGATGACCCTTACCTTTCGAGGGTCACAGTTGTATGTATGTACTGTGACACAGTACTCTGCGGGGGGAGCGACTTCGTAGTGCTTTTGAGACTAACGTCTCAGAGCACGAGAAGATCTGCTCACTACCCAAATAAAACCCACTCTACATCTTCCTCTCAGCTCGCCCTTTCTTAGCCCTATGGTTGGTGTCCCCCCTTTACCTTCCTTTCCCCTCCTCTCCTAGTGTGTCGTGAATAAAAAACAAAAAAAAATACAAAATATCAAAAATCTAAAAAAAAATAAGGCTCTTTTCAGAGCCGCCTTACACAGTTAAAAAATAGAAGTGAAAATAAATGAAGCAGGGCCCTTTGTATTTTTTAGAAGTACGTCGACAGTTCGCGAACATTTAAAAAATTGGGTTGCTACCCTATCACAAACATTGCAATTTTCTCTGGGAGAAAGTGGTGGCTCTGAAAAGAGCCTTTGGGAGGTGTTTGTAAGTACAAAAATTATAAATGCTTAACACCTACTTCAAAATGTATGTTGTAATTCCAAAAAAGGTCACAATGCATTTTGTACATTTCTCAGAAAAATCTGATTGCCACCATAAGTAAGATGGACTCCATCTTTGCGAAAAATGTTTGTACTACGAAACAGAATATTTTCATTGTGAAAAGAAGACATGCCAAAATCTTTTAGAAAGGCACAAACAGCTTTATTAACATTGCGCTTTGCTTTTTCCATTTGTGGACCAAATGAAGAAGAACAAAGCCACATTTGTCTCTGCGCAATCCGTGAAAATATCACTTGAGAATTAGGAAACATGTCCATAACCATCCCAAATCCTTCTTTCATAGCAAATTGCAAAATAATTCCAGTCACATGTCCTAAACTGTTCCCTCCACAATGAATTACAATTATTTCTGGATGTTGCTCTGTCTCCAAAGTAGCACAGAGAGGTAGCAATTCCAACCACTTCATTCCACGTACTCCATGCCAGTGTACTTCCACATGTGGGAATCCAAGAACTACAGCTACTCCACCGCTTTCTGCATGCACCTTCAACCAATATATCCATAAATCTCCCAAAATCCATGCAATCTTTTTCCTAAAATACACAGGCATAGTTATCTGTTGTTCTCTCAGCAAAAACAGTATATGAGAAACTCTCTTCAGGCACAACACACCCACTAAACTTTCCTGACCAATCCCTTTTAGTACTCATTCTCATTTGCATGACTTCTGAACCCAGAAATCCCCGGATGTAACTCCCGATGTCCGCGAACTACCGCCATGTCCGCGGACATATCGTAACATGAACAGCCCTTCTACCATTTCCACTTCACTCTCTGTGCCATTCCCTCATTGGATGTAGCTAAGAAATCAAATGACCATGCACCAATCACATTCAAGACCTCTACATCTAACTGCATCATCATAAATCAGCACTGCAAATGTACTGCGAATATCTCTGAGTACAAGTGTCATATCATTGGCAAGCACCATCTACCAGAAATACTGTACAAGTCTCCAAGATTTCTACTTGCAGCTCCATGCATATCCATATGCATGAACACAAACTTCAGGTATGCATATTTTCTGTACAGTAGATGAACACATTTTCAAAAAGACTTTTAGCTTGTGTAATCTGTAAAATGAATTTACTGTATTTTTTTCAATTTCCTAAAATCAACTATCATTTATAAACCTTTATACTATTTACTTTCTTTATACACACACACTCAAATCATGTTAAACTAACATTTTTTAAATGAAATATATAAACTACATATATTCAAACAAAAATGCATGCAAGCACAATCTATGTTTAAATCTTTAAAAAAATACTTATACAATTTCATATTTTTTTGTTTTTATTTATTTATTTACTCAATTACTTTAATTTAGACATGACATTGAGGTGCTATTACCTAGAACAGCTTAGTTACAGAAATAGTGCTATTCACTGGTATATTATAAATTTCACAAGACATAGTAAAGATATTTTTTTTGCTACAGTTAGTCATTCAATACAATTTGTTCATTCAGAACATATCATATGTACTGAACTGATGCAATTTATCTTATGTAAATAAATTAGTTTAATGGTTTTAAAGAAGGCACTGAGGATTTCAATTAAAAAAATCAATATCTAAATTAAAAACAGTGCTACATACAAACAAAGTTACTAATTTGAAGCTTTTACAATTGCAGTGAAGACCAGTCTCCTGAAAAGAACCAGCCGAATTCGAAGAACAAAGAAGAACTAAGAAGTTACCTGTTAATTTAAGAAAAAAAGTAAGTAGAATATCACCATAATATTTGTATTATTACTCAAACATAGTATAATGTTAATACAAGCTATTTCTGTGCCTAAAAATAGAGATTGTGTACCATTTTGTCCAAAAATCTCCATGTCTTAAACAGCGATTTACAGCCAGAATGGCCCACACATTCCTATTTTTGGACACACAAATTACCCAACTGAACCGCTACAATTTTCATATTATAGAACAAACAACTGTTTTAATTGTATACATTAGATTTACTATTTGTACTTTTCCACACCACTAGCTTACTTTTTTTGTCATCTGAACCCCAGTTTAGTAACACATAAATTCAAGAATACCTATCTCTACTAGTTTTAGTTTCCAATGCACAATCACACACCATTACATACATCTTTATCATCTTACTCAAACACTCATACACACAGCACACATACATTTCAGAACACCCCAACCCATACCTTCTTTATTTTTTTCAACAGACCCTAAAGAATGCCTACCAAAAGTCAAGTCTGTAGAAAGCAACGCAAAAGTAGAGCAAATGAAAATAAAAGTGTCCAACATAAGCATCCATCTCTAGCAGAATTTGTAAAAAAAAGTTGAAACAAAACAGCTAATACAGTCATTTAGTGAAACACAAGAAGTTTCAAGTACAAAAACGTTGCCTCCTATATCAAAATGTAAAACAAACCAAAAAACAATGAACAGAAAATCAGCTATCACTACAGATAAAACTACTTCTTCAAATTGTAATATAGTGCAAAGTAAGCATACCAAGAAAAGTATTTTAGCCAAAATGTACCATCACAAAGTCCTTCAAAATCTTATAAAAACAGGAGAGAAATAAGGTTCAATGCTTAAAACCTATCGTAGGAAATTAATCTTAGAAGCGTTGATGGACAGTGCAATTCTTCTCAAAAGAAAGTTATTTATTTTACTGTTAAACAAAATGAAACCACTAACAAAACTAATAACTAAATTACAAAAAACACTTCTCAATAAGCGAAATGTCAACAGAAAGAACTTCTTAAGTATCTGCGGAGGTGAATGGAATCACACTACGAGCACAGAACCATATTTTAATGAAGAAGCGTACAAACAAAAGCAAACAAATACAATTTCCATACATAGCAGTGGTCCAGGTTATGAAAAAGTGAATACTACCATAATGGAACAAGAAGTACTCCTTACAAAAATATGCCCTGAAAACTTAGAATTACCCCTCCATTCAACTGAATCAGAACGTCTAGTGTACAAATGGCCATGTACGTCAATGTGTAACATTCCCAAACAATGTTTCAAATCTTTACGCCAATTCCTCAATAAATATGTAAAAAGCAAAGACAAAATCAAAGTTAAATTACTGCAAAATATGGACAAGTACACAGGACTACAAGGACATTCATTGGCCTGCATTACAGGACCTACTTGTAAAACCACTTTCCATGATATCAAAAGGATATCAACACATCATTCAACTATAAGAAATCTAGTCTATAAACTGTACTATGCTAAAAGTCCTGCTTTAGCACTAGCAAAGTTAAATAACATCCTTCTACATGGTACAGCAAAAGACCTACTTGAAGAAATTCACTATATCCAGAAAAAATATTTTGGAAGTGAAAGCCATTTACAGAATGGAATAGCTTTAAACTAATTAAGCAACAATTCTACACATGGCAACCTTTTGCTAAACACATACAAAAAAGAAATACTAAAATTTTAAAGTACATCAGCTGAAGTACCAAACCATGTATGTGTATGTTGCCGTAGAACTTTTTATAAAAGTAACTCAAAAACTGTAGACCTATCATACAAAATAGAAGACAATGAAGATTCTAAATGGTTTGAATTAGCTCTCTACCTTGTAGCAGAAAACAAATAAGAAATAACTGAGCCCTTAATACTTTGCAGTTGCTGCACTACAAAACATGACAACAACCAAACTCCTTCACGTGCTATCACAAATAATTTGGAATTATACCCAGTACCGAAACCCCTACAACAACTTAATTTATATGAGAGCATCATAATTCAAACAGTACACCCATTTCAAGCAATAATACGCCTTCAACCAAAAACAGCAAAATGACCTCCCTCTGAATTGGTAAAAGGCATTCGTGGAAAAGTAGTTTATTTACCATTAGATCTAAAAGAAAATGTGCATACTCTAGGAGTGCAACGTCCAATGCAGCAATCTTTAATTATCTTAGTAAATGGAGTACCTACAAAAGACAAAGAAATATGGCAACAGCTGGTAGATTTATATAAAGTTAGATAAGCCTTCCAATATCTTAAAGAGAATAATGAATATTACAAAGAAATTAATATTGAAGAAAACCTGAAAGATACAACTGAAATAATTCAAGAAACACAAGAAGCTGGTCAATTTGAGCTACTAGATCCTGCTACAATATCAAATACTTTAGACCATTATACAATTCATCCTTTGCACTGTAATGACATCGTAGAAGATGTACTGGAAACGTACCAAATGCGTCAAACAAAAGGATTGCCAATCAGCATATGGGAAAAAAGTATAGAAACACGTGCTTTTCCTCTACTCTTTCCTACTGGCAAAGGAGGTAGGTATGATGATAGACCTATTCAAATATCAGCTTCAGAATACCGCTCATTACGGATGTATTCTGAAGATCCCAGATTTAGACAAAATGTGGAATACATATTCCACCTACTCTTTGAAAGTGAACTAGCAACTTTATGTTACGGAGTTGCACACATATTAAAATCAGGATCACACTTTCAAAATATGACAGCTACACAATTATTAGAAAAAGTGCAACAAAAGGATGAGGTTTTACAATCAAATATTACAAATCTATTAGCAAATATGCGTGGTACTAAAGAGTACTGATTTCGATGTCATGGAGATGTACGTTGTATGATCAGAAACCTTGGCCCACCCACTTGGTTTGTTACATTAAGTTGTGCGGAATATTCATGGGAAGATTTACATGCTTTCCTACGCATATCAAATAAAAACAAAACAAACATAGATGCACTAACACCTGGAGAACTTTGTTCTTTGGATCCTGTTAATGTTTCAAGATATTTTCACCATCGCTTCATTGCTATGCTACATTTTATTTGTAATAAAACTGTTCCTCCCCTTGGAGAAGTGCAACACTTCTTTTGGAGAAAAGAATACCAAGCCAGAGGAGCACCACATATCCACATGCTTTTATGGATTAAAGATGCTCCTAAATGTGGTCAAGACAGTGATGCCACTGTTTTACAGTTTATTGAAAAATATGTCACTTGTGAAATTCCATCAGTAGCCACAAATAGTGATCTTCATGCACAAATTTTACAATTTCAAAGACACTAATGTGGAAAATAGTTGTCGTCGCAAATACAAAAACAAAGGGAAATACTACACCAAATGCCGATTTGGTTTCCCTAGACCAGTTACAAATACAGGTCAAGTGAACAACCTCATGTCTTCAGTTAGACATAGTGTTAGAGGTTAGTCACCTAAAAATACATATTACATGAAAAGAAAAGAAGAAGAAAAATATATCAATGATTATAATGCAATCATTGCCCACTTATGGAATGCAAACATAGATGTGCAGTACATTGCAGACAATTCTACTGCAGTTGCACGATATGTCACAGCATACTTAACTAAAGCAGAAAAGACAGAGCTCCAAGACATCTGGAATGACCTGTCATCAGATAAAACAGTGTCTCAGAAATTATACAGCGTGGGCATAAAAATGCTCACCCATAGAGAATGTGGATCATATGAAGCAGCTGATCGTTTAACTGGTACTGCATTGTATGGTAAATCTGAAAATATAGGATGGCTAAGTCTTGGTCCAGCTAAATCTAGAAGAAGAGTTCTAAAATCATATGAAGATATAGAAACGATAGCCAAACATGATCCAAACAGCCAAGAAATTTAAAAAAATAATTTATTGGACACATACTACCCAAACAGAAGTAATACTTTGGAAAACATGTGTCTATACCACATAGCCCAAAACTACACATACAAAAATAATATGAAACCTGATGAAAAAAAAGGTAAATATAGAGTGACAAACTGTGAAGGCAGCTTAGTTAAGCTCACTAAACCAAATTTAATTAATCATATCAAATTGTCATTAAAGAGTCCTCACCATAAAGAAGTATATTACATGTCCCTGCTACAACTCTTCAAACCATGGAGAAAAGAAGAACAATTACTAGATAACTATGACTCATATGAGGATGCTTTCAAAGCAAATGAAAGCACTATAACTGATGTAAACTTTACACTGTACAAAACAATGTTGCACAATGAACAGCAACACGAAGAAGAACTCCAAGCCCAACTAGATACGGACACTCCTGACAGTAGTCAACCTTCTGTAACAGGAAGCCAAGAACCACTGGGAGAACCACTAATAATAAATGAGGCAGAATTAGCTATGATAGAAGTAGAAAACACCATGTGTCAGTATGAAGATAAAGAAGACTTAACTATACTACAATCAAAACTAAACAATGAGCAAAGTAGCATTTTTCAAGAAGTAACAACACAAATTGCACATGGTGTAAAACATGAAAATAAAGAATGTTCCTGCCATAATTATAAACCTATACTACTGTACGTCAGTGGTGAAGCTGGTTCTGGCAAAACATTCCTAATCAAAATCATGAGTAAGTTCCTTCAACAATTGACAAACAACAAACTGTCAGCTGTTGTCACTGCCCCCACAGGTTTAGCTGCCTACAACATAGGTGGTGTTACATTACAGCGATTACTACTATTACCAGTAAAACACCAGAACAAATTAGACTATTACAAACTTTCTGCAGAAGCTGCAATGGAATTACGCAGAGTATTAAAACAAATGAAAATGCTACTAGTAGATGAAGTGAGCATGGTCTCCAACCTGATGTTAGCTTTGATTCACCTCAGATTACAAGAAGTACTCAAAACAGACTATGAAGAGCTCTTTGCAGGAAAACACATTATTGTTTTTGGAGATCTGCTTCAATTAAAACCAGTAAAAGGTGAGCCTATTTTTAAAACATTAGGACACACACTCTGCCGTAAAACTGTTGGCAGCATTGGAAATGTCAACCTTTGGCAACATTTCCAATACAGAGAATTAACAGAAAACATGCGGCAATCTGCAGATCTCACTTATGCCAACATTTTAAAAAAGTATCAGAGTTGGTATACTTTCTAAAGTAGCAGAAGCAATATTGAAAACCCGGCACATTCATGCACTTTATGGCGATAATGCATGTGCTACAGATGTTATGGAACAATTAGCCCACACAAATGTCAATTGTATGGCCTTAATGCCAACTCTTGCAAGCTGTTTCAAATTCAATGAAATCATGCTAAGTAAAGAAATGCAACCAATCATGGAAATAACGCCACAGACAAACTAGATGTACATGGTATGACACTACCCATGTGTGACCAAGCCACAACAAGACTAAATAGTTTAGAAAAAATCAATCTCAAACACAGCAGGCTTAGGAAAGATATTAAAATTATCCTTAAATTGCAGAGTAATGCTTAAACGTAACCTTTGACGTGGACCAAGGACTAGTTAATGGAGCACTGGGTACAGTTGTTGGCTTTCAAACATACCCACGCGACAACAAAATTCAGATTGTCAAAATACTCTTTGACAAATTTTCAGAAGTAAAAAGGATAGGACGCTCAACAGCTAGATTCCTTCTCTTCAAAGATATGTATGTAGGCAGAGAACAATTTTCTCTAACTCTTGCATACGCAGTCACGATTCATATATCACAAGGTATTACCCTAGACAAAGCAATGATAGATATTGGTAACACATTCTTTAAAGAAGGCATGAGCTACGTAGCACTATCACGCTTACGTACACTTGACGGTCTATTTCTAATCAACTTTGATGCAAGTAAAATAAACGCTGATATTCCTTGCATTCTAGAATACAATAGACTTCGCTCACTATACACCCCCCACCTAAACACATATTCTGTTCGACAAAAAGTAAAACGTTATAAAAGAAAAATAAATCAAACAGAAATGCAACAGGATGTCACTGCAAATCCTCCATAGAGAGTAAAAGAAACTAATACTTCATCAAGTACCACAAGCAAAAAAGAATCAATTAGGGAAAGTAAACCAGGTACTTCTTTAAAGAAGGAAGACAAACTCCAAAAAAAGCAGTTAGATACAGAACTACCTGGACCATTTAAATTCTCAAATATAGTTGGTGTAAGTTGCTACGCAAATGTAGCAATGAATATTCTATTTTAATTACCACCAATTGTTGACAACATTTACTTACACAGTACAGACCCATTGTGTTTGCAAATGTTAGTACTTCACAGAAATGCAGAAAACAATCCTGACAACATGTATAGTGTTTATGGAATAAGACAACAATTGGACTACTGTGCTGGAGTGGTGAAATTCACTATAAACTCACAGGAAGATCCACAAGAATTTCTAATGTACTTACTACAAGTACTGGAAAACAAAAACATACCTATAAATGAAATCTTTCAGATTTCATACATGTGGAAACATACATGCACTCTCTGCAACAATGTGACACAAGAAGAAATCCCCAATGAACGCTTCATATATATATCAATACCAAATTGTGAATCCATTCCATTTCAGCGACTTGTACAAAATGCAAACCATGGTAGATTATGCTCTACCTGCAATTCAGATAATCGCTCCATGTTAGTAATAGAGACACAAAGTAAATACATAATACTAATGCTTCTACGTTACAATGCAGATGGTACCAAAAACAACTGCAAGCTGACTGGATTCACACATGGCCAAATATCACTTGGTAAGAAAACCTTCACAACAATAGGTATAATCTACCACGCAGGAGCCACAACCAATTCAGGGCACTACACTGCATATATAAAAAAGAAATTTGGATGGTTTGAATGTAATGATAGTACCATTACTCTAAAGCAGAGATTACCAGGAAATCTTACAAACGCTTATTTGATGTTCTTAAAACTAAAATTTGATAACTAAACTGTATTTAAACCCTTAGTAAACTTGTGTTAAAAAATATAAACTGTTAGAATACTCCAAAGGCTATCTAACTGCTCAAAGATTCTACAACAACTAATCAGATAAATGAATACCACTAAATTAGACCAAAAAATACACAGTTAGAATCCGCCAATTGGTATCTAACTGTCCCAAAATGTAACCATATCCAAATAGATAAATCAATACCACTAAAATATATAAAAAAAATAGACAGTTAGAATACGCCAATTGGTATCTAACTGCTCCAAAATTTTATAATATCCTAACAAATAAATAATATGTTACTGCTCCAAAAAAATGCAATAAGCCAAAGTATAAAGCATTAGCCAGAAACAACAAGTGAACACTGAAAACAAACAAACAAATAAACTGTAGCATAACAGAAAAAGGTTTTTTTTAATCCAACATGGATTTTTTTTTCTCCCACAACCCAATGATTTTAGCAACAAATACAGACGCTGAGCAATTTGCACAGTACTCTGATTTGTAATCTACTAAATATGAGGGTCCAAAAAAAAAGTACGTTGATTATACAATGTAATAAGTCATTACAAAATACTAATACTAACATGCTATTTTCTTTTATCACAGAAATTAACAAGAAATACATGTACTCCGGTTACTAGACCAAACAGTAAGTATACAATAATAAGGAGAACCATAGCAGCATATCACATCCATAGTATCTAATACCTTTGTTCCTTATACATTTGTTTTTCACCCAAAGTTATAAGCAAATATGAATGTGTTATGCTGCAGTGGTTGTTGCCAGGGCATAGAGTCTTGGGTGCATGGCCAAATGCAAATGGCCATGTACCCAAGACTCTATGCCCTGGCAACAACCACTGCAGCATATCACATTCATAGAGTCAAACATTTCAACTATGGTCTATGGAAACTTTTAATGTCCGCGGACATTATGAGTGTTCTTAGAACACTTTCAACTTGCCAGCGAACAATACGGACAGCGTTTTCAGGACACCCCCTACGAACATTTCAGAACAACGCAATAGTTCTTAGAACACTTTCAACTTGACAACGAACAATACGGACAGTGTCCTCAGAACACCCCCATTTCGTTTATTTGCGAACATTTCAGGACACCATGAGTGTTCTAAGAACACATTCAACTTGCCAGCGAACAATACGGACTACACCTTCAGGACACCCCCTACGAACATTCCAGGACACCGCGAGTGTTCTTAGAAACATCTTCAGAACACCCCCATTTTGTTTATTTGCGAACATTTCAGGACACCGCAAGTGTTCTTAGAACACATTCAACTTGACAGAGAACAATACGGACAGCGTCCTCAGGACACCCCCATTTTGTTTATTTGCCAACATTTCAGGACACCGCGAGTGTTCTTAGAAGCGTCTTCAGAACACCCCCATTTTGTTTATTTGCGAACATTTCAGGACACCGCGAGTGTTCAACTACGTCTTCAGAACACCCCCATTTTGTGTATTTTAGAACATTTCAGTACACGGCGAGTGTTCTTAGAACACATTCAACTTGACAGAGAACAATACGGACAGCGTCCTCAGGACACCCCCTACGAACATTCCCCGGACACCGCGAGTGTTCTTAGAAGCGTCTTCAGAACACCACCATCTTGTTTATTTGCGAACATTTCAGGACACTGTGAGTGTTCTTAGAACACATTCAACTTGACAGAGAACAATACGGGCAGCGTCCTCAGGACACCACCATTTTGTTTATTTGCTAAAATTTCAGGACAGCGCGAGTGTTCTTAGAACACATTTAACTTGCCAGACACAACCCCTATTCATATTTGCGAACATTTCAGGACACAGCGAGTGTTCGACAATGTCTTCAGAACACCCCCATTTTGTGTATTTGCGAACATTTCAGGACACCGCAAGTGTTCTTAGAACACATTCAACTTGACAGAGAACAATACGGACAGCGTCCTCAGGACACCCCCTACGAACATTCCCCAGACACCGCAAATGTTCTTAGAAACATCTTCAGAACACCCCCATTTTGTTTATATGCGAACATTTCAGGACACCGGGAGTGTTCTTAGAACGCATTCAACTTGCCAGCCACAACCCCCATTCATATTTGCAAACATTTCAGGACACAGCAAGTGTTCGACAACGTCTTCAGAACACCCCCATTTTTTGTATTTGCGAACATTTCAGGACACCGCGAGTGTTCTTAGAACACATTCAACTTGACAGAGAACAATACGGACAGGGTCCTCAGGAGACCCCCTACGAACATTCCCCGGACACCGCGAGTGTTCTTAGAAGCGTCTTCAGAACACCACCATCTTGTTTATTTGCGAACATTTCAGGACACCGCAAGTGTTCTTAGAACACATTCAACTTGACAGAGAACAATACGGACAGCGTCCTCAGGACACCCCCATTTTGTTTATTTGCAAACATTTCAGGACATCGCGAGTGTTCTTAGAACACATTCAACTTGCCAGCCACAACCCCATTCATATTTGCGAACATTTCAGGACACAGCGAGTGTTCGACAACGTCTTCAGAACACCCCCATTTTGTGTATTTGCAAACATTTCAGGACTCCGTGAGTGTTCTTAGAACACATTCAACTTGACAGAGAACAATACGGACAGCGTCCTCAGGACACCCCCATTTTGTTTATTTGCGAACATTTCAGTACACCGCGAGTGTTCTTAGAAGCGTCTTCAGAACACCTCCATTTTGTTTATTTGCGAACATTTCAGGACACCACGAGTGTTCTTAGAACACATTCAACTTGCCAGCCACAACCCCCCATTCATATTTTCAGGACACAGCGAGTGTTCGACAATGTCTTCAGAACACCCCCATTTTGTGTATTTGCGAACATTTCAGGACACCGCGAGTGTTCTTAGAACAGTTTCAGTTTGCTTGCGAACAAAACCGACACATATTGAGTGCTCAGAACATCCCCCTTTCAGTTTGTTTAGAACATTTCAGAACACTCGTGATGTCCGCAGACAAATCGAACACAAAAAGAACGTCTAACACATAAAAAAACACCACTTTCATCCTATCTCATACACTCCCACCCTCCCCAAACCCTCCTACACACCAACACACTCTACTAAATACAAATTTTGAACAAAGTTTCACCGCGCTGTCCGCGGACGATCGCGAATCCAAGACGGCGGGCGCTACCGAAAATCTGACGTGCCTCACGCTCCACGCCGTCCAAACAGCGAACACGTTGCATGTCTGCGGACATCACGCAAGCCGATTGGCCAATCAGGACACTGTCCGCGGAGCGAACATGGAAGTGTGTCCGTGGACCGAACACAGATATCACTAATTTTTTTTTACCTACTTTTTGGTCATTTTAAAAAAAACTACTGGACGAATTTTCACCAAATTTGCAAAAGCACACTTTCGGGACGAAGCCGCTGCTCCTGGTCCACATTTGGTGAAAATCCGTCCAGCGGTTTGGGCTGTAGACGCGAGCAAAAATGTTTTCCCATTCAGTCTATGGGAAAAGAAAAGTTTTGGGACCCCCCATATAACTTTGCCCCCCCTGGACGAATCCTCACCAATCTTTGCAAAAAAATTCAGAGTGACCCAAATACATTTTTTGCAAAGTGTGGTGAGGATTCGTCCAGGGAGAGCGAAGTTATAATCCGCCCAAAAAGTGCTCTTCCTATGGAAACACCAACTTAACCATAACTACATGGCCACTACAGTGGCCATGTAATATATATATATATATATACATATATATATCAATGAAAAACCTTAGTGAAGGGGACATCATGGTTAGGTTGCACTAATAAAAACCAATGAAATTCAATGAAAAAAAATGGTTACAGGGATTTTATGGTTACAGGTAAAACCGAAAAACCTCAAAAATTCACCAGTTATGGTAAGCTAAGCAACCATAACTCGCGCCACCACCATGCACTGCTAAGATTAACACCCAGGACATCAAAGATGACATCACAAATGTTCTAGATGACATCTCTGATGATTATCACATGTGAAATAAATGTTGATGAGAAGTCTCTACCTACAAGGGGTTGTTTTTATTATGTTGTTAACAAGATGTCAGGGGTGATTGTTTAATGTTAAACATGTAATAACTAGCTAAAAATTCAAGACTCACTACACACTTGTGCTAGTACAAACAATGCATATGAAGACCCACAATGCATATAAATCGGAGGCACATACAGGGAAACTAAAGTAAGGAAGAAAGATACAGCATCATCAGAAAACGTTAATAGCATTAAAGTTTATCTTCCTGTATACAAATGAATTGTGTGTTTGAGGCCTGCTATTGCCCCATGCATGTGCACCATGAGCTAAGAGCAAACCATAAGAAAAGTACTTTAAGAACATATGACAAGGTTAACGTCTAAATATACAGCACCTTTTGAATTTTAATATTCTGATTGTCAGTGAATAAAACCACCTGGCCAAGATTTTTTAGTGAACCAAAATAAGTGAGCCAGATATGTGATGTCATCAGTGATGTCATCAATGATATTTGTGATGTCATCTTTGATGTCCTGGGTGTTAATCTTAGCAGTGCACAGTGGTGGCGTGAGTTATGGTTGCTTAGCTTACCATAACTGACACATTTCTCAGGTTTTTGGGTTTTACCCTTAACCATAACATCCCAACAATGTTTTTCCATTGAATTACATAGGTTTTTATTAGTGCAACTTAACCATAACGTCCCCTTAACTACATTTTTTCATTGAATTTCATAGGTTTTATTAGTGCAACTTAACCATAAAGTCCCTTTAACAGAGATTTTTCAGTGAATTTCATGGGTTTTACCAGTGCATGCTATTTTCCTACAACTTACTATCATACTTAGCCAATAAGCAATATTTTTGTCCACTTTACAAAGTGTCACCTTAAAACTCTGCCATTTCCCACCTTGTAGCATTATTTTTAACATGTACATACACTTTTTGCAACTTTTTGAAATAATTTTGCATCCGTAGACGTCCGGGAACATCTGACTTCTTCACAGACCTTCTGGACTGTACCACGTGACCATACGCCTGCGTGCGGCATGGGGACGTGTTCGCGAAGGCGTCTGTACTTCGTGATCGGATCCGTGCTTCGAAGACAGTTCGGAACTGCATTTTCTACTGTTCTTGCACACCTCGATACTCATTATCCATTAACAATCTAGCACACAGTACATACTTGGAAGAATTTTATAAAAACTGCTATTTATCTTAAAAATGACATCAGTTATTGCCATCCCTTCTCCCCAGGAGCCACCACCTCCACCAGCTGGAGGACCTTCACAACAAAAAAACGCAGTACGTTCAAAGACAATGAAGAGGACCAAGAAGATGAGGTAGAGGAAGTGCCTACCTCCAGCATCCAGAGAGAATCATGGGTGTGCCAGTTCTTTGCTACTGTTGGGAGTGTAGCAAAGGCTAAAGCTACCAAAGTGAAATGCACTGAGGGCAATTTTGTACTCAGTCGCAGACTACCTGGACAGTACTCGTACTGGACCACCTCCATGCGCCGCCACACCAAATCAAATGATCACAATGCTCTCAGAAAGGTTGTTCCTTTCTCAGTAAGTAGTAAGCTGTCTGGCTCCCCCTCATCTTCCTCAACAAATACTGTAACCACACAACCTGATGTCTGCGGGCTTTGGTGCGTTATAAATAAATAAATAAATAAATGAGGAGGCCTACGGACCATTATCGTCCATTGCAGCCCCTGAAAGCGGGAACCCAGGCTGCTAAAACGTAGATATTTCTTCTTATAGCGGGACGCCTGTGTTGTCCCGCTGTAAGAAGGAAGGAAAATCATTTTCCAAGAGAGCCAATATTGAAAGAGAAAGCAGGGCTCCATACACAGCCCCGCTTCTCTTGCCATGGCAGCCTGTAAAACCCTTTGAACATATTACCACAATCACTTTTTTTCTCTTTCAAACCTATCCTTCCTTCAAATAACTTTACCACATAGCCGGTCCCAGGTAGACATAACCACTTTAACACCATTTTTTGTCCCTAGCGGTCATGACCAGTAGCCAGATTGACCACGTCATGACCTTATGCCATGACCCAGACAATCTGGCTACTGCCCACGGCCACAGGCTATACCTCAGCCACCAAAGGTATATGACTATTTTTTGTACCTACATTATGACACTTGTCAAAAAATAAAACATGGGCACATTTGCAAAACCATGCTTTAATGTCCTTGCCAATGCTCCTCACAAGTTTGCTCGAAATCCACCCTTGTTTTATTTTTTTTAAAGTGTCAAAATGTATGTACATACAATAGTCATATAACTTAGCCCCCACTTGTCAAAATCCATTCAGTCTTTTCGCAAACATTGAAGGTTGGGTCTATAATCTTTCTCAAAACTTTTGTCCACATTCGTCAAATAGCAACAAAGTTATAAGCCATCTAAAAATGTTCAGACCCCCCTCTAATTTCGCCCCCTCTTGAGAAAATCCCACCAAACCTTTGAAAACCATTTATATCTAGATCCAAAATTGTTTCGCCAAATGTTGTGCAGATTTGTCAAATGACACATTTATATGCCTTTACATTATTTCGGGACCCCCCCTCTAATTTTGTCCCCTCTTGACAGAGTCCCACAAAACTTTGCAAAACCATGCAGGATTAGTTCTAGAATAAAATTGGTACAGACGTCCAAGGACATCTGAAGTGTCCACCAACACCACAGGACTGGCCCAGGACATCTGGAGACTTCGCGGACTGTCGGGGAGTGAAACAACCCGGTTTTTGGCTTCTTCTTATAGCCATATCCCATTCCAGCTCCATGCCCCCCACCTCGGCAGAGAATGTTTGTTGAGTTTGACAAGTGCAATGTTATTTTTTTTTAATGTTTTCACCGGGCTGTCTGCGGACCCCAAAAAACGTTTCAGGGAAACCGACGCATTTCACATTTTCCCACCACCGAATCAGCGGCGCGTCCCGATGTCCGTGGACCATGCAAAAGTCATCATATTTTTCTGACCAATCAGAGGCCAGTCCGCCGACCAAACAGGGAACTGAGTCTGTGAGCACGCATAGATACCACTCATTTTTTTGCCTTACATTTTGGTTGTTTAAAAAAAAAAACTACTGGATAGATTTACACCAAATAAACAAAAGCATGCTTTCGGGACCAAGCCACCGCTCCTGCTGCAAATTTGGTGAAAATCCATCCAGCGGTTTGGGCTGCAGGCGTGACGAAAAACTTGTTCCTATTATGTCTATGGTAAAAAAAGAAATGTTGCGACTCCCCCTATAACTTTGCACCCCATTGAACAAATATCACCACCTTTGCAAAAAGATTCAGAGTGGGCCATATACTGTTCCTGCAAAGTTTGGTGAGGATTTGTCCAGGGGGAGAAAAATTATAAGCCACCCAAAAAGGGTTCTTCCTATAAGTTTAGCAACTTAACCATAACTACATGGCCGCTACCGCAGGCCATGTAATTCAGTGAAAGAACTTTGTTAAAGGGACGGTATGGTTTAGTTGCATTAATAGAAACCTATGAAATTCAGTGAAAACACTTTGTTTAAATGATGCTATTTTTAAAAGTCAAACCGAAAACCCCCAGAAATTCGTCAGTTATGGTAAAGCAACCAGCAACCATAAATCGCGCCACCACTGTGCACTGCTAAGACTAACACCCAGGACATCAAAGATGACGTCACACATGTCATTGATGACATCACTGATGATATCACATATCAAATTCATTCTGATGAAAAGTCTCTACAAGGGGTTGTGTTTACCAGGTTGGTAGCAACATATCAGGAATGATCGGGAGTGCTCTCATGAAGTACATAATGTATTACAAAATATACTCATTTAAACAAAATATTATTTTGGCATATTCTTGTTAATAAAACAACCTAATAATTCATACACATAGGCAATGGGTGCAGCATGCACCACAGAAGAACAGTATTGTTAATCTGGTAATATTGGTCAGTAAAATAATGAATTCAAGGCTATCAGAATCTTGACTAATGTAAAACCTGGAATTAATATCCAACAATACAATACTTACTACACAAACATTTTGAAACTGTATTTTCAGTTGATCTAGGAAGTTTCAAGCTGAAAATGTACCTTTCCACAGCTTCTAGACCTATTCTTACTCATTTTCCATCTGCAATCCAGGAGAGAGCACCTGCTTGGCAGAGTATTAGCACACCTGCTATTTAACTTCAAAAATGGCATCAGCCATGCCCATCCCTCCTTCTCAGGGACCACCACCACCACCAGCTGGAAGGCCCGGACAAGGGAAAAGGCGCAGTGATGTAGAGGAGAATTAAGAGGATGAGGAAGATGAGATAGAGGAAAGGCCTACCTCCAGCACCCACAGAGAATCATGGGTGTGGCGGTTCTTTAAGAATGTACGAGGGGTACCAAAGGCTCGGGCTACCCATGTTGAAGGCATTGTCTGTGGTATCATACTCAGTCAGGGACAAGATGGACAGTACTCTTTTGGTACCACCTCTATGCACCGCCATACCCGCTCACACCACCCAGGTGATCTGACAAAGGCTGTTTCCTTCTCAGGAAGTAGTAGGATGTCGTCTTCTACCTCATCTTTCTCAACCGCTACTGCCACCACACAGGCTACTCCTGTGGGCAGAAGATCCCACCAGCTACTTTGCATGCCATAAAAGGGGCTGTTGATCCATATTTTTCAAAGACAACAGTACTCTGTACACACAGCAACACACCACTCTGCAAGGGGGGAGCCGTTTCAAAGTGCTTTCGAGGCTGTAATGAAAGAGCATGCGAAACACTGCCCCCTACCTTAGATTAAAAGCATGGCCAGTATCTTCCCCTATCCACCTGCCCATCCGTATATGTGGTGGTGCCCCTCCCCTTATTTCCATCCCCACCTTACTTCGTGGCCTCTCATGTTAAAACAAAAATACACATTTTTTTTTAAAAAAGGTTCCTTTTGGAGCCAGCTTTCACAGTGAAAAAAATGAACAAAAAAAATATCTTATAGATTCCATCTGCTTTACATTTTTCAATAAAGTATTTAAACTCAATATGATTCTCCAACATTGCCATTAGCATTTTGTACTATGCTAATTGAAGTAATGAACAATTGTACACTAGAGAAAAAGAAAAAAAAAAGGACAGAACATTTTTTCTGTCACAAATACATTTCTCTAGCATACAATAAGGACTATAATCCATGGACCGTCATGACTATCCATGGTCCCCTTTCCAGACCAGGCATCATTAAAAGACACAGAGTGCACGTGAACACCATTGCACAGCACAACCCTTCTACAATTTTTACTTTTATGTTTGTAACACTTCCTCATTGCCTGCTTCCAAACAGTGATATATCCATCCGCCAATCACTTCCAAAAACTCCACACATAACTGTATCAACATATTAAACTTCTCAAAACAACTGCCACTTAACAATGTTCTATAAATCTTTTGCATCTGCATTTCCCTTACTTATACTGGTGTCGACTAGGTATAGGGTGTGGAACTTGTGAGGTTCATGATAGACCAGGCCACGCGTCTCAGTGACAGTAGCAGGAGTTAGCAGGGAAGGGAGAGAGGGAAAGAGGAAGAGAAAAGCAGAGTTCTGAGACATTTCTGGAATGAAGGCAGTACGGCTGAAGTCTCAGAGGAACAGGGAGACTGTTCCGAAGAGATGCACCAGCAGACGAGCGAGCCCTGCCTCCCGCTCTCTGTTTGGAGAAGCGTTTGACAAGCAGATAATTTGTGTTAAAGGAGCAGAGGATTATTTAGGGATAGAAAGTTGGAGAAAACATGGTCACAATTTCCAGAACGTCTTGTTGATAATACAATGGGTATTCAAAATCATCCTTGCGGCCCCTAGGGGCCAGTCTAGAGAGGTTAGGGATGCAAGGATAAGTCTTGCAGCCCGATTCTGGATTAGCTGATAGGGTGTAAGAAACAAAGGGGGAGGTTGAGGAAGAGACTGTTGCAGTAGTCCAGCCTAGACAGGACCAGGGCTCTATAGATGTTGAGCCTCTGGGGGTAGGTGAGGAAAGGTACAATGCCAGTATGGTGGTGAAGCTGAAAGTGGGCCTTCTTCACAATGTCCAAGAAGTAAGGAGTGTAATGAGTGAAGGAGAGAGAGGAGTCCAAGATGACCCCAAGGTTTTTGGCCTCACAAGATGGTGAGGGTAGATGGCCTGAAGAGGGCAGCCAGTGAGTAGGAGGGAAACAGGGCACAGGTGTCCCAATAAGAAGGATCTCCATTTTACTGGCATTCAGACAGAGATAGTTAGCCACACACAATACCTGGATGGTGGTCAGAGAATCATGGATAAAAGATGGGCAGGAGAAAGTAGTAGAGAGAAGTTTCAAGGAAAGCAGTGTGTCATCAGCATAACACTAGATATTAGGAGCGAAGAAGGAGATCAGATGAGCCAGAGGGACAAGAATGATATTGAAGAGGTTAGAACCCTGGGGGATGCTGCAGGTAGTGAGTGAGGTGGTGGAGAAGAAACAACACAGTTGCATCTGGGAAGGGCAGTTAGTGAGCAACCAGGTCGCCCAGTCCTTGATGCCGAAGGTATCATGTAGCTATTTAATGAGGATAGAATGGTTGACCATGTCACAGGAGGAGGAGAAATTGAGGAGCATAATACTCAATTGTACTATGATCATAAATATTGTATTGTGAGAAACCAAAGGGTGTCTCACTCGCTAGTCCTTGAGAACTTGTCATCCAAGTGGCAAGGACACGGCTATTGCATTTGGATGTAGTTCCTGAGGGTAGATCAGTGCGGGAGGATCACCTGGGTAAGGCGTGTTCGGGGAATTGGGGTGAGGCAACCAATGGTGAGACGTGGTATTTCCTCCTTTCCTGTACACATGACCCATCCTATTTTATAGGATGCTCCAACATCCCAACTGCCCCCCCCCATTTCTACACTTGTGTATAGGTGTGTTATAAATGCCATATGATATCATAAATGACATATTATAAACACTGGGCTGAGGAAGAGGGCCACTGAGAGTAAAGAGGCTAACCCTTACATATCTCATTGAACATGTCCCGCTAATAGGGTCAGGCAAAGTCCAGCACTTGAATTTAATTACATACATCTGATACCCATTAGTTCTCCCCACAGGGATAAAAGGAGGAACACAGAGACACACTCTGAGCAAGGTGAAACCTGAGAAGAAGCAGATCTTCCGGGGCGAAGGCAAACCAACTAGAACAGGACAATCGATCGAGGGACTAGAGCAAAGGATAAAGAAACACTGAAGTTCCCTGCAGGAGGTTGTTGCCTGTGGGAAGCCATGAAGGAGACGTGGAGAAAGCCAAATCACAAAAAAAAGAAACCTGCATTGTGGTTCAAGGACGCCAGCGACCCTCCCGGGTGAACAACATAATTGCGGAGGCGAGACCAAGCCTGTGGTGTTAAGCCTTGACTTGTGAATCAAAGCCACAGAGACAAGAAAGGAACACACACAACCGGTGAGTTAGTGAAAGACATGAAAGGCCATGTCAAGGAAAGATTGTAGCCACAACAGTGTATCCCACAAGTGAAGGTTGCACACATGCTAATGGGACATGATAGAAAGCTAAACGTGATGAACTTTAGAGTGGCTGATAACTGTGAAGCCAGTAATACAGAATAGTGGAGTGATCCGGCGAAAGGAAGTAGCCCACTCGAAAGCTTCAGCAAAATCTGAAATTTTTGCTATAAAGTAGCAAAGAGAATGAACTCTGAAATGCAGAATGGTCAAGATTAACCCCGGGTAAAGGGGAAGTGAAAAGGTGAATGTTGAACTTTTGTGCTCATGATTCTGAACTACCCAGACCAAGAGACACTTGGGCAAATAACACAAGAGTGTGAGTTGAAGGGAAAGTCGAAGTGGTCCTGCGGATTTCTATAGTAAAAGCCTTGCACATTCAAAGGTTTTCACCTTCAGGAAAAGGTCTGAGCATGACTGAGGGAGACCGGAAGTGTTGCAAGTTAGGGGAAGGGAATCCCTAATGAATGTGAGTTAAGCTTGGGTGCTGTGATTGCGAGGTATGAGCCCAGCACAGAGACACCTATGTGAACTGTGAAAGCTTTGAGAGGTCTGAGGCCGACGGAGGGAGACCTACGTGAACTTTATGTTGAACTGTGAACCTTTTGTTGAACTGTGAAAGAACTTTTGAAACGCTGGAAAAGTGACTTTAACGTGGAAGGTCAGGCGGGCCTCGATACATGTTTTGAACTGCCTTTGTCTTGAGAACCTAAGCCAGAGTGTGTCAATCGGGGCTGCCTTACACCATGCTGTCCAACGTGTGGAGGAGAGCTGACTCAGCCATTATAGATCCTTTATGTTAAAACACTGATTTTCCTTTGCATACACATGCACCTTTACACACTTTCTGTATAAGAGACGGAGGCATTAGGTTTTGTTAGTATAGGCCATTTTGATTTGAAAGAGGCTGACTATGACTGTGTTTTCCTAATTATTTGATGGTAGACACTACTCCCATCATAGCTATAGGATACAGTGGGATTGTTTCCAAACCCTGAAATGTGAATAAAGGTTTTGAAACTTGTACCTCTTGTTTCAGTGTCATACTTGTGATAGCATGCTTACCTTAAAGTATACACTTCAATTATATCATTAAACCATATTACAAATACTGTATTCTCCCCCTATAGTACCTATAATAACTATACACATACTACTATAGTGTATGTGGCCTATGGCCATGCCCCCAAGATTCTGGCCACTGGCCAGAACCACCACAATAGAATTAAACCATATAAAAAGTATGTACAATACACCTTCCAAACCTGAACCCCCCCACTCAGATCCCAATAACATCTGCAGAAAGAGAAATTAATGCCAGACACGGCAGCAACTTGACAACTGTTTTTACCTATAAAAATAGCTCTATATCAACTTTGTTCCACTTCCACCCTTTCCAATTCCTCTTCAATCCACAAAATAACCCCGCATATATTTCCTTGCTTCTTTTCCTCACTGATCTATCTGCGGACAAAGGCCGTGACCCACCCATCCAATATGGTGACCGTTTCTAGAATTATGCCGTACCTCACGTTTTCAAACATCCAAACAGCATACTCCTATCTGCAAAGTTTGGTGAGCATTTGTCGACCGGCGCCAAAGTTACAAGCTGGCCAAAAAGTACACTTTCTATAAATGAATCAACTTAACCAATGATATTATTACCATTCATTATATAAACATTTCTTATGAGCATATATCACCATTTCTTATTTTGACAGAAATGGCAAACACACTTGAGTGGCTAGAAGAGAACTTTCCCAAAGAAGAAATGAGTGACAATGAAATCTCTAATGATGAACAATACTTCTTTCAATATAAACAAATAATGTAATTTATGGAGAGCTCATTGAAACAATAATGTGTTCTTTTCTGATAGTATATAGTTTACACAATGATTACTTATGGAGAATCCCAACAATCAGAAATACAATACCAAACCCGAACTGTACAGAATGAAATAATGATCGTGTCTTCAAAATTTGATGAAATTAGCAATGACTTTAAAGAACTTTTAAATTATGTTAAAAATCATGTGATTAAAAATATTAACTATCACTGTCCTTCTTGCACCTGTCCCCTTTGTCCCCAGCAATCAACCCCAACAAATTCCCAAACTTTAAATGAAAGACGATTTGTTGAAACCTCACTTCCTTCCTCCCCTCATCATTATTGTACAGAAATTCCATATTCTCCCATGTATGTTTCCCATTCCGATACCCTATCCATTTCATAAATAAATTTATTTTTTATACTTTAAATTTGTTGTATATTGTGTGATATTTCTTATTTTTTTAAACCCAATTATGAGTCTGAGGACACTACGACCGTCTGGGGTGTATGCACTAAAAATGGAGGTGCCCCCACAAAGGCGTGGTGTCTGGACAAGTCCGGTTTCACATGAACATCTACTGCCATGCCTCTCTGAAATAAAACCCGCCCGTTTCTGATTGTTTTGTCCATGTTGGTCACCTGTCCCATCTTTCTGTTTCCTGTGTTTGCGTGCCCTGATGTCTGCAGGCTTCGGTGCCCTACAAATTAATACAAAAATGACACACTTTTAATTAGTCTGCAAAAATTGCACCTGTTCTATGGGCATCCACCAGCATGCACCCTGCGATTCCCGCCCAATGGGTGTGCACGGTCGCCCGTCAGGGTCGCGGACGTCCCATATGTTATCATGTGACCGCACCTGTGTAGCAGGATGGCTGACCACAGACAGTGTCCACATTCCGTGGACAGTTTAAAACTGCATTTTCCAGAAATCTAGAATGTTTCAAACTGAATCTTTACCTTTCCACAACTCCCAGACCCATTCCTGATTGATCTGGCAACTTTTTACAACTTTCCAAGGCCTATCTGTGACTCGGTAGCCCCTGGGGACCCACCCATTACATGTCCTCATTCTCAATCTATCTAGCTATCCAGGAGAGAGCACCTGCTTTGCTGCTCCATTGTACAGAACCTAATGGCATTTGTTACAGCCATCCCTTCTTCCCAGCCAGCCCCGCCACCACCACCTCAACAACCTAGAAGGCCTGGGCAAGGGAACAGGTGCAGAGATACCTATGATGAGGTTCAAGAGGAAGTTGAGTTGGAGGAGGTCCCTATCTCCAGCACCTGGAGTGAGTCCTGGGTGTGGAGGTTATTCACCACCATTGGAAATGTACTGAAAGCTTTTGCAGCCAGGGTTCGATGCATTGAGTGCAAAGTTGTACACAGTCACGGAAAACCGGGGATGTATTCCTACGGGACTACCTCCATTCAGCAGCATACCAAGTCTAACCACCTGGGTGCTCTGAGGAAGGTGGTACCTTTCTCAGGAAATGGTAGGCTGTTGGCATCTACACCATCTTCTTCAATGGTTCCTGTTACCACAAAGGATACTCCTTTGGAGCAGAGGATCTCAGCAGCGGTGTCACAGGCCATAAAGAAAGCTGTTGACTCTTACCATTGAGGGTCACAATGCTATGGCCCTCATTACAACACCGGCGGTAACCAATGGCGCTATTAGCACCATGGTTGCTGCCGGTATTGTAACGAGTCCGCCATGGTGCAATGGGGAATTACCACCCCATTCCAAGGTTGGCGGGCGGTAATTCCCCATGCACCCTTGGCCCTTCCCCATTCCTATTTTTGCCCCATAGGGCTCAATGGGAATGGGGAAGGTGGTAATTACGGTACCGCAAATTGCGGTACCGTAATTACCTTCAAGGTCCCTTTGCGGGTCCCTACTTTAATGGCTGGTCCAGACCAGCCGTTAAGGTCGGGAACCGCAAAGGGACCTCGCAATTAGGCACTAAGGGGTTAATGGCGCCGCAGCCTTTTACAGCGCCGTTAACCCCTTAGCACCAGGGTCGTAATGAGGCCCTATATTTGTACTGTGAAGCACCGATCTGTAGGGGAAAGCAGTTCGGAGTGCTTTCGAGGTCACGGTCAAGGAGCACAAGAAACACTGCCATCTACCTTGAGTAAGGCCCACCCAACATCTTCCTCTGTCCACCTGCCCCTTCGTGTCTGTGGTTGGTCCACTTCACCCCCTCTTCTCTCTGCCACCTTACCTTGCCTCTCCCGCCTGAAAAGAAACACAAAAAGCCCCAAAAATACTAAAACAAAAAAAACACAAAAACAACAGTTCTTTTAGGAGTCACCTTTCCCAAGTTAATAGATGTGAGAAAAAAAGGCACAGGCCCCTTTGCAGCCTAAATAGTTTGTGGCCAGCACCGTAGGTGAAGGATACCTGAAAAATTCAAGGCATGGGGTGGGGGTATGAAAATCATTTTCATTGTTTTTCATGCAAAAATGGTGGCTATTGAAATAATCTTTTTTGTTTTTTAGACTTTTAAATATGTTTTTGACTATTTTGTGTTGTATACTAAATTAACAAAGGTTCCACACAATATAATTATCAGGTGTTCACAAAAACTGCTTCAATGCATTTTGATTGTCATCCAGAAAAATCTTATTAGCCACATCATTTAGATGCACTCCAACCTTCCGAAAAATGTTGACAATATCAAATGTAATGTTCTCATTATGAAAATATGTCCCGCCAACATCTCAAAAAAAAGCACACACAGCTTTATTCATGTTGCGCCTTGCTTTTTCTATTTGTGGACAAAATACATGTAAACGCATCCACATTTGTCTCTGAACAATCCGAGAAACAATACATTTTGAATTTGGAGACATTTCCATCAACTTTCCAAATGTCACCTTCATTGCAAACTTCAATGAAATTCCAGTAACATACCCCACACTGTTCGCTCCACAATGAAAAACAGTGATGTTCAGATGTCTTAAGTGAACCATATTCTCACAAAACGGGAGCACGTGTGCCCACTTCATCTTCACACTCGATACCATAACACTTCAAATTCATGGAATACAAGATTTTCAGCCAATCCGCAGTGCTCAACATAGATCTTCAGCCAATGGATCCAAGAGTCTCAAACAATCCATACTCTCTGCCTCCTCAAAGACATAGGCATAGCCATTTTCAGTGCTCTCAACATTCCTGCAAACAAAACCCCTGCTACCCTCTCTTCCTGTACACTACATTTTCAACTGCACATAACAAACAAAACACCTGCTACCCTGTCTTCCTGTAACCCACAACCAGAACACCTCATTGTCTAATACCCACAGTCAGTGCTCCAGATAGGATTTTGGAGTGAGAGTATTTTACTCCCAATTTTTAGAATCAGAGAGTAAATCCAATTTCAAGAGAGTAAAAATGATTCTCCTTCTTTGCAAGAGAGTAAAACGTGTCTGGCAACTATCCAATTTGTGTGTACAATTAAAACTTTGTTTGAAAACATACGTGAAAATAATGCTGTATTTCACAGTGATCCTAATAATTTATTGCACCTATGGAAAACATTTTCCCCACACAAGAACCTTGGAAATGCATACTACCCAGCATTATCTTCATAATACTTGGGCACAAACTCTGTTAAGAGTTACTAAATATGCCAGCTAGTTACATCGGGTGATTCATAAATCAAGTCCATCACTCTGCCAGCATCACTTCCCTGCCTCTCGGGCATACTGTTGCTGTCTGGCTCTACTTGATTGACTGCCACTCAATGTTTTTGCTCCATCTCTCCTTCCCTTTGCTATTTCATTTTCTCTTTCTCTCACTTTCTGATGCTCTGCCTCTCACCCTTACGTGTTGCGATGTCACATTTTGTGGTCTGTTTCTCTGTCACTCTCCCTCTCCCTTTTCTGCATACTATTATTGCTTTTTCCCTCCTATATCTCATTGTATCGGTTGATATAACTCCTCTTCCGCTCGTGTCATTACTCTGGCTATATCTGTTTTTTCATTTTCTCGGTTGTGGCTGCTACTCTTATCTTTCTTGCACTCTCTCTTGTTATTGGCCTGTCCTTCTCTAGTCTTGCTTTTCTATTTCCATCTCTCCTCACCTGCTGTTGATCTGTTTTGTATTTCACTGTCTCCAAATGTCTCTTTTGCTTCTATCTCTCACTCCTATTGGGTGTCTGTCCTATTATTAACTCTGTTTCCCTTCTTACTTTATGTGTTGCCCTATCATGTAGCTCATTACTCTCTATTCCTGTTGCTCGAATTTCTGTTTTGGATGATCTAGTATGTTCTCTGTCCCTCCGTCGCCCCTCCCCACCACACCTTTGTTGTTCTGTATTGCTTAGGTTCAGAGTTGCTCTTCCTCTCCTGTTTTTCGGTTTGTCTTTTAACAAAACACCAATAAATATCAAAAAAGCTGAAAATGCCTTTTCTATTTCAAAATCTAGCAGCTTTACCATTGGATGCTCCTTTTTAGATGTGTGCAAACCTTCTTTTGGCCATTAGGCTGTGAATTATAGAGTTAGAGGTTTGTCTGACCAGAAGCATCATTTGCTTGAATGCAGATGCTTTACCAACACTGTATGCCATTACAAGTACAGGAGCTCATATGAGATGTATATTCTGAGCCATTATAGGTATAGCAGCCTTGATGAGGTGTGTATTCTGAGCCATTACAAGTATAGCAGCCCTGAAGAGTTGTGTGTTCTGAGCCATCACATGTATAGCAGCCCTGATGAGGTGTGTGTTCTGAACCGTTAAAAGTATAGCAGCCTAGATGAAATATGTCTGTTCTGAGCCATTATAAGTATAGCAGTCCTCATGAAATGTGCTTCTTCTGAGCCATTACAAGTATAGTTGTCCTCATGGGATGTGCGTGTTCTACCTCTGAGACATCACAGGTATGGAAGCCCTTATGAGGTGTGTGTTCTGAGCCATTACAAGCACAGCAACCCTGAACAGTTGTGTTCTGTGCAATCACAGGTGTAACAGCCCTGATGATTTGTGTGTTCTGAGCCATTACAGTTATATCAATCCTGAAGAGCTGTGTGTTGTGAGCCATCACGGGTATAGCAACCCTGATGAGGTATGTGTTCGGATCCATTACAAGCATAGTAGCCCTGAAGAGATGTGTTCTGAGCAATCACAGGTATAGCAGCACTGATGAGTTGTGTGTTATGAGCCGTTACATGTGTGTGTTCTGAATCACTGAACCTTTAGTAGTCCTTTTGATAAGTTGAACATTAAGTCAACTGTTTTACAATTTAATGTTACTTGCATCTTAAATGCATATCTATGATGCAGACGTATTACTTCACCTACTAACAGGATTTGAACTAACAGGCGACACAATAATCTTTGCAGCAGGGTTATTGACCCACTTAGCTGCTATCCCAACAGGCTCTTTATACTGAAAAGCACATAGGGTTAGGGCACTGGCAGTTTCCTGTGAGCCTTGCCTGGCATAAATGGCTTGTCAAAAGCTCTCAGCCTGTTTGGACTATCCTACATTAGTCAGGGGATTCATAATGAGGCTTTGAAATGTGCTAGACTTTTGGCAGTGATACTCAGTAATCGGACATGGGAGAAGCAGAAGTGTTGAAAAGCGCTAGACCAAGTTGAAGGAATTAAGTATATGACAGCAATGCCATCTTCTCACGCTGTCTGAGGTTGATGGGAAGAGCTCTGTTCTTGCTCTGTACTTAAGCTCGCTGTAAAAAATGCCAACACATGTTTATGCTTTCTTAACAGCAGCTCTGTTAAGAAATTCAGGCACTGCCCCAAAACATAGCAGTCCTGCTGATAAATGTGGACATGATGCAATCAGCCCAGCTGTGAATATTTCACATTGTGCAATGACACGCGTAAATGTAGCAGCTCTGTTGATAAATTAGGCTACTTTGCCTGAATATATAGCAGTCCTGTTGAGAGGTACAGTTACAATATGTTCCACTGAACATATATACAGCGCTGCTTCTACCTGTATGCATTATATGTGCTTGCAGTCGGTGGTCTGAAAGGGAGTTAAAGTTTAGACCACATGCCTAGCTCTGCAATTGGTGTGCAAAGAAAACAAAGTATGGAAGTGCACCGCAAGTGTGCTGCTGTTTGGCTGTATGCGTGTGCGGCGGTGCAGGTGAGCGGTGGGCTGCTTCATCTTCTTAAGTGAGATATATTGTTATACATCGTTGGTATTGTTTGTTGTTTGTTGTTTGAAGCTCTATTTGAATGTTTTTGGACCTAAACGCAATTACGGCTGAGAATGTGAAACAAATAGCGCTGCTTCTTGATGTATGTTTTGAACTAAGCAACTTTTGACCATATAACCATTTTTTGGGCTATTTTGTTTGTGCCATATTGATAGCTTGATGTAACTGGCTGCATGTTAGTACACCTGAGCGCTTATGTGCGCTAGTTAATGACTTATCCTCATTTGCATTCCCACGTGAATGGCAAATGGCTATCTAAGCTCTTGCAACTGTCTATATTCGCACCTGAGATGAACTTACGCAAATTGTCTAGTGTGTAAACCGTGCATCAGATGAAAAGAATTGCAGTTGTTTTTTGCCTTGTAGTGTGGAACTGGTAGGAAGCCTGACCAGTGGGAAGTGTTTGTCTGCGGGAATGGCACATACATGACCGAACACCGCTGCCCCATGCAATTTCACAAATCTAGTGATGACACAGCAATCAAATTCACACAGCACTTAATGCTGAAGGAACGTGCTATGGATTCTGATACGACTCCCTATAGCCAACAATCCCTTGCAGTAGAACCTAATGACAGAAACTACACGCAGAGCAACCCGACGCGGGCGCAGGTGCATGCTCGACCCGTTGTGCCTCCTGGGTACACTGAGGGTGAAATCCAGTGCGTTTCAGGCGTATCAACCCTGGCACCTATCCTTCAGGCCGAATGGGGCAGGCGCTTCAGAGTCTCGCTTGGGCCTTCGTCCCCTGCCTCGTTGTTGCCTTCTGAGGTTGAAGAAATATGCTTACATAACTTTCATAAAGGTGAGGGTTACAACACCTACCACAGCAAGTCTTATGCAACCATGACTGACCATCCATCGACGAGTTTGCCTACCTCTCTACCTACCTCTCTACCTACCTCTGCCAGTAATCTACCTTCATCCAAGAATGGCTTTACAGCACATGGACAAACATATTGGCTACCTAAAGCTGTAGCAACTGGCCCTCATCCTAATAATTATGATCAAAATGTCTCTTCTCCTCATAAAGGTAATCCCCGCCACTGCAAGAAGAATGACTCAGAGAGCTCAACCTTTCCTGTGATTACTCGGATTCTTAGTTTGCTGGATAAAGGTCACAAGAAGACTCATTTTGACTTAGATAACATTAAACTCTCTATTCTGGACCTTAATAGTAAATTGAACAGACTGAAACGTTTCATGCTGGCCCATGCAAACTTCCAGGCGGAGAAGCTTATCACTTTAGACACACTTATTGAACAACTTCAAAGTCCCACTTCATCGACTATTGCCAGTAAATCCACACAAACCCACAATTATGTTGTGCTAGGTTTCACCGATGTCAAGAACCTATGCCCAAGTAGTATCAGTTGGTGACTTATAAAGTGCATCAGAGGGCGATTTATCACCTTCTACTTTGCTTGAAGCCGACAATTTAAATGCTGCTAAATTGGACAATGCATTTAGATACCTAATCTCGCAAAGGTTCCCCCCGCATGGTGACTTTATCCAATCTACTTCACAGGGCGATGACCTCTGTGCGTTGGTTGAGGTACAGGTAGATGCACCCATTAGTCCAAAGCCACTCACCGAGATCATTGAGCAGTTAGAAAAATATAAAGACGATGCTCCTGTTGTAAATGAGCCTATTACATCTAATGAGTCTTTTGACACAACCACGCAGTTATATTCATGCAAGCTCAAGCGTGCACATGCCAGAGCTATTAAATGCAAAAATAATGAAAACAAAAAGCAAACTTTACAGGGAAAAAACCAAAAACCAGCCAAATATTAAAGTGCAAGGACATAAAACATAATTCTAACACAGAAAATGTATGGAATCTTTCCAAGGACGACACAGACATAGACTAAAACCAATTGAATGGAGAATCAATGACACTGCTGAAAATAGACAAACAGAATTGTAAGGACAAAAAATAAAGTAGAGTTGTCAACTGATACTAAGATATCATTTTTTTTCTCTCTCGTTCCATGTCTTCTGATATCCATGGGTCGCTACCTTACTCAGTGTCTTCTTCTTCTATACTTGCTCAGAACTCCCCAAAACTCACTTTAATTGTGAATTCTAAACAATATCAATTATTGCAATGTTATCCTATCATTTGCAACAAACAAATTATGACTGTTAAATCTTTAAGCACTAATATTGCAATGTTGACTAATTCGATGCAACATAAGAAACTAACTGAACACTCAACCTCCGCTACCAGGCAGTTTAAAAGAAGGCCCTCAGGAAACTCCATGGGTATCTCAGGTGTGGACTTTGAATTAGTGACTCCCAAGGCACTAAATAGTGTGTCGGATCGACCTCACTCACAGACTCCGTAAGAAACTCCCACTAACAAAATTGTTGAGGCTCCCAATTCCTTGGCTTCACTGAATACAGACCAACAACTTGACTCAAACATCTCCAATGCCTTTGCTATAAAACCTGTTGAAGCTTTACCACTTACTCACTCTGAAAATATCATCTAGGGAACTATGGATACTCCTAACATTTTAGGGTGGACGAATGATCCAGAAACAAATGGCCCACAAAGTATACATTGTTCTTATATATTTAACACATTTAGATATAGTCCCCAACTTCGTACACTGCACTTAGAATATATTGAGTGGATTAGATTGTTGAACCACAACAATTATAGTATGATATGTGGCCCACACTCGCACAACATTACTAAACTACTGTGGGATCATGGAGTGGATTTCCGATTGCGAGGATTATCTCTTCGTCTATTTCAATCAATTGATGAAGCAAATTAATTCTTAAATGTGCATCTTCCTGTATTGGTTCCTATTAGCGAAAGTCCCTGTACAAAGCAAGATGGTCCCCATCATAATGTTGATGTTATAGCCCAGCTGTCGTCATTGGTTGGGACAGCTACAAATAGAACCTGGCTCGCACCATTGTTAACCACTATCTCTGAACTGACAAAAGCTAACAAGCAAGCATAGCCATGTCCCACTTAAAATTGTATTGTGGAACTGTTGTGGTTATGCACATCTAAATCTCTGGCTTAGTTTACGTTCCAGTGACGAGACACCCATTCTACTTATTGTTCAAGAAATGACAGCAAGCCCTTTGGTGTAGATGGTTATACCACTTATTGCCAACCGGCTGTTCAGGGAGTGGCTGGCAGACCCTTAGGAAGATTGGCGGTTTTAGTAAATAGCCAAGTCAATGCTCATTCCACACTGATCTCATGTAATAATGACCTAATGGTAATCGAAAATATTCAGTCCACCAATCTCGCGATTACTTTTCTAATTATATGTTTAGATTGGAATCCGGCCAAAATTACCCTTGATTATTTCCTCAACCAATTGAATGCAGTCTTGGAAGAGGGCTTTATTCGCAATTCTGATTATTATATCATAATGGGTGGTGATTTTAATTCTGTGTGTCTTAATCCAACCTTTTTAAATCACCCCTGACCTCGCTTAGCTTACGTTCAACTTCATTACAGAGAGGCAAACTTTGGGTTCAATATTTGGACGACTGGAATCTACACATGGTGAACTTTCAGAATGGCTTCCATAGAGGCATTTGGAAAAGGGGCTTGGTATCTTCATACATTGATTATTTTTTTGTTTTGTTTAATCTGCTTGGGATGGTTGACTTGGTAACCATTCTGGACACAACTATAAGTGATCATTTCCCTATTTATCAATGGGTCAACTTAAACATGCAACTACTCTCGACCGACTCAACTTTGGCTCTCGTTGAGACAGATCGATTGAAGACTTCAATACATTGGCAACCTATGTTGTGTAGAGAACTTATCTACCTGGTTAACAGAGACTTATGGCGCGTCTACGATCTCAACCAATTGCAAAATAACTCTCTTCAAAGACACAGCTGGATTAATTTTGTTGTTAGATCCCGTTTCCATGAACTAGAGCCAAGAGTCAAAATAAGAGTCACTTGCATCCATACAATGTTGTAATTGCACAACTGAAACGCGCTAAGAATCATAATCTTAGATTATTACTCAACTTGAAATTGAGCTACTCGAAGTACAAAGAGAATAAACCTTGCATTTGTCAAACTTACAGAAATCAAATGAAATTAATCAAACATCAGCTTCATCTCTCAGATAATCAGAGAATGATGACACTGTTGTGTAAAAGGAACACCTGCACCATATGGGCTGTATTAAGAGGTCATTTGTATATCGATCATTGTAACTTAGTCTCTTCTATTTCGTCAGACTGTTGGCAATCTTACATCACTGCGAAATTCAATTTACCTCCTCAATTTCAAGTATGCAACTCTGAGGTATTGCAACTATCAAACAGCAAGCACATCTTATTTTCATTGGAGAACATTCTATGGGGTATTGGGCGCTTAAATACTTCAAAAGCGGTGGGCCCGGAAGGAATTCCCTCCTGTATTTTAAAATTGGAACCTGAATTTTGGGCAGCAATTCTTTGAGACAAATTTGATCATATCCTCCGCTCTAACAATATTCCTTCATCATGGCATAATGCCATAATCATTCCCATTTATTAGAAGGGTGATCCACACAATCCTGCCAATTTTATGGATGCCGCAGACAAGGTTTTTGCCATCCTACTTCTCAAACACCTTGAAAGCTTAATTTTCGAGCATGACATTTACTCGAAATATCAAGTAGGATTTTGTAAAGCAATGGGCACTTCTCTTAATGCCATCATTGTAGCCCATGTGCTGTCGAAAAACAAAATCTACTAATTCAGTTCCCATTTACATGTCAGCTCTAGACTTGTCTGCTGCATTTGATTCTGCAATCAGGGAATTACTATGGCAAAAGATGTTCAAGTTTGGTTTTCCCCGCCATCTTGTGCAGCTAGTAGCTATTCCCCATACTAATACTACATTTCAAGTATGAATCAATCAAGACAGTGCTCTTACTCCTGAATCCCGACCACTACAGGGGTGAAGCAGGGGTGTAATCTTGCTGCCACGTTGTTCAATCTTTATATATGTTATGTGGACAATCTGTGGATTGACCCTTGAATGTAGCCAGCGAGATTGAGTAAACTGCATGTACATCGGATGTGTTTTGCAGATGACATCATCCTTTTTTGATAGGACCCCTTATTGTCTACAGATCAAGTTAAATGCATTCTCTAAGTATGGCAAAATACACCTCTTACTGGCTAACTCATTGAAGTCTAAGATCATCATTTTCTTCAAATAAAAAGAGGATAAAATCGTATTGCCGGTCAAGTGGCAAAGCGAGTAGAGCACTCACTTTGAGATCAGTGCAGAGCCTGCTGCCGCAGGTTCGGACCCTGGCAAGGCCAAACTCAGCCTTTCATCCTTCCAAGGTCGATAAATGAGCACCACACACCGTGGGTAATAATAAGCAGTCCTCAGATACCTGAGGGTTCGTAGCGCCATATAAATGCTGAATTATTATTATTACCAATGTAACATATATGGATCCATACTCCAATCCGTGAACTCTTTACGCTATTTGCGTTATTCTATTTCTGATTCAAACCCAGTTAAATCATGGTCCACTGGACTAAAAACAAAACTTCACCCGTTGCTATCACAAATGAGAATTGTGTTTAAAATATATTGCACATTCCCTTTATTGCCTATTATTGATTTTGTATCTTTTGAAGGTCCAGCCTATCCTATTGTTTGGGTTGGACACATGTCTTTTAAATTTAGACTTTGTCCTGAATTGTATCCAAGGCCAAATCTGGGAACAAACTCTAGGCTTGGCATCTGCCGTACCTAACTCAATTATATGGCACAAATTAGGGCTCTTATCTCTTTCTTCGAGATTTGATTGGCGTAAATGATCTAGCTATGCTAAAATGTTTGATCCCCCTTGCAAGTCCCTTTATCAGGATCTTAATTGGCTTTTGATAGATGGTAACCCATTATAATTAGTGTTGTTTGAAGCCCAAACAAATTCTCACGAACAAAAATGCCACTATTGTAGATCTCACACAGGGTCTACCTAGTGTCAAAATCAAACTTTATGAGTTGGACTGGACAAAACAATTGAAACAAATAATACTTACAAAACCTTTGTAGAATATGCCATTCCCCAGAGCAAGAGCCTCATGCTCTCCTTATATATTGAAGTTTCCGTGCGAAAAAGCAAGAAGAACATATATACGGTTCAAATTGAATCAATTTGCTACTCTTGAACGATCGCAATGTTGGTTTAATTTACCAATTTCAACTGCAAAGGACACATGTTGATTCTGTCTAGACATGGTTCAGCAAGAAACTCTAAAACACTTAGTAAATCATTGCTCTTATTTCGAACAGGACAGATTTAAATTGCTGGGCATGTACTACCCAGAGGCTACTCTAGTAGCGTGACAATCCTTTTGGGAAAGATGCATGAGGGGAGATAACAGGCGACTGCTTTTGGTACTAACTAAACTACTGTATACAATTGAAGAATTTCTAACGTTAATGAATCTAGAAACAAATTAAAGATGGTCTCTTCTCTTGAACGGCAGGGTAAGAAGCAGAAATAATGTATTTTATATAGGAGGTCCTTATGACAAGCTGATTTAATTTTGCAATATTTTAAATGTTGAGCATGTTATTAATTAAGAAGCAGTGATATAAATTGTTCATCCACTTTGTAAAAACCAGGTACTAGCAAAGTAGAATGTATTTAGTATCTTAAATCTTGTTGTGACGTCAATAGGACCTGGATGGTTTATGTTATTTTAATGGCACCTGAATGTTTTTTTTTATTACTTTGTTCACACAAATATTTGGCATTGTCTTACTAATTGTAAATTGTTTTAATGTTCCTTTTCTATCTTAATGTGATTTTGACAAGAATTTGTAAAGGTTTCTTTGGAAAACTGTATACAAATAAAATAATTAAAATAAAAAAAACATGCTGCTGCAACTGCGCTGCCTACATTAAAGCCAATTATGCAGATGCAGCCCTTGTTTAAGAGAATTTTTATTTTACACAATACTACTTGTGTCCTAAAGCAAAGTGAAAGGCATGTTCATTATTCAAGATGCTCGAATCGCATTGTAACGTAGAAAATGCAGGCAGTTGAACAAAGTGAACAGAACACAATTTCCCTTTTACATTACTCAAAGTATTATCTTGATAGAATCATCAACATAGGAGAGTGTTAAAAAATTAAACAGACAAGGACTCATCCCAGTTGCTTCTTTCAATGAACTGCATCAATTATTAAAGTAAAGAGTGAATTTGCAAGATGCTGCCACCAGTGAGCTCCATGATTTATGGGGGTGCTGCCATAAATAGCCTGCAAAAGTGGTATGCAAGGAAGAATTAAAAGGGCTGTATTAACAAGATTTCTGTGCGTAAAAAGGCCTTATATGCTCCTTATCTGGAGGGCTGCCTGCAGTCCCCTTTTCATGCCAGGCATCCTGAAAAACCCAGATGTTTCATGTCACTTCCACAGACCACCACAGTGTCTACAGACCTCATAACACTGGGGCATCCCTTCTACCATTTCTACTTTCAAGTTCTCAACACTCCTCATTGGCTAGAGTCACACATCTATCCACCAATCAAATCTAAACACTCTACACCGATCAGTTCAACACAGATGTAAACTTGAACTCTGAGAGTACATATCGCCTGTTAATCAAAGGCAACTGCATAAAAAAACTACTCTGAAAGATTTCTATTTCCAGATTCAACAAGATCTGCATCTAACAAGACATAGTACAGGTATGCTTATATTTCAAAAAATATTTTATTCAATGCTTTTACAAATATATATATATATAACATGGCCACGGTAGTGGCCATGTAGTTATGATATGATATGATATGATAAAGCATTTGTAACACGCCTATACACAAGTGTTTCAAGGCACGACGAGGCAGGGAGGGGGGAACAAGGGGGAAGGACAGACAACGATCCTACTAGGCCAGGTGTCATTCAGATCGCGGCAAGTGCAGGGGTAGGAGGAAGGGAAAAGTGCATCGGGAAAGGGAGAGGGGGAAGTGCTGAACAGGGTAAGTAGAATAAAAAATAAATAAATAAATAAATAGGGCCAGCTGGTGGCAAGTGCAAGGTAAGTGCAGACAAGTGCTGGGAGGGGGGGCTGTAGGGATGCAGAGACAGTTCCGCAGTGCAGGGGTTGCCAGGGAGGCAGTGCAAGTGTAGAGTGGCTGGGCCAAGGACCGAGGTTGGTGAGAGTGGCCCAGGTGCAGCTTCAGTGCAGTTTCAATGAAGAATTTAGCAGGGCAGAGGGAGAGAGAAAGCAGAAGCAAAGAGGAAGGTTTTGAGGTGCTTCCGGAACCGAAGATGGTTCTCCTCAAGTTTCAGGGAGGCAGGAAGGCTGTTCCAGAGGGAGGCCCCTGCCGCAGAGAGAGATCTACCCCCAGCTCTTTGCTTCGAGAAGCGGCTGACCCTGAGGGAGTTGGAGACAGATGAGCGAAGGGATCGGGAAGGAAGAAATTTAGGAAGAGAGAGTTGAAGGTATTTAGGCCCCAGGCCCCAGAAGGCCTTGTGGACAATGCAAAGGGTTTTGAACTTAATCCTCGCAGCCACAGGGAGCCAGTGTAGAGATTTCAGTCCTGGAGAGATACGGTCCCTGGGCTTGAGGCCAAGGACAAGTCTCGCAGTCCTGTTCTGGATGAGTTGCAGAGGGCGGAGAGTGGAGGCAGGCAGATTAAGATAGAGGCTGTTACAGTAATCCAGCTTCGAGAGAACCAGGGCTCTGGAGACAGTGAGCTTCTGGGGGAAGGAGAGGAAGAAAAGAATACCTCTGAGGAGGTGCAGCTGGTAGTGTGACTTCTTAGAGACGTCCGATATATGAGGAGAGAAGGAGAGTGTGGAGTCGAAGATGACCCCGAGGTTTTTTGCCTTGCAAGTAGGAGCAGGAAGTGGGCCAAGAGAGGCTGGCCAGAGCGCTGCAGGGAAGGAGGGAGTGGGTGTGCCGATGAGTAGAATCTCAGTCTTACTGGCATTAAGGCATAGGTCATTGGCGGCAAACCGTTCCTAGATAGCAGACAGACAGTCGGAGATGAGGGAAGGAGAGGAGGAGGCCGAGGGTAGCCTGAAAATGAGCTGGGTATCGTCTGCATGGTTATGGTTAAGTTGGTGTTTCCATTGGAAGAGCACTTTTTGGGTGGTTTATCACGTCGATCTCCCTGGATGAATCCTCACCAAACTTTGCAAAAAAAGTATTTGGGTCACTCTGAATTTTATTGCAAAGTTTGGTGAGGATTTGTCTAGGGGGAGCAAAGTAATAGGGGGCGTCCCAAAACTTTTTTTTTTCCCATAGACATAATGGGAAAAAACTTTGCTCACGCCTACAGCCCAAACCGCTGGATGGATTTACACCAGATTTGCGGCAGGAGCGGCGGCTTGGTCCCGAAAGCGTGCTTTGCTTTATTTGGTGTAAATCCGTCCAGTAGTTTTTAAAAGAATGACAAAAATGTAAGTGAAAAAAATTAGTGATATCTGTGTTCGCTTCGCAGACACACTTCCCTGTTCGCTCCGTGGCGAGGACGGTGATTGGGCAGCTTGCTTGATGTCCGCGGACATCTGACGTGCTCTCTCATTGGATGCGGTGAAAGCGTGCAGTGCTTCTGTCTTCAGAGACGCCCGCCATCTTTGTTCCTCGCCACCTGCACAGTAAGTCTTGTGTCTGTCTCCTGTTCCTCCCACCCCCGCTCATGCCCCGTGTGTCCTTCTTGTCCCCCCACCCGCACTCATGCTCCGTGTCTCCCCTGTTCCTCCAGCCCCCCGCTCACGCCATCGGCACACAGTGGCCAGCGGAGGGCCGAGGAGCCGGATCTACCGCCTGCACATGAACGCCGTGTGTCTCTCTCCCTCCCCCACCCCCCGCTCATGCCCCGTGTGTCTCTCTCCCTCCCCACACCCCCCGCTCATGCCCCGTGTGTCTCTCTCCCCTTCCCCCTGTTAGGAAACCTGTGCAGTTCCCTCTGGGACCACTGCAAAAGATTTAGGACTACAGCCGTTTGGCGGTGAACCCACTTGGTAGCAGTCTGTACCACACAGATTCACTTGGTAGCTGTGGCTGAGCAGTCAGACTTCCCTCAAGAAGAGTTGAGCAGTATGTGGAGTATACAAAATAGGGCAATTCTTTGCAGTAAGACAAGCAAACACGCAACGAGGCTCAGTGTAAAGATATTAAGGTATTTATTTATAACGAAACGTCTATCAAAAACACTATGGCACTATCACGGCAAACAAATCAATCACAATTACTCTACGAAGAAGAAACGATCAAACCTCCTAACAATATTTCGACAAGTCTAGCTTCTACCGGCACCACTTATTTACAGACAGAGGTGTATGCCTCAACCTAGATGGCACTCTAATATTAGTTAGGACGGGAGAGAAAAATAGGCAGGTTATGAAATCCACACAGTTCAATACTTCAAGGGTAAAATGCAAGGCAAGAAGGCAAGAACCACAATAGATCATAAAGTTCAGAGGCCAGGCCCACTCGGAGAGAGGCAAGGCGATATGTCCCAAAGAAAAAGTCTCTAGTGGAAATGCATTTGAGTCTTTGTAGCAAATTGTTATCGGCAGATTGAACCAGTTCAGAACAATAAGTGAGAAAGCTTGGAGGCGACCCAACGGAAAGGAGAGGATTAAGACACCTCACTCGAACCGATCGAAAGGGAAGCCAGGTGGACACGGTACCTTGTTGTGGAGGGCAGCTCCGGCAGGGGCAGTTGTTCCTGGTGGTGGATGCACGTCGGGTCTTTGCCAAGAGTAGAGATGTTCTCCTCGTCGAAGAAAAGTGAATTCCGGTGCACCACCAGGGAAGAGACCAGCCGCGGAGTGCTCCGTCACAAGGCACCACCTTTTGGTCGCGGTACAGGGGTAGTGGTTATCCGGTTGCCGGGGTGCTCTGCACTGGCAATTCGACCACCGGGTCCTGAGGCGAAGAAAAAGCAAAAGGGGACTGGTTGCTCCCACCAGTCAGGGGAAGAGACTCTCCGGCAGGGAGATCTCCTCTGTCGTCGGGAAGTGGTGAGTCGGTTCAGCAGGGCTCCACCGGAGGTGTCGTCATTGCAGGTCGGCTCAGCGTTACCCTTGTCGGATTCCTAGGTCCTGTGGCGACTTCTGAAGATCCAGTCCCAAAGCCCTGCTTTTATGCAGAAAACCCCCATTCATTCAGCCTAGCTGTCAATCAACACATGCTAAGTGGTGATCGGGGAGGCTCACCACTTGGGCCAATCACTCCAGAGTGCGACCGGAGTTGGCAAGGCAACTCGGTCCAGGGTGCCTAAACCCCCTCCCACACCCCGGTGGTAACCCAGACAGAATGGCACCACTTTGGAGGGTCTCTGTACAGAGGCCCGCCAAAAAGTGGAACAAAGGGCGCAACCTTTGGTTTAGGAGTCACAAAGACGAACACAGACGCCATTTTACAAACCGAGTTCTGGCAGAAAATACCATCCGAGAAACTTATTTAAGATAAGTAGACCGGTGGTACTTTAGAGATTAACGAGAAAAAGTATCAATCTCCAACAACGGGACGAATCCCATAGGGTTATGTTCGGGGTCGAACATAACAAGTAGTTTCCACTGCCACCAGCCAAAACTCGACGAGGGGGGACGGGACAGTGCCCCCTCGAGTAACAGACCCAGGAGTAATCGAATTACCCCTACTAGCACGTCCACAATAAGATGGTTTGTTCTAGTTCTGTTAGTAAATTTAGGTCTAGTAAAGCCAATGGTGACTTTACATGCCCGGGGAGACAGTAGTCAGTCCCCGGGTATGGAGTCTATGGTGGAGGTCCGCTAGGACGCCCCAGTGCTACGGCACGTAGGGTGCGGTGTAACACACATAGAAAAACATATGAGACCCTATGGAGTAAAAGACCCCATAGCCCATAGAACACATTGACATTCAAAGGAATTACACACATTCATGTCCAAGAGTGAGAGGAAAAGAGTCTCACTCTTGGCAGGATGGAAAAAACAAACTCCCGAAATCCAGCAAAGCTGCTGGGGGACTCACTAGGTTAGGAAATTCAGCCTAAACAGAGAATTCTCCCTAACACTCGCCCCCCCCCAGACTAAGGGACAGGAGGATTTAATCCACTCCTGGATGAATCTCATACCTCGATGACATACATCCTAGAGAGACCATCAGCATTTTGGTGGTGACATCCTGACCTGTGCTCAATGGTGAAATCAAACCCTTGCAGGCAGATCGACCATCTCAATAGTTTTGGGTTTTCCCCTTTCATTTGCATTAACCATCTCAAGGGTTGGTAGTCAGTCTGAATGACAAAAGTAGAACCATACAAGTACGGCCTAAACTTCTTCAGCGCCCACACGATAGCAAAGCACTCTCTTTCGATTGTTGCCCACCTTGTTTCAGGATCCTTCAGCTTGCGGCTGATGAAGCAAACGGGGTGCTCCCTACCTTTCCCATCCAGTTGACTGAGTACGGCACCTATTCCTACATTTGAAGCATCTGTCTGCACAATGAAGTGTTGGCGGTAATCAGGAGCTCTGAGTACTGGGACTTGGCAAAGAGCCTTTTTCAGGTTTTCAAAAGCCTGATTGCACTCCTCGTTCCATCTAACCTTTTTATGAAATTTGGGCGAGGAGATGACATTCAGAGGAGAAGCTATGGTCCCATAGTTCTCTATGAAATTCCTGTAATACCCAGTGAGGCCTAGGAAGGCTCTCACTTGGGTTTGAGTAGTCGGTATTGTCAAATTTTGCACAGCTTCAATCTTACTGAGCAAAGGCCTTATTTCTCCACCTCCTACCTCTTGTCCAAGATAGACTACATTACTCTGTCCAATTTGGCATTTGCTCGCCTTTATGGTCAGATTGGCTCGTCCAAGAGCCTGCAAAACATCTCTCAGGTGGGTTACATGTTCTTCCCAGGAATTGCTGAACACTGCGATGTCATCCAAGTATGCCATGCAGAAGTCATCCATCCCATTCAGAACCTGGTTCACCATCCATTGAAATGTAGCAGGTGCATTCTTCAATCCAAAAGGCATTACCTTAAACTGGTATAAGCCAACGGGGTTAGAAAATGCAGTTTTCTCCTGGGCATGGTCTGTCAGGGCTATCTGCCAATAGCCTGACGTCAAGTCAAATGTGCTGAGGAACTTGGCGGCGCCAAGTTTATCCACCAACTCATCTGTTCTTAGCAAAGGGTGGGCATCAGTCTTGGTGACTGCATTAAGAGCTCTATAATCCACGCAGAATCTAAGTTCTTTAGATCCGGCCTTTGGTACTAACACAACTGGGCTAGACCATGGACTAGTAGAGGGCTCTATTACCCCGAGATCGAGCATCTTGCTGACTTCACCTTTGATGTGGGTTTGTACGTTTTCTGACATGCGGTATCCTCTGCTTTTGACTGGCAGACAATCACCAGTGAGTATGTCGTGCTGGCCCCAAGGGGTCAAGCCTGGTGAAAGCGAGAACAGAGAGGCAACCTGATTCAACATAGATTTGCACTCTTCTTGTTGCTAGGGGGTCAGATTGGAGGAGAGATTTACTCCTTCAATTTTTTCATCTAAAGGTAAGCCTTTGAGGAGATCCGGAAGAGCTTCACTCTCTTCTTCTTCCTCGGATGATGCTAGAAGCAACGCTCCTACATCGGGTCTTGAGACATACGTTTTGAGGCGGTTGGTGTGAAAGACTGTCGGAGCCTCCTTGGGATTGCCCAAGTCCACCAGATAGTTAACCTCTCCGAGTTTACCCACAACTCTGAAGGGTCCCATCCACTTATCTTGCAAGGCCCTCTGTCTTGTTGGGATCATAACGAGAACGTGCTGGTCTTGAGCGAACTCAACCATGTTAGCCTTTTGATCGTGCCAGTGCTTGACCAATGCTTGTCCAGCTTTCAAGTTATCGCTTGCTTCCGTCATCCTGTGCGACATTCTCCTCCGGAGACCTATCACGTAGTCAGTCACTCTGACTGGCTTGGGGGAAGGAGCACTCTCCAACCCCTCCTTAATCAGGGCCAATGGAACTCTGACGGGATGACCATAGAGTAGTTCGAAGGGTGAGTAACCTACTCCCTCCTGAGGGACTTCTCTATAAGCAAAGAGAAGGCATGGCAGTAGAAGGTCCCACTTACGCTTAAGGGGTTCCTCTAAAGCACCTATCATGCTCTTCATGGTTCGGTTGAACCGTTCTACCAACCCATTGGTTTGTGGGTGGTAAGCTGTTGAGAACTTGTAAGTAACTCCACAGGTTTTCCACATGGCTTTCATGTAGTGGGACATAAAGTTTGACCCCCTGTCAGAGATTACTTCCTTAGGAAACCCCACCCTAGTAAAAATACCAAGGAGGGCGTTAGCCACAGCCGGAGCTGTAACAGTCCTCATAGGAATTGCCTCAGGATACCTAGTAGCATGGTCTACTACAACAAGTATAAACCTGTTGCCTGAGGAGGTTGGAGGATCAAGGGGACCAACAATGTCAATCCCTACTCTCTCAAATGGGACTCCCACAACTGGGAGAGGCACTAAAGGTGCCAGATTCTTGGAGCCAACCTTACCAGAGATCTGGCAGGTGTGGCAGCTCCTGCAGTGTTTTTCTACTTCGGCCCCCATCTTTGGCCAATAGAAGTAGAGCGAGAGCCTTTCCTTAGTCTTCTTGAAACTCAAGTGACCAGCCAAAAAAATCTTGTGGGCTAACTGCAAGAACTGTGGTCTGTTCTCTTGGGGTACTACAAGTCGTTTGTAGTCTCCAGGTGCAGACTCGGTCGGTTCACTGTAGAAGAGGCCATCTTCCCAGTGCAACTTGTATTTCCCAGGCTCTTGCCCTTCAGCCTGAGCTTCTGCCTGGTGGCGAAGACCTTCCAGAGTTGGACATTCCCTCTGTCCCTTACTGAAGTCTGCCCTGCTGGGTCCACCTTCTGCCAGTAAAGACTGCAGCTCAGGATGGTCAACAGGTTCCAGATCTCCAATGAGTTCCTGGCCTTCCATTAGCTCTTCCTCAGAGTCTAATTCTACCACACAGGGTTGTACCTCCCTCTCAGCCTCAGCTGGAGGTGGAGTTACGGGTGTAACTTTGGACAACTGCGGGGAAGTCTGTGTTGGATTCACTGAAATGCTGGCTGCTGGTTTCGGGATAGAAGTCTTAGGTTTCCCTTTCGCTTCTGTTTTCTTGGAGACGGCGGGTGACAATTCCAGTGGAGCAGGAGTGATTTCCTTCTTCATCATCTCCTGGAGAGTACCGCGCATGGTCCTCTCTCTAGCGGGTCTGGTTAGCTCCTGTAACCGTTTACTAGGAGGTCTGGGAGTATGCGATACAACTCCGAGAGTTTTCAAACCGATACCCAACAGTACGTGTCCTGGTACCTCACTTTGTATGCTGACAGGTATCTTTACAGTCATGCTGTTACACTGGATGAGAACTGGTAATTGGGGAAGCATCTGCACCGGCCCTCCAGCTAACTTGGTGAGGCGTTTGGGTGCCTTAGCAACATCCTCAGCCTGAAAAAACGATTTATCCACCACAGTTATGCTGGCCCCAGTGTCCCTAATGGCAGGAGTCTCCTGACCATTCACCTGGACACTGTCCTTATAATACTCTTTAGTATTATCGAGGATAGAATTACAGACATCTAAATTCTGTTGTTCCCACAACCCCAGAGATACTAAAGAAACGCTGGCTGAGACTAAAATGGGTTTGTCACCTAGCAGTAGAAAGTTTCCACTTGCCATTTGGACTTCCTCCTCTGGAGCAAAGGCTAAGGAGACAAGCTGGACCCCTGAAGGTTTACCCTTACATCTGGGATCTCCTTTCACGTGGTCAGTCGAACCACAAACAAAGCATTTACCGAACGCTTTTTGGAATGGTGGCTTGTTCTGACCTCCTTCCGGTTTGGCACCAGAAGACACACTATTCTGCTGTGGTTTACCTTGTGGCTTACCCTTCTGGTTTTGTTTGGGGCCCTCTTTGGAATTTGAGTTATTAGAATTCTCTTTTGAGACTTTTTTAGGCTGTTTTACCTCATCCTTTTTCTGAGTTGCCCCAGAATCCTTATGAGTAGCCCTCTTGGCAACCCATAAGTCAGCAGCCTTAGCCAGCTTCCGGGAATCCAATTCCTTCGAATCAGCCAAGTGCTGTCTGAGCTCAGGAGAACAGGCATCATAAATAGACTCCAACATAAAAAGATTCCTCATACCCTCATAAGTGTTCACTTTGTAACCCTTAATACATCCCTCTAAGTTTTTCAACCCTTCACTCACCCAGGTAGCCCAAGGGGTACCATCATGCTTTTTGAGGATTCTAAACCTCTTAAGATACTGGGAAGGGGTCTTCCCGAATCTAGCTATTAAAGCTAGTTTCGCACTTTCGTAATCCGTCTTATCCGCCTCCCCCAACTCCATTACCACATCAGTCGCAACAGGAGGGAGCCCAGATAACAACCAGGGAAGTAAATCATTCCCTGTGATGTCCTGGAGCCCATGATTGTATTCAAACAGTTTTAACCAATCCAACACATCCAATCTCGGTTCATAGATACCCACTAATTCCTTCGGCATCCGGGGTCTTTTGGGACTGGAGCTCCTAGAGGAACCAGAGGAGAGAGAAGCATTTTCCATAGACAACTTTTTCATTTCTAATTCGTGATTAAGTTCTATTTCCCTGAGTCTCAACTCAGCTTGCTTCTACTCAGCCTGGGCATTCATCCGTCTGAACTCGAGCTCTTGGTTTCGTTCAGATTGAGCCAAGAACCGTTTGTATTCTAATTCGAGCTTCATTTTTTCAAGTTCAAAATAAGCAGGGTTACTTGTGGGACCTGGTATGGGCTCCGTAGGCACAGCTGGTAAGGCAGGTAGAGGAGCAGGGGAGACAGTTTCGTTAGCCTCTCTGTCCTCGTCAGCCTCTTCATCGCTATCATCAGAATTACGATTTAGATCAACACCATCACTGTTATCTACATTTGCTGGAGAGATTGGTTCCTCTGAACCAGTACCCAGACTTTGGTTCGCCAGCAATCTCTCTATTAATTCTAACTTCTTGCCTCTTACAGAAAGATTCTCTTGCCTACAGAGAGCTCGCAAACTCTCAGTATTTTCACCTGACAAGGATTCTTGACTGTAAGTTTCCATCGTAGACATGTTTTTGAAAGTTGCTTTTTAGTGCTAAGTTTTGTGGTTAGTTATCCTAAAGTGTCGAAAAGCACTCTAAACTGTATACTCGATACAAATCCCACCGCTGTACACCAGTGTTAGGCGGAAACCTGTGCAGTTCCCTCTGGGACCACTGCAAAAGATTTAGGACTACAGGCGTTTGGCGGTGAACCCACTTGGTAGCAGTCTGTACCACACAGATTCACTTGGTAGCTGTGGCTGAGCAGTCAGATTTCCCTCAAGAAGAGTTGAGCAGTATGTGGAGTATACAAAATAGGGCAATTCTTCGCAGTAAGACAAGCAAACACACAACGAGGCTCAGTGTAAAGATATTAAGGTATTTATTTATAAGGAAACATCTATCAAAAACACTATGGCACTATCACGGCAAACAAATCAATCACAATTACTCTACGAAGAAGAAACGATCAAACCCCCTAACAGTATTTTGACAAGTCTAGGTTCTACCGGCACCACTTATTTACAGACAGAGGTGTATGCCTCAACCTAGATGGCACTCTAATATTAGTTAGGACGGGAGAGAAAAATAGGCAGGTTATGAAATCAACACAGTTCAATACTTCACGGGTAAAATGCAAGGCAAGAAGGCAAGAACCACAATAGATCATAAAGTTCAGAGGCCAGGCCCACTCGGAGAGAGGCAAGGCGATATGTCCCAAAGAAAAAGTCTCTAGTGGAAATGTATTCGAGTCTTTGTAGCAAATTGTTATCAGCAGATTGAACCAGTTCAGAACAATAAGTGAGAAAGCTTGGAGGTGACCCAATGGAAAGGAGAGGATTAAGACACCTCACTTGAATCGATCGAAAGGGAAGCCAGGCGGACACGGTACCTTGTTGTGGAGGGCAGCTCCGGCGGGGGCAGTTGTTCCTGGTGGTGGATGCACTTCGGGTCTTTGCCAAGAGTAGAGATGTTCTCGTCATCGAAGAAAAGTGAAGTCCGGTGCACCACCAGGGAAGAGACCAGCCGCGGAGTGCTCCGTCACAAGGCACCATCTTTTGGTCACGGTACAGGGGTAGTGGCTATCCGGTTGCCGGGGTGCTCTGCACTGGCAATTCGACCACCGCGTCCTGAGGCGAAGAAAAAGCAAAAGGGGACTGGTTGTTCCCACCAGTCAGGGGAAGAGACTCTCCGGCAGGGAGATCTCCTCTGTCGTCGGGAAGTGGTGAGTCGGTTCAGCAGGGCTCCACCGGAGGTGTCGTCGTTGTAGGTCGGCTCAGCGTTACCCTCGTCGGATTCTTAGGTCCTGTGGCGACTTCTGAAGATCCAGTCCCAAAAGCCCTGCTTTTATGCAGAAAACCCCCATTCATTCAGCCTAGCTGTCAATCAACACATGCTAAGTGGTGAGCGGGGAGGCTCACCACTTGGGCCAATCACTCCAGAGTGCGACCGTAGTTGGCAAGGCAACTCGGTCCAGGGTGCCTAAACCCCCTCACACACCCCGGTGGTAACCCAGACAGAATGGCACCACTTTGGAGGGTCTCTGTACAGAGGCCCGCCAAAAAGTGGAACAAAGGGCTCAACCTTTGGTTTAGGATTCACAGAGATGAACACAGACGCCATTTTACAAACCGAGTTCTGGCAGAAAATACCATCCGAGAAACTTATTTAAGATAAATAGACCAGTGGTACGTTAGAGATTAACGAGAAAAAGTATCAATCTCCAACAACAGGACAAATCCCATAGGGTTCTGTTTGGGGTCGAACATAACAAGTAGTTTCCACTGCCACCAGCCAAAACGCGACGAGGGGGGACGGGACAGTGCCCCCTTGAGTAACAGACCCAGGAGTAATCGAATTACCCCTACTAGCACGTCCACAATAAGATGGTTTGTACTAGTTCTGTTAGTAAATTTAGCTCTAGTAAAGCCAATGGTGACTTTACATGCCCGGGGAGACAGTAGTCAGTCCCCGGGTATGGAGTCTATGGTGGAGGTCCGCTAGGACGCCCCAGTGTTACGGCACGTAGGGTGCGGTTTAACACACATATAAAAACATATGAGACCCTATGGAGTAAAAGACCCCATAGCCCATAGAACACATTGACATTCAAAGGAATTACACACATTCATGTCCAAGAGTGGGAGGAAAAGAGTCTCACTCTTGGCAGGATGGAAAAAACAAACTCCCTAAATCCAGCAATGCTGCTGGGGGACTCACTAGGTTAGGAAATTCAGCCTAAACAGAGAATTCTCCCTAACACCCCCCACCCCCGCTCATGCCCCCTGTGTCTCTCTCCCCTTCCCCCCACCCCGCTTATGCCCCGTGTGTCTCTCTCCCTCCCCCCCACCTCCGCTCTTGCCCCGTGTGTCTCTCTCCCTCCCTCCACCGCCCGCTCATGCCCCGTATGTCTCTCTCCCCTTCCCCCACCCCCCGCTCATGCCCCATGTGTCTCTCTCCCACCCACCCACGCTCATGCCCTGTGTGTCTCTCTCCATCCCCCCACCCCCGCTCATGCCCCGTGTGTCCCTCCCCCTTCCGCCCACCCCCCGCTCATGCCCCGTGTCTCTCTCCCCTTCCCCCCACCCCCGCTCATGCCCCGTGTGTCTCTCTCCCTCCCCCCACTGCCGCTCATGCCCCGTGTGTCTCTCTCCCTCCCTCCACCCCCCGCTCATGCTCGTGTGTCTCTCTCCCACCCACCCCCGCTCATGCCGTGTGTCTCTCTCCCTCCCCCCACCCCCGCTCATGCCCCGTGTGTCCCTCCCCCTTCCGCCCACCCCCCGCTCATGCCCCGTGTCTCTCTCCCCTTCCCCCCATCCCCGCTCATGCCCTGCCCCGTGTGTCTCTCTCCCTCCCCCCACCCCCGCTCATGACCCGTGTGTCTCTCTCCCTCCCCCCCACTGCTGCTCATGCCCCGTGTGTCTCTCCCCCTCCCCTCCACCGCCGCTCATGCCCCGTGTGTCTCTCTCCCCTTCCCCCCACCCCCGCTCATGCCCCGTGTGTCTCTCTCTCTCCCCCCAGCCCCGCTCATGCCCCGTGTGTCTCTCCCCTTCCCCCCACCCCCCGCTCATGCCTCGTGTGTCTCTCTCCCTCCTCCCCGCTCAAGCCCCGTGTGTCTCTCCCCCTCCCGCCCACCCCCGCTCTTGCCCTGTGTGTCTTTCCCCCTCCCGCCTACCCCTGCTCTTTCCCCGTGTGTCTTTCCCCCTCACACCCCCACTCATGCCCCGTGTGTCTCTCTCCCTCCTCCACCCCCCGCTCATGCCCCGTGTGTCTCTCTCCATTTCCCCCCACCCCCCACTCATGCCCCATGTGTCTCTCTCCCTCCCCCTCACCCCCGCTCATGCCCTGTGTGTCTCTCTCCTGTTGCCCCCGGCTCATGCCCTGTGTCTGTCTCCTGTTCCCCCCACCCGCTCATGCCCCATGTGTCTCTCCCCCCTTCCCCCACCCCACGCTCATGCCCCGTGTGTCTCTCTCCCTCCCCCCCACCCCTGCTCATGCCCCGTGTGTCTCTCCCCCTCCTGCCCACCTCCCGCTCATGCCAAGTGTGTCTCTCTCCCCTTCCCCCACCCCCCGCTCATGCCCCGTGTGTCTCTCTCCCTCCCCCCACCCCTGCTCATGCCCCGTGTGTCTCTCTACCTCCCCCCCACCCCCGCTCATGCCCCGTGTGTCTCTCTCCCTCCCCCCGCTCATGTCCCGTGTGTCTCTCTCGCTCCCCTCCACCCCCACTCATGCCCATTGTGTCTCTCTCCCTCCTGCCCACCCCCCACTCTTGCCCCATGTGTCTTTCCTCCTCCCACCACCCTCTCATGCCGCGTGTGTCTCTCCCCCTCCTGCCCACCCCCGCTCATGCCCCGTGTGTCTCTCTCCCTCCCCCACCCCCGCTCATGCCCCGTGTCTCTCCCCTTCCCCCCACCCCCCGCTCATACCTCGTGTGTCTCTCTCCCTCCCCAACCACCGCCCATGCCCCGTGTGTCTCTCTCCCTCCCCCCCACCCCCGCTCCTGTCCCGTGTGTCTCTCCCCCTCCCCCCACCTCCCCTCCTGCCCCGTGTGTCTCTCCCCCTCCCGCCCACCAGCCGCTCATGCTCCGTGTGTCTCTCCACCTCCCGCCCACCCCCCGCTCATGCCCCGTGTTTCTCTCCCCCTCCCCTCCACCTCCCGCTCATGCCCCGTGTGTCTCTCTCCCCTTCCCCCAAGCCCCCGCTCATGCCCCGTGTGTCTCGCTCCCTCCCCCGTGCCCCCGCTCATGCCCCGTGTGTCTATCCCCCTCCCGCCCCCCGCTCATGCCCCGTGTGTCTCTCCCCCTCCCGCCCACCCCCCTCATGCCCTGTGTGTCTCTCGATCCTCCCGCCCACCCCCTGCTCATGCCCTGTGTGTCTCTCTCCCTCCCGCCCACCCCCGCTCATGCCCATTGTGTCTCTCTCCCTCCTGCCCACCCCCCGCTGATGTCCCGTGTGTCCCTCTCCCTCCCACCCACCCCCCGCTCATGCCACGTGTGTCTCTCTCCCTCCCGCCCAACCCCACTCATGCCCCGTGTGTCTCTCTATCTCCCGCCCACACTCCGCTCATGCCCCGTGTGTCTCTCTCCCTCCCCCCACCCCCCACACATGCCCCGTGTGTCTCTCTCCCCTTCCCCCCACCCCCGCTCATGCCCCGTGTCTGTCTTCTGTTCCCCCCGCTCATGCCCCGTGTCTGTCTCCTGTTCTCCCCATCCCCCGCTAATGCCCCATATCTGTCTCCTGTTCCCCTCATGTGCCGTGTCTCTCTCCTGTTGCCCCCCACATCCCCCACTCATGCCCCGTGTCTGTCTCCTGTTCTCCCCACCCCCCGCTCATGCCCCGTGTCTGTGTCCTGTTCCCCCCACCCCCCACTCATGCCCCGTGTCTATCTCCTGTTGCCCCCCGCTCATGCCCCATGTCTGTCTCCTGTTCCCCCCACCCGCTCATGCCCCGTGTCTGTTTCCTGTTCCCCCCACCCGCTCATGCCTCGTTTCTCTCTCTTGTTGCCCCCCACTCTCCCGCTCATGCTATGTGTCTGTCTCCTGTTCTCCCCACCCCCCGCTTATGCCCGTGTCTGTCTCCTGTTCCTCCCACCCCCCACTCATGCCCCGTGTCTGTCTCCTGTTGTCCTCCACTCCCCCTGCTCATGCCCCGTGTCTGTTCTCCCCACCCCCCGCTCATGCCCCGTGTCTGTTGTTCCCCCCAACCCCGGCTCATGCCCCGTGTCTGTCTCCTGTTCCCCACACCCCTCGCTCATGCCCCGTGTCTGTCTCCTGTTCCCCCCACCGCCCGCTCATGCCCCATGTCTGTCTCCCATTGCCCCCCCGCTCATGCCCCGTGTCTGTCTTCTATTGCCCCCCACCCCCCGCTCATGCCCCGTGTCTGTCTCCTGTTGCCCCCCACCCCCCGCTCATGCCCCGTGTCTGTTTCTGTTGTTCCCCCCACCCCCCGCTCATGCCCCGTGTCTGTCTCCTGTTCCCCCCACCCCCTGCTCATGCCCCGTGTCGCTCTCCTGTTGCCCCCCCACCCCCTGTTCATGCCCCATGTCTGTCTCCTATACCCCCGCACCCCCCGCTCATGCCCCATGTCTGGCTCCTGTTCCCCCACCCGCTCATGCCCCGTGTCTCTCTCCTGTTGCCCCCCGCTCATGCCCTGTGTCTGTCTCCTGTTCCCCCCCGCTCATGCCCCGTGTGTCTCTCCCCCTCCCCCAACCCCCGCTCATGCCCCGTGTGTCTGTCTCCCTCTCCTCCACCCCCGCTCATGCCCCGTGTCTCTCTCCCTTTCCCCCAACCCCCGCTCATGCCTCGTGTGTCTCTCTCCCTCCCCCCCACCCCTGCTCATGCCCCGTGTGTCTCTCCCCCTCCCGCCCACCCCAGCTCTTGCGCCGTGTGTCTCTCCCCCTCCCGCCCACCCCCACTCTTGCCCCATGTGTCTTTCCCCCTCCCACCACCCTCTCATGCCCCGTGTGTCTCTCCCCCTCCCGCCCACCCCCGCTCATGCCCCGTGTGTCTCTCTCCCTCCCCCACCCCCACTCATGCCCCGTGTCTCTCCACTTCACCCACCCCCCGCTCATACCTCGTGTGTCTCTCTCCCTCACCCAACCACCGCCCATGCCCCGTGTGTCTCGCTCCCTTCCCCCCACCCCCGCTCCTGTCCCGTGTGTCTCTCCCCCTCCCCCCCACCCCGCTCCTGCCCCGTGTGTCTCTCCCCCTCCCGCCCACCAGCCGCTCATGCCCCGTGTGTCTCTCCCCCTCCCGCCCACCCCCGCTCATGCCCCGTGTGTCTCTCCCCCTCCCCTCCACCTCCCGCTCATGCCCCGTGTGTCTCTCTCCCCTTCCCCCAAGCCCCCGCTCATGCCCCGTGTGTCTCGCTCCCTCCCCCCTACCCCCGCTCATGCCCCGTGTGTCTATCCCCCTCCCGCCCACCCCCCGCTCATGCCCCGTGTGTCTCTCCCCCTCCCGCCCACCCCCGCTCATGCCCTGTGTGTCTCTCTCCCTCCCGCCCACCCCCGCTCATGCCCATTGTGTCTCTCTCCCTCCTGCCCACCCCCCGCTGATGTCCCGTGTGTCTCTCTCCCTCCCGCCCACCCCCCGCTCATGCCACGTGTGTCTCTCTCCCTCCCGCCCACCCCCCACTCAAGCCCCGTGTGTCTCTCTATCTCCCGCCCACAATCCGCTCATGCCCCGTGTGTCTCTCTCCCTCCCCCCACCCCCCACGCATGCCCCGTGTGTCTCTCTCCCCTTCCCCCACCCCCGCTCATGCCCCGTGTCTGTCCTCTGTTCCCCCCGCTCATGCCCCGTGTCTGTCTCCTGTTCTCCCCATCCCCCGCTCATGCCCCGTATCTGTCTCCTGTTCCCCTCATGTGCCGTGTCTCTCTCCTGTTGCCCCCCACATCCCCCGCTCATGCCCCGTGTCTGTCTCCTGTTCTCCCCACCCCCCGCTCATGCCCCGTGTCTGTGTCCTGTTCCCCCCACCCCCCGCTCATGCCCCGTGTCTATCTCCTGTTGCCCCCCGCTCATGCCCCATGTCTGTCTCCTGTTCCCCCCACCCGCTCATGCCCCGTGTCTGTCTCCTGTTCCCCCCACCCGCTCATGCCCCGTGTCTGTCTTCTGTTCCCCCCGCTCATGCCCCGTGTCTGTCTCCTGTTCTCCCCATCCCCCGCTCATGCCCCGTATCTGTCTCCTGTTCCCCTCATGTGCCGTGTCTGTCTCCTGTTGCCCCCCACATCCCCCGCTCATGCCCCGTGTCTGTCTTCTGTTCTCCCCACCCCGTACTCATGCCCGGTGTCTGTGACCTGTTCCCCCCACCCCCCACTCATGCCCCGTGTCTATCTCCTGTTGCCTCCCGCTCATGCCCCATGTCTGTCTCCTGTTCCCCCCACCCGCTCATGCCCCGTGTCTGTCTCCTGTTCCCCCCACCCGCTCATGCCCTGTGTCTCTCTCTTGTTGCCCCCCACTCCCCTGCTCATGCTACGTGTCTGTCTCCTGTTCTCCCCACCCCCCGCTTATGCCCCGTGTCTGTCTCCTGTTCCTCCCTCCCCCCACTCATGCCCCGTGTCTGTCTCCTGTTGTCCTCCACTCCCCCCGCTCATGCCCCGTGTCTGTTCTCCCCACCCCCCGCTCTTGCCCCGTGTCTGTTGTTCCCCCCAACCCCGGCTCATGCCCCGTGTCTGTCTCCTGTTCCCCACACCCCTCGCTCATGCCCCGTGTCTGTCTCCTGTTCCCCCTACCGCCCGCTCATGCCCCATGTCTGTCTCCCATTGCCCCCCTGCTCATGCCCCGTGTCTGTCTTCTGTTGCCCCCCACCCCCCGCTCATGCCCCGTGTCTGTCTCCTGTTGCCCCCCACTCCCCGCTCATGCCCCGTGTCTGTCTCTGTTGTTCCCCCCAACCCCCGCTCATGCCCCGTGTCTGTCTCCTGTTCCCCTCACCCCCTGCTCATGCCCTGTGTCTCTCTCCTGTTGCCCCCCCACCCCCCGTTCATGCCCCATGTCTGTCTCCTGTACCCCCCCACCCCCCGCTCATGCCCTGTGTCTGTCTCCTGTTCCCCCACCCGCTCATGCCCCGTGTCTCTCTCCTGTTGCCCCCCGCTCATGCCCTGTGTCTGTCTCCTGTTCCCCCCACCCGCTCATGCCCCGTGTCTCTCGCCTGTTGCCCCCCACCCCCCGCTCATGCCCCGTGTCTGTCTTCTGTACCCCCCCGCCCCCCAATCATGCCCCGTGTCTCTCTTCTGTTGCCCCCCACCCCCTGCTCATGCCCCTTGTCTGTCTCCTATACCCCCCCACCCCCCGCTCATGCCCTGTGTCTCTCTCCCGTTGCCCCCCTGCTCATGCCCCGTGTCTGTCTTCTGTTCCCCCATCCCCCACTCCTGCCCCATGTCTGTCTCCTGTTCCCCCACCCCCCGCTCATGCCATGTGTCTGTCTCCTGTTGCCCCCACCCATGCCCCGTGTCTGTCTCCTGTATCCCCTCACTCCGCGCTCATGCCCCGTGTCTCTCTCCTGTTGCCCCCCATCCTCCCACTCATGCCCCGTGTCTGTCTCCTGTTGCCCCCCACCCCTCCGCTCATGCCCCGTGTCTGTCTTCTGTTCTCCCCACCCCCGTTCATGCCCCGTATCTGTCTCCTGTTCCCCCATCCCCCGCTCATGCCCCGTATTTGTCTCCTGTTCTCCCCACCCCCCCGCTCATGCCCCGTGTATGTCTCCTGTTGTCCCCACCCCCCGCTCATGCCCCGTGTCTCTCTCCTGTTGGCCCCACCCCCCGCTCATGCCCTGTGTCTGTCTCCTGTTGCCCCCCACCCCCCGCTCATGCCCCGTGTCTATCTTCTGTACCCCCCCACCCCCCAATCATGCCCCGTGTCTCTCTTCTGTTGCCCCCCACCCCCTGCTTATGCCCCTTGTCTGTCTCCTGTACCCCCCCACCCCCCGCTCATGCCCTGTGTCTCTCTCCCGTTGCCCCCCTGCTCATTCCCCGTGTCTGTCTTCTGTTCCCCCATCCCCCGCTCATGCCCCATGTCTGTCTCCTGTTCCCCCACCCCCCGCTCATGCCCTGTGTCCGTCTCCTGTTGCCCCCACCCATGCCCCGTGTCTGTCTCCTGTATCCCCTCACTCCGCGCTCATGCCCCGTGTCTCTCTCCTGTTGCCCCCATCCTCCCACTCATGCCCCGTGTCTGTCTCCTGTTGCCCCCCACTCCTCTGCTCATGCCCCGTGTCTGTCTCCTGTTCTCCCCACCCCCGCTCATGCCCCGTATCTGTCTCCTGTTCCCCCATCCCCCGCTCATGCCCCGTATTTGTCTCCTGTTCTTCCCACCCCACCGCTCATGCCCCGTGTATGTCTCCTGTTGTCCCCACCCCCCGCTCATGCCCTGTGTCTCTCTCCTGTTGGCCCCACCCCCGCTCATGCCCTGTGTTTGTCTCCTGTTGCCCCCCACCCTCCGCTCATGCCCCGTGTCTCCCTCGTGTTCCCCCCACCCCCCGCTCATGCCCCGTGTTTCCCTCGTGTTACCCTCTACCCCCCCACTCATGCCCTGTGTCTCTCTCGTGTTCCCCCCACCCCCCGCTCATTGTCTCTCTCCTTTCCCCCCATCCCCTCTCATGTCCCTTGTGTGCCCTGTACCCCCCCGCTCATGCCCCGTGTCTCCCTTGTGTTCCTCCCCACCCCCCGCTCATACCCCGTGTCTCCCTCATGTTCCTCCCCACCCACTGCTCATGCCCCGTGTCCCTCTCGTGTTCCCCCCACCACTGCTCATGCCCCGTGTTTCCTTCCTTTTCTCCCCACCCCCTGCTCATGCCCCGTTTGTACCCTGTTCCCTCTCTCCCCCCGCTCATGCCCATGTGTCTCCCCTGTTCCCCCCCGCACCCCGCTGTTGTGTTCTTTATACACCCCGCCTTCCCTTTCCATGGGGGCTATCTTGGTAAAAGATTTTCCTTCCTACACCGGGACGCCGCAGGCGTCCCGGTGTAGGAAGGAAAATGTTTTTGTTTTTTTTACCACCCGGCGTTCCCACTTTGAGGACATAAGATGTTAGTGGTCTTCATCTATTGAAAAGGATGTTATGGTGACGTTGCACTAATAAAAACCTTTAAAATTTAGTAAAATAAAATGTTACAGGGACGTTATGGTTAAGTTACACTAATAAAAACCTATGAAATTCAAGGAAAAAACTTTGTTAAAGAGACGTTATGGTTAAGTTGCGCTACTAAAAACTTATGAAATTCAGTGAAAAAACTTTGTTAAAGGGACGTTATGGTTAAGTTGCGCTACTAAAAACCTATGAAATTTAGTGAAAAAACGTTGTCAAAGGGATGTTATGGTTCCAAGTAAAACCGAAAAACCCTTGAAATTCGCCAGTTATGGTAAGCTAAGCAACCATAACTCGCGCCACAACCGTGCACTGCTAAGACTAACACCCAGGACATCAAAGATGACATCACAAATGTCATTGATGACATCACATTTCTGGCTCACTCTTTTTTCTTTTGCTGACATATCTAGGCCACATGGTTATCTTCAGTAACAGTCAGAAACTAAACATTTTATTTTATTTGTAGACGTATACTTCAAGTAGGTTCTTACAGTAATTCCCTTAGAGTCCAGTCACATCATATGAAACATATACATATGGGAAGACACAAGCTTGAAAGACAGCAATCCTTTTTGTGCATAAAGATAATCAATAGACTTATGAACACTTTCTGATAGTTCTGTTTTTTTATGGCTGTACTTTCCCTGTATATGGTCATATTTGTATACATTGTACTCACACTACTTTCCTTAGGGTCCAATCACATCAAGTGATAAATATACCTAGGGTAAATAGCAGCTTTGAAACAGAGCAATCATTTATTTGCATGAAAATAATCAGTTAAATTATGAATTGTTTCTGCTACTACTTGTGCTTTTTTGCTAACTTCACTTTCCCTGTATATACCCATATTGGTATGTGTTCTTGTGTCTTTGTGTTTTGTCTATAGTAATGCAATTATGTAGAGTTCCTTACTACTTACTCTGTAATAAGCTTCTCAATAAGCATATTCTCTTTTTTAACCACTCTAGCAAATGCCATACATTGCAGCATTCATCACCTGTTCACATAAAGCAGCAAATAATCACAATGCTCTAAATTAAAACTTCTTTCTTTTTAAGAGAAGTTTCATGAAAGTTAAAAAATGTATATGCACATTTACAGCAGCACTTTTTGACACTTCATGTGTGACAGTTTAATATGTTGGCAGCACATGCATACACCCCAACATCACCCATTCCAATCTGTAGATGATTATCAAGTCTTCATTTTTTCCTTTGCATTCAGGGACTTCCAATTCCACTTCTCTGATTGTACAATTCCAACTACTAGTCCCAGAATGCAAAGAAAAAACAGGACTAGACTTGAAGATTCAAAACTGTGGCATTTATATCAAATGAAACGTATAAAATGCTGTGCATTTCAAAATATTTATTTTTAAAAGCATTTTTTTTATTTTATAAAAGAAAGGAAAAGCAAATAGAATTGATTTGTATACCATTTTAAGTGGCAGTTAGTGTGTGCCAGTGTGATATGTCACCCATTTCAATCTGTAGGTGCTTATCCAATCCTGATTTTTTCTCTACAATCTGGTACTTGTACTACAACTTTTATAATGCGAAAAGTGAAACTGAAAGTCCCAGAATGCAAACAAAAAATCTAGGACTACATAAACACCCAGAGATCATGTTGGCAAGTATGCATATACTCCTAACATATTAAACTTCCACACACCAAGTGCCATTTAAAACTACTACAAATCTTTTCCACCAAGGTTTCTCCTCTTTTAGAAAAAAATACACACACAGCTTCTATAAATGCACAAATTCATTTCTTAACTTTCATGAAAATGCTCCCAAAACACACATTTTTAAATGTCCAGCAGTTTCATTAACTCTTTTTCCCAACAACTCCTCCTATCTTCATAAATAACAACTTTGATTACAAAAAGTAGTTCACCATTACGACATATCCCCACTAACTTTCTTTTACAATTACAGGAAAGAAGCACTTTGCCAAAGACAAGTACCGTAAAAAGAATACCCTTGACATCCTACAAAGTCAAAGTTAGCACATTAATGTACCATATATATGCATATAATTGCAAAAGTACTGTTCCACTATACATTACCCCAGACAACACTTTTCTCGAGCCAACATTTCTTTCACTCTAATTCATTATATTGCACCATTCACACTCTTTCTCTTCCCATCTAAACACCACCATTGTAATACCTGCTGCTTTACCGAAAACATCACAGTGTCCCTACTTATTCAATCACATCAACACTCCCTTACTCAGTAATCCAACACCATCACACATCTACAGACTCTTACTCTTACAACCTTCCTAACCACACCTAGTGTACCACCTCACAATCAAACAACACTCTATTAACCTCTCCAATCACATCCACACACCCATTCAACATACACACTGTCAAACCCAAACGTTCTCTTTTCGCAATAGACACGACAAAATACCTATTAAAAATAACTCAGTAGAAAAGAAAGGAAAAATAGAGCAGATAAGAATAAAAGCAACCCATATAGTCATCCACCTCTAAACCAATTTATAGAAAACCTTAAAACAAAAGAACTAGTAATCACACTCAACAAAACAAAACCAGTGACCACTAAAAAAGGTAAGGTCCCTCTTGCAAAAACTAAAAGTAAATAAATATGTGCAAACGGAAGCAGACCTACTAAAAAACCTAACACTGCATTTACCAGTTTAAACGTAGTCATGGTAAAGCAATCCAAAAAATGAATGTTACAAAAAAATGTCCATCGTAGAGTTCTTCACAATCTTATAAAAACAGCTGAAAAGTCATGATCTACCCTGAAGACTAATCCTAGAAGCTCTAATTGACAGAGCATTTCAATATTGTTTATATTCATTTTAAACAAAATGAAAACCCTAAATAATGTAAGCAATACATTACAGAAAGTACTACTAAACAGGCACAGTGTCAATATAGATACATTTTCAAATTTATGTGAAGGTGAATAGATTCACACAAGCATTGTCGTGATGCCCTTGGGCTGCATGTGCACTATATAAATGTAAACATAAATAAATAAACAAATACATGAATAAATAAATAAGCACAGAACCATATTTCAATCAAGAGGCTTATAAACAAGAAGAACAAAAAAACACCACAAATCAATTGCCATAGACGCTAATGGTTGAGTATATGAAATGGTAGGCGACACCATTATGGCAAAAGATACCCTTATAGAAAAAAATCCCCAACAAACTTTGAACCAAATATTCCTTTCACCCAAACAATCCGCCCTGTGTACAAATGGGCATGCAGTTCAATTTGTAACATATGTGAAAAAATCCATTAAATCTTCAAGACAATTACTCAATCATTATGTGAAACTACAGACAAAAGTCAAATGAAAACGTTACAAACCATGCACTGTTGTCCAGTGCACAGCCACACTGGGCTTCGAGGACATTCATTAGCCTCTATTTTAGGAACTGGTTGCAAAAGCACCTTCCAGCACATCAAAATGTTAGCGACACACACCATTCAAGCTAAAAGGATCCCCAATGAGCATATTTGAAATAGGTGTAGAAGCATGTTCTTTTCCTCTACTCTTTCCTATAGGAAAAGGAGGAAGATATGATGATAAGTCTATACAAATTGGTGCATCAGAATATAACTTTTTACTAATGTATTCTTAAGGCCCCCTATTCAGACAAAATGTAGAATACATTTTCCATCTCCTGTTCGAAAGTGAACTAGCAACTCTAGGTTATGGAGTTATACACACATTAAAAACAGGCTCTAATGTTTTAAACATGTCCGCTACCTAACTGCTTCAAAAGATAAAAGAGAAAGATGACTTGTTGCTGTCAAGTAGCACAAATCTTTTGTCAAACATGCGTGGTACAAACGAATAATGATTTCGACGTCACGCTGATGTACATTGTATGCTAAGGAACATAAGCTCACCCACATGGTTTGTTTGTTTCTTTAAATTGCGCAGAGTATGCATGGGATTACTTGCAATACTTCTTTTCTTGCACACTTCAAATCAGAATACAGAGGAAATAGATATAAACACACCAGGAGAACTCTGTTCTCTTGACCTTGTCAATGTATCAAGGTACTTTCACCATTGCTTCATTATCATGCTGCACTTTATCTGCAATAAACATACCCTCTGCTTGGAGAAGTGCACCAGTTCTTTTGGAGAAAAGAATATCAATCCATAGAAGACCCACACATCCAAATGCTTTTGTGGATAATAGATGCTCCAACATTTGGCCATGACAGTGATGTCACTGTTTTACAGTTTATTGAAAAAAAATACATTACCTGCAACATCCCATCAGAAACCACAGTTACTGACCTACGTACACAAATATTATGCTTCCAAAAACATACGTGTGGCAAATACTGCAGATGTAGATATAAAAAAAAAGGTAAATACTATACCAAATGTCGCTTTGGCTTCCCTAGACCAGTTTACAAAAAAAGACAAGTAAATAGCTTCATGGCTTCTCTTAGGCACAGCATAAAAGGCAAATCCCCTAAAACACATGCAACATTAAAAGGGATGATGCATCCAAGTAAATCAATGATTACAATACAAACATTGCCTTCTTGTGGAATGTAAACATAGACATTCAATATACACTGCAGAAAATTCCACTGCATCTGCAAGATATGTCACAACAAAGCTGAGAAGATAGAGCTAAAAAGCCTCTAGGGTGACATATCATCTGATAATACACTATCACAAAAAAGTTACAGCTTCAGTATAAAAATGTTCTCTCATAGAGAATGCAGTGCTACAAAGCTGCAGACAATTTAACAGGTACAGCCTTATATGGCGAATCTGGACCATCCTTGGCTACACCTTGGTCAAGCTTCATCCTGAAAAAGAGTACTGAAATCTTACCAAGAGATAGAAACAATAGCCACAAATGATCCCAACAGCCAGGACATTATAAAAACAATTTAATTGACACATACTACCCAAACAGAAGTACTGCTTTGTAAAACATGTGCTTGTGTGACATAGCTAAAATCTACTCTTACAAAAACAATGTCCCACCAGAGGAGACAACTGTCAAATTTTCAGTCTCAACTGGTGAAGGAAGCCTAGTAAAAATTAATAAACCCAGTCTAATTAATCATATACATTCAAGATGTATATCTCTGCAGCATAGAGTACTGTATTACATGGCCATACTACAACTGTTTAAACATGGAAGAAAAGAAGAATTATTAGGTGACAGTGACTCATTTGAAACTGCATTCAAACCAAATGAAAGCAGTATGACAGAATGTCAATTTCAAACAATACAGAGAAGTTTTGGACAATGAATGCCAACAAGAGGAAGACATTGAAGCTCTAGTAGATAAAGACACTCCAGAGGGCAATCAACCTTACCTTACAGGAAGCCAAGAACCACTTTGAAAATCAATCATTCTGAAAGAAGCAGAAATAACCATGACTGAGGTAGAAAATACCATGCATCAATATAAACAATATGAAGAAGACTTGTCAGTGCTCAAATCAAAGCTAAATGATGAACAACTCACCATTTATCTAGAAGTAATTAAAGAGATTGAACATGGTTTTAAACATGAAATTAAAACATGTAGCTGTAAAAATTACAAAGGGGGAAGCTATTTCTGGTAAAACATTCTTAATTAAAATAATCTGCACATTTCTGCAAACCTTAACAAACAACAAACTTTTGACTGTTGTAACAGCCCCATAGCTTTAGCTGCCTACAACATATAGGAGGTGTAGCTTTACACTGACCACTACTCCTTCCAGTAGAACACCAAAATAAATTAGAATACTACAAATTATCAGCAGAGGTTGCTACTGAAGTTTGCAGAATTCTGAAACAAATGAAAGTGCTCCTAATAGATTAGGTAAGCATGGTTCCAAACTTAAATTGGTTTTAATTCACCTCAGAATGCAAGAATTTCTAAAAACGGATTATGAAGGACTGTTTGGAGAAAAACACATTATTGATTTCAGAGACCTCCTACAGATAACACCAGTAAAAGGTCAACCTATTTTTAAAACTTTAGAACACAAACAATGCTGCAACACATTCGGCAGCATTGGAAATGTACATCTCTGGCAACATTTTCAGTACAGAGAACCAACTCAAAACATACACAGTCTAAAGACCTCAACTATGCTAACATTTAAAAAAGAAAGCATTAGAACCTGTCTGCTTACGAAGGATGCAAAATCTATCTTAAATACTAGACTAATCCAAGAGCTACATGAGTGAAACACATTTGCTCCTGATGTCATGATTTCGGAGACCTCCTCAGTTAACCCCAGTAAAAGGTGAACCTATTTTCAAAACATTAGGACACATACAATGTTGCAACACACTCGGCAGCATTGGAAATGTAAATCTCTGGCATCATTTTGAGCATAGAGAACTAACTCAAAACATGCATCAGTCTGCAGACATCACCTATGCTAACATTTTAAAAAGTATTACAACTGGTCTGCTAACCAAAGATGCAAAATCCATCTTAAATAGTAGACTAATTCATAAGTTATATGGGCAAAACACATTTGTTCCTGATGTCATGCAACAATTAACTAAAATCTAAAATGCATGTCCTTAATGCCAACCCTTTCAAGCTGTAGTGAATTCAACGAGTCAATGTTAAAATAAAATGCACCCCATACTGCATATCAGCTCCACAGACAAACTACAAGTGTATGACATGACAATCCCTATGTGTCAACAAGCAACAGCACAACTAAATAGCTTAGAAAAAAATCTTTCTCCAACACATCCAGATTGAAGAAAATATTAACTGTGTGCCTTAACTTCAGACTAATTCTAAAACGTATTCTTGATGTAGAACAATGCTTAGTCAATGGAGCAATGGGTACAGTTGTTGGCTTCCCAACATATCCACATGACAAAAACATTCAGTTTGTCCACATCCACTTTACACACTTGCAGAAGTTAAACAAATTGGCCGCACAATAGCACGTTTCCTTCTTTTCAAAGACATGTATGTACTCAGAGAACAATTCTCTCTGTCTCTTGCATATGCTGTCACTATTCAGAAATCACAAGGTCTAACCTTAGATCATGCACTAATTGAGATTGACAGCACAGTATTTAAGGAAGGTATGAGTTATGTAGTACTTTCATGTCTGTATATACTCAGTTGTCTATTCCTAGTTAACTTTGATGCAAACAAAGTCAACACTGACATCCCTTGCATCCTACAATATAACAGGCTACATGCATTGTACACCCCGTCCAGATTTGTACCCTGTACTTCAGAAAAAAAACCTTTTAAAATAAAACTAATGCAAATAGAATCTACAACACATCTCCCAATACCGCTAAAGAAACGCCAACCAACTCCTTTTCCATCAAATAATACAACCACAAAACTGTTTATTACAAACCCAACTGCATGTCCATCAGCAAAGAAAGAGGCAAATATCTCTTCTCCCCAAACATCTGCAGGCACATCAAACAATGCAGACACACAACTCTCTGGTCCATTTAAATTCAGCAACACAACGTGAGTAAATTGCTATGCAAATATAACAATCAATATTTTCTTCTGATTCACACTAATGGTTCACAACATTTACTTAAACAGCTCAGACCAGTTGTGTTTGCAAATGCTCATCCTTCATAGAAATGCCACAAAGAATCCTGACAGCACTTACAGTGTCTCAGGTATAAGGAACAAATTGGACTACAGTGCAGGAATATAAAAATGTATCATAAACACACATGAAGATCCTCAAGAATTCCTAATGTACTTACTACAAGTACTGGAAATCATCCCTATGAATGAAATCTTCTAGATTTCATATGCGTGGAAACATACATGCACTTTCTGCAACCATGTTTCACAAGCGCACATCCCTAATGAACAATTTGGAAATGTATACATATCATATTGTGAATCGATTCAATTTCGCCAGCTACTGCAGAATATAAATCATGGCAAATTGTGTAATTTTTCCAATTCAGACAATCGTTCCTGGATGCAAATCAACTCACATAGCCAATATGGCATACTAATGCTACTTAGGTACAATGCAGATGGTAAATAACTGTAAGCATACTAGCTTCACACATGGCCAAGTATCTCTTGGCAAGAAAACCTTCACAACAGTAGGTATAATATACGACACTAGTGCCACAACCACTTTAGGGCACTATACTGCATATGTCGATTGCTTGACGCAGTGACAACATTTCAGCCTGCCGTGCCCTGTCTGAGGCCGCCATGCCCAGCCTGAGCGAGCGGCCTGTGGACCATGCCGCCTGCTGCTGGAGAAGCACCTGCCTAGCAGGGGGGAGCACGGATTGGGCCACCTGCTCCATGCTCACAACAATTTTCTCCATTGCTGCCCCCTGGCGTTCAGAATTGGCAGTCATGTCTTTCTCCCACTCAGTATAATGCGGTTGCGCGCATCGACCGCGTTGCTGGGCTTGACTCCTGCGGGACCCAAGGACCAGGTGTCCTCGTTGTGTTGGCACCGCCCGCGGCTGCATGACTACATGCCCCCATCGACGTGATGTCCCAAGCACATCGGTGACTGGTGTGGAGGGTGACCCTGTGCCCCGATCCACCGCAGGCGGAGGTTCCAACACTGTCTGACACCTCAGTGCAGGTGTCGCGGACAGAGGAGTGCCCACATCAGAATCACTCACCCCTTACATATGGACCTGATGCACATCCAACTCGACATGGACGTCATAGTGGTCATCAGTTATGGACTCATTGCCAGCCAGAGACAAGATGGACTGTAGCACATGTGGGTTTCCGTGGCCTACCTCCCCACGGCCCCCACTTGGGCCAGTTGCTGTAGTGATAACAACCCTGTGCCTGGCATGACAACACCATTCTCTGGCTCCATTGCGTCATCATCTGAAAAGTAGAGAGAAGAAAGGTCACTGCACATGTTATAAGCACACAACACATACACACACAGACATCACACAGATTCCAAACACATCAAGCAGACATGTCACACACAAAAGAGAACCTGCCATGCATGCTGGGTCAACTGACATTGCTTCTGTGATTAGGCATGTAGAATGGTGTCATATTGCTCAGAAGTGGGTCGATGCAGTGCAGCAAATGTGTATGTTACTCACTATCTACATGTACAAGTACTTCATGATGTGTATCTGAAAATGTGAAGGCAGTGCAAGGTCAACTTCAGGAATCACGTGCAATGTGCATTCATTGGGTAGCATGGCTACAAGCAAACCACCCCTCCCTCCAAGTGCAAATGCAGGGATGCCTTGCATGGTATCAAAAGGATGACCATAGACCTGTGTATTGACAGACAGTGTTGACTAACATCAACTGCATCATGTGAGTCAAGTGACAACACAGCAAATGATGAAGGGACAGTAAGCAGGACACATGATGCAACCTCCGGAGTACACCCACGTGTGAAGAAGACACTACACCAGTTGGACAGAGTCATTGGCCATTAAACAGGCTGAGGCCTGTGACCCACACAGACTGTCACACCCTAAACATGTGTGCGATGCAGGACTGAGCCACAGTGGCCATGGGAAGGCTGATGAAATGCCATGCAATGTAGGTCACTCTGGACTCGTACTACAATGATCACCCAGTCAAGGACACATAGGGGCATGCGTGGAATAAACATGCAGCATGAATGGGCACTCATGTCCCTGCGGGGCATCTGACCTCTGCACAGTCCAAGTGAGACACCCTGCATCAAGTACAAAGGATGTACCACACAGCATATGTCTGGCAGATTGGCCGGTGGAAGTTAGCATGTACACAGGACGCATGAACAGGCAAGTCCCAACGGCAAAATTGAAGCAGACCAGTGCAAAGGTGGAATTGGGATGGAGAGGGGGATTGGAGGGGCAAGGGAGCAGGCCTACATGAAGTACCCGCATGCATGCAGAGGACACATGCAAGTCAGTCATGCTATGAAATAGTCCCTGGGCTGAGAGGAAGGTAACTCCAGGCTACATGCAGAAGGGCCAGTGAGCTGGAACATGGACCGGAGGGGCATCCTGGTGACCAGCGTGTGAGTAGGGTGCAATAGTGGTGATGTGGACAGTCTCCGTCCGCTCCACATGTCCACCATCCAGCAGAGCAGCCATGCATCAGTGAAGCATTTCATTAATAGCACATCAGAACCATGTACACGTGACATGTAGTGGCAGTCATGCACAACACATCACACAAGTAAAACACACATGTCCTCAACAAACACGAAGCAACACTCTCTGGACTGGGCATCAAAGTCCAGCATCTCTCCCACTCCTTTGACCGATTCAGGTGGTATGAACTCCGCAACGAGTGACTCATGCGGAGTGAGGTCTTCCTCCTCAGGTGCAGGCCCACTGCTAGTCACCAGAGTCAAGTTGTAATTTGAGGCACGCTTAGCCTTAGTGCTGTGTTTGAGGTCATTCCAACGCTTTTTGCACTCTTGCGCCGTGTGCACCTCATGGCCGAATGCACTGACATGTTCCGCAACTTGCTTCCAGTGGGTATCACGGTGGGCAGCCATAGTCTGACAATTAGGCCCCACTAGCATGTCTCGTCTATGGTCCCGCACGTAGTCCACGAGGTAGTCCAGTTCCTGGTTGCAGAAAGGCTTCTTCCTCGACATGCAGGAGGTCGTGGCTGTGTGTGGGGTCCCAGCCTGTGCTGCAGGTGCAACCTTCCTCCTCTTGGATTGTGGCACAGACCCTGGCTGGCAAATGCTGCCCTGATCAGTATGGCCAGTGGCACCGGTGGATTAAGCCAAGGGAGAGGCAGGTGGAGGGACGACCAAAGGCCTGACTTGCGTCAGTGGCAGCTGGGTGCCCTCTAATGGACCCTGCGCAGCAACATCCACTGTAGCAGGGTCATTGACCGCAACTGTCCTGGTTGGCAGACTCACAACCGGGGTGTTGTTGGCTGCATCTGCCCCAGCACTTGCCAACTCCCGGCTGGTCGGGGCAGCAGTTGACATTACTGCCCCGGGGACACGTTTTTCGGTCAGGGCAGCCCTGTGTGCACCTACGGTTTCCCTCCTGCCCTGTTGGAAATCCCCCAAGGACTCTTCAAGTGCCAATGCAGCCTGCGCTGGCAGACCCTGAGCCTGGGTCGTGGTGTCCACAGCTGCACCTGCAGCTACCACTACCCCTGGGCCCGTGGCAGTCGATGAAATGGACTGCCGGGTCACACTGGCGCCAGTGCCAGATGCAGAACCTGCCTCTCCCGGAACCACAGGGGGTGGTGGCATGACTGTGCCGACACATGGCACAACATCATGCTCAAGTGGCGCACCCCTGCCTCTCCCCCCTCTGCGGCCACCCTGGACACCCTGGAGTCCCTTTACTCCCTGGTCACCCCAGCCATGTCCCTGACCACGCCCGCCATGAGGAGGATGCCCAGCTGAGGCGCCCCTCACTTTTGGTGGCCTCACAACCGTGGCACAGATGGAGTAGTGCCGGCACAGATGGAGGAGTGCCAATGGGAGGTGTACACCACAATTGTCCTGGGCAATTGGGGTGAAGGGGGTGGGATGCAAGATGTTAACAGCCCCCCTTCACCTGCAAGGCTGTATGTGACCCCGGTGATGTAGTGACGGGTCACGCAACGCTCAGGCACCCCAAAACTGCAGTAAAACCGTGCACGCAACCCTGCAGCCTACGTGCGTGGAATTAACCTCCCGCAGTACGCGGTGGCACCCAATAACACGAAAAACGTGTACGCGTGGGACACGCAGGCTACTATGACCTAGAAAATGGGTGCGATACAGAGGGGCACCCGCAGTGGGAAAAATAGCGTGCGCGAATCACCGTCAGACTAGCGTGATGATGAAAAACACGCGTAGCCAATACCCCCGCCAAAAGAAGAGATACGTCCTTGATCCGCTGTGAAGTTGTGATGGCGCGCGAAACAACACGAAGTAGCGACACACATCGGTCTCCACAAAAGGTATGTACAGCTAACTGCTGGCCCCGCTCATCTTTAACCCGTGCTGAGGGAAACGCCTGCGTGCGTCGCGCCACTTACGCGCGTAGGCCCTTTCCTCGGATTACACGCATAAACACGCGGATGTGCAGTTTTTTCACACGCTGAACCACTATGCCCACGTCATGAGGGAAACGCCCGCACATGTAACGTCACAGACGCGATTACGTGGTAAGGGCCTTTCCTCGAATTACACGCTGACGTGCAATTTTTTCACATGCCAAATCAGTCCGTATCAAGCTGGCCATGCAACAACACACAGAAGACCACGCTCCTGCCCAGAAGGCCATATTCCTGCCCCCAGAGCCCTGAGCACGCTCCAACCTGCCATCTGCTACTGCCTGCCTGCCTGCTGCCCGCGTGCCCTGCTATTTGGTGCCTGCACATAAGCCAGGGGTGCAGTTCCTGTGACCACCCCTGCTGGAACTGAAGACTCCCGACTGGGATACCATCGCTCCACAGCCCAGCCCCAGGACCCAGTTGCCCACCCAAACCTGCCTCTGGGGTTGCCATCTCTACACCATCTGACACCACTGGCAACCCCCAGCCAGAGAGGCAGAGGGCCACCAGCTTCAGTGCCAGTGAATTCGGTGTCCTGGTGGAGCATGTCCTGGGGCAGTATAATGCCCTCTTTTTAAGTTTGCGCGCCGATAATGAAGGAAGGAAGAGGATCTGGATGGACATTGTGACTGCCATCAACGCGGAGGGGGTGGCAGTCCGCGACATTCAACACATCCGGAAGCGCTGGGAGGACTTCAGGTCCAGGACCCTCAACAAGGCCCGGCGCCTCTTGAAGGCAGCAGATGCCAAGGGGTGCCGGGGCCACCTGTCCGACCACCAAATGAGGGTCCTGGAACGCATGCGCCCAGCGCTCCACGTCCAGGTCCTTGAGAGGCAGAACCGTCTGGAGTCAAGTGGTAAGTGTGCATGCCTACTGATTGGATGCTGTGTGTGTTGTGGTGTGCCAGGAGTGTGCAGGTTCAACATATGTCTTTGTAGGGCCATATATGGATGCGTATGTACAGGGACGTGAACCAGCCACATGTGATTCCTCTCATGTGTGAGACACATCGATGGTCTATGTGTTGGCAAGCATGCTGGCCAAATGCATGTGTGGGTGTGCACATGTGTAAATTATGTGTATGTACTGTGGCATGTTTGTGACGTCACACATGGATGGGGGTTCCTGCTGCATGTATCTGCACTGTGTACATGTGCATGTGTGTGTATGTGACAAGTGTGCAAATGTGATGCAACATGGATGCATGTGACACTGACATGTAGGAGGCTGATTGCCAGATGTGACATGGATGGTGACATTATCACTGCAGTGGTGGAGATATACAGATGCATGTCAGTCTGGTGGTGTGTGTGCATGTGTTGTGCACTCCCTGTGTTTCATGTGACGTCAGGCTCACCTTTGGCTGCTCGTGCTGTTGTTTGTGTATGGACGGTGCTGCCTTGTGCAATATCCCTGTTGATTTGCTCATGTGTGTGAGTTGAAATGACGTGTGTTGGGGAGTGTGATGCCATGTCTGTAGTTTTACACTGCCCCTCATGCGCAACTGTCATGTGTGTATCAGTCCATTGTACAGTGCCCTGATGCCTGTGTTCTATCTAGGCCCGGCTCCCCTCCCAGGTTGTCATCTCGTCGGGGATTGAGGAGTCTGGTGCCGCATCCCAGGCCGCAGCTGCCGAGGGTATGTCCAAGAGGTGGAGATCGGAGGTGGACTCCTCGGCAGCATAAGGGGCAGCTGAGACCCCACAGGATCCGACGGAGGAAGATGGCATGGAGTCATCCAGGTTGGTGGAGGGTTTGGTGGAGGAGGAGGCCGTGGAAGGGACACACATGGGGTCTGGAGGTGGGGGTTCCACTGGTACTAGTGGTGCAGTGCAGGGGCAGGGACAGGAGGCAGCACAGGCTGCCGCGGAGGTGCCTGTGTGTAATCCTGTCGCCGATCCTGTGACTGCATCATCCTGCACCATCAGGGATGCCTATGTCCAGACCCGTTTTCAGGTAGGGGATGAGCGCACAACAACTGCCCTTCCTCTCCCTGCAGACGTGGCAAACCGGGACCGGGTTGAGCCTGTCAGTCTGGGATGGCGTTGCGTCAACGGGGCATGTGAGGTGACGTGCAGTGTTTTCGTGAGGACACTGCACGTCATCTCGGATGCTCATTGACCGCGTTGACCTACTGGGACGGTTCACTAGGGCTGGATTCCTCCGTATGCTGGACTTGTTCCGAGTCCCTCCTCACCTGAACCCCCTATGTGCTAGTCGTCCTCCATTCCATCGTCCCACCCATGTATCACCTGGGTACCCTGTGGAGCTGCCTCTGACCCTGCGGCCAGGCTGGTGGAGGACACATCCCTGCCACAGTCGGGAGTCGGATGTCCAGCAGGGGTGGCCACCTCAACAACTGCACCCCAGCTAAAGGAGGACGTGGAGGCAGCAAGAGCCAGGGCACAGGCACAGGAACAGCAGCAGCAGCAACAAGGTGGGAGCCATGATGGCTCGGGGGCTTCAACATCCGAGGGGCAGGCATCGGCCAGAGGGCAGGAGGACCCAGGATTGCTACTGTCTTCCGTGTGGCAGCAGTTGGGCCAGGCCATAGGTGCGGAGCGGCGGCGGGCGGAAGAGGCACGCTCACAATGGTCAGGACGGAGAACTCCATGTGGAGGGCACTGAGGCGGGCCGAGTGCCTCAAGGCAATTCGCAGGGAGTTGGAGGTCAACATGGCATCGTCCCTGCGAACCCTCGGAACCATGGAAGAGGACCGCCTCCAGGACATTTAGCAGGAGTTCGATGATGCCCTGGCCCGGGAAATCGTAAAGTGAGTCGTCGGACTAGCCCGCCGCCATTGTATATAGTTTTTAGTGTTAGGTTTCATTTTCATTTTCCTTTATTTTGGGGTGTTTGGACTTTGCCCCACACATTTGTATATAGTTTGTTTATTAGGTAGTATTTTTCATAGGTTTCTGTTCTTTCGTTGGGCTCATGGACCCTTGACAATTGATTGTACATAGTTGGACAATGGATTAATTGGAACTTTTTCTTTGGATTTCACCATGGATTAATGGATTTAACTTTTTACGTTTCCTTTGGATTTGCTTTGGTGGAGGGAGAGTTTGGACTATTTTTCTTTTGGATTTCTTTGGATTGGTTATACTTTTCATGTACTCATCTTTTGGACATGCTTTTCATTTCATGTTTGCAATTTTTTATGCTTTCATTTCATTGCTTTATTTTTCTCTATAATACATTTTCATATTTTACTTCGATGTATGTAATTCACTCATTGAGTTCGTGCATGTGGAAATGTGGGTTTACACAATCAATGCCAACCAGTGTGTGTGTGTGTGACGGACATGTGTTGATGTACATAGTTGACTTTTGGTTTGTGTCTTGAGATAGGCATGTCAGTGTGGGGTGGATTGGGAAATCATTGCGTCTCAAGACGGGGATGGCGTGCTGTGGTATTTTGGTGGAGATGTGGTCCATGATTGTGCATCTTTATGTCATGTAGGAGGGGACATGAGTCGGGGCCTGCTGGCAGGTGCCCCTCACTGCTGGGGGGTGGGGGTGCTGGGAGACATGAGTCGGGGCCTGCTGGCAGGTGCCCATCAATGCTGGGTGGGTGGGTGTGCTGGGGGACATGAGTTAGGGCCTGCTGGCAGGTGCCCCTCACTGCTGGGGGGTGGGGGTGCTGGGGGACATGAGTCGGGGCCTGCTGGCAGGTGCCCCTCACTGCTGGGTGGGTGGGGGTGCTGGGGGACATGGGTCGGGGCCTGCTGGCAGGTGCCGATCAATACTGGGTGGGTGGGGGTGCTGGGGACATGAGTTGGGGCCTGCTGGCAGGTGCCTGTCAATGTTGGGGGGTGGGGGTGCTGGGGGACATGAGTCGGGGCCTGCTGGCAGGTGCCCCTCACTGCTGGGGGGTGGGGGTGCTGGGGGACATGAGTCGGGGCCTGCTGGCAGGTGCCCATCAATGCTGGGTGGGTGGGGGTGCTGGGGGACATGAGTCAGGGCCTGCTGGCAGGTGCCCGTCAATGCTGTGTGGGTGGGGATGCTGGGGGACATGAGTCAGAGCCTGAGCTCTCTGCCGGGTGGGTGGGGGTGCTGGGGGACATGAATTAGGGCCTGCTGGCAGGTGCCCGTCAATGCTGGGGGGTGGGGGTGCTGGGGGAAATGAGTCGGGGCCTGCTGGCAGGTGCCCTTCAATGCTGTGTGGGTGGGCGGCTGGGGGACATGAGTCAGGGCCTGCGGCTCACTGCCGGGTGGGTGGGGGTGCTGGAGGACATGGGTCGGGGCCTGCTGGCAGGTTTCCATCAATGCTGGGTGGGTGGGGGTGCTGGGGGACATGACCAGGGGTGCTGGGTAGTCCGCTGTGGTGTGGGCTGCCTGCAGGGGCCATGGAGGTAGTAGAGAGCACACCTGGGAGGACCCATACTGCCAATTCACCTGTGGAACTCCCCGTGCACCCCAGTAATACACGTACCCTGCTCGTACAGGGCAATCGCGTATGAAACTCCCCACAAACTCCAGTGATACATGTACCCCGCTCGCACAGGGCCAATCACGTGTGAAACTCCCTGCGAACCCCAGTAATACACGTACCCCGCTCGCACAGGGCCAATCACGTGTGAAACTCCCCGCGAACCCCCGAAATACATGTACCCCACTCGCACAGGGCCAATCGCGTGTGATTCTCCCCGCGTAGCGGGGAACGTGTATTCGGAGGGGTGGGCGGGGAGTTTTACTGGTGTTTTCGTGGTTGGGGGGCTGTATGCTGGTCCACTGGCCTGTGCGCCATGTATGGGATTTGTGCGCTGTACATAGCGCACGGGGAGGGGTTGGGGGCGTAACTGGCGCTGCTGCAGGGTCGCTGCGCCACTCTGCGCCATGGCTGGTAATGGATGTTGAAATCCATGAATACGCTGTGCGGGGAAATGGATCTTGGCACACGCGGCTGGCGCAGACTGTCACACGCGCACACTGTGCATCAGCCGCGTGCACCACTTTTGTGCTGAATTCTATGAATTACCCCGTGAAGCTTTTTAACTAGCCTGCTTAAAAAATGATACTGTTTTTTCACAGAACACAAACCAGAGATTCGAGTTTTACTATTTTATACAACTAAGTAACCATACTTAACAAATGTAGATGTTAACAAACACATATTCCATGAGCGCTATTCTCAATTAAACAACAATTATAAATACCACATAATTTCTACTCCCCCTACAGTACCTATAATTACTATACACATATTACTATAATGGTTGTGACCATGGCCTCAAAAATCCGGCCACTGGTCTAAACCACCGCAATATAATTAAACCATTTAACAAGTACATACAATACACCTGCAAATAACAAAACTTGCCCTAACCCCCCAGCCATTGAATTTGTGTCAGTGGACAAGGAAATTGACCACAGGCTCGGCAGCACCTGCAAACCCTATTTTCACCTATTGAAACAGCTCTATATCATCTTCATTCAATTCCCCTACTCTTTCTATGCCCTCTTTCTGCATCAAATAACCTCAAATGTGTTCTCCAAGCTGCTTGTTCACGGTGTTGCCTGCAGACAATAAAAGTGTCCACGGAGCGAGGGGCAACCACGCCCACTTTTTTTCACCTAGAAAAACCAGCTGAATATCATCTCTATTTCAATCACCCACCCTTTCCAGACCATCTTTCGGCCATCAAATAACCTAAAATGTGTTTTACAGACTTCTTCCCCCAGTGCTGTCCTTGGATCCACATTGCGACCATTTAAAAAGTATGACGCACCTCACACCTTTCACCAACCAATCAGCGGGCGCGTCGATGTCCATGGAATTCAAGCCATCCACTGATTGGTCCAGAGGGGTGTCCGCTGACCGAATACGGAATGAAGTCTGCGGTCTGGACCAAGGTATCACTATTTATTTTTTCCCATACTTTTTGTCCATTAAAAAAAAAAAAAACTTAATGGGTTTACACCAACATTACAAACACATCCTTTGTGCTCAAACCAATGCTCCTGGTGCAAATTTGGTGAAAATCAGTGCAGTGGTGTGGGCTGTAAGCATGATCATACATTTTTTTCTATTGAGTCTATGAGGAATAGCACACATTTTGTGAATCCCCTATAACTTTGCCCGCCCTGGACGAAACCTCCCCAAACCTCAAAGAATCAATGTGAGGGGGGCCATATTGATTTATTGCCAAGTTTGCTGAGTATTCGTTCTGGAGGGCAAAGTTATAAGCCACTGAAAAAAGAGCTCCTCCTATGGATTGAGCAACTTCACCATAACTACACGGCCGCTGCCACCTGCCGTGTAATATGTATATATTGTCATTTTATTGGTGCACATTTAATCAACTTCCACCTTGAGTGTGCACATACTTCAATGTGAGCACAGATCTAAACAGCAAGCGACTAATAAAGTGAGCTATCTGTCCTGCAAGAGAGCATGTCTACATGACGATTGGGTAGCCAGCCATCTGTTTATGATGACTGTCGGAGGCAGTGAAATGCTAATATGTGGTTTTGTCTCTGTTGAAGCAGCCTTTGGCTTGAGAAGGGGGTGAGTGGGAGGGGAATTGGGGGTGGTCAGTGGTCGAAGTGTACGAAAAGAAGTAGTGGAACTATGTTCCCTGCTAGCCTGCATCCACTCCCCACAAACCCCATCATCAAGTCCCCTCCCAATCACAATCCACCCCCCAAACACTTGCACCTGCTGTTTAAGGGAACGTTCAGTGCAGTGCACTGAAAGTGTAAGATTCAACTTTTTTCTACACTTTTATTTTACAACTAAACCATTCCAGAACGGTTTCTTTTTAAAATAAAAGTATAGGAGTTGTAAAAGGTCATTTTAAAAAGTAGAGGAGCACCGCTCCCGACCACTTCCGCTCACTTCGACCACTGGCGGGTGGTAGTGAAACGATACGCTCTGCTAGCTTTCCTTTTACAAATGCTATCTTATTAATGATACAGGCCACGAATCAGTCTAATAAAGGATGAATTTTAATGAACAATCTCCTCCATCCCTTGATGGATGCTTATAAAATGGGAAAAGGGTAGCTTAGGAATTCCTACTCGTGCTTTGATGTAGTTTACCAAGTAGCAGAATATTCTCAGGCTCTGCTTAACAGCTGCGATTCGGCGAACACACAAGGGGCACACTAGTCAAGTGCAGCCCATACAACAAGCTCAGCCATAGCAACAGCTTGTTAGTCAAAAAATAATGATCCTCACAGTGAGGTGAGGCGGCCCCAAAGCAGTGGGAGATGTGCTCTGAACTCTGGTGTTTCTGGGTCACATGGGAAAATAATTAGCCAACCACCCAGCCAGCAGCCAGAATCAATGGCTGTGCACATACTTACCACCCACTGGTTAAAAGAGATCACTATATCTTGATAAGTGTACTAACCTGTTAAGAAATAGTGAACACCTTTAGCCAATGGAATAAGCGTTATTTCATGTTTACTTTTTAGGCTTTGGCCCACTTGATGACACAGCTTACACAGGCCCGATCGACGCTGCTATGAAAGTTCTGCCTCCTTTTTGGAGACATCAAATTAACTGGACATTTGCTTTAAGTGAAAGCATTCTTATGACTGGAAGATGCAATGAGGAATGATTTTTATGTCACACTCACAGTCACATATAATTTGAACTTTTATGAGTCAGTCCAGTCGATTGCACTGACTCATTTAAGGTCAATTTCTGTGATTATGTATGAGGTTTAAATTAATTGCTTTTCACTTCTCGCAGCATTTGACCTTTTAAAAGTAGTAGCAGTCCAGGAGGCTTTTCTTGACTCAAGAAACGCATGCCAGACCGGCAGTGTTGCTTCTAAAACTTCAAATTGTATGTCTGACCATCACTATGAGGGGTAATACGCTCTGGGCCAGGGCATTTACATCTCGGAACTGACTGATGAAAAACTTCAAATTATGTCACTACGACTCTCTGTCATCACAGAATGTGCACTTTTTTTGCCAGCAGTCAACTTTAAACAAATCTCACTGACCTGTGCTGCTAATTTATGATAATGTTTGTTTGACCTCGTCTCCCAGTCCAGCCCTCCTGGCAGAGGCGTTGCTAGGGGGTGGGGGGGCTAAGGGGGCTATAGCCCCTGGCCTTTTGGTTGTAGCCCCGGATAGAATTCAGGAGCTACAGCCAAAAGATTAGCTAGCCCCCAGTCCCAACAGTTCCGACATCAGCTTAGCCCCGGGTCTTTTCCAGACCTAGCAACACCCCTGCCTCCTGGGAATCTTCAGGACTTCCTTCTGCTCATGGGTGGCACGTGAAGTGGGTGGCGAATGGGAGGTGCTTCGTCGCCCTCCAGGAGTCTGCTGCAAACAATACAGTGTAAGGAATCCATGATCTGAGGGAGGGGAGAGGCGAGGACTGGAGTCCAGGTGCTGCCTAGAGCCCCCCTCAGTTTATGACATCACCCCTGCTTCACTTCACCCCACCCGCTAGCCTGTCTCTAGCATAGCCTGGGGTGGAGTGCGCAAATTGGAGCTCCAGCCCAGCCTATATGAGAGACAGGATATGGGCACGGTGAAGTGCTCAAACTATGCCTTGGGGGCGTTTCAATTTTAAAGCCTCCAGTCCTGCATTTGTGCCCGGCTTGGAGACCCTTCGATGTCTCAGCCAGGCTTTAACTGCACTGAGCATGTCCAGTGGGGATGGCTCTTGAGAGGGCTCTCCCGACTGCACATAGAGCAGAGCCAAACAGTCTCGGGCACTTATTCTTCTTACAACTTTCATGGAAGCAGCTGCCAATAATTATCACAACTTTTAAAGGGGCTGATTCATGGAATTTGTGCGCCGAAAAAAAACGTGGATTTGTGCGCCATTCTGCACGCAAATCCCTGTTTAACAAATGGGGATTTGCGGGTAGAATGGCGCACAAATCCCCATTTTTCGGCGCAAATAATTTCATGAATCCACCCCTTAATGTCTCAGAGTTGGCGCTCTGCGGCTGTGCACGCCTGCTGACGCGTGATAGAAAATAACCAGGGCCCGCTGCTCTGCGCTGAGCCGTGCCTCGTGGAGCCGAAATATACACTCAGCTGTTCCACTGACTCTGCAGAAGCCGTGGATTTGAATGGCCGCACGCTCCGCTGATAAAAGCATCGAACAGCCAGTAACTCATGACCTCTATGCGTCCTGTGCTAAACGCCAAAGCACGGGGACTAATTTACAAGGTCTCTGCATATGTATGTGCATAGAGCAGCATACAACTCGAAAGAATAAAACAAACCACAATATATTGGGGCCGATTCTTGGAACAAACATGCGCCGAAAATCCCAGTGCAAGCAGGCGCAAGGAGGCGCAAGCGAGAGAAAGCAAGCGCACATGCACGCGTGCGATTCAAGTAAGGCGCTGCGCTACTTTCCCACTAGTTGTGCGCCAAATCCGTGCATGGCGCACGCTGGCGCACACGTCTTCAAACAGCGTGCGCTAAACGCACAGCGAAAGCGCACATAGCGCAGCGCACACAACAAAAGTAAGCCGAACAGAGGGCATAACACGCGAAATTGGGAATAACCCGTGAAAAAGAAGGCGTAACGGGGAAAGTACTGCTGGGAAGTACACAGAACGCCCACACGCATGCAAACCACACGTATTCATGGAATCGAATAGGGCAAACCCGCGCATGGGCAAAGACACGCACAGGCCTAAACATGTCCGCCACACGAAGGCAGGCGGTAGCGTCCCTGCACATTACAAAAGTGTGCACAAATAAAAAGCACGCATATACTGAGTGGGGTACGTGTATTCCTGGGGTTCGCGTGAAGTTTCACACGCAATAGGCCCTGTGCGAGTGGGGTACGTGTATTTCGGGGGTGCGCGGGAAGTTTTACACGCGATTGGCGTGGGTAGGTGTATTTCAGGGGGGCGCGGGAAGTTTTACACGCGATTTCAGCAGGGTATGTGTATTTCAGGGGTGCGCGGGAAGTTTTACACGCGATTTCAGCAGGCTATGTGTATTTCAGGGGTGCGTGGGAGGTTATACACGCGATTGGCCTGGGTATGTGTATTTCAGGGGTGCGCAGGAAGTTTTACACGCGAAAGGGCCCTGTGCGAGTGGGGTACGTGTATTCCTGGGGTTCGCGTGAAGTTTCACACGCGATAGGCCCTGTGCAAGTGGGTACGTGTATTTCGGGGGTGCGCGGGAAGTTTTACACGCGATTAGCCTGGGTACGTGTATTTCAGGGGTGCGCGGGAAGTTTTACACGCGATTTCAGCAGGGTACGTGTATTTCAGGGGTTTGCGGGAAGTTTTACACGCAAAAGGGCCCTGTACGAGTGGGGTACGTGTATTCCTGGGGTTCGCGGGAAGTTTTACACGTGAAAGGGCAACGCCCATGCGCGATACGTCACAGACGCGCTTACATCCTAAGGGCCTTTGGTCCAATGAAATCGTGTACGTGTGCTGACGCGCTTACGCCCTAAGGGCCTTTCCTCGAATTACACGCTGACGTGCAATTTTTTCACGTGCCAAATCACTCCGTATCAAACTGGCCACGCGAAAACACAAGGAAGACCACGCTCCTGCCCTGAAGGCCATTTTCCTGCCCCCCAGAGCCCCGCGCACGCTCCCACCTGCCATCTGCTGCTGCCTGACTGCCTGCTACCCACGTGCCCTGCTATTTGGTGCCTGCACATCAGCCATCTGCAGGGGTCCAGTTGCTGTGTCCACCCCTGCTGGAACAAAAGACTCCCGACTGGGATACCATTGCTCCACAGCCCAGCCTCAGGACCCAGTTGCCCACCCACACCTGCCTCAGGGGTCGCCATGTCGGGGCAAACACCATCTGAGACCACTGGCGACCCCCAGCCAGAGGGGCAGAGGGCCACCAGCTTCAGTCAGAAGGAAGTTGGTGTCCTGGCGGAGCATGTCCTGGGGCATTATGATGCCCTCTTCGGAACATCACGTGCCAACAAGGAAGGACGGGATAGGATCTGGGACGACTTTGTGGTTGCCATCAACGCCGAGATGGTGGCAACCCGCAACATCAAACAAGTCAAGAAGCGCTGGGAGGACTTGAGGTCCAGGACCCTCATAAAGGCCCGGCGCCTCATGGAGGGGGGCCGGGGCAGCATGAATACCATCCAGATGAGGGTCCTGGAACACGTAGGCCCAGTGCTCGACGCTCAGATCCTTCAGAGGCAGATCCGTCTGGAGTTGAGCGGTAAGTGGCCAAGCATTGCTGTGTGAGACAGGGCAGGTTGCAGTGTGCTGGTTGTCTGATACTTGCCTGTATGTGTGACATAGGCCATGTACGTATGTGTGTGTGCAGGGACATCATGGTCATGCATGTGAGACCAGTAATGTGTGAACCGCATGGTAGGTGCATGTGTTACAATGCAACATGCGGAGCAGCATGCAGAATGCACACATTAATGCATGCCTGTCTCTGTTATTGGACATGGATGGGGTGTGAGAGATGAGTGCTGCAGTGATGGACATGTATGGTGTCCATGTCTGTGTGTCTGACTTGCATGTCTGTGATTTGTAAATGCCATGGATGCATGACACATGTCTGTGACAATGTTCAGATTCACTGATGCAGCCTACTCATCCTTGTATCCACTGTGTCTGGGGTGAACGAGGCCAGATGGATGAAACTACGGTGAAGTGTGTGCATGTGATAGGCATGACCCATGATGCATGTGAGTTTCAAACCAGCATTGCATGTTTCAAGAGTCCCTTGGACATGTATGCTAATGTTCATTGCATGCGCCAAGCCTGTTACTGCATGTGTTTTGCCTGCACTGACCCATGTGTTGTGGAGGGACATGATGGAAGTGATGTTTGATAGTGCCACTCATCTGCTATTGCTTCCTGTCTAGGGGACCATTGTACAGTACCCTGATGCTTGTGTTCTATGTCTCCCTCTACACAGCGGCAAGTGATGAAGAGGGCGGAGACGGCGCTGTGGAGCAAAGCGGTGGGGATGCCCCCACCGGCAGGCGATGCAAGGCCCAGTCACCCTCCCAGAATTTACCATCGTCCAGGAGTGAGGGGACTGGTGCTGCGTCTGCCACTACGGCTGCAGCGGAAGGAGTGGGTGAGCCCCCACAGGGGCTTGCAACGGCGCAAGACGGTGTGGAGCCATCCAGGTTGGTGGTTTCCACAGAGGAGGAGGAGGCCGCTACTGAGCCGCACATGGGGCCTGGTGGGGGTGGTACCACTGGTGCAAGTGGTGCAGTCCAGGGGCAGGGGCAGGAGGCAGAACAGGTCGCCGTGGAGGGGCCTGTGCATGTCACTGTCCCTGACACTGTGACTGCACCAAAATGCACCAGCAGGGATGCCCCATCCCAGGCCCGTCCGCATGTAGGGGGATGTCCATGTCATCTGACATTCCTCTACCTGCGGACGAGGGGACCCCTGGCCGTATGGAAAAGGTCCTGATTGGTGTCGCGTTGCGCACGCGTGACATTCATGATGACGTGCGTGCTTCCCGGGGGGAGCACGCACGTCATTACGAAGAGCAGCGTGCCAACGTGGCCCAGTTGGGAGTGTCCATGGTCGGGGGATTTGTACATGTGTCGGCCACTCTGGCGGCCCTCTCCTCCTCTATGGAGACTATGCGCCAGTCGTTCTCTATGCCGTCTTCTGGCCCAGATGCCAACAGGGCCCCCTGTGGACTTGCCCTGACCAACGCAGCCAGCTCGGTGGGGATCCCATCCCTGCCACAGTCGGGAGTCAGAGGTCCAGCAGGGGTGGACACCACAGCAACTGGACCACAGCAGATGGAGGATGTGCCAGCATCATCGGGCAGGGCACGTGCACAACGGCGTCGGTGGATTCCATCAGCCTGGATGCCGTCGTGCTGGCAGAGGCAGTTGCGTCGGAGGGAGCGGCAGGCTCAACGTGGGAGACATCATGGCTCGGGGCCATCTACATCAGAGGGGCAGGCATCGGCCGGAGGGCAGGAGGACCCTGGAATGGGAGTGTCTTTCATGTGGCAGCAGTTGGGCCAGCAGATAGGTGCAGAGCGGCAGCGGGCGGAGGAGGCACGGTTCACAATGGTCAGGCCGGAGAACTCCATGCGCAGGGCGCTGAGGCGGGCTGAGTGCCTCGAGGGAATTCGCAGGGATTTGGAGGTGGACATGGCGTTATCCCTGCGAGACCTCGGGGCCAGAGAACAGGCCCGCCTCCAAGACATTGAACAGGAGTTCGATGATGCCCTGGCCCATGACATCAACAAGTGAGCCGTTGGACTTGCCCACCGCCATTGTATATAGTTCATTAGTGTTAAGTTTCATTTCTTTTTTCTTTCATTTGGGGCGCATGGACTATGCCCCACATTTTTGTATATAGTTAGTAATTAGGTAGGTTTCATTGTAGGTTTCATTTATGTCGTTGGGCTCATAGTCCCTGGATTTGCTATTTGTACGTAGTTTTATAGTGGATTTTTCTCCTTCATCTTTTCTTTTCTTCACCATGGAGCAATGGATATTACGCTTTTCTTTCCCTTTGGATTTGCTTTGTTGGACGGTGACTTTGGACACATTTTCATTTGGATTAATTTGGATTCTCATTTTATTTATTTATCATTTTTTGGGACATGCTGCATTTTGAATATTATTGGCATTATTGTGTGTTTTGATTTCATTCCCTTCATTTTGACTTTAATACATTTTGGTTTCTTACTTCAATGTGTGGTCTTCTCTCATTGCTTTCATGACTGTCACAATGTGGGTTTTCTCAGTCATGTGTTTCCATTCTGTGGGTCTGACAGACTTGTACTCATGCGCATACTGCTTATTTATGATCTATCATGTAATGGGGATTTCAATTTGGAGTGGATGTAAAGCTTGGTTGGGTGTTTGGACTGGGGTGGCGTGGGGTGGGATTTGGGTGGCCATAAGAGCCAGGGATCTAGATTGTGATGACGTGTTGGCTGGGGGACATGTGTCGGGGCCTGCTGGAAGGTGCCTGTCAATGATGGGGGGGTGGGGGTGCTGGGGGACATGTGTCGGGGCCTGCTGGCAGGTGCCTGTCAATGATGGGGGGATGGGGGGGATGGGGGACATGTGTCGGGGCCTGCCGGCAGGTGTCCCTCACTGCTGGGGTGTGGGGGTGCTGGGGGACATCTGTTGGGGCCTGCTGGCAGGTGCCTGTCAATGATGGGGGTGTGTGGGGCCTGGGGGGCATGTGTCGGGGCCTGCTAGCAGGTGCTTCTCACTGCTGGGGGGTGGGGGTGCTGGGGGACATGTGTCGGGGCCTGCTGCCAGGTGCCTGTCAATGATGGGGGGTTGGGGGGGCTGGCAGACATGTGTCGGGGCATGCTGGCAGGTGCCTGTCAATGATGGGTGGGTGGGGGTGCTGGGGGACATGTGTCGGGGCCTGCTGGCAGGTGCCTGTCAATGCTGGGGGGGTGGGGGTGCTGGGGGACATGAGTGGGGGCCTGCTGGAAGGTGCCCCTCACTGCTGGGGGTGGGGGTGCAGGGGGACATGAGTGGGGGCCTGCTGGCAGGTGCCCCTCACTGCTGTGGTGTGGGGGTGCTGGGGGACATGTGTCGGGTCCTGCTGGCAGGTGCCTGTCAATGCTGGGGGGGTGGGGGTGCAGGGGGACATGACCAGGGGTGCAGGGTAGTCCCCTGTGGTGTGGGCTGCCTGCAGGGGCTGTGGAGGGGGTAGAGGGGACACCTGGGAGGACCCACACTGCCAATTCACGTGTAGGACTCCCCGCGCACCCCCGAAATATGCGTTCCCTGCTCTGACAGCAAAATCGCGACCGAAACTTCCCGCGCACCCCTGAAATACACATACCCTGCTGAAATCGAGTGTAAAACTTCCCGCGCACCCCTGAAATATACGTACCCTGCTGAAATCGCATGTAAAACTTCCCGCGCACCCCTGAAATACACGTACCCTGCTGAAATCACGTGTAAAACTTCCCGCGCACCCCTGAAATACACGTACCCTGCTGAAATCACGTGTAAAACCTCCCGCGCACCCCTGAAATACACGTACCCAAGCCAATCACGTGTAAAACTTCCCACGCACCCCTGAAATACACGTACCCTGCTGAAATCGTGTGTAAAACTTCCCGCGCACCCCTGAAATACACGTACCCTGCAGAAATTGTGTGTAAAACTTCCTGCGTACCCCTGAAATACACGTACCCTGCTGAAATCACGTGTGAAACTTCCCACGCACCCCTGAAATACATGTACCCTGCTGAAATCGCGTGTGAAACTTCCCGCGCACCCCTGAAATACACGTATCCAGGCCAATCGCGTGTAAAACTTCCTGCGCACCCCTGAAATACACGTACCCTGCTGAAATCGCGTGTAAAACTTCCCGCACACCCCTGAAATACACGTACCCTGCTGAAATCGCATGTAAAACTTCCCGCACACCCCTGAAATACACGTACCCAGGCCAATTGCGTGTAAAACTTCCCACGCACCCCTGAAATACACGTATCCTGCTGAAATCGCGTGTAAAACTTCCCGTGCACCCCTGAAATACACGTACCCTGCTGAAATTGCGTGTAAAACTTCCCGCACACCCCTGAAATACACGTACCCAGGCCAATCGCGTGTAAAACTTCCCGCGCACCCCTGAAATACACGTACCCTGCTGAAATCGCGTGTAAAACTTCCCGCGCACCCCTGAAATACACGTACCCTGCTGAAATCGCGTGTGAAACTTCCCGCGCACCCCCGAAATACACGTACCCTGCTGAAATCGCGTGTGAAACTTCACGCGAACCCCAGTAATACACGTACCCCGCTTGCCGTGCTGGTACAGGGTTGGCGCAGCCCTTTGCGCTGGATTGGGGATTTTGTTGGCTTTTCCCTGCGTGAGGGGCGTTCTTGGGGGCGTAACTGGCGCTGCTGCAGGGTTGCTGCTCAACTGTGCACCACGGCTGGTTTTGGTAGCTAAAATCCATGAATACGCTGTGCGCGGAAATGGATTTTAGCGCACGCGGCTGGTGCAGGGATTCGCATGCGCACACTGTGCGCCAGTCGCGTGCTCCACTTGTGCGCTAAATTCTATGAATTACCCCCATAAACTTGAACTTGCAGTAAAGAAGTTACCCCCTTTTGATATTCTTGATCTTGGCGTGCTTTACACCAACTACGCTGACGACAACCAGATCTTGCTGCAATTTCCAGGGGATTATAAACAGGATTCGGATAATATCAACAAGACTTAGGGCCTAATTCATGGAACTTTTAGCGCGGTGCAAAGGCAGCAAACACATCGAACGGGCCCTGATTCACAGAGCGGTGCAAAGCACATTTTTGAGGAGCAAAGTCACTTTGCACTGCAAAAGTACTCTTTGGACATCAGTAGATCAGTGATGCAAAGAGTACTTTTACAGTGCAAAGTGATTTTGTACTGCCAGCAAATACGTTGAACCGGCCCTGATTCACAGAGCGGTGCAAAGTGTATTTTTGAGGAGCAAAGTCAATTTGCACTGCAAAAGTACTCTTTGCACCTCGCTAGATGGGTGGTGCAAAGAGTACTTTTGCAGTGCAAATTAACTTTGCACTACAAAATTACTCTTTGCACCGGCCATCTTTGCACTGTGCTAAAAGTTCCATGCATTAGGCCCATAGTATTTTGAATGCAAATTAATCAATACATTCATTAAATAATGAAGAAAATGAATAATGCTAGGGTGCGATACATCAAGGTTATTGATATGGGGGCTGGTCCTGTCTGGCCATAGATTAGTAAACTTTTTAGACTAAGCTCTATGCATATGCCTGACTGCACGTTACATGGAATTCATTTCAAGAGAAAATATTGCATATGTTCTGGTTATTCTAAAATCCCAAGTGAATCTTACATTTTGGTGGGCCATTAAACTCTTGCTACAACATACTATGATGTGGAAGTGTGTGCAACTTGCTGGTTTTGTCATCTTCTATGAAGGTCGTTGTTGGTTGAAAATGGCTCAAAATTGGGGGCACAGTTGGCATACACTGTGGCTGTGTTGGCAGTGCCAGAAGAAGGGGAGGGGGCCAGTATTGGCACTCTAGCTGAAGTACCTTCTAACTGCCTACTTCACCCTGAAATGTACTATGGCTAAGGTATTTGCCCAGCTCAGAAAGAATGGTGCTGGCACCTGCATTGCTGTCAATACAACCATAAATGCCAGATTTGGGTGCTGTCATTGAGGCATTTTCAAGAGAATAAGAGCCCGAATGAGGGAAAACTGTGCATTGATCCCGCAAAGCCTGCATGCCGAGAATGATTCTGCCCGGCACTATGTGCAAAATTTTAAATGCTCGCTTTGTGTATTCAGGGATTCAAACGCGCATTTCAACCTGACCTGCAAAGAAAACCGAGCTTCGCAAGGAACGCCCACGTCACGCCTCCACTCAAACCAAAAACATAGCCATAGACCAACCATTTCACAAACCTCCGCATCCAGCACTGACCCAGCATCCCTGTAAACCTGCGTAAGGTCCCCCATAAGTAACGGCTGCACCCCAGCCACTCTGCACGAGGCCCCGCGTAAGTAACGGCTGCACCCCTGCGAACCTGTGCGAGCTTCACTGTAAGTGAAGGCTGCACCTCAGCCAATCGGCGCAAAGCCCCACGTTAGTAACGGCTGCGCCCGTGGAATCCTGCTAACCCTCCACCCTACTCCTAGAGCACCCAAACTGCTGCCAAATACCTCTACTCTACTGTAGCTCCCTTAATCCCATTCACCATCCACCAGCGCCCCTCAACTCTGACACCATCCCCAGGCAGCCCCATAGGTCCTCACATCACCCACCATTCCCCTCATCTCTGGCACTACCCACAGGCAGGTCCCTCAAGCCCAGACACCACCCACCAGCCCCATTCACCTCTGACACCACCCCAAGGCAGCCCCAAAAGTGCTCACACCACCCACCAGCCCCTCTCACCTCCGACACCACCCCAGGCAGCTCCCTGAAGACCAAATACCACCCACCAGTCCCCCTCATGTCCAACACACCCCCAGGCAGCCCCACAGATCCTCACACCACCCACCAAACTCCATCACCTCCAACACAATCCCCAGACATCCCCATAGGTCCTCACATCACCCACCAGCCACCCTCACCTCCCACACCACCCGCAGGCTGCTCCCTCAAGCCCAGACACTACCCACCAGCCCCCCTCACCTCCAACACCATCCCAAGGCAGCCTAACAGGCCTTCACACAGCACGCCAGGCCCAGTCACCGCAAACACCACCCCAGGCAGCCCCACAGGTCATCACACCACCCACCGGACCCCTCACATCTGATGTCACTCCCAGGCAGCCCCACAGATCCTCTGACACCACCCCAGCCTGGCCCTGCCACATAACCCCCTACCAGTGCAATGTTGACTAACAACTTCCCTCAACTCCATTGGCCTGCCACCAACATGAAGCACACTGCCCACATACCCACCCATAGACATAGCAACTGGGGCCACTGATGCAGAATGCCTGTCTGTAGCTCATCACAGGACTCTCTGGTACATCACAACCAGCGGTACAGCAACAGGACAGCAGAATGTAGTAGCAGCTACACAGTGAAAGCACCATGTACATGTGATACATTAAAGCAATGTGATCCAATGTGACGTATCATTGTGACCATGTGCCATTGCAATGGCCTCAAAGTGCCGTAGGTGAATGACCGAGGAGGACACAAGTCCAATACATCACTGATACAACAGACTCACAGAAGCATAGTAGCCAGCAACAATCAGTGAACGAAGGGCCTCAGGTAGGAAAGCATATCATTCCAAGCCCCTGCAAGTAACACAAGTTGAACAGGCATGTGGTGTGGTGATGGGAAGGAAGTCAGAGAGTGAGTGAGCCAAGCAGATGAATAATGTCTACAGCCAGATATATAAAAAAAAAACTCACATGTGAAGATGAAGCATTCCAGTGGCAGATGTGCAGCATGCCATTTGAGCACCCACTGGCTGGTAGCTGATGTGTGCAGGTGCGTGGCCATGCATTGTGGGGCACCCCCTACCACAAATGCACAATTGATAACCATACGCCACACATCCACAGTTAGGATCCCAACCCACGTGACAGTCACAGAACAAATATACACCAAAATCAAAGTAATCAAAAAACAGTCATAGACGCCCCTCTGCAAGAACGAACACAGCTAAATGACCTGTTCTTTAGGAAGGTACCCACTCGAGGGTCCGCAGCCACACTTTAGCTCACTGTACCTTTCACAGTAGGGAAATATCTGATTGCATATCAGTCTTTGTCTCGCCCACATGGGAAGTTCAGCACCAAAATGCTATGGCAATTCTCTTCTGAACAAGAGTACCAACAGCAACCCCACACACGTGTTTCAGCCTTGTTGGGCCTCATCAATGAGGTGGAGCTGTGTCTCTCTAAGTACAGTGAGCAAGGGGTCCACGTCTGGATGACCCTAGGATACTTAGGGTGACGAAACCTAAGTCCCTTAAACAATCAAAAAATAGTCATAGTTGCCCCTCTGCAAGAACGAACACGGCTAAATGACCTGTTCTTTGGGAAGGTACCTACTCGAGAGACCTCAGCCTCACTTTAGCTCACTGTACCTTTCACAGAAGGGAAATATCTGATTGTATATCAGTGTTTGTCCCACTCACATGGGAAGTTCAGCACCAAAATGCTATGGCAATTCTCTTCTGAACATAAGTACCAACGGCAACCCCACACACGTGTTTCAGCCTTGTTGGGCCTCATCAGTGAGGAGGAGCTGTGCAGCAAATGAACAAAGAGACAACAATAATTGTGTGATGAATAAACAGAAAGCTGTATTATCAATATTTACACTGAAAAATTACTATGTGGAAGGAGGAAATGTACAAGGGAAAAAATGAACGAAGTCAAAAAATAAAAAACACACAATGAACTATATACAGAGGCAGCGGGCCCAATAGTCTATCACCACGTCCTCCAAGGCAGAGTCACATTCCTCATCCTCCACTTGGAGGCGGGCCACTGTTCGGTCCTGGATGGCTTACAGGCCCTCCCTCAACCTCTTCTCCTCCTCCTCTGCATCCCTGCAAGCCTCTTCCAGTATGGCAACCTGCCCCAGTGTCCTTCATTCCACTACCTCTGCCCTGGCACTAGCAACCCATGCCATCCTAGCCCACTGCCTCTCCGCCATCAGCTGCATCCTACAGTATATCTGGACACACACAAATTGCCTAAATCTGTGACGCTCTTCCTGCCAGGTGACCAAACCTTGCTGCCTCTCTTGCCTACTGTTGTTGGGCCGTGCAAGGACTGCCTCTGGCCACTCCTACACTGCTGCTGCTTGGCCAAGTGTACCCAAGTGTACCATGCGCATGTACCCCTGCCGCCTGGATGTTACACTATGGGGGTTCAGTACCAGCACTGTCCTGATTTGCCAGCTATTCCACTGGCACCTGTTCCTATGTAGGTGTCCACTTCTTCAGTACTTGCCAGGACTTCAACCTGAGGCAGGGACGTGCTGACCACCAGACTGGGTGGTGTGGGTGGGATTGGAGTATAGGGGGCCATGATGGAAACTGGAAAGGAAGGCCTCCCTACCCGAGGACAACTGGGGCAGAGAGGAGGCAGTGCAGGAGGAGGCAGCTGAATGTGCCAGCGCACAGAGACCAACCGAGAGCAGCACGCGTGCCAGTTGGGTCAGGTAGAGGGTCATTGATTTGTGATGTTGTGAGAGCTCGGAATAAATCTCTCTCACATCATTACAAATCGAGCCTGTCTGCCTTGCAATCACAGCCAGCAGAGCGTACGTCATCACAGGGGTGATAACTCTATCCCCACGGGGAGGGGCACAGTCAGGGTGGAGGCATCCATGATGGTGGTCATTGCTGCATCAGATGGAGCAGGAAAAGGAGGTTGTGCAGCTTCATCCAGGGTCTACTGCCATCCTTCTGCCCCTGGCCCAGGGGTGCAGCCTGAACACCCTCCTGGATGCCCGCACCAGACCCTGTGCGCTGGCCTTCATCTGCCTCCAACACCTCCTCCATCTCCCTTGAGCCTTCCTCCATTGATGGCCTCTGCATTTCCACACCGTGGTACACAGCCACTGAGGAGTCTCCCACCACAACAACCTCCTGGGATGTACCCCCAACAGCTCTCCCCAAGCCAACTCACCCTCATGAGGTGGAATTAAGTGTAGCTGGCTGGGGTGTGCACTTTGGTCTGATGGTTCTGTCCCCGCCTTTCTGCTCCACAGTGATGCCTCTGCCCTCTTCACGAGCCCCAGCAACTGTGAAAAATGGGAACAAAACACATTGACATTGGCAATCATTGTCAAAGGATATGGGGCATACACATCATAACCATAACAAATCATGCAGCATGTTTCAACCATGAACTGACAAACACACAATGCACACACACATGTAAGTGCCCTGGCAAACTGCATGTCATATGCTGCATGAGTGTAATATGAAGGCTGAATCAAAGTCCTGACACATGCACATGTCAACAAAGCACATTGTACATTGGCCAACAACACATAACCAAAAACGGGCAACACCACTGTACCAATGAACAACCAACACAATTATTTCATGCAACCATCACCATTGGAACAGCACCAGGGCACCTGCCCACACAAACACAGTCACCTATGTACACATGCGACAGCATGACCTGCAAGCAAGCAACATGTACCGGCACACATATCTGGGAACAAATTGCACATGTGAGGTGGACAAGCATACATATATTGTATGTACAACCATACACCTGTGTTCCAAATGCAGTTGAATGAGAGGTCACATCCCTGTCCCGGAGACGTCAATGCATCAACTTGATATACCAAGACATCAATACACATGTGCCACTCTCAGCAGATGCGTCTGCATGGATGCACTGTCAGGTGTGACACACATGGAGTCACCCATCATACATGTCACTCACATGCCCACAACATAGCATGTCTGTATCTGTCCTGTCCCAGCATTTGGTTCATGATCTCGCACAGCACGTGCCCATGCAAAAGTCATTGATGCATAATCTGCAAGTACTCATGCAAAGGCCATTATACCATGCATGATGCCTCACATGCCCAGCGTTGGCATGAGGCATAAAGCTGCTGTGTCTCACACCACGCACAAACTGCAAACAGGGTGTGTCATCTGCAAACATTCATGCCACACATATGCTGAAGAGCATTGTCCCACGTGGGTACTCACTAGCAGCTTCCAGACGACTTCTCCAGGCCTAGAACTGGAGTGAAGTTCCGGATAGTGTATGGGAGGAAAGGTCTTTGAGACCCCATCCCCTCCATTCTAACCCGTTTGCAGATTATGATTCGTCCACTCGCCACCCATGAGCCTGTGGCCAGGGATGGGGAATGGCTGCGCGACGACACATATGGATGCAAAACTCAGCCAGAAGGCTGACCCCAGACTCCATTTTGAACCACACTCCGACTCCATTTTGTACATGATAAAACAGGCCTCATGAGCTAAAGCAGCCTGCAGGGCGGCAGCTCTCCCCTTGAGATCGCGCACACTGGGCCAGTTACTTACCCCACCATCCTCCCTTCTGTGTCCCTTCAGCGGGTCTGTTCTCATGGGAGACTAGGCGCGAACAAGCTACAAGACAAACACTGTATCTTTTGCCTTCCGCAGTCCATCACTGACCTGCGATTGACCAGGCAAAAGCTTGGGTTTGGGAAAAACAATCCATCTCAAAAAACATGTCCTGTCCCCTTGCAGACCCTACATTTATGACATATGCTTTGGATAACCCCCCAAACTCGTTCCTCTTTTTGAAGTAACAGATATGTACACCACGCCTGTGTGCCATCCCGTTTCACCCGCAGTACTAATCTCTCTATGAAGGCTATAAATCCCCTTCTGTAGTTGGGAATCAAGGGGCTGATTTTAAGAAACAAAACAAGACAATCTTTATCTATTTCACTGTGCATAAAGCTATGGTCTATATGTATAGGCCCATGCTGTTGGTTGAATAGTATCCTTTGCCAGAAACTCACACTGATGTATGATATGTCAATGTACTTATTTGATATAATGCAAGGTATAAGATCCAGATGCTCAATGGTTTTTTAATATTATGTAGGTTCACAAATGTGTTCAACTAAAAATACCTTTCTCATATGTATAATATTGTAATTAGAAGCTCGTTTATTATTCAATGTACTTACAGCCGCAATGATATAGTTTTACCTAACCTTAATGATCCACACATAACCCCACAAAGTGAACAGGACCCAGCTCAACAGGCCTCAGGGCCTTCTCTCACTGCTTTGCAAAGCAGCGCACTCAGCCCCCGCCATCCTCTCCCTCATGCTGAGTTGACGGCTGAAGGCCCTTGTTCTCACTCTCACTGATGCTTTAATGCTACAAAAGTAACCTCCCACTCTTCCGCTGAGCCTGCACCAAATATCCAACCTCCCCTCAGCCCCCTGGCTTATGATGCCACTATGAACTTGCCTCACACACCCCAGACTCCGGTTAAAGAAATATGGGCAATAAGCCCCTCACACCTATGCCTTTTGAAGTAGGATTGCATGCCCCTTATCAGCGTGCCACCCTAGCTGACCCAAGACACCCGACCATATATTCTCTGAACGATAACAAACAATAAATAACTGTCTTATGAGATCTAAAGGAATGGAGGACAACATAAGCTTGTGAATAGGCTAGGCACCTGGACCCATGTATTCTCACTTTTATTGTTCAGGTCAAATGTTTAGTAATATATCTCTCATGTGTTAAACTAGGTAGGTGATGGACAAGGTATGTGTGGCCACAAGGGCACCAGTTATGTAGTATAAATTGCAACACCCCGGACATCATCTGACCCTGTACCCCACCGCGAAGAGCCCAGCTGGCCCGTTTATCCCACCCTGGCACCACGTGGACCTCCTTCAATCCTGGAGCACCGGACATACAGATTACATAGTATCTAGTCTTCACCATCCAATCCCCACGACTTATGTGCCCCCTATAGTTTACCTCATCGATGACATGTTTTTGTAATAAATATGAATGTTTTTCTATTGTCTGGCAGAGTGCTCTCGGAGTTTGCAGAGTTCTCTGCTTGTCCTATTTGGTTTTGGATAAACTTTACTTTTTATCTTCACCCACACTTGGTCCTGGTCTCATTCCCTCCTGGGGTGTGTCCTTACTGACTCTTATTGGGGAGTTATTATTGCATTTTTGGGGATGCTCACTTTCAAAGGGACATCTCATGTTCTAGCAGCTCTACCTGGGTGAACCAGTGGCAGCCTACATGGTACACCTCCACAGTGGTTTCACTGCCCAGGGCTGCCAGCACCTCAGAATGGCTCTGGGTCTTGAGATTGTCCCAATGTTTCCACCGTGTTCTTGGTGCAGACTTTGATGGCAAACGTGATCTCCTCCCGGATTCACAGCCTTGCATCATTGCACAGCTGCGCAGCTGGGTTGAAGAGGACATCATATGTACCCAGGACCTGATTCACCAAGATGCCAACTTTGGCGGAGGTGAAGTTGGCAGTCCTCTGCCTCTACATGGGGTGCTGCACTCCTGAGATGATGTAGATGGGGAAGACATGTCACCCATGAGTCAGGTATGGCTTCCCTTGGTCCTGGGTAGGTGCTGTGGAGGTGGTGGGAAGTTGGCAGGGAGAGATAGAAGTCCCAATGACAGAAGAGGTGGTCACAGGCTCAACACAGGAGTATAGGTAAAGATGGGATAGCTGGCACACCAAGACAGTGCTGGTTCCAGGCAGGCATTCACTCATCGTGGAGGAAGCAGCAGTATAGGAGTGAGTAAAGAAAAGCAAGGCCGTAGGAGGCAAAAACAGCAGTTCATAGGTAGGAGGACCTGTGGTGTGCGTCTTTCATCTGCAGCAGCCAATAGATAGGCAAAGGCCCTTAATACGCAAGTTATGTTCTGTGCATAGTGACACGGCATGCCTACACAGCTCACAGCAATTACGGTGTGAAATAAGGCACGCAATGAGCATCACTGACTCTGTGCATGAAGGTGCGATATGGAGGAGTTTCGTAGATGTAAATGGGTGTGCTACACAATCCGTTTCCTTCAGGTAACGCACACCATATTTTTATTTTTGGGTGTTTGCCTCTGCGCATTCACGGTGTGTCACATATGCAGTGTTTGAGTGTTGGGGTGCCTCTGCATATCGCATACTGCTCATTTCACTTTTTGGAAGCTTTCAGGTATCGCAAATGCAATGTTTGAGTTCATGGGTGCCGCTGCATATCGCGTATCACTTTTTTCATTTTTTGGAAATTTTCCGGGTATCACGTACGCACTTTGTGTTTCGGGGTGCCTCTTGTAAGGAAGGCATGGTATCAGCAGTATGACAGACACAAGTCACCACAGTTCAAGGGTGTTTATTGAACTTCAATTGGGTTTGAAAAATGCCTATCCAATCATAAATCTAAAGATGGGAGCAAGCCACGACCATCAAATAATAATAACACAGTCCTAGTGGTGTCTTGTCAAAATAAAATGGCCTATACTACTAAACCTAATACCAATCCTTACCACTAAATACAAATAGTGTGGGAAAGATTTTTATGCAAAAGAAAAATGTGCAATAAATGATATGTCAGGATATTCAAGCCATTGGCTTCCCTTCCCCATGTTTTCAGCACGGGACAAGGCGGCACACTGGAGCTTAGCACAGTCTCTGGCTTCTCTATCATGAGGGTGCAGTTCAAAACTTCAACATAACGGCCTCCTGTTTAAAAAGTCTCTTTGCCATTCAAAGTCTCTTCTTTCAGATAACCTTATGCAACCAAAAAACAATTTAGTTCCTTTCCTTTCAGGATTTCACATATACACAATTTTCTTAGGTGATTTACTATCCACCTCGGATCACCCTCCGCCGGGCCCAGATCCACTTTGACACCATTTTCTCAGGATTTTCACATATCAAATTTGTCCTGTGATTCACTGTGCATCCCGGATCCCCCTCCGCTGGGCTCATATCCGCTTTGATACAAGGCTTGCAAGCGATCTTCCTCTGCTGGGCTCGGACCAACTTTATCTACTTTGTTATAAACTTTCTTTACTGTATCAACATTGGAAACCTTTGATTGTGTGCAGGATTTGGCTTGAACTGTCGCAGTACCACTTCTATTCACAATCCTGTGCCACTCTTTCACTTTTGTCAACTCTCAGTTCGATACCTTACAGAGAGCTTCAATTGAACACACATGCAGTGCTTGACCACTCTGTCAAAGGTATTATATTTTGGTCTCAAAGTTCAATTACTCCTCTCCAGTTCAACTTTACTGGCATTGGTTATCACACACGTTTCATACAATGTTTATCCCAGTGCTCGCCATACAATGTTGCTGCTTGCAACCTTGGTTTCAACACAGACCAGTCTTGTATCGGTCCCGCCAACTCACCGGCTGTGTTGATTTCACTGACGCTGCTTTGTTGTTGGAGCCAAGGACAATACCACAGCAGCTGGCGATTCTCCCCTCCTTGATTATCAATGCAGGAGGGCCCCGGGTACCTCTGACACAAAATTCACAATTCCTCAGCCTGGTTTTCTGGTTTTATGCTTTCTATTCTCGAGGCTTTGTGAAAGTAACGGTTCCTTGTCGAAATGGTCTAGGAACTTCCTTCCTTGCAATCCCCTTCTGTTTCGGTGTCTTTCTCCTCTTGTTAAACTGCCATCTCGGAACTGCTGTATCCTTGTGTGCTTTGCCTAGCTCAATGTGTGCTCTCATACGCCGCCTTTTATCCTTGTGTGGAGGTGTAATGAAAGTCAAGTGTGTGAGATGGTCAGTAATTGCCTGACCATTGTATAGGGACCATCAGGTATATGGCTCAGGTGTTAGCCCGTTTTCTCTAATAGCGGGCTGTCCTTGAGAAAGTGGAAAGGGTTCATGTTGTAAAAGGGGGTGGGTTGAGTTCCTAAATATCCTACCTGGTAGGATGGGGTAAAGGTGTTATAGGGAAAGGGATATCGCATCTCACCATCCAGGGTCCCACTCCCACTCCCCAAAGACCCCTCATCCAGGTGATCCTTCAGCACTGGTCCACCCCCAGGCACTGGATCCAAAAGTGATGGCCGTGTCCTGGCCACATGGATAACAGATCCCCGGGACTAGTGGGTGAGACACCTTCTGGTTTCTCACACTCTGCATATTGCGTATCATATTTTTTTTTTTGGGGGGTACATTGGAGCCTTGCTGGACTACAGATCTACATCTCACATCAAATTGACTGTTCCCTTCCTCATTTTTCCCAGGACAATTACTTGGTGTGCCTTACAATTATCTTTTCCACCTCTGACATAAGTGGAAAGGCCCAAAGAGGGAAAGGGAGCAGACAGGGTCAGGGACATGGTGTGGAGACATCTGCCCCAGTCTGAGGAGGATGTGGCGGACCCCATTCCACAGGTGGCCCAGCACCTTGACACCAACATGGTCCCAGCCAGACAGGTAGAGCATTTTTATGATCCAGCCTTCGCCCAGCAAAATGATCCATCATTCGCTAAGGCTTTCTTACAAGTGAATCCAGAGGGAGAAGGACAAGAAAAAGGGAGTCCTTTCTTTTTTATGAAACAGGGATTGCTTTATAGCAGGGAACCCCTCGAGAAGGCCTAAGTAAAACTCAGTTAGTAATACCAAAAACCCATCACAAGATTGTGCTAGAGATTGTACACCCTCATTTGACAGGGGGACATTTAGGACAGTCTAAAACTCAAGCACACATCAGTGGGAAATTCAACTGACCAGGTATCTATGCTGACATAAGGAATTTCCGTCAGACATGTGAAATATGCCAGAAAACCAGCTCACATATTGCTTTACCCGCCCCTCTAAACCCATTACCGATAATAGAAGTCGCTTTCTCCCAAATTGGGATGGATAGCATTGGACCGCTGGAAACTTCTAGACTAGGTCATAAATATGTTCTCGCAATCGTTTATATGCTACCCGGTACCCAGAAGCCTTTCCAATACGGAACAACACAACCAAACAAATTTTAAAACACCTACTACCATTCATTTCTGGGGTTGGTTTCCCCAAGGAAATTCTGATGGATCAGGGATCCAATTTCATGAGTAAGCTTATGGGTGAAGTCAAGGAATTACTACACTGCCTGGGGTCTAACAATGGGAGGAGAGTTGAATTAGATACCTTTATTAATTTTATCACTAATTTTTCCTTTGCATACATGTTTCCTTTATACACTTTTTGTACAAAAGATAGGGCAGTCATTAGGTTTTGTTAGCATAGGCCATTTTGATTTGACTTACTCTACTAGGACTGTTTTGTTTATTGTTTGATGGTTGAGACTACTCCCATCTTAGTTATAGGGCAGCATAGGAGTTTTCCAACCCGATAAATTTCAATATAGGCTTTTACAAATGATACCTATTGTGTCTGTATCATACTTGTCATACCATGCCTCCCCTACAACCGTCCCTCAACAGGCCCACATTTTGCCTTGTTCTTCCTCATTTTCAGCCCCCTATATTGGACTCTGCGTAGGCCCAACCCACACTCTGCGAGGATTCTTGCGCAAGGCACTCGACTGCTCGCAGATGCGTGCCAGACCTGTGCAAAGTCCACGCGAGTCCGGTTAAAGTACCGCACAGTCCATTATCCACTCTACGCAGGGCCATAAATCTAGAAAGCAAGTTAATAAGTATCATTAAGAAAAACGTTGAAATGTTTCTCAAGTTATATTTTGCTATATGTGGCAGCTTTCAAATTGTCTGCCAATCTTGGAAGTGCTTTGTCAAATAACCTACCATTATGGGGATTTGACTAGTTTTGCATTTAACAGAAACTAAAACTCACTAAGCTTTACTACAGTAAATCAAACGAATAAGAACAAGACAAACAATATATTGTATTGTTCATTCATTTTAGTGCATCAGTGGCTTAACAACTCTCTTAAAAACCTCACTCCAGTTCTAGAACCCCATTAGCTGATAAAAGACCTTCAATGAGACATGTCAAGGAGGTAGTGGAATCACTTTCATCTTGTGTTCCTCCCTTCAGATAAGCCTATCTCCTTGTTCAGGAATTTTAGGGTCAGAGCATATTGCTGCAAAGCTCTTAGTTTCCCTGTCGATAGCCGTATCTATTGCACCTCTTTTTTACTGCACCCCTATGACGGATGTCTCATCTCATCTGCCGCCGGATTGCGAGGGCTTGCAGGACGGTGTTTATCCCCATTCATGGAGTCTCATAGGACTCCATGTGGGGATTATTGCCATTAGTGGTAATGATGGCTTTTATTGCTGGTAGGGCACCTGGCCAACCTCCAGCTTTTAGCTGGGGGTAACGCAGGTGCTCCACCGCCATACCTGTAGTCGGGCCAGTGAAGTAAAGTGCTGGTATCCACACATACTGGCACTTTTTTACCCGACCGCCCAACTTGGAATGAGGCTCCTTGTTCTTTGCATGTCACAAGATCTTCTCCTGGGTGATTTTGACTTCTTCATGGTTTGCCCGTCTGTGCCGGCCGCTCATTCTCCACTAGAAAGTCTTGGTTCTCTTACTGTGCCTCAGTTTGTAATGTTTAAAGTGTGCCATACCATACATCGCAATTTTAGCAGTGGAAATGTGGGTACAGTTTTTCCTGTATGTCCAGATCCCGGGTCAGATCACTTTTTTGTTTCTTTTCTGCTCATGACCAGCTCCGTCTTTCACCATTAATGCAAGATCTTGGAAACAAACTGGACATGAATACACTTCAGAGCACTTTGATCAATTCTTTGAATTCTGAGCTTCCTGCCTCAATTTCGACTATTGACTCTTTCAATATTTGTATTACCCCATTTTCAGGTGATCTCATCCATTTTAAAATTGTTCCATCTAGGGCGCAGTCCAGGGAAGTCCTATGGCGGTCGCAACTGCGACCCCTAGGGTCTCCCTTGCTATCTCCTTTGCAATCCCTAAAAAAAGAAAGAAAAACTTTACATATTTTTATTTTTACAAACAGAAGTTCCTGGGCTGTGGCCAGCACCACGTGACTCTTACTTTCTGGAGTGACTGGTTTTCTTGTCCAGGCCTCTTAAAAAAACAGGGGGGTTCTACAAATGTAACAGTGACCCTAAATAAGAAAGAATAGAATTAGTAAACCATTAGTTTTTCTGGAATTCTATACAATAATTGCTATACTCATTAAAGGTTTATTTCAGCCACACTTCAGGGGTTGAGTCACCGTTTTACTCTGTTCTAAAACACCTCAAATTCACAATGCAGACAAAAAGCTTCCAAAAAGCATTTAGAGTTGAATAAGCATCAATTTTGGACTATCTATTGTGCTTTTTGCAATTTGCAGTAATAGCATGTTTTTTTTCTGCCGTTGTCTCTGTTATGATCATCACAAGACATTCCATCTCAGTTTCCTCGGTTACTTGACAAATTGCTTGTCCCTAAAAGCTAGTGTACAGCGTAGAAATGTTTGACCTTAGCGAATAAAGTGGCCCTTGATTTCATTGTGCCAAAATACATGCTTTGTTGTATGTATGAGATAACGAGTGCACAGAGTACAAGATACGTGTGAGTGCGCTACTTTCCCTGCGCCACTCTGCATTCTTTGATACACAGTCATGAACCCTCCAAATGTTATGTATTTTGCCAACCTATGAAGCCTGAAAAGTAGATCCACACAAGCTTGACATGTGGCCAACATTGCACCAGACCTGCAGATGAACAGGCCTGCTGTTCACAGTTAGCAGTTTAATTGTATCCACTATAATGTGTAATTTGCTTTCCGACTTTGAGAACATTCAGGCATTTAATTGCAAATGTTACAATAACCAGTAAAATATATCAGTGTGTTGAGCGCTCACTGCTGCAATGTGTGTGTGTGTGTTGCAGGTTGCAGGTTCGAATCCTAACAAGGACAACTCAGCCGTTCATCCTTCTGAGGTAAATACATGAGTACCGACACAGGTTGGGTGATATTGTATGTACGTTTGTTCTATATAATGCGCTTAAGAATAAGTGCTATACAATAACACATCATATTCATTTGACCTTGGACGTCTGCTTGCATTCACAGTCATTTGGTAATATGGGCCTATACGCCCTGATATTAATGATACATATGGTGATCCATTCTTGTTTGATATGTATATCACATTACAGTGATATTGTGACCACATTTTTCGTAGTGTACTAAGGAACAATTCTATGTGATGCCAGGTCCGGTTTTGTCAAGGCGTGAAAGGTTGCTTGTCATAGCATCCCGTGATGTCACTTTGGGGTGACATCAAATGACATCATTCTGGTTGGGGTCAAATGACATCACTTCCGGTGATGTCATCAGAGGTCAAGGTTCCTGTTATGTCACTTCCGCTACCACTGGTATTTGGGTGAAATGACATCCCTGGCGCAGTCAGCCTGAGCTAAACGTACATGCCGGATTTAGCAGTTCAAGAAAGTTTTACAAAAGCGACGGAATGACAATGGAGGCGTGATCACTAAGCCACCTGCCAGGGAGGACTATCGCCCGACACTTAACATTTACACATATTGTACTATTGCATTACTTGTCACTGATTGATGATGCTCACAGTCTGCAACATGAGGTATTTCAAATTGTCAACAAGTTAATTCCCCCCCCCCAGCCAGCCCTACGCCCAGGGACGTATTTAGGGGTCGCCAGAGGTCGCAACTTCGACCTCTGAGGTCTCCCTTGCGACCTCTGTCTTAAAAAAAAAAAAAAAGAAAACAAATCTTTTTTTTTTTTTTTTTTGGTAATGCAAGCTCCTGGGCTGTGGCCAGCACCATGTGGCTCTTTACTTCTGAGTGGCTGGCTTTCTTGTTCAGGCCCCTTTAAAAAAAAAAAAAAAAAATAAGAACAGGAGTGCCACAAGTCTAACACTTTCAGCACTGACCCTAAATAAGAAAGAATAGGACTACAAAATAATGTGTCTTTCTGGAATTCTATACAATAATTGCTAGACTCATAAAGGGTTTATTTCAGGCACACTTCAGGGGGTGAGTCAATGATTTAGTCTGTTCTCAAATGCCTCAACTCAGTCTTTCATCCTTCTGAGGTCGATAAATGAGTACCAAAACAGGTTGGGTGATATTGGGTGTACATTTTTTCTATATAAGGCGCTGAAAGGTCGTGTTCTATCGCTTCCCGTGATATCACTTTGGGGTGGGGTCAAATGACATCCCTTCCTGTGATGTCAACAGGGGTCAAGAGTCGTGTGATGTCACTTCCGCTACCCCAGGCATTTCGGTGAAATGACGTCCCTGCCTACGCCCATTTTCCTTCTGTAGAATAAAGTGAAAGTATGTCAGATATGTTTTCGTTAAGAAAATGAAAAAATATTTCTGCTTCCATTTTCCATGTTCCTCCATCTAGGGATTTGGTTGATTTGATCAGAGCTAGAGTGCCCTCTTCCACTCTGTCTGAGAGGTTTACCCATCTTTCACTAAGTGAAGTGCACCAGAGAGAGACCTAGAAAGCTTAAATCAGTTTCCGATTGGATCCTTACCCGCACTTTTTTAACACCCGTTGTCTGTGCTCAATTTTTGCACTTGCCTCTTGCTGTCTGCACTACCTGCTGTTGTTTTGATCTCGTTTTCAGCACTTCCCACTCCTCCCCTGCCCCTTGCACTCCCTCCCTTCTCTCCCCTGCACTTGTGCGTTCTCAATGTCACTGGGCCTAGTAAGATCGTTGATTTGTCCTCCCTTGTACCCCTCCATTGCCTCATCGTGCTCTGAAACAGTTGTGTATTGCCGCAATATAAATAAAATATCATTTCATATCACCCTTGTCCGGTCATGTGATGCAATAGGGTCAAAATGTACTTACCTCCATTTTCCTTCAGATTCTTAATTCATATCGGTTCCAGGATGAAGTTCCTGCGGAGTTTAAATCTGCAATTATTATCCCCCTTCATAAAAGGTTTCTTTGGACCCCAATGTTTCTAGACAAATATTAATGGTTGTCTCTACTACAAGCACCCACCAAGATCATGGAATCTAGAGTGGACTCTCAATTACAGAAGTATATCAAAAAGTGCGATTTACTACATTTATCGTCAAGAGGTATTCTGGCTTCGTTGTGGCACCGAATCTGTGCTGTTGGCAGTCCTGCATGATGTTTGAGTGGGGTGTTGTGGGCATGGATGGAGACCAAGAGGCCACCTCATTTACATTTCAAAGGTGCCTATTGGCTCTTTTGAATTCGATGAACACAAGCAATCTACATTACACTACATATAAGAAGTAAATTATTTTTTTTTGGGCGATGCTGATCTATCTCAAAGCCCAGCTTTCTGGCCATGCGATTGTGAACTTTTCCAACTTCAGCAGCAGTGATACAAGTTTAGGAGAGAAATTCAATGGCTACTTATACATTCTTCAACATATTAAACATGTCACCTACAATCCTTTGACACATGTTTCCTTTCCCGACACTGTTGGCCCCTATTTCTATATACGTCTCACTGATTCAGTCTCGCTTGGACTATGCTAGTTCTTATTTTTGTGTGGACCTTCCCGATGTCTACCTTAGACATCCTCAGACACTTGTTTGTAGTTTGGATTTCTGAGGTTCAGGTTTTGGCTTTTATATGAAAGTGTCCAAGGTGAAGTAATCCTGCAGAGGAAGAGTGTGGTAGTGGGAGGTTTCCAGGACTATTTGGTCAAGTGAAAAGAAATGTTCCTTTGAAGACACAGGGTCAAGCAGCAGATAGGAGCACCATAAACAATGTGATGACCTAAAGCATAGGTAATCCACCTTTTAGCTTCCAAGCATGCAGCCCTCCAAAGACCAAATGCTTTCCCAGTTCACCCTGGGCTTAACACCTCCCATCCAGTATTCAATGTTCTAACACTTTATTACTTTGCAATCAGCAGTTTCCCAAAATAGGGAGTTTCAGGATTGAACACTTTTTCATTTCAACGTGGGTTTTGGGAATCAGTTTCCCAAAATACAGTGGTTTAAGAATTAACAAACATTCTGAGTTCAACATCTGTTGTGGTCTTTGTTGAGGTTCTCCAGCCTGCCTATTTGGGCCACTCTGGTGAGCGTTGCTCCTCTTCTCTGAGAACATGGTTGTTCTAAAGAGATACTGATCTCTCCCCAGTTCATCAGAGGTTGTGGGAGGATCCACTGTGTACTTGGCTCTGATCTCTGTGGATGGTGACCACATATGTCTCTTTGGTCTCTGTGTCTACCTGGCACATTGTTCCCTCAGGGTGAGGAGGAGGCTCAAAACAGGGTCCTTACCACACAGGGAAAGACCCAGCTGCGAGCCTCTTTTGGTTGGGGAGCCGCCATCTGCCCTTGCTGGGAATGAAGGTAACTTCCCTCCCTTCATCGCACGACGGGATAGGTCTGTATCTGCCTCATACCCCACAGCACACCCCTAGAATTCTCCTCGGCAGAGGCAAGGGTGCTACTCCATTTGCTGAAGGAAACAGAGTTCTTCTGGTGGCCTTTTTGAATCCTTGCTTAGTCTATGGACTGGGTGCATGAGGAAAGACTCCCAAACTGCATGTCCGCAAAGAAGCAGTAATGGGACTCAACATGCAAGGTACACTGGGGCCTTATGCACCATTAATGTTACTAATGTCATGTGTCTCCTATTGGCTGCTGTCATATTCGTTCATACAATTATGCTCAAGTACACAAGGGTACGTGCACATTGGCCATACCCTTGAACTCTGGGTGCAGTGGGGTATAAGACTGCGCAGTTAGCCATGCAGATAAACCACAAAAATTAGGTGCATGAATTCAATCAAGCAAAGTAGTTTTGTCTTACCAACTCTACATAGCATAATAACGCACAGGGGGCAGCCAAACCTAGAAATGGTTACTTTTAATTCTTAATAAAGGGTTTGAAAATATAGGAACACACTCAAGAGCAATATTCGTGCAGCATTAGTTCAGCATGGGGTCTCCAGGTGCAACCCTATGTAACCTCTGAATTCATTTTTGGGTGTCCGCAAAGCCCTGCAAGTATTTGAGATGAGAATGCAGATTTGCACTCTTGCAGTGCACTCATTTATGAATCAAGAGTTGATGTTTTTGAGTTTCAAAAATGCACACGCCACTTGCCTTAATGTGTGGCAGTGTGTAATTAAGTGCATCAACAAATGTTTCTGTGAATATATTAATATCATATACGTATTGTGGGATGTTTTAACCCACTAGGCTCTGTCCTGCGACATCCCTGTGTGCTAGTGGCACCAGAATCAGCAAAATGGCCGCAAAAACTCTGGGTGCGCCAAAACCTATGAAAATTGCGCTTTGAAACCAGAAAAGATGGCTGCAAAGGAGGCCACACTGCTGAAACATGTTACTGGGCTGCCCACCAAGTAAAAATGCAAACTGCCTGAAAGGCAGTGCTTTATTGAAAGAAACCCAGAAATTACTCTTAAATCCCTTTTTGTTGGTTGCTGAAAATACAAAATACCGGACCAAAACACCACAAAACATCCAGTATCTTTGCAGTATGTTACTCGCCTCTTCATTTAAGGAATCAATATGAATATACAATGTCAGGAAAAGTGGAATCTATCATCAAAATATACACAGCAAAAAGTGAGCTTGCCTGTGAAAATCTGTCAAAATATGGGCGCAGTACCAGCGGCCGACTGTATGACAGCTGTCATCAGTTGCATCAGAAGCTTAAACTTATGCAATTGAAATCAAATGTTTGGAATTAAGTGACCTGTCATTAAGAGGAACATAGGTTGTAACTATTTAATCTCCATGATTTAGAGACTGGAATCAGAGTTCTAGCCGCTTGATTAAAAATTGCAAGTTTTATTTTAAATTAAGAAAAGTGTTATAAATTGACAGTGAATTTAGCTGAGCTCAGAGTCACCAAACCAGTTCCCCTCAGCTTCCCCCAACAAAAGGCATCGCTCCTGCTTCCCACCAAAGTCAGGAACTTACACCTTTGTGTTAATTAAATCAAGGGAAGGAGATTTTGGGCTGCTCCTGGGAGAGACAATGGACCTTCCTTGGCTGAAAGGATATGCAGATTGTTAAGTGTCAACAGTGAACTCTGCCAGAGGAAGAGGGCGGAGATTGCTTTTTAGCTGCAAGATGGAGATGGAGGCGGGAACAGACATTTTTGTTGATTCACAAAGCACAGAAAGCATATTTTTGAAAAAGACTGATAAAGGACTGTACGAATTTGTAAAAATTATAGAATTGATTGCATTGTTAATGTGATTTTTTGTGCACAGTTTAAAAGAACCCAGAACTGTGCGATGTTCTGAGAAGGCGCAGTGAAAATTCTGGTTTTGTAGCAATTGTATTCATGTCAGAAGTATGAAACGTCATACGATTGTGCCCATATACAATGCGCATATATGTATAAAATTGTGGACAAATTAGACATTATGTCCCGGACAAAAAGTGCAAACATGTGTCAAATCCAGACCCAAGATCTCACAGCAACGAGGCTTGGAAGAGGGTGTGCTCCACAAAATTTTGGATCTATGTATGTTATTGGTATAAAGATTGTACACCTGTAGAGATGCATTATACCAAATAGATTGTATGTGCAAAAAGGCAACGGGAGGATGTTTTGTCTCATAAACCACATCATCATGATGACACTCTGTGTTCTCCTCCAATCAAGGGAGAGAGCAGACTTTAGCCAATAAACTATCTAGGGGGTGCGTCTAGGATAATTCAGCATACCCCCGACCCTTTATCAAACACATAAATAGAGACAGCTTAGGACTCAGGACACACTGATCCACCCACCATCCCGATATTGGCGAAGCACTTTGAAGGATATCCATCCATACTCCTTGTTCAGGACTCCTGAAACTTTGCAAGCAGAAAGGCTCAGAGCATAGCTGAACCACTTTCAGCTGGGCCTAACTTCCAGAACCCATCCCTCAACTTAAAGGGGAAACCAAAGAAGCAGCCAGGCTGTGCTTTAAATGCTTGCCTGCCAAAGAATCCTCTTCATAACCAGAAGGGCAGATTAAACCCCATCTGGTGCCGTGCTGTGCAGACCAGAGAGCCATTGCAGATCCAGTCCAGTCGTGCTATGCAGTGTAGACCAGAGCACCTTGCAGTCCAGTCCTGCCATGCGGTGTCCAGAGGGCCTTGCTGATGTCTGACCCGTCCAGTCCGGTGTGCCCAGCAGTCTGTCCCAGAAAGAAATCTTTGACCAGAACCAGAATACCTGATGGTTCCATTTAAACATTGGTAGTGAGTATCCATGGTATAGGATTGTCACTAGCCTATGTACTGTCCATAGTTATCCCTATCCAAGTCCATCCTATTTGTTACCCAGAGCTGTATTGTTAGAAATTATTTTGTCTTGCCTGAACTCTCTCTCTTATCCTATAGTCCTTCTGTAATAATATTGTTAAAATCATCATTGCGCTGATATACTGCATCTGAAGAAGGCAAGCGTCTCGGCTGGCAGTTGCCTTGATCAAGTGGCTGAGCATCCGTGTAGTTTTTTTCTTCATAGTCCATCCCTAGTGTAAAGAAACCTTGTTTGTATTTTAAAAGTGCATCCTTGTTTTACAATTTTTCCTCTTTCTGAAAAAAACGACCTCCACGAAAACGTTCATAACTCCTTCATACGTTATGCTAGAAATGTCATTTAAGTGTGTGCGTGTAGCTAACATCCTAAGCTTTCTAAAGAACCCAAAACTGTATCTCCTTATAGTTTTTCCGCAATCACGCATAACGCACGTGGAAAGGTTTGCTGCAAATTTTTCGTTTGGCCAAAATCTATATCGTGTAAAATAGCTTTACATTGCACCCGACCTCAAAATTAAGTTCTCAACTTGCTTATTACTCTCAAATCATTGCTAGTGTTTGTCTGAAACCATACAAAGTGGCTCCCATTAGCATTTAAACAATTTCAGTGAATTAAATCCAGAAGTGTTTTCCCCATTTCATTCACGCCAACTTTAAAACCATTTTTGACAAGTTTGCAATCATTCCTGTTTCTCTCTTGTGTTTGCTGGGGGAAATTGTGATTGATATATTTGCTTAAATTTGGCATTCCTGAAACCTGTTCTCTCTCCTTCTATCTCTTTATATTGCATATCCAGGGGATTGAGGGGTGTCCAGGGGGAAATAGTAATCACATTGAACATACCTGAAAGTATTGTTTCTGTGCTGCATTGTTTTTGCCCATCATTACTCCTTATGATTAAAGAGATTGTTTAGTGTGACATCACCCCATTGGTGATCATTGTATACCCATTAAAATAGTTTGATTATCTTGTGAAAATACCTAAATAATTATTTTAACTTTGCAAACCAGCCTGATTCCTGGCTTCACATTGGTGAAGTACATATCTGGGCTTTGCGTGAAAACGTTATCGATGTCATGTCATTTCCACATTGCCATCCCATAATGTTCACAGTGAGCAAGACAGGGTTGAAACTCCTTCCAACTGCCTCTTGCAGGTGACTTGATTGGTCGATTTTGTGTTTGCATTCCATTTCAGTAGAGTCGGAAGCCATCCATTTCCAATCACCTCCTCTTATAGAGACGGCCAAAGTGCCATGGCGGAAGATTGCTATGCCCCTGCAAGTGGTTAAAGAGCTGCAGGGCATGTGGTTATAGACCTGTGGGACATGTGGCCACAGAGCAGCAGGGCATGTGGTTACAGAGCAGGGAGCATGTGATCACAGTGCAGGCGTCATGTGGTTACAGAGCAGGGGGAATGTGGTCACAGAGCAGCAGGGCATGTGGTTACAGAGCAGGGTTCATGTGGTCACAGAGCAGGGGGCATGTGATCACAGCCCAGGGGTCATGTGGTTACAGATCAGCGGGCATGTGGTTACAGAGCAGCAGGGCATGTGGTTATAGAGCAGCAGGGCATGTGGCCACAGGGCATGGGTCATGTGGTTACAGGACAGTCGGCATGTGGTCAAAGAGCAGCAGGGCGTGTGGTCGCAGAGCAGTGTGGCATGTGGTTACAGAGCAGGGGGCATGTGATCACAGCGCAGGCATCATGTGGTTACAGAGCAGGGGGCATGTGGTCACAGAGCAGTAGGGCATGTGGTTACAGAGCAGTGGAGGGGTCATGTGGTTACAGATCAGCGGGCATGTGGTTACAGAGCAGCAGGGCATGTGGTTATAGAGAAGCAGAGCATGTGGCCACAGGGCATGTGTCATGTGGTTACAGGACAGTCGGCATGTGGTCAAAGAGCAGCAGGGCGTGTGGTCGCAGAGCAGTGTGGCATGTGGTTAGAGTGCAAAGGGCCATGTGGTCACAAAGCAGTGGGTATGGGGTTACAGATCAGTGGGCATGTGGTTACTGAGCAGTGGGGCATGTGGTCACAGAGCAGCAGGGCATGTGGTCATAGAGCAGCAGGCATGTGGCTACAGAGCAGGGGGCATATGGTCACATAGCAACGGGGAATGTGGTTACAGAGCAGTAGGACATGTAATTATAGAGTTGGGAGGAATGTTCTTGTATTCCTCCAGGACATGGAGCTACAGAGCCGAGGGACATCTGGCAATAGGCATGTGGGCAGTGCTTTAAGTGGGCCGGGGCCTGCCGGGGCTGGGGCCCAGCAGTCTCCAAAAAGTGAGGCTACTTGAGAATAAAAGGCTAAGCAAACTCTGCTGTTACTTAAAGGTGGAAACCTCAAATTAAGCATGGATCGCTCTCTCTCTCTCTTGAGCACCTAAATTAGCTCTCTGAGCCGTTTTACTTACCTTTAATATATGCTCCCTTCCAAGAGGCTGGAATAAGCTTCTACAAGTGGTCATTCAATGTATCTCCTTGTCCTGAGCAGTGCTCATTGTTCACAGAGCGCTTTCCATATTAACTGAAGATTCAGTCTTGCGGTGACCTTAAATTGTTCCTACGCAGGGGGCCGCCCAACTCCCATGAACGTCCGTCTGTCCGGTGAGAGATTTGATAGCTCAGTGGGTCGACTCAGACAGCCCATTCCTGTAATCGATCACCATCTGTGGCCAATTAATGAACGTTTGCACTGGTGCTAAAAGTCCCCTTTAGCATCAGCTGTATTTATTTATTTATTTATTTTTAATGTGATACAGTTTTTTAAAAACAAAAACTTTACACATAAGTCTAAAAAGAAATTTTTGAATTATTAAACAGCAATTTTTAAACAGCAATTCATCATTAAAATGAAGAAAAGAAAAAAAACGTTTAAAATCATGTTCATATTCATTCTTATTAAAAATGTCACAGGTTATAGCCAGAAGTTAACTTTCGTGCAGTTTCATGTGATAGCATGTAAAGGCTCATTTATTATTATTTATTGATGCAAAGAGAGTAAGCTAGCCTTCAAATTTCTAGTATTCCCTTAACTGTATACCATACTCTATATAAGGCCAAATGTAGGCTAGGATTCAAAGTGTTAATACATGCTATCCAGAAGTCTTTGGACTTAATATGGTCGAGATTGTGTACGTATCTGCTATAATGTTTTATGTAAGTTAATCCCAATCTAGGGCATAGTGTGAGAACGTGTCTTGCAGTTTCAGGTAAGTCTTTATTCTTACATACCCTGCAAAACGCTGTTTTAGAAATGGCCCGTTCAGGGCCCAACACCGCTAGGACTGGTAGATGGTTGATACGTAGGAGTAATAGGAAGCGTCTTAAATTAGCCGAGGGGCAAAGGTTGAGATATCCTTGTGCTCTCCTGAAGGTATATAAAACATAGGTTATAAATCCGTAACTGGGAAGACTCGCAAGATGGCTAAAATTGTCTTGCCAGTCCCAAATTTTAAGTCGTTCTGCCATTTGGGACTTTAGATTTATAAAATTGTCCTCCCAGTTAGGGATCCATTCTATCGCCTTAAATAGAGCATTCATTTCTCTCACAAAACGGGCCTGCTTATTCCTGTCGATTTCTTCTTTCACGGTTATCAAAAGGGGATTAATCGGGTTAGTATGCATCTTAATATAGACCTCGGCTCTTTTCTTCAAGACCAGAGCTTTTAGAGAGGGTAAACCTAGCTCTAATCTTAGTATAGCCATAGGTATTCCCGGTGGCAATCCCAACAGCTTTCGCCAAAAACGTCCTTCCAGTTTCTGCAGCCAGTCCAAATTAAGGTTAACTAGGGCTTCCAGTCCATAGATTACCGTGGGTATCAGGCACTGGATATAAAGTTGGCGGGCTGCCCACATGGAATATCCACTCTTCTTACGAGTGAACTGATATATCATAGAGGTAAGTTGCGCTGCTTTTGTTTTGCGGGCTTGTACACATGATTGGGAATTACCCTTAGAGTTGAATTCAACTCCAGGTATTTATAGCTATGGGTATATTGAATTTCCTGACCTCTTATAGTCATTCTGGGGCGGCTCACTTTGCCATGACTATATAGGATCAACTCTGTTTTCGTGTGATTAATTGTGAGTTCATTCTCCTCCGCATACTCCCAAAGTCGCTCGGCCGAGCGTAGGATGCCACTAAATGTGTGGTCAAAAATAACCACATCATCTGCGTACGCCAGAATTAAGCAGTGTTAGGAGCCAACTTTGGGAGGGCAGTTACTCACCTCTATGATACATTTTGGAATATCGGAGACAAACAAATTGTATAGCATGGGTGCAGTGACACAGCCTTGTTTCACCCCTCTTGTTTGCTCTATCACCCTAGTTGTAGATCCACTTCCGTCAAGCCTCAACTGGACTGTGGTGTTATGGTGTAAGAGTTGCAGATAATGGAGCAAGCCTTCAGGGCACGCCAGGCCCCTAAGCTTCCTCCATAGCTTCTCTCTATTAACCATGTCAAACGCTGCCTTAAAATCTATATATAAGGCATACAGTGGCGGATTATTGGGGAGTAGAGCTTTATCTCTAAGGCTGTTCATGATGAAAAGATTGTGAGTGGTAGAATAACCAAATCTGAATCCGCTTTGAAAGCGGTCCAGAATCCCTTCCGTTTCAGTCCAAGATTGTAATTTCTGTAACAGTAAGGAGGCAAATAATTTACCAGAGGAATCCAACATAGATAGCAAACGGTAATTGGCAGGATCAGATCTATTGCCTTTCTTAAAAATAGGCACTAAAATTGCTCTTTGCCAGGTCTCAGGTATTACTCCCTCTTTTAAGACTTTTTCAAAGAGGATTTTCAAAAGGTTAACCCAGAAAACTGGGTTACTCTTCATAAGTAAATTAGAGAGACCGTTAGGCCCCAGGGCTCGGGAGGATTTAAGTTTAGTAATCTTACCTATCAGGTCTTCTAGGGAAATAGGAAACGGCTTTGGAACTAAAGAGATGGTTGGAAGAGTTCCAGGGTTAGCTGCTGTCATACCATTACGCGTTTCCAAAAAATTAACCCATTCCTCCGCATCAATCGGGTTTATTTGGGGAGTTACCCTACTTCCCCTAGCTTCTCCTAGAAGTGCCCAGATGTTCCGGGGATTTCTCGAGCAAATAGTCTTCACAGTTTTTTGCCAGTTTACCAATTTTTTCGATCTGTTCCAGTGTTTTAACCATGTCCTATACCTATTTTTTATCTTTCTGATCTTAGTATGTGTATCCATAATTAGATGGGAGTGGGCTCTGATTCTACGTATCTCCCCTCTCAGAGTACGATTAGCATCATGAATTGTTTTGTCATAAACCTCAATCGAGCCCTGTTCTCTAATAACAAGTAATGATTTTTTTGTAGCATACTTAACCGTAAAATTATAAATCCACCCTTCGAGTTGTTCTATTGAGAGGTTAACAAACATAGTGTGATAATCAGCATCCCATTCACCACAATCTTGACATGCTTTAGCTATATTTTTCTCAGATCATATTAATCGTGAACCAGCATGATTAACCAACACACTTCCTATAGCTATTGTTGAAGGAGATACCGGATCACATTTCAGACTTAAACTCAGGCCTCTATGATCACTCCAGTCATTGTCTATTATTTCCATATCATTAACCAGGGAAGCCACCTCCGGGCTAATGAAACAGTAATCAAGAGTGCGGCGAGCAGTACCTGCTTTCCAAGTATAATGTCCCGGGCGGTCGCTCATAGTTCGACCGTTTAGACATTCCAAGTCCCAGCTCTTCATAAAACACAACCACTTCTCCCCTTCTTTATCGCTATAATTCTGAAGCATGAGGGGATACGGGTGTAAATATTTGTTATTAGATCTACCACCATCCCCTTTGATGGCGCAATTGAAATCTCCAGCAATAACAAAAAAAATATTTTGGTGTTCATTCGTCCACTTAGTGAGTAAATCGTGTAGTCTATCTTGTATTTGATCACTCATTGATGCATCGTATGGATTATAAACATTGACCAGCAAGAGTTTCGTCTGACTATTTTTTATCGGTATAATCACCTCCACCGCATTAATATTATCCTCATGATCGTTAGTAATTTCACTAGATGCTATAGTTTTACTTACACCGATCAACAACCCCCCAAAAGGTCTTTGGCAAAAGTGTGGTACAATTTATATCCATCTATTATAATTGGGGCGGTTAGCCAAGTTTCCTGCAGCAGAAAAAAGGTATAGTTCATAATGAAAGGTAACGAGCCATTAGCTGCGGTAATATGTTTGAAACCCCTGGTATTCCAGGATAGTAATGAGCAAGTTCAGGGTTGATTTATAACCGTGGGCAAAGCCTCTGCGAGCCATTTTAGAGTGTTCTGGATGTCACTCATTTGGACTTTGGTCCCAGCAAGAGGAGGAGGTTTAGTTTTATTGTCAGTTTTAGTAGACTCGGGAGCTTCTTTGATCAGAGGGTCTACATCGTCAGGATTCACATCTACCCCCAATCCTACTTGCGCTAAATTGACTTTATGCTTACGGATCAGCTGAGCTGAGGCCAGGACCGTACAATGCAGCGCTGTAACATTAGGGTTAGTGGTACATAAAGGCTCAACAAATGAGAAATCCTCAGATCTAATAACTCTTAATTGAGGTATTAGGTGAAGTTTCTCGAGCATGCCTGTCCGAGGAAGCCATTTGCCACGGCATTGCTGATTCAGATTCTTCACAATGCAAATCCTATTTCCTTCTCTATTCTCTTCCTTTGCTAGAGCCGGTGTATCCCTATCAGTTTCCATGCTTTCAAATGTGCTATTAGGATTATTCCTTTGAGGGGTGGAAAACTGATTGTCAATTGAATGATTTTCTGTAAGAATAGAGTCTTGGCTAGCATTGCTCACTGCGGAAATTTCTTTGGATTTTTCCGTCAATATCCAGCTGGTGAGTGTACCCGGACCTTTATTTCGGTTTTTCTTTCTTTTAAGAGCCCTTTTTCTAGCCTTTTTAGATTTCTGTTGTGGAATTGCTGTATTTGGTAGTGGAGAGGCCACCTCTACCGGAACATTTCTTAAGGCTTCTCTTTTCGCCATTCTACGCTGTTTCTTAGTCAGGCAAGCATTTCCTTCATTTGTCGGGTGTTCGTTCCCCTCGACGTTGATTGGGCTAGATGGAATCTGAGGCTCCTTTACCTCTACATGACCTACTTCATGATCTAAATCTGGAACGGGGAGATTCAACTGTAGAATTGTATTCACGTGTATTCTACCGCATAGTTTTAGGAGAATTTTTAGGGCAAATTGGAGAGAGGATAAGGACGCCTGTATCTCAGTAATAGCTGCAGAGTTTAACTGTGAAAGTTCACTAGGTTGGTCGGCCTTACTTTGCTCTAGCTCCTCTAAGTCGATCAGTAGATTTGGTGATTCAGACAGTCGCCCAGAACATAAAGTTCTCTGAGGGGAATTGGCAGGTTGTAGCACTTGAGCCTCCACTGTTATACTTGCAGCTTTCTTGGCAATCCCCATCTCGATAATCCCTAATTATCCTGAATTAGGAGGAGGGGCCATAGATTTTTGTATGGACAGGCATAAATCCAATAACGAATTATTGTCAATATCGTCAAAGGATGTAGCATCCAGTGGTCGGCTTGCGTTCTGTTCAGCTGGAAGTATCACCTCCGTATGTTCGTCAATGCATTCAGGCAAGTTTTTTTTTTTTATTAAATAGCTCAGGTGCCTTTAACTTTAGCTGGCGATTTCAAACTGTCCCCACCACTTGGATTGATAGTAGGTGTATAGGGATGATTTGTTCTGCCTTTCCGTAGATTGTAGGGCGCTTTTGCCCCGCGTGCTTTAGGCGGCATTTAGGCTCCGAAGAGTAGCGAGGGAGAAAGTAAAAGTAGTAAGCTGAGAGAGCCAATCTTTAGCAGTGGCAAGTCGTTCAGCAGTAAATGCGTATAATTCAGGTTGGAGGGTCTATGTAGAAGGTTATTAGTTCCTAGTAAGGATCGAAGGAGATTGTAATCTTCCACAGACTCCCCAAGACTATGCCGGTAGATGATACTTAATTGTGCGGTTAGGCTTACCTTATTCTTCACGTTCTGCAGTGAGGCTTAGTGGCTGATGCGCCCACGCGCCAAACAGCCGCACAACAGCCAGTGGGCTTTACTCGGCCGGGCTTAACGCCGCAAGGGTGGCTCTCGGCTTAATATGAGTCCCAAAGATGTCACGTGTTCAGTCACGTGACGTCGCTCGGCTCCACCTCATCCAGGAAGCCCGAGGTCTCAGCAAGAGCTGCGTTCAGCTCGCAGTGCTGAGGGGGTGAGTTTCACCAGGATTTACTTCCTTACTCCAACGCAATCCTTCAGCATACAATTAGACACGCCGCTCGGGCGGCTCTCGGCTCAATATTAGTCCCAAAGATGTCACGTGTTCAGTCACGTGACGTCGCTCGGCTCCACCTCATCCAGGAAGCCCGAGGTCTCAGCAAGAGCTGGGTTCAGCTCGCAGTGCTGAGGGGGTGAGTTTCACCAGGATTTACTTCCTTACTCCAACGCAATCCTTCAGCATACAATTAGACACGCCGCTCGGGTGGCTCTCGGCTCAATATGAGTCCCAAAGATGTCACGTGTTCAGTCACGTGACGTCGCTCGGCTCCGCCTCATCCAGGAAGCCCGAGGTCTCAGCAAGAGCTGCGTTCAGCTCGCAGTGCTGAGGGGGTGAGTTTCACCAGGATTTACTTCCTTACTCCAACGCAATCCTTCAGCATACAATTAGACACCTAATGCTTGTGCAATACACAAGGAAGCAAGCATGCACCAATCCAGATTACATTAAAACAATCATGCCCGTGTGATAGGGAAACGTGCAGGCGCTGGGCTCTGTAACCATGCCCTGGCCGCATTGGGCAAGGGCAGTGGTATTCAAACTGTTTTATGTCGAGCCCACTGAGTAGAAAAGTTGTTGGTAGGCCCCCCCTCCCCAAATGCAAGGACCGTTTGTAGCAGTCAACTTTCTCTCTTTTTAAAAAGCCTCACGCTACAATTAAATGGTTTGCCCAGGACCACACGTTTTGGTTGTACCAGCAGTGTTGCAGTATGCAGTTAGTTGTGTTGACATGACCACCCCTTTTCATGTTTACAAGCTCTTTAGTCCACGCCCATCAGGTAAGCAAAGCCCCCAAATGAGCCCCCCCCTCAATTTCTTACCCCACTGACAGCACTGGTTGTGCAGTATGTGGTTACATAGCTGAAGAGCAGGTGGTTATAAAGCTGAGGCAATGAGGTTAGAGCGCTCTGGAGCATGCAGTTAAATATCTGAGGTCATGAGGATGTGGGCCGTGGGGTTACAGTGCTGTGGGTCATGTGGTTATTGAGCTGCAGGGCATGTTGTTATTGAGCTGCAGGGCATCTGGTTATAGAGCTATGGGGCATGTGTCTATAGAGCTGCGGGGCATGTGTCTATAGATCTGGGGGGCATGTGTCTATAGAGCTGTGGGGCATATGTCTATAGAGCTGCGGGGCATGTGTCTATAGAGCTGTGGGGCATGTGTCTATAGAGCTGCGGGGCATGTGTCTATAGAGCTGCAGGGCATGTGTCTATAGAGCTGCGGGGCATGTGTCTATAGAGCTGCCGGGCATGTGTCTATAGGGCTGCGGAGCATGTGTCTATAGAGCTGTGGGGCATGTGTCTATAGAGCTGCGGTGCATGTGTCTATAGAGCTGCCGGGCATGTGTATATAGGGCTGTGGGGCATCTGTCTATAGAGCTGCGGGGCATGTGTCTATAGAGCTGCGGGGCATGTGTCTATAGAGCTGCGGGGCATGTGTCTATAGAGCTGCCGGGCATGTGTCTATAGGGCTGCGGGGCATGTGTCTATAGAGCTGTGGGGCATGTGTCGATAGAGCTGCGGGGCATGTGTCTATAGAGCTGCGGGGCATGTGTCTATAAAGCTGCCAGGCATGTGTCTATAGAGCTGCAGGGCATGTGTCTATAGAGCTGCAGGGCATGTGTCTATAGAGCTGTGGGGCATGTGTCTATAGAGCTGCGGGGCATATGTCTATAGAGCTGTGGGGCATGTGTCTATAGAGCTGCGGGGCATTTGTCTATAGAGCTGCAGGGCATGTGTCTATAGAGCTGCGGGGCATGTGTCTATAGAGCTGTGGGGCATGTGTCTATAAAGCTGCCAGTCATGTGTCTATAGAGCTGCAGGGCATGTGTCTATAGAGCTGCAGGGCATGTGTCTATAGAGCTGCGGGGCATGTGTCTATAGATCTGCCAGGCATGTGTCTATAGAGCTGTAGGGCATGTGTCTATAGAGCTGCGGGGCATGTGTCTATAGAACTGCCAGGCATGCGATTATGGAGCTGCGGGGCATGTGTCTATAGAGCTGCCAGGCATGTGTCTATAGAGCTGCAGGGAATGTGTCTATAGAGCTGCAGGGCATGTGTCTATAGAGCTGCGGGGCATGTGTCTATAGAGCTGCGGGGCATGTGTCTATAAAGCTGCCAGGCATGTGTCTATAGAGCTGCAGGGCATGTGTCTATAGAGCTGCAGGGCATGTGTCTATAGAGCTGCGGGGCATGTGTCTATAGAGCTGTGGGGCATGTGTCTATAGAGCTGCGGGGCATGTGTCAATAGAGCTGCCGGGCATGTGTCAGGGCATGTGTCTATAGAGCTTCAGGGCATGTGTCTATAGAGCTGCAGGACATGTGTCTATAGAGCTGCAGGGCATGTGTCTATAGAACTGCCAGCCATGCGATTATGGAGCTGCGGGGCATGTGTCTATAGAGCTGCGGGGCATGTGTCTATAGAGCTGCGGGGCATGTGTCTATAAAGCTGCCAGGCATGTGTCTATAGAGCTGCAGGGCATGTGTCTATAGAGCTGCAGGGCATGTGTCTATAGAGCTGCGGGGCATGTGTCTATAGAGCTGCAGGGCATGTGTCTATAGAGCTGCGGGGCATGTGTCTATAGAACTGCCAGGCATGCGATTATGGAGCTGCGGGGCATGTGTCTATAGAGCTGCCAGGCATGTGTCTATAGAGCTGCGGGGCATGTGTCTATAGAGCTGTGAGGCATGTGTCTATAGATCTGTGGGGCATGTGTCTATAGAGCTGCAGGGCATGTGTCTATAGAGCTGCGAGGCATGTGTCTATAGAGCTGCCAGGCATGTTCAATAGAGCTGCGGGGCATGTGTCTATAGGGCTGCGGGGCATGTGTCTATAGAGCTGCAGGTCATGTGTCCATAGAGCTGCGGGGCATGTGTCTATAGAGCTGCGGGGCATGTGTCTATAGAACTGCCAGGCATGCGATTATGGAGCTGCGGGGCATGTGTCTAAGAGCTGCGGGGCATGTGTCTATAGAGCTGCGTGGCATGTGTCTATAGAGCTGTGGGGCATATGTCTATAGAGCTGCGGGGCATGTGTCTATAGAGCTGCAGGGCATGTGTCTATAGAGCTGTGGGGCATATGTCTATAGAGCTGCGGGGCATGTGTCTATAGAGCTGCGGGGCATGTGTCTATAGAGCTGCGGGGCATGTGTCTATAGAGCTGCAGGGCATGTGTCTATAGAGCTGTGGGGCATGTGTCTATAGAGCTGCGGGGCATGTGTGTATAGAGCTGCAGGGCATGTGTCTATAGAGCTGCAGGGCATGTGTCTATAGAGCTGCAGGGCATGTGTCTATAGAGCTGTGGGGCATATGTCTATAGAGCTGCGGGGCATGTGTCTATAGAGCTGCGGGGCATGTGTCTATAGAGCTGCGGGGCATGTGTCTATAGAGCTGCAGGGCATGTGTCTATAGAGCTGCGGGGCATGTGTCTATAGAGCTGCGGGGCATGTGTCTATAGAACTGCCAGGCATGCGATTATGGAGCTGCGGGGCATGTGTCTATAGAGCTGCGGGGCATGTGGCTATAGAGCTGGGGGCATGTGTCTATAGAGCTGCGGGGCATGTGTCTATAGAACTGCCAGGCATGTGATTATGGAGCTGCGGGGCATGTGTCTATAGAGCTGAGGGGCATGTGTCTATAGAGCTGTGGGGCATGTGTCTATAGAGCTGCAGGGCATGTGTCTATGGAGCTGTGAGGCATGTGTCTATAGAGCTGCGGGGCATGTGTCTATAGAGCTGCGGGGCATGTGTCTATAGAGCTGCGGGCATGTGTATATAGAGCTGCGAGGCATGTGTCTATAGATCTGCGGGGCATGTGTCTATAGAGCTGCGGGGCATGTGTCTATAGAGCTGCAAGGCATGTGTCTATAGAGCTGCGGGGCATGTGTCTATAGAGCTGCGGGGCATGTGTCTATAGAGCTGCGGGGCATGTGTCTATAGAACTGCCAGGCATGCGATTATGGAGCTGCGGGGCATGTGTCTAGAGAGCTGCCAGGCATGTGTCTATAGAGCTGCGGGGCATGTGTCTATAGAGCTGCGAGGCATGTGTCTATAGATCTGCGGGGCATGTGTCTATAAAGCTGCGGGGCATGTGTCTATAGAGCTGCGAGGCATGTGTCTATAGAGCTGCAGGGCATGTGTCTATAGAGCTGCGGGGCATGTGTCTATAGAACTGCCAGGCATGCGATTATGGAGCTGCGGGGCATGTGTCTATAGAGCTGCCAGGCATGTGTCTATAGAGCTGCGGGGCATGTGTCTATAGAGCTGTGAGGCATGTGTCTATAGATCTGTGGGGCATGTGTCTATAGAGCTGCAGGGCATGTGTCTATAGAGCTGCGAGGCATGTGTCTATAGAGCTGCCAGGCATGTTCAATAGAGCTGCGGGGCATGTGTCTATAGAGCTGCGGGGCATGTGTCTATAGAGCTGCAGGTCATGTGTCCATAGAGCTGCGGGGCATGTGTCTATAGAGCTGCGGGGCATGTGTCTATAGAACTGCCAGGCATGCGATTATGGAGCTGCGGGGCATGTGTCTAAGAGCTGCGGGGCATGTGTCTATAGAGCTGCGTGGCATGTGTCTATAGAGCTGCGGGGCATATGTCTATAGAGCTGCGGGGCATGTGTCTATAGAGCTGCAGGGCATGTGTCTATAGAGCTGTGGGGCATATGTCTATAGAGCTGCGGGGCATGTGTCTATAGAGCTGCGGGGCATGTGTCTATAGAGCTGCGGGGCATGTGTCTATAGAGCTGCAGGGCATGTGTCTATAGAGCTGTGGGGCATGTGTCTATAGAGCTGCGGGGCATGTGTGTATAGAGCTGCAGGGCATGTGTCTATAGAGCTGCAGGGCATGTGTCTATAGAGCTGCAGGGCATGTGTCTATAGAGCTGTGGGGCATATGTCTATAGAGCTGCGGGGCATGTGTCTATAGAGCTGCGGGGCATGTGTCTATAGAGCTGCGGGGCATGTGTCTATAGAGCTGCAGGGCATGTGTCTATAGAGCTGCGGGGCATGTGTCTATAGAGCTGCGGGGCATGTGTCTATAGAACTGCCAGGCATGCGATTATGGAGCTGCGGGGCATGTGTCTATAGAGCTGCGGGGCATGTGGCTATAGAGCTGGGGGCATGTGTCTATAGAGCTGCGGGGCATGTGTCTATAGAACTGCCAGGCATGTGATTATGGAGCTGCGGGGCATGTGTCTATAGAGCTGAGGGGCATGTGTCTATAGAGCTGTGGGGCATGTGTCTATAGAGCTGCAGGGCATGTGTCTATGGAGCTGTGAGGCATGTGTCTATAGAGCTGCGGGGCATGTGTCTATAGAGCTGCGGGGCATGTGTCTATAGAGCTGCGGGCATGTGTATATAGAGCTGCGAGGCATGTGTCTATAGATCTGCGGGGCATGTGTCTATAGAGCTGCGGGGCATGTGTCTATAGAGCTGCAAGGCATGTGTCTATAGAGCTGCGGGGCATGTGTCTATAGAGCTGCGGGGCATGTGTCTATAGAGCTGCGGGGCATGTGTCTATAGAACTGCCAGGCATGCGATTATGGAGCTGCGGGGCATGTGTCTAGAGAGCTGCCAGGCATGTGTCTATAGAGCTGCGGGGCATGTGTCTATAGAGCTGCGAGGCATGTGTCTATAGATCTGCGGGGCATGTGTCTATAAAGCTGCGGGGCATGTGTCTATAGAGCTGCGAGGCATGTGTCTATAGAGCTGCAGGGCATGTGTCTATAGAGCTGCGGGGCATGTGTCTATAGAGCTGCGGGGCATGTGTCTATAGAGCTGTAGGGCATGTGTCTATAGAGCTGCGGGGCATGTGTCAATAGAGCTGCGGGGCATGTGTCTATAGAGCTGCGGGGCATGTGTCTATAGAGCTGCGGGGCATGTGTCTATAGAGCTGCGAGGCATGTGTCTATAGATCTGTGGGGCATGTGGGGCATGTGTCTATAGATCTGTGGGGCATGTGTCTATAGAGCTGCGGGGCATGTGTCTATAGATCTGTGGGGCATGTGTCTATAGATCTGTGGGGCATGTGTCTATAGAACTGCCAGGCATGCGATTATGGAGCTGCACAGCATGTGGTGATTGAGCTTCATAGTGTGTGGTTACAGAGTTGAGGGCATGTGGTTACAGATCTGTGGGGTATGTAGTTACAGAGCTGTGTGAATTTGGTTATAGGGCTTTTGCACATTTGGTTGTGTGATTTTAAAGCTGAAGGACACATTGTCACAGAGCACACAGTTATAGGCCAGTGGTCTATGTGATTACAGAAAAGCGGGGAATGCCAGTATGCACCTCCAGGACATGCATTTCCAGAGCCGAGGGGCATTTGTTTATAGAGCTGTCGGCATGCAGTTACAGATCAGGTTCGTGTGCTTATATAGCTTGAAAGCATGTGGTTATAGAATGGTGGAGAGTGTGGTTACATAGCTGCAGAGAATGTGGATTTAGCTCGGCGGGTTACTGAGCCGTGTGGGATGTGGTTAGATAACTGCAGGGAATGGGCAATGAACTTCAAAGCCGTGAGGAAGCAGGCACAAACCCACAAGAGCAGACAGAACCGATCAGGACAGTGAGTCTCAAACTACCGTCCTGTGCTGCTCACTGCACTACCCTCGCAGGTACTGGGAACTGCAGAAACAGCGGATCCGCAATTACCCGCATGTGGGAGGCTACATGGAGACTGTCACGGTTGGGTGTCAGGCTACATGGAGACTGTCACGGTTGGGTGTCACATAGGGGACACTCACGTGGAGGCCTTGGTTCCACCAGCAAGCTAGGATTAGATGCGCCACAGACTGGCTGTTAAACGGCCGCTTTTATTTGAATGTTATTGAATTATATTTGTATCACCATCAAACAATTTCTATAGTATTGACGGGGACCATGTCAGAGATCATCCTCAAACATTATCCATGACCCGGAAGTACTCACCATGACCCGTGCATACTTCCCATACCTGGAAAACCTGCAGGTGTAAATGGGACAGATATTATATACATATATGAAAGCCCAAAAAGATGGCACATATGAAGGCATTTCTCAGTGCTCCAGAACCTGCCTCCACCCCCAACCGGGGCACGAGCCACTGTCCCTGCCAGTTGACCTAAAGGACAGTACACCCTCATCCAACACAAAGTGGCACTATGATGTAATCAAAACTGTTTGGGTCCCCATCAACACCGCCATAGGGTGAGAAGCCTACTGGCTCCTCACACTCCTCCCAGGACCATTGTAGAACAGTTAATTCTAGCCGGTCACATGCTTACTACGGGTGAGCCATTGGCCACCTGGATGGTCGACCAATGCCAACACAAACCTCCAACCCTGTTCCACCCGCAGGTGCAACGTTACACTGAAATTACCATGCATAAAATAGGCCAAACTGTGCTCTTCTCAGGGAAAATCCCAGCATGCATCACGAGTTCAGAATGCAGCAAGAGCCATTCTCCTCTGCATATATCCAGCCACGGCTTCCAGCTTTGCATTGCTGTTGTTTTTTTCGCCCATATATTTAATAGGACGGCACAAGGTAGGGTTTGACATGCGCCTGAAGGACCCGGTCTTGGTAGCGAATTTCATGGTGCACAGACAGAGCTGCCAAAATTACAAACCGAAGGACGACAACTACTCAACCCAGCCATTAGCATCTGAAAGGAAGAGAATCTTAATCAATCCCCATACTTGAAAGGAGGAAGAACCTGCTTAAGTCGCATGCTAATTACCCAGCATCCTCTACAGGATGCATAATCAACTACTTCAAAGAAATGAGCCCGCCAAATGCAGGCATAAGAAAAAATATCTTTTCAACTATTGCCAACATTGCCGTGAACTTAAATTGCGTGCTGTGAGTAGCGGCAAAGGCAGCAAGAGAGGGCGCTCCCTGGCCCGTTGACACCCTTATAAGGGTGTGTCCAACATGCAGTGCTCCTTCCGCCCATGATGTTGTTCCTGGGGCTAAGGACAGCGATGATGCCAAACCGGCCCATCCAAGTTGATGCCGAGGGCATGCCTGGTGACCGCCAATGGCCGCCACGTTTTAGGGCGCAGTGTTGCCTCCATATGGCATTGTTTTCCGTGGGATTGCAGAAGGACTGTGGACGTAATCTCATTTGGCGGCCATTTTGGATGGCAACATTGGTGCCACTGTGACATTATATTATCAAAAGTGGTCAAATCCGAGACTTATGAGACACGGTTATCCTCCAGTGACGACATCCTGCGTAACCCAAAGTTCTCAGTCACATTCCCATGCCATCAACCCCGAATCATTCATAGAGACCCCCTCTCCAAATACAACAACGACAAAAGGGTAATTGGCATACAGAAAAGAACCACAATCTGCTGACTCATCTGCTCCAAACTGTTCTGGTTGTGCACTAATGTAATTCCTATGCTCAGTGCATTGGAAGTCAGTGCACGAAGTGGAAATTGCAGCTCAGGCAGAGCTCCCTGTGTTATTCTCTGACAGGTAATAAGATATGTCCCTTGCGCACCGGAGCAGGTTAGTCTGACATGGCCCGCTCTGGCCCCAGAAGGAATCAGTTCCATTCCTACAGGAACAATACAGTGTGGTTCCTTCAATGGCATTCTTTTGAGTCCAAAGAAGCCCCGCAGCCCTGCGCGAGGCAGGCGGCATTTCCAAAGCTCTGACTTTCCTCGAGCAGCAGCATCCTATTATTTCATCAAAGGCAGCTGAGTCGCGTTACAGTGAGAAAGGGGACAAGGGTTCAGGGGAAAGGGAAGGGGGGAGAGAGAAAGAGAGAGAGAGAGAGAGAGAGAGAGGTACAGAGAATGGCAAATAAAGGGAGACAGACATAGAAAAAGAGGGGATGAGTAAAAGTGGAAAAGACAGAGGGGGAAGAAGGGGAAAGAGAAAGGAAAATAAAGGAGAGAGAGGAAGTGAGAGAGAAGAGACAGGGTGTCTAGGAAAGGGAGCTATATGTCTGTGCTGAAGGGGTGGATCTCCCTCCGTCTCTTTCTAATGCACTTCCCCTTTCTCTCCCCCACACACCTCCTAGCCACTCTCTCGCTCTCTCTCCCTTTCCCCCTCTCTTTCCTGGTCTCTATCTCTCTCTCGCTCCTCCATCTCTCGCTTCCCACACTCTTTCTGTTTCTTGCTCTTCTCATCCCTTTTCCCCTTTTCTCAAACCCCTCTCTCCCTCAATCTTTCTCCTTCTCACACATGCACACTCCCTCCCCCTCCCTCTAGTTCCCCATCTCTGTTACCTTCTTTTATCTCTCTCGCTCCCTGCTCTCTCTTTCCATCCCCCTTCCGCCAGACTTGCTATTTCTCACTCCTCCCTCTCTATCCCCAACCGCTCTCTCTCTCTCTCCATCTCTCTGTCTCACAATCAAAAACATACATATACACTGCCCCCTCTGATCCCCATCTCCCTCACCCTCATATCTCACTGGTGCTGTATCTGAATTTCGTCTGTAACCCACTTGATTTGACCTACAGCCTTGCGCTATGTTACTTTACCTGTCTATAACCTACCTGGTTTGCTCTGCAGCCTACTGCTGTATATATATATCCCAATTTCGTCTGTAATGCACCTGATTTGATCTACAGCCTTGTGCTGCCTATGCAATTATACCTGTCTGTAACCTACCTGAAGCGCCTGTACCATCAGACGTGTCTTTGCCAGACTGTGCACCTGCTCTAATTTTGTCTTTTCATATGTGAACACCTGATGTAACCTCCGTATCATGGGTCGTGCTTTTCCAGACTCTGCACCTACTCTCATTTTGTCTTTTTTGCATATCTGTACACCTGATGTAGCCCCCCCATGCCATAAGGTGTGGCTCTGCAAGATTATGCTTGCATGAACCACCTGTATGTTGTAACCCTTTCCGTCGTCTTGCTCTTTGGAGAGTGTCACTTTGCACTGTAGGATATTTTGTGTTAATTTGTGGTCTGGCGGTATTTTCTTACCGCCAAAAGATGAGTGGTAGTTTGGTAATAACTTATCCTTGCATTTAGATTGGGTTTGGCCTCATATCATTCTAGTGACCATAGCGTGTTATATTATATTGGCAAATCTAGTAATATGCACTACTGGTGGTATTTTGTGGTGATAGGTAATTTAGTGGTGAGCATAGTTTCCTTCCCTACATTATAACCCCATCATAAACAAAACCTTCCTTTCTATTAGAATAGCGCCTAGTGACCTATAGAGGGCCTTGGACCTATACACACAAGGGGACCCAAACATTATATATATTGTGCCACCTACAGCGTGTGGGTGGTATCATGGGTTTATCTACACCAGTGACCTATGCGCCCGTAGACATCATTACTGGCTCACAGACCTCCAGTAATCTATGTATTATATCAGAATCCCCGAAACAACATGCAAGGAGGACACACACACACGCACACACACACACACAGATGTATTTTATCAGTGCTTATTCTGTTTGTTGTTCTATCTGTATGGGCAAATTGACAAATGTACTACCAAAGAAAATGAATCTCCCACATGTCCACATACGCAATCCCCAATGCAATAAAAAAAACTCTGAACAAGCTGCTTTTATAAGTTGGTTGTATTGCAAACAAATAGAATTCACAATACAAATCTTACCATGTACATTTCACCATTATCTGAAATAAAAGAGGAAGAGAGAAAAAAAAAACAACAGGTACAGAACAAATAAGCCTTTTTAAAAATAGGCATTACTAGTTAGCATTATGAACATGACAAATTAAAATGCAGGGGATTTCATTTGCTACTCTGCCTACATGACATTTTTAGAGCACTCATTCATACAACAGCACACAGTGACCTCACTTAAACTGTGTCTGCTTACCAGAAATATTTGTGGCTCTCTCCCACACGACCTTGTCCTTGCTCCCGTCAGAAGAACAGGCCCAGTCAGCATGAGCCATCCCTGTAATCTTGGTGTCTGGGATGCACAGTGAAACTTCCAAGCCAGTGCTTAGTGACACCAAGAACTTCTGTCTTCAGAGCCCAGCCAACACAAACTAACTTCTCCCTGTCAGTTTTCCCCTTAGCAGAGCTCTGCACCTACCCACTTTGCCTATGTGATATATCTGCAGACACTTTCCTCCAATCAGGTTAAAAGGCAGCATCACCCTTCACTTTTACACAATGGGATCTTGGCTCACTGAGCAACTGTTTCAATTATTATTCCCTTTCACACATACGTTCTGCTTTCTGCAAACATAGAAAGAGAAAGAAGAAAAGAAATGCCAGTGCACATTTGAAAAACGAATTTCAAAATATGTATTTTCACCTCACTTTGTACATGGGACTACATTATAATGTTAAGGAGTTAGCATTAGTGATTAGTAATAGTTAATTAAGTCAGTCAGTTATATAAATAATGTAGGCTTCTATGCATGAGGTATTCCAGAGAAAGACTTTTTTTTAAAGCCGCACTTTTACTCTTTGCAGTTTCACATTGAGCTTTTGCTGCATTATGAATCTTGTACCTTACATGCCACCAGCAACCTATTCACATGTTATACTGCCAGCATAAAATGGCTATATGTGTGCGCCACATTATTGCTGGCAACATAATGCCATCACACCTATTGAAGCGCTATATACCCTAAAGTCCTGTAAATATTATGAAGCGCTATATATATTACTACAGCACCTATTGTAACTAGCGCAATGATGCCTGAGGGTTTGGTGCGCTGCTTTAAATGCAAACATAAATTAAACACATTGGTGCCACCAGAAAACCAGCATTAGGGGGCTAGCCAGGGGTCACAAAACAACAACTCCTCAGCCTCACTGATGATTCCCAACAAGGCTGAAACACGTGTGTGGGGTTGCTGTTGGTACTCTTGTTCAGAGGAGAATTACCATAGCATTTTCGGTGCTGGAATGCCCATGTGAGCGGGACAAAGACTGATATGCAAATGACTGTTCCTCCTCTGTGAAATGCATAGTGAGCTCAAATGGGGCTGTGGACTGTTGAGTGGGTACCTTCTCAAAGAACAGGTCAATTGGCCGTGTTCGTTTTCGCAGCGGGGCACTCTTACCTATTTTATGACATTGAAATCATGTACATGAACTGCACTGTTGCTAATGCAGTGATTGTGGGCACATTAAGGGATACATAGACACACCCTACAGTAGACAGCTACCAGGGTAGCTCAACACATTGAGTGACTGTTGCTGAGATGTATATATTCAAAACTGGCTGTTGACCTTATGTATTTTTGCAAACTCCATGTAATAAACAAGTGCTATACAATGTGTTCAGACCAGGGAAGGACTTAATTGCTGACATTCTCGTGGCAGGGCTGTTTAAGATACCAGAACAACCCTAATGACCACACAAGGGAGAATCACCTGGAGGCCAGTACATGGCGAGAGGCACCCAGACTCCCATCTTTTTGAAGGTCTTGGTATGGTAAGGTATGGTATGGTCCAACACTTGTTAGGCACAATCACCTCAACAGGAGGCATCAAGGTGCTGAAGAAGTGGGTACAGGATGACCCCAAGAGGAATGGCACAGTACCCCATACGCCCAACCCTCATAACAATCAAGCCCCTGGTGAGAACAAGGAGGTCTTTACTTTGTGATGTAAATCCAGCACAGATGTATCAGGAGTGAATTCCACAGCAGTCCAGCTTAAACAGCAAACGAGCGACCTCCTCACTCCACCCATCTAAATGTAAGCACTGAAAGATGGGTGGAGCCTGAACGCAAACCTCTCCCAGGGACATAGCGGTGGAGTTTAGTACGGATGAAGTTAGCATTTTGACCATATAAAGCTCGATGTTCAATGCACAGGGTCTTAAACTTTATCCGTTTCTCCAGCGGGAGCCAATGCAGCACTCGCAGCACCGGCAATATGTGCTCGCTTCGTCCTTCTTTCGCAAACACCTTGGAAGCTGTGTTCTGTGTTTGTTGAAGTCTACGTACGGCAGTTTTAGGTAAACCAAGATGTAATGCATATTGAGACTACGAGATATAAAGGCGTTCAAGATTCGGATTTTATTCCCATTAATGTTCAGTCTAAAATGCTACATTTCCTGAATTCGCCCCACAATGATTTCAATCTAAGGCATTTCAGTAGTACATTTGAATGTGCGATGCCTACAACTCGAGATATGGCCATGGCGGCTTGTGGCAAGAGGAGACCAAGAGTATGATGACACAGCCACATGTTTGACCTCACATAATGCTGCCATTTTCTCTATTGGGTGCCTCTCACTGCCCACACACTCCTTATTTACCTACAAGTTTAAGAATTCCAGTAGCTGCACCCGTTGCTCCAATTGGTCCACCTTGAACTATGTTTTATTTATTTATTTATTTGCATTTTTAAAGCGCTCATACAGCCCAGGGGCATCAAGGCGCTGTTGCAGGAATATGTCTTAGTTGCGCATTTATAGTGCGCTTAATTCCCAGAGGGTTCTAAGCGCGGACCGGGGATCGAACCTGTGTTGTTTCGTGTCGTCTTGCTTCCAAGGCGTTGCCGCTGAATGAGAGAAAACCTTTGACATACTTACTATACAGGGGACAGGAACAGTCACGAGAGCAGTGCATGACTGCTAACTTATTTAGTCTCCAATGCTGGGGAGGGGTAAAAATAAATGGCAGCCTTTTAGCAGTGATGTCGCTCTCCAATAGATGAAAATTTAAGTGAAAAAGAAAGTTTAAGTGAAAAAAGAAAAGCTGCAACCTGGGCTTGCTCAGAGACTGGCCTGAGCCATAACACAGGAAAATAGGTAAGTAGTCCTTGGGTGTGCGTTTCTTGAAAAAATACAAAGAACTACATTATGTATACATCATCAAATTGTTTATTGAAATTTACCTCAGGAAACTAGTGAATTTACATGCAGCAACCTTAGAAATTGAGTGAATTTCAACAGAAATTGTCGCTATAAATCACAATCTATTGATGACCAGTGAATTTAACTGGATTGCCACATGTGCTAATTTTCAACCTTAGAAATTGAGTGGATTCCAACTGAACTTATCGCTAAAAAACACAATTCATTGACAACCAGTGAATTTGAATGCTGGGGAGGGGGGGGCTGATGTTTTGGAGGTTGATCCCGTTGAAGACAATGGTGGTGAGCATTCTTTGGAAGGTAACCAAGGATTTGTGGAGGGTGATTCCATAGAAGTCTATGGAGAGCATGGTGTTTGTTGGGTGGTTGAAATGAGTCCACGCCAGGTGTCTCTCTCCAAAGCAAAGTGAGTTAACAGACATTCCACTGATTACCGCACTGACAAACTCCCCTCAAAATATTTCCCACTGAAGCAAAACAAGTGTTGACAAAGTAAATACAATTGTTATATGTTTTGTTTATAATGAAATGCTTGTGTGTTCAGTATGGAACTGCATTCAGAAAGTGGGTTAATAAAAGAAAGTGTGGAAAAGTGACTGGTACCTGGGTAGTCCCTACAGAGAGTTGACTGGGCGCCCCATGCGGGCTCTCAGCCTCCCTTTAGAAGCCGAAAGATTGTTGGATTTCCTGGTGGAGCTGTGGTGCAGAACTGCTACATTTTCAGAGACATTCGACAAAGTACTTGCCTGCAGGGCTAAGCTTAGCCACCAGTGAAGCCGTCATACATGTGAATTTGCAATAAGAGTGAGAGGTGCGTCGGTGAAACTGATGGTAAGATAGCTCAGCGGGTTGAGCACTCACTGCTGCGATCTGACCGTGATCTGCAGGTTGCAGGTTCGAATCCTGGCAAGGCCAACTCAGCCTTTCATCCTTCCGAGGTCGATAAATGAGTACCAATTTCGGTTGGGTTTTGGGTGAAATTGTAGGTAAATATGTGCTCTGTAAAGCACTTTGGATTAAGGCCCTATATAAATAACACATCATTAACTGCTATTGTGGCTGCACTGCTCTGGGTTGCAATATTAGACTAGGTTTGTGCACATTTGTAGGACTTCATCGTAACACACTGTGTAAAGTTTACCACAAGACTTCACAAAGTTATGTTTTTGTCACAGCCACCATGCAATACCCACTCTTTAAATGTTGCAGGCATTTAGGTATGCATATGTGATTGTTAGCTCAATACATTATTCTCGGAATTACCACCACAAACATATGTAACCGAAAATCTAATTACCCTAATTTATATCTGTCAAACATATGTAGTGCGAGGCAGGAAATATTTCTGCAACACACTAATTGCTGGATTTATTTCTTGCAAACCATTTCTTTCGAGGTCATAGAAGAACGATAAAGAAACGACCACGCCATGGATGGAGGAAGCAGGCTACACACTGAACACTTCCACTTCCTGTATTGCTCCCGTGACTTCCATAGAAGGACGATAGAAAAATGACCATGCCATGGACGGAGGCAGCAGACGACACACTTGTGGAATCAGAAAAAATACAATATTACGGCTGTTATACCAAGCAAAGGAAAATACACCGACCTGGGCTTGTAAAGATTCCCAGAATCTTTATTACAAAACTGAACAGTATTCAACAAAGTACACAAATAGCTATTTGGCCGTCAATACATCACAGAGACCACCAGCAGGGTTCAATGTGAGCAGTGAACAGAATTTCCTAGCTGGACATTGACATAGTTATACAATTTGTGAAAATGATGTCCAGCCTCTTACAAGTTAATAATACATTGGGATAGGTTCGCGCCAGGTTCACTTTCCTAATTTACATATCTCGTGCATGCGGTTTACTTTTGAATACATTTACTAACACACTCCATAATTCTTTAATTTAACGTTACACTCTTTACATACTGTTTTAATACAGATCAAACAAATGTTTTGCATTTTATATTCGGATAGCGTTACTGTTCTTGTATACTTGTAGTTTAACATTGCTGATTCAAGTAATCCCCTGCTCCCGAGGTCAACAAAGGACAAGGTCTACATGACCCTAACATGTAGCCTGAAGGCAGGTTGGACATTAACTCTCCTACAGAGGTTGAAGAGGTTAAGGCAAGAACAAGAGCACACGAGACGGCCATTTTAGATTACAGGGTGACTTTGTACAAAACCCCCAAAATGGCGGTTCTAACCTAAAATGGAGGCTTGATTGAAGATGGCGACTTACATCAATTTCTAAGGTCAAGACCTTGCCGTAGAGAGTTATTCGCGTACAATTTAAGCAACTTGGCGTAGGCCAATATACGTACGATCGTTACAATAGGAGGCATAATTTAATATCCAGTTTGACAAACCCTCCTTTTGGACTATGCCAAGTGCTAACACTACTTCTGATCTCCTTGCAAGTAACTCCATACGTCATCGTCCATACACCCTGAATCATTGTCTGACATATCTATTGCCATTAGGTCTGACACCACAGTTTCTTTTAACACATACTCTTTGGAAACCTTATCTGGGGCGTATATTTTATGCCCTAATACACTTGTTGCTTGCGTGCACCATCCCCATAATACTGAGCATATACAAGGGAGACACTGTATACAACAGCAAAGAAACAGAAAACTTCCCAAGATAATCAGCAGGGCCGAAAACAACCTCCATCCCTATGACCGTAGGAGGTCCCAAAACCATGTACTAAGTTCCCAATTTCCCTCAGGAACATGTACTTCTGAACTAAGAACATGTAGATTTTGGATAGCCCTAAAGATCGTCGGAGAGGAGTCTGGTACGTAAACGCAGCAGCGGACCCCACTAATTTACATACTCATCCTCGCTCTGCCAGGATGACATCTAATGCCATCCGGTTCTGAAGAGCCACTAATCTTATTGCTCTCTGCTCTAACGTCATATTATAGAGTATGTCAGTGGTCCGGTTCATGGTTCTCTCCAATACTCTCGCTTGTCCACTGATATCTTCTGAATTCGTAATTTGCCCAAAAAATGGCACAAAAGATTTCATAATATCTCCTAGAGTTTGCGCTGGAGTATCCCCTTTCACACCTCGTCGTGGACGAGTCTTTGAAATTTCTGCAGTACTGGCAATAAATACCCCAGGTAATAGAATCCCTAAATAACAGGTTCCTTGCCAATCCCTGGGCAACCATAGAAATGCCACATTACCGCAAACAAAATAGACAGGTTTGCCTACGTACAGAGGTCTGTTTTCACTAGTCAAATTCGCAACATTGGCGCACTTTCTAAAATTACCCATTGACCGTGTTCCATTCCTCTGTATGCAGAAGGATACTGAATCGGGGCTATGATTAACAGAATAAGATGGAGGCGTGGCATACTTATTGCCTATAGGAGCCATTTTGAAAGATATTAAAGACTGAAAGGGACGAGACAATCTATCAGAGGGCCTAACAGGAGCAACGTTTGGCTTACTTCTATTTGCAAAAAGCGAGCATCCCAGGGGCATCAAAACATTCTTTTCAAAACTATTTAAATTTGTACCATCAAAGTTCCCTGAGATGCTGTCATTCCATCGACCAAAAAATAGTGCTCTAAGAGAAGCGTAACAGGCAGTTGTCAAAGGTAATGGATAAATATACCAACCTAGCCCCCTATCCCCATGTTGCAGTAGATGTGAGCAGATCCAGCAATTGGTTTTATTAAAAATTGCATGAGTGGCATTCATTATTAACAAAAGAGTGTTATTCTGATAGTTCGGTCTATGCAAAGAATCTCTAAGCGACAAAGTATGCAATTGCACGGAAGGAGTGGGAATAACAGATACATTTTCAATAGGTAAAAAGTCCTCTAACGGATATGCTTCCTCCAGATACCATAACCCAAATCCAACAGTTACTAAAAATCCAGTAATTATCACAAAAAGGCAACAATACACTTTGGGGGTCCCCTTACATGCTTGATCATTGTCTCTGCTAGTCAAATGTTTATCTAAAAGTTCGGACGAGCGGTAACGGGTGCAGGCATTGTCGTCTTCAACCGAAAAAACACCAATTGTTAGTTTGCTGGCGACTCCAGTCGCGCGTCTTCTCAATGTCTTTCCCACAACCCTTAGCCAACAGAATCTTCCCGACTCGTCGGGCCAAAAGGCAAGCCCTCAAATGATTTTTCTCAATCGCACAGTCAGACCATGCTGTACATTTACTTCCTTGGGTGCAAATTATATTTTGCAGTTTCTGGTGAGGAAAAAGTGTCATCACTTCCTCCTGGAAGTTGCGAATGGACGGAAATGGGATCAGAAAAGGATTGATCCAGAAGTTCCACTGTTGGGGAGTGCGGAGACAAGATGGCCGTTTTGTCTGGCCTTGTGGATTCTGAAGCAGTCTCCGATTCCCCCTTGTTGGTTGTTGCTGTTTCAGGTACACTAGTTACAACAGTGGGAAGGGATTCTGTGTCTTCTGTATCGTATAGCACGGGCTGTGGGATCCGTTTGGTGTGCATCGCATGAATCCAGTTTTTACGCTACCCGCACAGCAGTCTGGGTGACTAGCAGGACTTGGTAGGGACCCCTCCACCAAGGTGCATGGCAAGATGACCTCTCAAAAACCTTTGTGAGGATCCAGTCCCCCGGTCGTAGACTGTGACCAGGACCCTCGTAGCGCACAGGTAATGCCTCTCGCACCTGGTGATAAATTGAAAACAGATTTTTAGTCAACTGGTTACAGTAATCTGAAAGAAGCACATTGTCTATGTCCCGCAATGAGCGACTTTTTGGCATACCCCAAATATTAGCAGGTCTCCCCATTACCACCTTAAAGGGAGAGAGCCCAGTCTTAGTTTGAGGGGTTGTTCTCATCGACAGTAACACGATCGGTAAGGCGTCCGGCCATTTTAGCTTGGTTCCAGCACACGTCTTAGCGAGTTTGTTCTTTATAATGCCGTTGTGCCTTTCCACTAATCCGGCACTTTGGGCATGTCTGGCTGAATGGAACCGCGAGAGAGAGTGAGAGAGTGTATGGGTCTGTTCAAGGTACTTTGGTTTTGGGGCATCAGTGGGGGAAACCCTCAAATATTCTAAATTCATTGGTCTTGCCTTTTTAGAGAGAGGAGGAGATGGAATTGAGGAGCTGTAAGAAAAGGTGCCTACATGTCATAGCCAAGGCAATGCTATGGGTCCCCCCCGTCTACCCACACACCGCAACCCTGAAAGCACAAGACTTCTCTTTTACGTGTGGCCATTGCAGATGTCACTATTAAGGTTGGCAACCTCCACCCAGAGTGCGTGTCCAACCTACCCAGAAGGAAACACCAGTTGCTGTGTGAGTGCTCCCACTTGATGCCACAGCCCAGGCCACAGCTGCCTTTCCCCTCCAGCCTGTACTTTATATAATGCATCCAGAGATTCTCACGTAAAGCAGCTGCTGCTGTGTGTTCACAAACCCAGACTCAGCTTCCTTCTGGATACATCCCTCTTCCCGGAACCCTGCTTGGCACCTACCTTGAATTTGAATGTTTTAATTTGAACAAACTCAAACTTCTCAAAACTCTACTCTTCTCTACCTCTTTCCCTCTCTCCCTTCCCTCTCTCCCTTCACTGTCAATCATCCCACTGCCACTGAGACTAGCGGGCTGGTCCTTTATGAACCTCACAGGTTACCAGGCCCTCTACCTAGTCGATAACAGCCCCCCCCTTAGTACTACCCTTATGGGCCCACTGCCTGTTGGCCGTACATCCAACCCTTGGGATTCCTCCACCCTAGCACTTAGCCAGTGGCCTTACATCTTGGCACCCCTTGGCACTTCCCCCCCGGTCTCCCACCAGCACTTGCACATACCCCTCTCCCCACCATCACTTGCCCATACTCTCTACGTCCTCCCTCCCATTTCTGCTCTTCTCTTCAGTGCACTTGCACCTCCAAATGCCACAAGGCCTAGTAAGACCTCAATTGTATATTTACTGTTTTTGCCACATTTATTTATTTATTTATTTATTTATTTATGCATTGATTTATTTATTTCTATAGCGCTGCAGCCCGCAGGCATAAGAGCAGTTACCATAGAGACAGGGAACATGGTGACGGGACAACAATTAGGTGTGGGTGGATCAGTTTAAGGTGCTCAATTTAGTTGATGATTATTTGAATAGGAAGGTTTTCAGTTTCTTTTTAAAGCATTGCAGGTTTGCTTTGGTTCTTAAGGATTCAGGTAGAGTGCTCCATTTTTCTATAGCTTTGGTTGGGAATGCTCTACCTAAGCCATTCGTTTTTTTCGATGGCTTAGCCTGTAAAAGTCCTTTGTTCATGGATCTGCGGTTTCGAATTGGTTCGTATTTCTTGAATTGTTTTTGGAGATATATTGGGCCATTTCCATTTTTGGAGCGGTGAAACAAAATCAGGGATTTGAATGTAATTCGTTCATCTATGGCTAGCCAATGCAGGTCCTTCCTTTCTCCTGTGATGTGGTCCCTTTTTGTTTTGCCGGTGATGCTTCTAACTGCGTTGTTCTGAATCACCAGGCACTGATTAATGCATTTTTGCTGGCTCCCACTTGCTCCCCTAGCTCCCTCCCCAGTCTTGCCAAAACATTATTTTGTGGTATAGGCACCTAACAAATGCTCAATAGAAAAAGAAGAAAGAACATGTGTAATGCGCACAGAAGGGACTCAGCCATATAAAGGCACAACTGATACACAAAAAGGAACCACCAGGGAACCATGCCTAGATCCCGTTACTGGAAATAGAAGAACCCTGAAAAACACCACGTCTCCACCTTCCCCTTATTTGAAAAGTTGTCACTTAAGGCCCTTAAGAAACTGATAGAGAGAGTTGAAAGCCCTAATATCATGAGGAAGAATATTCCACAATCTGGGGCCATAGACGGCAAACCTTCTATCCCCCTTGAAACAAAAGAGGAAGGAGCGACCGATAGCAATAACTGATCTCCTGAAGGTAGCAACCTTGTTGACTGGTACTAGCTAATTTTGGCCCCCAGACAGGCAGGGGCAAGTCCGTTCCGGCATTTATAGATCAGACACGCCACCTTAAACTTGACTTTTTTCTCCACGGCCAGCCAGTGAATTGTTCGGCAAAAGGCCAAAACATGGCGGACCTACCTATTTGGCCGACCAATATTACTGCAGTGTTCTGTGCTTTGTGTAACCTTTGCAACTGTTTGGCCGTAATACCACCCAAAAGGCTGTTACAATAATACAGGTGTGCATTCACCAGAGCACCAACCACTACCTAATGGTCCTCACCTGGAACAAATGGTAGAACTTGCCGTAATAACCTCAAAGAGTAAAAGATCACCTGCAATTTAGCACAAACCTGGCCTTCACTGCCAAGGTTATCCTGCTAGATGCAGCCCAGATGTTTAATCTTGGTAGCGAACTTCAGCTCAGCACCCAAAAAAGCTAGGGCCAGAGAGCTCTTCCCAGCAGCAATCAGGTGTTTGGGTCTGAATAACGCCACCTCAGTCTTGGTTGGGTGGAGTTGGAACGGGTTTTCCCACATTCACTTGCTCACTTCATCAAGGCTCAATTAGACCCTATGCAACCTTTCTTCAACATTTTTTATTTTATTGAAGACCTCAGTGTCATCGGCATAAGAGAAGAAGTTGACCCTGTGACCCCTCAGGATATCCATTAAGGGTTGTAAATATAGATTAAAAAGCAAAGGTGATAATGAGGAGACTTGTGGTACTTTGCACCCCAACACGATGGGACCCGAAACAAAGCCTTTGAGTTTAATCTGTTGTTGGCGCTCAGATAGAAAAGAACCAAACCATTTACTTGCTGGCTCAGAGACATTACATGTCTTTCACAAGCAGCTAAGCAGGATGTGATCGTCAACCGCTACAAAGGCTGCGGATAGGTCCGCATTACCAACAGTGAGAACTCTTGTTGAACCGTGACCTTTAAAAGATCATCCTGTATGGCCAACAGCACTGTCTCCTTGCCAAACATGGGCCGGAATCCAGATTGAAAGGAGCCCAACAATGACTCTTTCTCCATATACTCCTGCAACTGGGAGGTAGCCACCTTCTCCAGAATGTTCCCAGGCCATGAAAGGCCAGCTACCAGGTGGTAGTTCTGAAGACTAACAGGATCTACATGTGGCTTCTTTAAATGTGGCATAACAATGGCTTTCTTTAAATACAGGGACACTAGGCCCTGCTCAAGTGATTTATTTATGAATGGAGTCATAACTGGAGTATTTTCCGCAGCCAAACGCCTCGTAGTGCAAGCTGGGATTGGGAAAAAGGAGTCATTGATAGGCTTGAGTGCTACTATTAAAGACTGAACATAGTCCTATAAATTCAGTCTCAAATCAAACCGAATCACATGACTGGGAATCTCATCTTGCACCGAAAAAGGCAAAACGTTGTGTCTGGAGGTGTTCTTTGAGACCAAGTGAAGGTTTGAGGGGATTGTTTCCTGAATGATTTCAATGTTTCCCTTAAAAGGTATGAAATGCATTGGCCTGTACTAACAAAAGCTCCACAGTCGAGGAAATACAACTAGGGGGACAGAACTTACATGCAACTGAGAACAACTCTCGCAAATGTTTTGTTGCTACTCTAATCTTCTTATGAAGGAAATCCGCCTTTGCTTTAAAGATATAAGATAGCTTGCGTGTGTTCCTTCCAAGGCGATTTTGCCTTAGGCACCCAATCTGCAGTTCTGAACACCCTCCATTTCCGACCCATTACTCCAAGACATTTAAGTTAGGGAACTACATTTTGGGTAAACCATGGTTTAGAAGATGTAATCTTCAGAGGTTTCCAAGGGGCTATTTTAGAGCATATCTCATTAATAATCATAGCACCAGCAGCGAAAAAGTCATTGCTTTGTAAGGAAAGATCACTACTAGTCAAGGCGCGATTCACTTCAGGTCCTGCAATATCGGCCAATTCATTTACGAGAAAATAACAGATGCCTATCTTTATGGACAGATTTATTCCCCATAGGTTGATCCAAAGAGAATAATCGGGCAACAGGGTCTGACCTTTGACCTGGACACTGTATCAGTCAGGGTTACACTATTTCCTCTCACCACCTGTCAGCCCGTGATTCTCAATGATCCCCCAAAGTTCCTTGGAATCCGGCTTGGAGTGGTCTTCTAACCAAACACTGAAAGTCACCGGGACGGAGACCTTCTCTATATGTGTTCCCTGTGAGGGAGATAAATTAATCCATCTGCTCTAAAAAGACTCTTGCTGACCCAGGGGGTCTATATCCCAGCACAATTCTTACTCAGGAGGTAGGTGTCATCCTAAAAGTCAGTTGACCAACTTGTGATGCATGGTCCCAGCCTCATGCTTCTCTATATGAGAAACTTGCAACTAAGATGTACAGATTACTGCTATGTCTCGCCCTATATTCCCCACCTGGTGAATGGACTGTAATATTCTAGTACCACATAATGAGATGTGGAAAAAAATATATATCGAGTTTGTGTTCTTCAATAAACTCAGCGACTTCCTTTGCAGGAGAAATTGCCGACCTAGAATTAATCAGGGCTGCTTTCATTGCCAACTTTGTAGCCACAGAGGATACAGGGTGCATAGTGGTTGCAGACTTTTGAAATCCCCAAACTGATCCTTCTCACGAGGGACTTAGGGTACCTGGGGTATAAACATAGTAAAAAGACTTCTGTACACAGACATCTTGTTGCTATGTCTGTTACTAAGATTTTGTATCTGCAAACAAACACTTGAAGATATTTCTGTTACTCTTAAAGTAACTACTTTGATAAACATAACATGCCCAGTATTTGTTTCAGAGGTTCCATAAATGTGTGGATGTTAATGTTTGCAGACACATAACATTAGCATTGGACAAAACAGAAAAACGACCTTAAACTGCGGTAAACGGAAGTCTTTTTTTTATTTTTAGTACTGATGTTAGGTGTCTGCTAATACTAATTTGCTGACATGCATTGATTTTTTTTTAAGTGATTACTGGTCATGTAGGGTGCAATTATTTACTGCATATGTGCTAATAGTGAAAAGTGAAAATCACAAATGTGAGTACCACATCTATTGACTTGTACTAAATGTGCAAGCAACACCGATCCCAGGATGGCAACACGGATAATGAAACAAGTTCAAGACAAAAATGACAAAAGTGTGCGCCAGCACGGATGACCACTTTCATTAGAAATGTGAAAAAGGAAGCATTGGAAAGCATGTATTATCCGCCTTCCACATCCCCAAGTACCCCCCCCCCCCCCTCCCGCCATGCTGGAGTCAGAGGTGCACGTTCCTCTACACAGAAAGACACGGCTGCTGAAATGCAACGCAGGGGATACACGAGTTCATCAATTGGCCAGCAAAGAGGTCATTGCTGTGATCCAATTGGTTGCCTACTTGCACTCTTGCAACGTGGTCCCAGTGACGTAAGAGTCAGATACGCAATATCAGTGGGGAAAACGCAAAGGGGCCATAAGTGGGTTGTGTTGTTTGTAGAGGTTTCTGTTATTGCAGATTTTACTGTAAGTTGTATTTTTTCTACTCCCTCTAATACACTATAGTAATCACGTTACTAGTAATACCCTCGTGCTCTGGTAAGTGAGCCCTATTAGTTGCAGCATCCTAAATAGTACTATTCCTGTTTTTAAGATGTTAGATAACCATTTTTTCAAGCTCGACACCTGAGTTTCCAGGGAGCAGAGCGCTGGTAAACAAAGCAAAGGGCCAGTAAGCTGAGCTATCTGAACTGTTTTGCTCTGTTATGCTTCCACCTGGATAACCAGCCTTTGGTTATTATCCGGCACCATTGGTTCGCATTGGAGTCACATACTCAAGCTTTTTCTGTAGTATGATTAGACACAATAATGCATTGAATTAGTTACCACGCAACAAGAGACTAAAGCTTTGAAAATTGGAAGACAAAAGTGCTTGTAGGTAACATTCAACCCGAGAAAAACCACGACTTGCTTTCTATCCTCCCATATCTGAAAAGGCACTTCTCTGAAGCCCTGTCCCACCCAAGAGGCCAGTCACAGATGCCAAAACAGGTCTCTGAAGCCCTGTCCCACCCTGGAGGCCAATCTCAGATGCCAAGGCAGGTCTCTGATGCCCTATCTCACCAAGGAGGCCAGTCGCAGATGCCAAGGTAGGTCTCTGAAGCCCTATCTCACCCTGGAGGCCAGTCACAGATACCACGGCAGGTCTCTGAAGTCCTGCCCCATCCTGGGGGCCAATCGCAGATGTCATGATAGGTGTCATGGCAGTTCTCTCAAGCTCTGTCCCACCGTGGAGGCCAGCCACAGATGCCAAGGCAGGCCTCTAAAGCCCTGTCCCATCCTGGAGACCAGTCACAGATGACAAGGGAGGTCTCTGAAGACCTGCCCCATCCTGGAGACCAAACACAGATGCCAAGGGAGGTCTCTGAAGACCTGCCCCATCCTGTTGAACAGTTGCAGATGCCACAGCAGGTCTCTGAAGCCCTGTGCCACCCTGGAGGTCAGTTGCAGATGCCACTGCAGGTATCTGAAGCCCTTCCCAACCCTGGAGGCTAGTTTCAGATGCCACGGAAGGTCTCTGAAGTCCTGCCCCATCCTGGGGGCCAATCGCAGATGTCATGGCAGGTCTCTCAAGCCCTGTCCCATCCTGGAGGCCAGCCACTGATGCCAAGGCAGGCTTCTAAAGCCCTGTCCCATCCTGGAGACAGTCGCAGATGACAAGGGAGGTCTCTGAAGACCTGCCCCATCCTGGAGACCAGTCGCAAATGACAAGGGAGGTCTCTGAAGACCTGCCCCATCCTGGAGACCAATCGCAGATGCCAAGGGAGGTCTCTGAAGCCCTGTCCCACCCTGGAAGCCAGTCGCAGATGCCACTGCAGGTATCTGAAGCCCTGGCCCATCCAGGAGACCAGTCACAGATGCCAATGCAGGTCACTGAAGCCCTGCCCCATCCTGAAGGCCAGTCGCAGATACCATGACAGGTCTAGGAAGCCCTGTCTCACCCTGGAGGCCATTCACAGATGCTACAGCAGGTCTCTGAAGCCCTGCCCTACCCTGGAGGCCAGTCACAGATACCACGGCAGGTCTATGAAGCCCTGTCCCACCCTGGAGGCCAGTTGTAGATGTCACGGATGATGTTATAGGAAGATCCCTGGAGGTCCTTTTTCTTGGACCTCTCTACTCTGTGGATCCGGTATTGGCTAGATCACAGGTCCAGTGGAGGAATCTTTCATGGTGATGCTTTCCTGATCTTTTTACACCATTAACAATAAACCAAATGTTTCAGAATATCTGAGTTGCCCGCCCCCAGCCCTGCCAATGTAAGGCATTCAGCAACCTCAAAGGTTTTCTTGCCAAGAGAGCAAATCTGTGGAAATCTATATTTATTTCAGCTCTGAAGCCTTTGGAAAAGCACTAACAGGGTCATTGTGGTAGATCTGCTAAATGTGGCATCATAGATTCCTCCACATTCATGATCCACTAGATTTTAATTATCTTCTGGACATGGCAGTAAAAGAATGAATTTGGTGGATCCAACATTCAATGCCATGTATCACACTGTGCAGACAAAATACTCAGAGACCGCTGCCACATGGAGGAGCAATGGTGCCTTCCATGTACAAGCGTGGGGCCTGTCATTTCAATGGTAGCCTAAGGGCATTCAATTTATTTTCCTTTTGGATAAAACACACGGTTATCAAAAGGCTTTGCAAGCAGTATAAAAAAAGCAATCATTAAAGCCAAGTCTAACTCTTTCAATGCACGTATCTCAAAGGCCAATTCTCAATCTAAGGAAATGTTCGCCATTTTCAGAGACCTAATCATGCCTGCCACCAGCCCTGACGAGATCATTAAAGTCGAAGGCTGGTGCGCAAGCATTTAAGCAGCCTTACACAGTAAAATTGAACTTCTTCAAGGAAAAATCCTGGCGCAATTCAAAGCAATACTATACACGCGCATCTTCCCCGGCCCAGTCTCCCATCTCATTATCCCCCCAACTTTCTCTTTTCCTTCCGAGACATCACAGAATCGGAAGTCCTTGACCCCCTTCAACACCTTAAACCATCTGTGTGCAAAGGAGACATTTGTCCTCCTAGCATTATTAAAGAAAGCGCTGACTCACTTGCACCTCTCATAATGGCGTTCATTAATGCATAATTTACATCAGGTACCATCCCATCTAGACTTTAAGAAGTGTGGGTGAGCCCACTACTAAAAAACCTTCCCTAGATCCCACCTCCCCCAACAACTACCGCCCAATCACCACTGTCTCATTTTTCCAAAAAATCCTGTACAAAGCTGCCCACAATTAGATTCAACACTTCCTCGAATTCAACTCCATTCTAGGAAAAAGACAATCAGGATTCTGCAATGGCCATAGCACAGAAACCACCCTTTTAGACCTTAAAAACCAAATAACAGAAATGATGGACAAAGGCAAGCCAGCTCTCCTCCTGTTTCTGGATCTCTCGCCGCCTTTGATCTTGTTGATCACAAGATTCTCATCTCACACGTCGCTCATGATGCACAATTCACATCCTTCCTATAAGGAAGAGCCATGAAGGTTTTCTCAAACCTGGCCAGTGCAACTCCTACTGCTATCCACTGTGGAGTCCCTCAGGGCTCCTGCACAGCCCCTACTCTCTACACCTGTTCACAAAGCCACTCATTGATAAATTGGACACCTTTGGCATAGCATACACCAATTATGCCAATGATACGCAGGTACTCCTGCCACTCCTGGGCATTTATGACCAAGACACCGCTGCCCTGCATCTGATATACACCACCATCCAAGCCTGGATGGCCGCAATGGGCTATGACTCAATGGAGACAAAACAGAGATTATCCTTATTGGCTTCAAAGAAACGTTATCCAAACTAGGTGAACAATACTTCAACTTCACCATCGATACCTCCATCATCCCTGTCACCTCTTCAGTAAAGACACTGGGGCTATACCCAAATGCCACTTTGTCGATGACGCGACAGGTTAGCGCCATTGCCTCTGCCACGGCCCACCCCACTAAGCTGTTAAATGCAGTAAAACCATTCCTTTCCAAACAGGACTGCCTGCCAATAGCCAGAGCCACCATTTGGGCTAAACTTGATTATCGTAACGTCCTTTTAGCAGGCACTTTGACAATAAATCTAAAAAGACTCCAAGTCACAGAAAATAATGCCCTTAGAGCAGCACTAAACATCCCAAAAAGAGACCAAATTACGCCGGCCAGGCAAGCTGCTCACTGGCTCCCGGTTAAGGATCAGATCACCTTCAAGACCCTCACCCTGACGCACAAGTGCTTAGCTCTCACAGCTCGACCGTACCTTTCCAAAAATATCATCAGAGATACCTCCTCTCGTCCCAAAAGCACTTGCCACTCCAGCCAACTTCCCATCCCCCCATCTAAAGGGCTAAAGCGGGTGTGATTGGGTTACCACATATTGCTCCCAAACTCTGGAATGCCCTCCCCAACACACTCAGATCTGAGACTTCCATCCCAGCGTTCCGGAAAAGGTTAAAACCCACACTTTTCAACTAACACAGCCAGCCTTCTCTTCTCCTGCCCCTTGCCCCACTCTCCTGTTCACTCCTGTACTGTTGATGTAAATATGAATGTATTCTGTAACTAAGTATGTTGTCTTGTAACAGTGCCTGGATGCCTCAGGGCTGTTGCACGCTTTATAAATGTTAATAAATAAATAAATAAATAGGGATTCAAGGCTCTTTCACTAAATCGAAATTAGATGTAGGCAGAGACATTGTCAGTTCATCTTCCTGGAGCGGTAAATGTGCAGAGCATATTGGAGGGAAGTGGCCAGAAGGACAAGTAAGTGCTGCTCCTTCGAATGGAGGTTACTGAAGGAAGCAGTTACACCTCCTCCTGCAGAATCAAGGCGCGCACAACCCAAGTGACTGTGCAACTCACAGCACCTCTCGTGGGAGGTCTGCCAATCAGCCTAGAGCAAAGACAAGCAGAATGGCACCGCCAGCTGCCGAAGAGTGCTATGCCACACTACGGCATGCACAGCAGTTAACCATTCATTAGGTGGCATTGCTTTATCCCAGAACAATGACCCTGGCACAGCCACACCACTCGTTGGCATCCACACTACGTACAGGCCCATCCTGGGTAAACTTTAGTATCAACCTCACCAGGGTCAAACATATAGTTTAAAAAAAAACCTGAGTTGACCTGGTGAGACATTTGTTTTCTGACAGTGCTCTCATTAAACATTGCTCCCATGAACACGGGGGGCCTGTGCAATGACTGTTCGAATTGGGGGATTTAAATCATTTCTCCAGGCAAAGATTTTCCCTCTTGGGAATAAAAGTAAGAGAGACATTCGTATTGATGTTGGGAAACACATCTAAATGATGGAGACAAAAAAAGCAACTTTAAGTGTTGATTAAGACTGGGCAGAAATATTTGTCCGAACCCTAATCACCTGAACTGTATCGGTATTTCGATTCGCCGAGTTTGCTGTATTTTTAAGTCATGTCAATTTCATGATGATAAACTGTTCCTGTAAATAGCGTGTTGAAGAGGTCAGACCCTTTCCCGCCATCCCATGTTCAAAGCCAACAAAGTTTAAAGTTAATGGGAAAGACCAGAAGCTTTCTGAAAGGTTTCCTTAAAGAAAAAAGGAACTCTTTACAAGTTTGACAGTGCAGTAAACAGGTGGCAGCAATTCCATTACCAACGCTTTTTGGGTGGTAAAAGAATTCTCGCCATGTTTACCGTACCGCCGCAGAATTCTGTTTGGGGGTAAAATGAAGGATTAACCTCCCAAAAGAATGCTCCAGGTAAACCTACCACTAACTCCAAAGTCGGCAAAATTTACTCTGCAGTATTACCACTCGCTGTGGTAAATCTGCCAAAAATTCCCATGAAGTCCTATGAACTGCAAAATGAGTATTTATACTGCACTGATGGTTGCCAGTGCTGTTGTCAAGCCATACATCAGGCACGTGCAAAGCTGAGGCTTCAATGTCCCTGCACCACATTCTTTCTATATCAGCATGTGGTGTTTGTAAGTACAGTGTTCCTCCTTCATGGAAGAACACTGTCTTATGTTTGCACACACCTCAGAATCGGCTACTGACTCTTTGCCAGCCCTGTAGGCTTTTGTTTAGGAGCCAATTTCTGTTATGAATGCCCTACATTGTATTATTATACACTTAATAACACTCACTTGTCAACCTCATATGATGAAAAGCACACATAATGTGTAACTGACTTTGCTGCTCTGACCTCACATTGAACTATTTCCCACTTCAATTTGACTAACTTTATCAGCTTCGGAAAGATAAAAGGCTGAGCTGTTCTTACCCAGATGCAACCCTGGGACCTGCAAGATACACGTGCATCTCTGCAGTGGCAGCCTTAACCTTGACATACTGAGATTTAAATGCAGATTTTAACATGCTGCCTTAGCTGGAAAACATTCACAGTTGAGCAGGTGACCACTTCCTCATTTTAGCCCCTTACCGAGCTTCACCACCACCCCTCCCTTTTTCGTAACCTTCCTTGATATTGAAGTTGTTTTGTGTGTCTGTTTTTCAACTATTAACTCAAACTTCCCTGAAGGTTATGGGCTCTTAAAGGGCATTCAGCAGATTTGGGGTGGAAGAAAGGTCTCTGGGACTTCACAAACCTACCTCAATCACACCGGGACCCGCAGATCACTTTTAAGAAAGTTCACTGAGGTTTAGTGGTGATAATGGTTATACCAGCAACTCAAGACATTCAATTCTTAACAGGTAAGAAAAGAAATCTGAAAGCTCCCTGCATTTGCAATTAGCCCCTTCCATTCTCTGGCCAGGGATCAAAAGCACCACACCAGCTTAGGAAATGTTTTATACCAGGTGCAATAGTTACCCACATTTTAGCACTCAATTTGCAACCCAGGAAAGATGACTGCAGGAGTAGGAACAGGGAAGAATCAAACCCTGGTCCTTACAGCAGCTGCTCCTATGAAAATTGTTCCTTTAGGGGTATCAGTCCATCTTAACCAGTGCTTTAAGTGGGCTGGGGCCAGCCGGGTCTGGGTCTTGGCAGTCTCCAAAAAGTGGGGCTGAGCCGGGGCACTGCTGGGGCCCCTGGTCCCACCACAACATTTGCAGGGCACATTACCCCATTGCGACTGCGATGGGAGACGTGCACCCCATTAAGTCAGGCATGCTGCCACCGCTGGTGACCCCCCCCCGCGATTTTTTACCCTACCTAAAGCCCTTATCTTAACTTGGCACTAGTTAATGCGAGATAGCCCATGGCTGCTATCCATTGGTCCACTGCGAAAGGGCCATTATCTTCCATTTAACACTGCACTTAAAGAATCGATAAAGTAACGAAGCCTCGTTTAGCGGCGAGCTGATGTTTATGGTAAACACGTCTTTCTTCTTGACACGTCCTTTGCACATCCTCGCCGGCGTTACACCCGATTGGCGCCTGGTGGATTTAAACCGAGACGCTCAGCGAGCCCTCACTTGCCAACTGAAGCGTTTGAATGAAATCCAATCCCGCCGATCATTATGGCTCCTAAAACAATGATGCGGTCGATTACGTGTCATTGCCGCTAATAATCACTTACGTTATTAGCAGAAAGCCCGTTGACTGCGCAGGCTGGTACATCATACTAATGGCTGACGCAGCGCTCCAGCTCTGGCTTTACCTCCAACCAGAGTTAGAGGGTGGAGATGAGGAGGGCAAGCGCATTCCCTGTATGAACCGTCATTTTGTGTTGAGACTATCAGCTAAGGCAGCGCCTGACCGGATGCTGAGGTGCGACTCCTAGAGGAGCTCCGCTTTGCAGTACTAGAAAAACAATCCTCACTGTAGAAAGAGCAGACATTCCAACATTATACATTTCATTCAGGAGACGTAAGTCCAGTCCTGGTTTTAACTTTGCATTGTGGGACTTGCAGTCCTGCAGGTATAGTGTGGGACTCCAGCACTACAAGTCCCAGAATGCAAACTTAAAACCAGGGATGGATTGCAATCTCCTGAATGGGATGGATCATGTTGGCATATATGTCAGATGGACACGTATAGTCTGGGGGTCTTTCTGGAGTTGTATGGTGCCTAACTATGATGTCTGTGGCTGCTGCATGCCTTCCCATGTCATCAGGCTATCCTTCCTCTACCGCTTGTCCGTCTCCCAATGTATTCCCCTCTGTTCCCTTTTCTTCTTTTCCTCGATGGCTCGATGTCCTTGGAGCACTTCTCTAGCCACGCGGCCGCTTTTATCGCTTCGCCCCCCCCCTCCGCACGCCCTCCGTACATCATTGGCGCAGACCCCCCTCTAATCTTGCTTCTCTCTCTTCCTGTTCCTTTGATGGGGGCTACCCCGTTGGTGAACCTCTTACTGCTGCCCATTCACAGGTCGTGTCGCCTCTTCTCCTTCCTCCCTGCCTTCTCCACAGTGCTTTAAGTGGGATTAGAAATTTAGGGGGCGGGGGGAGGGGCTCTCGTTAGGGAGCGTGGCCTAAGGTGTGCTTAGGCCACGCCCCCTATCCAGAGGGCCCCCTTCACCTAAGGGGTGGGGGCTGCTAAAAGAAGCAGTGCTGGGGCGCACTGGCATTATTACCTTTGATGCACCCAGCACCTCCTTTTAAACAAAAGAAGGGGCTGGGCGCACCAAAGGTGTGACACTCGTGTGCCCTAGCTCACACCCAGCAGGCACCCTTTCATTCAAAGAGCTCTTTGGTGTAATACTTTAACCAAGGGCTCCTTGAATGAAAGTGTTGCCTGCTGCTGATGGCTCTGTACTCTGAAACAGGAGGGGGGAAGGGGGGACTGCCCAGCTCTCCTTTTGTTTCTGAGTAAATAGCCATCAGCCAGTGTGAGGAATGGAGCCCAGGGGCTTCATGCTGGTGATGGCTATTCACTTAGAAATAAAAGGAGGGCGGGGCAGCAGTCCACTCCACCTCCTGTTTCCGAGTACAGAGCCATTAGGCAGCCTGCACTGCATGGTTGAACCTGCTGCTTGCAGGTGTCCACACTTCGGTTTATGCCTTTACTTTTCTTCTAATCCGAAGTGCTGACACCTGCAGGCACCCCGTGTAACCGTGCAGCCCCTACACGAGCTGTCTCAGGTGTCAGCATGGCCGGGGCTAGTCGGGGGCAGGGCCTCAGCTTGGGAGCCTTTTCTGGAGACTGCCAGGGCTGGGCCCTGGCTCACCCCCCAGCCCACTTAAAGCACTGCCCATCCGTGCTTCCTCCCAATCAGGACTTGTAAGCAACCCCACTCCACCATTAGCAGTGCAGTAAAGACCTGACAGTTAAAGCCAGCACGGTTAATACCAGTGGTCCAAGTGTACAAAAAAAGTAGTGAAATAATGTTTCCTCTGCCCCGCTCATTTTTCTGCCCCATTCCCTTTTCTGCTCCCTTCACTCACTGTCATTCCCACTCCCTCCCTGGACGAATCAACTTCCGGGACGCCAGTGGTCGAGGGATGAATATCGGTTTGTAAACCATCAATCAACCCCACACCTCTAGTAGACTAGAAGGGATCTGAACAGATTGGAAAACAAGTCAATAATAAACCTCCTTGTCCAATTTTGGTAACGTGGATGAAACGGCAGGCTTATCTCTGCAAAGTCGTGATTCATTGGTTAGTTACAACCCAGTGAAAATACAATCATTACCCAATGATAAAAGGGACTGTCCAGTCAAAGTTGTATACAAATGTCTACTTAATTATTACTACAACAGACAGTTCTAGTGCACTACAATTACAACTCACACTGTAAAGGAACACAGAGGACAGACAGTTTCACAAAGGAAAGGGATGCACTCTGGAGACTGACAGGCGGGTAGTTGGTAAAGCAATCAGTATTACTGTTCAAGATTGTTTGGTTTCAGCACCAAAGGAGGAACGGGTCATAACTGTCTCTAGGGGCATTTGGAGAAGGACAAGGGGGTAAAAGACTATGTATCTGCTGTGCAGTGAGAGTGAAAAATATGGGCAGGAATGGCCCCACATATTTTCGGAGGTTGTTCTCCCATCATGCATTCTTTTAAATAAACAAAAAAAGCCCAGCGATCGCACTCTTCCCATGCGGATGGTCGAATCTCTCACACTCCCACCCCCTAATTCAAACCCCCTACTTGGGTCCTCCCCTCCAGCTCAAAATGATGTGTTTTGGTTGCAACAGTTCTTGCAAGACTGGACAAAAACACAGTGAAAGAATATGCATTTAAATGACTGCCATGAGTGTGTCATTGCCCCCCCTCAGCATGCATCTTTATGTAGGCTCCCCCTGCAACCACCCACCATGCACCCCTCTTAGAGTGCATGCCCAGGACTGTAGCCATCGACAGCCCCATCCCACGCCCTGCACACACCTCAGTCCCTACACAAGCACCCCAGCGCCTACTGCAATGCCCACATTGCTGCCTGACTGATTGGGAATGGCCTTCATACACACACGCACTCCATTGAAACAAACACAGCTTAGCCAGCACTCGTGAGACAGCACAGCGAGGATTGACACAGGGTTATCTCCTACAGAGCCTAGATTCAATCCTTGGCAGGAGGACAATTAGTGAATTAAAATGTGTCCTTTCCTACCCTGTGGGAAAGGTACTGCGAGTCACATTAAGTAAGGGAGCCCTGAGAAGGCAGGGTCGTACCCTTCAGTTCCCTCCCACTTTGACCTCTGGTTAATATCCACTCTGCTAATGGCCGTCCTAAGCTCTCGCCCTTGGCCACACTGTCTCATAAATCATTCACATTTTTGAAGGTACCTGTATGTGTGAAGCATGCTTGATCAGCGTTGCTCTTTACGATGTATGATCTTATTCTAGAGCTAAGGCTACTTTCTGTTGACTTATTTTCTTATTATATGATGGCCTAACATGTTAAACATGTTCTCATTCCATTTGTGGGACCAATGCTCCTTTGAAAAAAGCCAGACTATCTCATATGCATGTGCAGCACCCATTGAAATCAATCGGTAGGACATGCAACCACCAGAGAGGTGGAGCTGGGAAGAGGCTGGGAGGGATTTGGGAAGGGGCATTGGTGCCCTGTGCTCTGTCACAGGTGCCCTCGGCACATCTTGTCATTTTCCCTGCACCGTATTTTCCTCTAGATTCTTTTGGGGGTAAACAGTGTAATTAAAATGCAAAGGGCGCATTTGGCTATTTTATAAGGGCCTAATTATTGCAGAGATGGCACCTGCCAAGTATCTACCGATGGAAAATGTACCAGGACATGCAGTTAAACGGTGCCCCTCTTTGCTGGAGGGCTTACCACTGAGTTAATGCTGAGCGGAATGGATCTTTATTTCTTGTCTTTAACTCCTCCAGTGCGTTGCACAACCCTCAGCTCCTGAGTGAGAAGATTAGCCTGGAAGTTGGTTAGGGCGCTAGTAGTGGCGGCTGCTATCATAGGGCGGCCGGGCACTGCCCCCCCAGAAAAAAAGAGAGAAGCTAAAAGAGATTCAATCAGAGAACTTCTCTGATTGAATCTCTTTTAGCTTAGAAGAACGCCAATGACATTACTATCTATGACTGGCGGCGCAGGGTGTGTGCGTACGCCTGCGCCGCCTTCACACGTCTGTTGACTGTTTCTCTTTCTTTCAGGATGACGAGTCAACAACAACACACGAGTGTGCTGCTGCACAGTGACCAGTCCAGCGGCGCCGCAGTAAGTACCCCATTGTTTCTTCAGCTCTCTCTGTTTGGGCCCGGGGACACGGGAGTGTTGTGTTACACTTACACTCCCTCCCCGGGCCCAAACTATGTGGTCCTACGGCCCAGGCCCAGTCAACACTGAACGACGTGTAGGCCAGGGCCTACACGTCGTTCAGTGTTGCTGCCGAGCTGACTGCCGTCAACTTGGGGCGAGCCTTGGTGGTAGCGGGCGGCCCGCTACCACCGTCCACGGCCTGGGCCTAGCCTACTTTGTTTACCCCCGGTCCGTGCATGGCCCAAGCGCCTTGCCTTGGGCCACACCGGACCGGTATGCAGGCAAGGCCCAGGGCAGGCAGGCGTGCGCTGCTACTGCCCATACTGCAGCCGCGGCCCGCGACCACTCCCGCTGCGCATCTGCTAATTGTGCCGTTTTATATTTGTGGCATTTTTTGCCGAAAAATGCCGAAAATATAAAACGGCACAATTAGCAGATGTGGGAGTGGTCACGGGCCGCGGCTGCTCTCCCCGCACACTCAAATTCCACCTCCACTCCATTGTTCTTCCCTTTTAATGACAACCAGAGTTTTATTTTAGGAGAAAACGTGTTATTATCAGAACTTTCCAATGTTTATGTTTGCGCCGAATTTCTGAGTTGCTGGGAGTCCTCTCAAGGCATTGAGTAAAAGATGATGCTTCATAAAAGGTTGCCCCCCAAAATGCGGATATGCTTTCATCTTTTCTGAAATGCGTGTGTGTTTTCATTCACTTATGTCTAATATTGTTCTGCTGCATCTGTCATTATGTGCATCATCACACTTTTTGTTCTGCACGCGTTTGAAAGAGCCCGTCCACTGCATTGCTTGATCGAGAGTGAAAGATATTTATTTGGCCACATTTCCAGAATGTTGTGGTTGCCTCCCACGCAGAGGCGCAGGGGTATCTCGCTATTGATGTGAACAGAGAACTACAGAGCGCAGCGCTTTCCTGGGATGCATGTGCTGAGGGTGGCTGTCCACAAACGCCTCTGCCTGATGTCTCTAGCATTCAAAGGTTAATAAGCTTTGGATGGACACCCACACCCACACTGGTTGCTGCTAATTGAAACCTTTCCACCCTATTCACTGAAGCACAGCCCCGTGCCTTCCAACCCAAGGCAGATGCAGGGACAGAGGTGCAAGGACAGCCTGGGGGAGGGAGGGGGACGGGCACATCATGAATGAAGTTCAGAACCTTCCAGAAGGTGATACAGGCACCACCCGAGACCTTCCCCTACCAGCAACATGGCAGACCAATGTGTTAATTCCTGGCACCGTTCCGTGGACTCTTTATTAGGACCCTACTCGTGAGTGGAAATCTTGATGGCGCCTGGCAGCCGCTCTCTCCAGAGGAGTGTTTTTCTCCTGCTGTGCTTCTCTTGGGTAAAGCGTGCATCACCCCATAATGGGTTTGGTGAAACTGGATTTCCTCTCTGTGATTAGGGTGTATGAAAATCGCAGACGCCCCTCCAATGCTACCAGGTTGGCAGTGCCGAGAATGAATTATTAGAAACAAAATGGGGAGGCCTCACGTAACCTAATATATTGTCATTATTATGTAGCTAGCAGCCTCCTACATTATCAACTGTCAGCTTTTCCTGCTTAGATTGGCAGTAAAATATCACCATGGGACGAAATGACAAGCGTTCTTCAATCAGAGCTTCTCCTTGACTATAAGAGGCGTTTTGGAGATCAGTAGTCACCCCGGGTAACAAAGTACCCTTTGGCGCTTGGACAGAACATACTCAGAAAAGCTTGGTCTATAACCTGAATGTTCCACCTCAGCTATTACCCCCCATTCATCAGGACGTCCACTGTATGCAGAGCCATGGCTTTGCCAGCTCAGTGTTCGACCTTGCAAAGAAACTCCATTGAACGCAAGAGGAGCTCCTGGATCAGAAACGCGAATGAAAGTGTGACAGCTTGTTCAAGGGATGGCTCACAACTGCCGATACATCTACTCACCCGGGCACAGCCACTTTTAACTCTTCAGTTATGTTATATTTCATGCCCATCACTATCCATACAAGCTCATTGTATATATCAACCTTAAAAGTCGTAATATTACGTATCTATGTTTTACAATTTCCTTTCTGAAAACATATATTTCATAATAGTCGTCAAATTTAAAAGTTTGTAAAAGTGTCCATTCCTGCACAAGCCAATCATTTGTAGACAACTTTGTGGAATTAATAGTCTGAATATTATATAATACATAATCATGAAGCACTGTTGGGGTCTCCCACTGACGTGTAATCAGAGGAATAACCTTGTTCGGGCTTCAAACTGTCCCATGTATCGTGTCCAGCCCTGACCTAGAATAATATTGTAGCTCTCTCTTCAGCATTCCGGGTGCAAGCAGTTGCTCATAACAGCTGCACGTTCATAGAAGCGTAAACCTCGTAAGGATCGGTAAACCCCGCAGAGACAAGACAACCTCTCTGCCTGTTTTCTCTTATTCATGCCACTTTGATGCAGATTTCCCTGTTGTGTTGGTGCATTGAGCGGGAGTAGGTTTCAAAACCCAACCAGATGCCATCCAACACGGGCACACTCTGTAATCCTATGGTTGGGGTGTGTTGGTGGTGGGGCCGGTATGGATGATGGACCTTTGGTATTTTGGTTCCAGTAAATGCCCCTTATAGAGTGGTCATCTGGTGAATGGTCCCAGACAGCCACTAATGATTGCACTGAGGGGCAGCCCGGTATCTTCACTGTGGGGGATTGTTGGGTGCTCACTTTTCACTGCATGGCCCGGGCCCTTCTCAGCGTACTTGCTGGTGCAGTGCCCAATTGTATGGCCCAGTCCGACCCTACCAACCATAATACTCACTTGAGCTGAAGTCATCGGCAGCCAGCCTGGCGTTGTCGACCTGGAGCACCACGCAGGCTTTGTCAATGCTTGTGTTTGAACAGGATCTCAGTGGCTTTGCCAATGCTGTTTTTATCAGGACTTCAACGAAGGACATGCAGAGTGCTTATAAATCGGGTACCTGAAGGGCTGAAGCAAATTAATTTTGTAATGTGAGCTCTGCAAAGTGCACTTTTAAAGCCCCAGAATAAAAACATTACACAAATGTATATATTGCAGCGTTATACAACTGATGACTGGCACATGGTGGTAGTTGCTGGTACTTTCTTTACACATTGTAGTAATGATTATTCTGGTGCAGCTTCAATGTTACAAGCAGTTAACGCTCTCTCCATCATGTGTGAAAACCATTTTAATACTGCTCTGAGCCTATGTTGTCCTTTCTCAGATCAGTCTCTCGCTTTCTCTTTACAGACCATCAGCAACACCTTACATGAACACATCCAACCAATCCAGGATAATTGTGAAACTAAAAACATCGGCCTTCAACCTTCACAGTGCCCCTTCCGGGATTTTGGATTTCCCATAGCCTGCGAAGGAGTTCATTGCAGTGACCATTCTCCAGTACGAGGTGAGCTAGCATGAGTCTTTTGTAGGGTTTGGTGCTCGGGACACTCCAAATCCAACTCTGTTTGTGTTCATCTGTAGTAAAGACGGCACACAGCTATCTTGTTTACATTTTTTTCTAAAAGAAGCCCATGTTTGTGGGGATGAATGAGGTGGGGAAAATCTGATGAACAGTACAGACTACAGAATGGCATCTATGACTAGCTGAGAGGGTGGCATGTGAAAATGGAAAGTCATACATATAATGCAAAAAGGCCTGCTCATGGTTCAACGGAAGTAAACCTGTCCATTTGGAAACTGTTTTTCAAAGGGTAGGATTGGGTGGTGCTTCCCACTTACCTTATGATGTCCTGGTATCTTCCAGTTGAATGGTATACAGTAATTTGTTTTACCGCTGCAAAATCCTGCAGTCTTTCAAACATCAGAATACCTTCTTTCTAATCTTCACCATTGCTCCCACAGTGCTCGGGAGGGTTTGGGGTTGTATGATGCAGTCAGAAAAATCTCCCTACATTGTAAACAATGTTTTTTTTTTTTGTAACAGTATTAACAGAACAAATTTGCCTCATTTCTTACATAAGTATTCATTTGCCAAACAAGCTGCAATACGTACTGTGTGGCTGGTGTCACATTTGCTAATGGGCATGTGTGTTAACGCATGCATAGATAACATCGGCAATTATACTCAACTGTACTGGTCAATGATAAGTACAGCAGAGTTGTGTATAATTGCATATGTTATCTGTGTCTAGTACCAACTAATTATACTTATGTGTTATTGAAGAGCATACCTAACAATGACTACATGATCCCATCTACATATACATGTACATAATCATTTTGCTTATGAACAGGTGTCACTGTTGCCAAAAATGAATTCAGTGGACCAATTACTCTGAAAACCATTTTCCGGACCCGCACACAGTGAAAAACTGGAGGTGAAAAGACTAGGGCCTGATCAGCCAGATGTAAAAATTGAACAGTCCGCAAAAGATAGGGCAAAGGCTTACACACAGACATTTTCCATGATGTGGTATGAAAAGAAGGCAGGGCTCACTGGTAGCATTGCTAAGCGGTCTTTGTTCTGCTTCCCTTGCCTGCTGTTTGGAGGTGAAACGGCCTGGACAAAAACAGGAGTCACTGACTTAAAGCATTTGTCAGAAAAAAGCAAGAGACATGAATCGTGCAAATCTCATGTTGAGAATATATTACAGCTGCGCATGTTGGGATGTGTAAACATTGCAACACAGTTGGATGATGCCTATCGCCGGAGTGTGATGAGGCATAATGAGGATGTGGATAAAAACCGATACATCTTGTCAAAGTTAATAGACTGTGTGCGTTTTTGTGGTGCGTTTGAATTGGCTTTATGTGGCCATGATGAAACTGAAGACTCTTTAAATCCTGGTGTATTTAGAGGCCTGGTGGATTTTGTATCCAGCATAGACAGTGTAATGGAACTACACTTAAAAAATGCAACAGTATTCAAGGGCACTTCAAAAACAATTCAGAATGAACTGCTGGACTGCATGCTCACGGTCACCAGAGAGATCATTGTAGAGCAGTTAAAATGCACAGATTATGTGGCTATTCAGGCAGACGATACAACTGATGTTTCCACTAAGACTCAGTCTGTGCTAGTCTATCGCTACATTGATGAACGATACAGAATTGTTGAAAGGTTTTATGGATTCTCTCATCTGAAAGACTCTAGTGCACAGACCATTGCTACTGCCATAATGGAAAAATTGGACAAAGTATTCCCTGAAGATTGCCACAAAAAAAAAGTAATTGCACAAACATATGATGGTGTGAGTGTAATGAGGGGGGTGTCTGGTGGTGTCCAAAAGAAAGTAGCTGAAGTGTATCCAAATGCACATTATGAACATTGCTATGCACACCAGTTTAACCTCATCATTGAACAGCCTGTTTCAAAAATCTCAGAAGCTCGAGTTTCCTTTTTTGATATCTCTGGCTTCCGTACATTTTTTTCTCATTCTCCAAAAAGAACCGCAGTTCTAGATGAGGTATCAGATCAAAGACTTCCAAAACCATCTCGCACTCGCTGGAGCTACCATATTCGGGTAGTGGAAGCCATATATCAGCACAGGGAAGCACTCCGTACATGCTTTGAGCTCATTATTGAAAGACAGACTGATTTTGAGGGGGTTACTGTGAATGAGGCCCAGGGATTCATTCGAACTCTTACTTTTTTTGTTCAATGACATAATGCCCCATGTCGACATTCTATATAACCAGCTTCAGAAGCGAGACATTGACTCTGTGTATGTGCAGAAAGCTACTGCAACTTTTATCAAGTGCATTGTCAGAGTACGTGGAAGCACTGACAATGTGGAAGCTAAACTTCCATCAGAGGCAACTTTTTCAGGTCGCAATGCAAATATGAACACTTTGAATCGTTTGGCTAAAGAAGTATGTGATATTCCAGTTACACAAGCCCAAGAACGCTTTGCATTTATTAATCACTTGGAGGGGGCCAAATTGTTGCAGAGTGACCTATTTCAAACACATGGACAGTCTTTTCCCAATGATGCACTGAATTCAACTGTCCAAGCGTACCCCATGTTAAACAAGGAAAGACTGCGCACTGAGCTTTCAATTGTTTATGAGAGACCAGAATTCTGTAGTTCAAGTGGGGCAATTTCTTTATTAAAACTGTTTGTTGAAAACAATCTCAAAGAAGCATTTAGTGAGACGATGCAGTTATTAAAAATTCTGATTACTACACCCATGACAACAGCTGATTCTGAGCGCTGTTTCTCCACCCTAAAGCAAATTAAAACATTCTTGAGAAACACAATGACTGAGGATCGTCTGAATGCTTTGGCCATGCTGTCCATGGAAAAACAACTAATTCAAGAGATTACTGACTTCAATACACAGACTATTGATAAATTTGCCTCTAAGAAAAATAGACGTGCACAATTTGTGTACAAACTTTCAAAATGATTGACCAGTGAATGTTCTGTTACAAACAAGCTATTTGCAGTTATTTTGTGGGTTACCTTGAATTCTTTGTTTCAATGGCCTTATATATGTTAGGATTTTGTGTAAGGTTTCAGTGATCTATTTGACAGAACAGTGAGAAATGTGAAGTATGTTTGGATGTTATGGTTGTTGGTTGATTATAAAGCACTCAACATATAAACTTAGTAAACTATTTCTGTTGCATTTTTCTCCATGCAATATGTATGTGCTTTTTCTGAGACCTGTGCATTCCACGTGTTGCAACTTTGAGCAACTGAAGCAATGGCAACTCAGCGAGGCAGATAGCCATTAGAGGTAGGAAAAACGTCGCATTAATTAAGTGGTTAAAAACTAAAGTAATAATTTAGATTAGTTTCCCCCTTTCAGAAAATGCCTAAAATCCCACCTTATTAAGAGGATGAACACATGTGAATGCCAGTAACAGCATGACAAACATGTTTCCATCAGTACTGACTATATAATGAATTTCTTTATGCATACACCATAGTACCAGCTATTCTCAATACAAGCTGCTGTAAAATACACCATCACACTTGCACACGTAAGAATAGTGTACCACCATTAATATATAAAACCGAATGCTTTTTTCATATTTCGGTAGGTTTTTTGGACAGTAAATTGCACATTTTGTAGGCCATTTTTCCAAAAATTTTGCAGGGGGAAACCCTCCTGCACTCCTTTGGTGGGGCGGTCTCACGCACTGCACGTGCTTGCTACTAAATTCGCCCTGGGAAATTTACACCCCACCAGCTTTCAAACTCACCAGCCGCCACTGGGCGCTAGAAGTGGCCACAGCGGACACAGGTTTATTGCTATTATTGACATGTGTCTACTAAAAGGTAAACATTATTTCAATAAAGACTTTGAAGTGAATTATACCACGAACTCTCAATACTCTGAGACTTTTCTGGCTAAGACTGATGGAGGTTGTAGTCTAAAATATCTGGAAAGTCAAACGTTGCAGACCCCGTACAGGCACTAATTGAAGTTCAACCCTAAAGACACAATAAGTCTAATTCACAGAGCATTCTCCAATGGGGTTTTGCCATTATAAAACGCTTCTGTGAATTAAGTGCCTTGTCTTTATATATTGCAAGCTCGTCTAATCTACCTCTCTGCATCTCTCGCACAAGTTGCAAGTGTGCAGTCCTGTGCACATGTACGTGGAAACATCAAAGTTTTTTTTTGGCATGCATTGCTGGGGTCATTAACCGATACACCAATTCTCGACTTGTCAGTTATTGGGCAGCACATGAATACTGTATTTTTTCTGCTGGGTGAAGTGCTCTTCCTGTGGCTGTCTGATTTAACATTCCACAGGCACGTTCAGAGCTCCCGTGTCCATGTGACATCAACCAACTGTGGGGGGTCCAGACTTTCAAGCTGCATGATTGGCCAAGAGTGAGATGTAATTAAATGAGTTGTTGGGGTGGAATATTATGCATAGGGGAAGTAAACTATTGGTGTGTTTATTAATTAATATAATTTGGGTTTGAATAGTGTGTCACATGCAGAGATGGAAGTGTAATATAAACGGTTGGTACGCCGTACCTCTTGTTTGTTTGCTCTCTTTCGCTTGTTCTGTGAGCCAAATATAGAATCGGCTCAGGCCGGACATTAAAGCACTGCAGGTTAACCAAGTCTCAGTTAAGCAGACACACACACAGCCTCCTGGGGTGTGCAGGTCGTTAATGTGCAAACATATTTTTTTTATCAGTGGCAGAGCCTTTCATATGCATGATGGAACATTTCAAACTCCAAGAGCTTGCAAAACACAGCAACTGTCACCTTGCAAATCTGTGCTAGTTAAAATGAGCAACACAAAGCACCCATTTAAAGATGTGTTTACATCCATGATGTCTACCATCTTGATATGCAAAATATCAAGTTGCTTTGAGTCACTAGTCAAATGTTTTTAACATCATGAATAACAACGCACTGGACGTTTGTGAGAAAGAATCTGCTTATCTATCTTTGTTTATTACACAACTTCTTTTATTACATGTCTTAAATCACTGAAAGTACAGTGGCGTTAACTAGATCTTTCAGGTTGGCATTATCATGCATTCTGGGACTTATAGTTTACCATTCAGGATGTGAAAATGAACGCCATAATGATATTACTTTGGCTTAACGTGTTGCCATAAGGGTTTACATGTTGTCTTGTGGCTTTATTATGCAATTTGTGTTTTCTGTAAGTAAACTCTATAAGACATTATTACTGTAGACCTTGAAATCCAACAGGTTGAGGCAAAGTTTGTGATCCTGGCCACCCCCAGACTCACCCATTCAACCCTACGCCCACTAGAGCCCCCCTCCCGCCCATCTGTCTGACCTTCCCACGCCCTCCTTTTTGAGTACCACTAGTTCCTTTTTTGCACTTGCACCACCTGTCTCACATCAGTGGGAGGTCACTGTTGTGCACTGAGGGGCATTTGCACTGACTGAGCAGTGTGGAGGATGCAGGGTAAGTGCATTAGGGTATCAATCATGGAAGAAATTAGCATATCAACAGATAGGTTATGCAGTGCCACACCAATCACCACCGAACACAGTAAAATGGTGTTCAGATTGCTTGGAATTAATGAGAGAGTGTGGATGGCTATTTGGCTCCATACAAGTGTGCATGGTTGTGACTGCATTAAAACCAGAGAGCCTTTAAAATATTACAATGATTGTGGGAGACAACCAAGCTAATCTACATACAGAACTTGGCTGACAAAAAAACACAGTGTGTCACTCCTTTTTAGTATTGGATGGAAGTTGGCAAATACAACTATGGCCAATATATTCCTGTGTGCCGTGGGCTTTTGGGTTTGTGTAAGTGTGCATCAGTAGATTATTTTGATGTTTCCTTCATGAAAAGCATTCATCCAATCAGGTCTTTGCCTGATCCTTACATGACAGTATCAGGCACACTTGATTGGATGAATCCATTGGGCATTTTCTTTCCTTCCTTCCACCTACACACAATTTTAAAAGAAAGAGTGAATGGCCTGTTTTACAAAAAGATTTACAATGGGATTGAGCCATTGTAAAATGCATTTGTAAATCAGGGCCCCTGTGCCCAATTTCCTTCACAATTGAAAATAAATCCTGCATTCCTTTGCATGGTAAAAAAAATAAAAAAATAAAAAAAACACACACAAGGCAGCCTGGGCAAGTGGCGAGTACGGAGGTAGGGCCTTTACAAGGGGTTTCAAAATTGGAGAGTAGATTGAGCAGGCTGCCTGGCAGCATCGCAGCTTCCAGGCTGGGCTCCTACTGGCCACCTCCTAGAAGGGCAAATGTTCAAAAAGTGTATATGATCTGGTATTTATATTTTCACCATGGTTGTGACTGAATCATTTTTAGCAATGGTTGTGGATGTATTATTTTTCTGGGGTATTGCTTCTGCAGCTGTGTTTTTGTGTGTGTGTATCTATTGTAATGCAATTTGTCATTTGTATAGCACCTTTTCCCATTGGTACAGTCTCAAAGCGCTGTTTGAGGGAAGCATATTTATGAAGACACAGATATGCAAATAGAGCTGGAATGATCTATTTTTTAACACAGGTGGAATAATGTGCATTAGAACATAGACACCTCTAGCCTTGAAGGCCTACTTTCAGTGAGCATGTTTCATGTTCCCACATTATTCAGTGCGGAATGGGATGGCTCCTTCAACCCCGTTTCTAGTGCTTTTTAACAATAGCACAAGGATGCACATAGATATGCACTGATGGTACAACGTCCTTTCATCGACACCCGTTTTTACGACAGCCGTTTTTACGCAGGGTTTTTGCTGAATTAACGTATTGAATTATTTTTGCGGGGGTGGGAAAGAGCATATAAGGGGTTAGGGGGTCAGGAATAATACAAAATAGGTAGAGGATGATGGGCTCTAGGGGAGCCCTTCCAAAAATAATACAAAAATATGTTGATGAGTTTTTTTCAGCAAAAACGCCACATAAAAACACCCGTCGTAAAGAAATGTCGATGAAATGACATAGAACCGCACTGATGACTTGACTACCTCCGCCTGGCATGGGTCACCTTGACAGCTCTGCATATTACATTCCCGTGTGAATGGTGCATGAATGAAATGGGGGTATTTTGTTTCTGAAAGAATTATGCCACATTTATCTATTCATTTGTGCATTTGTTGCCGCGCGCTGAACCCTTGGGTATCTAGGCGCTAGTTACATTGTGAGACAAAAATAAAATGCAGAGTACAGTAGAAGCAAGAAACAAACTAGAAAACACGATGGGGAGGGAGGGGTGTCATGGTGTCTTAAAAGTCTTGATTCGAGGAGGGGTGGAGGAGAGGGAGACAGGTATCCGAATGTCTTAGTTAGTTAAGTCGGGGGATATTCACTTTTGCCTTAGAGGAAAGACTTACTTAAGGCAAGGTGGATTCGTTAAATCTCATGTTTACATGTGTGTAGTTGTATTACCTTTGTCCTATTCAGGGAATCATTGTTTATGCATGCATCAAGGGTACTGATTCATTTGCATAGATTTGGGCCTGTTTGAGGCAAACATGAGCTATACATGTGTTTCGATTCCTGCCAACCGCTCTTTAAATGCCCAGGAGGGAGGGCCTGCACCAACACTTATCTCCTCTATGAGCACATGCCCATTTTAATATATGGGGAAATAAAATGAGGCCTGCACTGCATCAGACATGAATGGTATGTCGTCCGGAAGCGCTCTGGAGGTGACACCACAAGCTTCCATATGCAGCCCAAGATTCTAAAAAGCACCATGCAAGGCTTAAGTTGAGGTTAAGCGCGGGTGGCCGGCATCCACAAAGATTTTTCAGAGTGCGGATGCCATCCCCCGTTTATTTTATAGGACGTTTGTAAAATGAAAAACAATGGCTGTCTTTTCTGAATGTATGCCAACATTGGACTCAAACTGTGGTCGCTATCACCCACGTATGACGTAGGTGCCCAAGAGAGGGAGACAGCACTGCTGGCCATCCTGGAGCTCTGGTTGGGCTGCATTAGAGATTTTCCCTCTGGGGAGGAATGGGGACACCACCAGAGCTCCCCAGTACAGCCCTGGGCTTGGGGACAGTCAACCGATGTGCTAACTTTGTTTTAGAACTTGAAACCTAGCACCATGGAAACCTTTCCTCGGACGGCATCATCGGAGAGAGCTCTTGACAGGAGACTACATGCTTCTGTACAAAAAGATAGGTGTTTTCAACTTGCATTTAATATTTCAATGTTTTCTTTGTAGACAGTGTCTAACTTTACAGCATGAATGCATTAGAGGTCAAACACCTCTTGACACATTGCAATCACTTTCCTTAGATGGCTGCAAGGATCAAATTGAATACCCTTTGCATCGTCCACTGGGCCTTCTGGGGACTGGGACCAAAATATCTCCAGTTTTCTCTTCTGAAATATCTTCCCTACTCGAGCCCTTCACTCCTCCACCTCCAGCTCCTTGAGGTTCAGGCGTATTTCCAAGCAACGAGCAACGAACTGGGGGAAAATCTCTCTCGTCTGGAATAGCCTCCCTGCCTCTCTAAAACTTGAGCAGAACCATCTCCGGTTCCGGTGGCAGCTCAATACTTTCCTCTTTGCTTCTGCCTTCTCACGTCCTCTTCCGTGCCGATCTCCTGCCTGATACTGCGCTGGTTACCTGGCTACCCTCTGAATCAAGGGCCCACGTTGCTACCCTCTCAGCTGCACACCTTGGGGCTGTATCTGTAACCCTACAGTCCCCCTACCTGTACTATCTATTACTTGCTGTTTTCACACGTAACCTTGCACAGCCACCTGCTGGCTGCACCTTTTTGCCTCTCAATGTTTAGATCCTATTCCCTGCACTTGCTCCTCCTCCCCTTCCCTCGACACTTTCCCCCTTTCCTCTCCCCTGCACTTGCGCAATCTCAATGTCACTGGGTCTAGTAAGATCATTATCTTGTCCTTCCCTTATTCCCCTCCCCTGCCTCATTGTGCTTTGAAACACGTTTGTAGGGGCGCTCTATGAATAAAATATCATATCATATCATTGATATATTGTTATATTGCTCACTGATATATAGATACCAGGCCTCAAACATAATTTGAGAAACTGGGTTTCAGTCCCCACCTCCCAAGTTTTGGACAGTCAGTCACTGGACCTTGGTCACCTTTTGAGCTGTCATGAGGAGGCCTGGATGGCAGTGATAAGCAGTCTCCGGTACACCACTGCGAGGCCAGCACTTTAGACGGCCTGGCAATGACCTTCAGTTTTATCTTCCTTATGTGATCTCTCTCCCTCTCTCTCTCTCTCTCTCTCTCTCTCTCTCTCTCTATCTCTCCATACATATATATATGGAGAGAGAGAGATATATACATTTATATATATATATATATATATATATATATATATATATATATATGTCTCTCCCACTCTTTCACTTCTCTCTCTCTCTCTCTCTCTCTCTCTCACACTTCTATATTTATATATCTCACTCCCCCTCTCACTCTCATTCTCGTGGATATGTCACAGTTTTCCTTTCCATCACCATCTATCTTTACTCTCTCACCATGTTTGAGTTATGTCCCCGCTGCCCTCTTCTCTTTCTCTGCTCTTCATGTTCTCTCCCCAACTTCCATGTGATCTATTTTCTTCCATCGTGTGCACTCTTACCAGGTTGTTTGCTGTAATCACTCCTTTCAAACTCATGCACCTATCCATCCATCCTTACACTCCCTCATTCACACATCCACATATTCTCATTTGCCCACCCATTCTCACAAACATGTATCCATCCGTGTATCCTTTTTCAATAATATGTTCATCCATATCGCTCTTTTACATTTATTCATCCATACATCCTCAAACTTTTATATTCCTCAAACAGTAATTCATTCACCAATCTTTAATTCATTTGTCCATCACAATACCATTACCCATTCATCTAGATGCATAATCATTCATTCATAAATTCCCTCATTCTTATTCATTCATCAATCTTCACTTTTGTATTTATTCATACACCCTTTCTGTACCCTTTCTCCACTCTGATTACTTTAATCTCGGCATTGACATGTAGAGTTTATCGAAATAAAGACATTTGTATCCAAACTATTCTACATAGTTCATGATATTGATTATGCCAACTGGAAAGAAAGGGCCCTGCTTTTTCATGGCACTACACAAGAAAATTACATAATGCACAGTTATGAAATCAGAACATGTATTCGGATCTCTTCACAATTATAGTTATCTGTTGATGGACTAACATATGTTTAGATTACTATTACAAATACAAATGGTATAAATAAAACATGTTCTGCTAAAAATGAACTAAAATATATATGGATGTGCAAAACAAAATCCATTAGTCAGCTTTCAGTAAGGCAAGACATTTAAGACCGTTATTTACATACACTTAGATTAAAACATGGACGATACGCAGAAGGGTGTGTTTGTTTAACACAATATGCATTGGTTCCAAACTACAAAACAACAATAAATATAAGCATTATAAAAGAAGTCCTGCCCAAAACATGGTCTTATTTTTCAATAAAACCTAAAATAACGTAATTGCACTGATGAATAGATGTCAGGCTGACATTTTAAATGCATGTTATAAACAGTTCACTAATGAGGTTCATGCACATAACCTTGGAAAGCATTATGTGTCACAGGTTTCCCCCTTTCTCACCTGTGTTTGATGCTTGCTGGATTTCTTGGAAGGAGCCTTCTTGTGTACGGTTCGGGTTTTGTACAACCCCGTACGCGCGTCTTCGGGTTCCAGCGTTCGTTCAGCGTTCTTCGTCCAGGGCTGATAGGAAACTCCAGGATGTCCAGGAACGAAGGAGGAGTACTCGGAGGCGGGTACACGGATTCCGGGATACAGGATAAGGAGGAAGGGAAGATAGGAGGAGGAAGCGAGGGTCTGGGAACCAGGAAGCAAAAGAGTTCAGCGAAGGCGAACTACGGAGCACACGTCTAGCCACCGCAATCAGTAGCGTTGAGACGCGCAGGGCTGCGGGGGCATGGCCTCTTTATAGAACGTGCTACGTCTGACGTGAAAGCTGGTAGACAGCGTTCTGTGTTTAAAGACCATGTTGGAAGTACAGCAGAGTGTAAGCCCCGATGTGTGAGGGACCAGGAAGTCCAAAAGGGGCGCGTCCGACGGTTCATGACAGCATGTTTTAGAAAGAATGTGCATCTGTTCAATTAGGCGTTAGTTAATGGAAAATAGAATAGATCATAAACTACAGATACTAGCTATCAATAATTAGCAAACCAAACACACAGAAACACATCTAATGTACAGCAGAAGAACATTTAAAAAAATGCAGTGGCAATTGGAAACATATTTCCGGTTATAACTTTTGTACTATTTGTCTCATTGAAGACCAAATACAGATCAGAATTCAGATGAAAAGGAGAACCATATATTTAAATATGTACTTTGTACAGAACTTTGTAAGACTGTTCATCTTCTAATAACTTTGTTATGCACAAAGTGTAAGAAGCCTACATTATAGCTCAGGATTCAGAATGTTTCCACCCGTCTTAACATTCCATTTGTTCCAATATTACATCTCCATGTAACAAATGGTTTAAAAAATGAACTTTTCAGTACAGTATCAATCCTGACCACCTGTGGGTGGAGGGCGAGTTTGTAGCCGACACAACCCCTTTAAGACACATCAAATTCAAAAGGCCAAAGGAAACATGCAGGAGAGGTATTGTAGGTCTGACAAGGAGAAAGAAACCAATCAAAAGGCCTGTCCAATCCAAAACGCTGCGTGGGTGGGTTTTACTCCAGTATAATGAGTGAAGTGTTCACAGAGAAAAAGAAGGAACTGCATCATATCTAATTGGAGGCTCACATGCATCAAACTTGGCTGACGAACATTTACTAAAATCTGCAGAAACGAAAGAGAGCTGGGCACAGAGGGGAATTTTTAACCAGGTCAGAAGAAGACAAAAGCAGGGGAGCGCCTCCTTATTTTGATCCAAGGTAGCTGAGCAGAATTAGATGACCCGGATGTGTAGTCCTTCCCCGATTTCAACCAGTGGAACGCAGACAAAAAGTGGTGTCCTGAGAAATGTCAGATGCCGTATTCCTGGTAATGGGTTTAATTCACCAAACCAAAACCTACGTTAAGCACTTACACACAATTCCTTTGTAATGAAACTTTGAAAAAGGGGTGAGTGTTTCTTGCCCTAAAATTAAGTCAAATCATTCCCAGGCTTGATTTTAGAAAATGTAGCACATCCCTGAATGGGGGGAGGGTTTTGACAGGAAATTCAATTTATTTTACAGATCTGAAATTGGCAGTGTTTCCTTTCCTGTGAGTTCCTTTTCATTTTTAAACCATTTGACATTCACCCCTTCATTTATTCACATTTTATTTTCCCAATCCACTGCAGTGTATTTGCCCATGTGTTCTACACAGGAACCCACTATATGGCGAATAGAAGCCATGCACATTTCTTTTAGATGTTGGCTATAGTACAATGATGTCTTGGATAGATTTCTTTTCCACGGCCCGATAGAATATTCAGTTCCTATTTTTGGACTGCTAGTTTGGAATTATAACGGTGCATTGGTTCTGTTGCATGAGTATAATTTCCTATTTTGAAAATGGCATTTAGAGGTCAATACTTTGGCCATTCATCAGATTATATTTTCAAGTGACCATAACTCGGGGTCACATAGGTCAGCCACCTCCGTCCACTGCTCAGGATGCTGCATGTTATAACATAACATATCATAACATAACATAACATGTCATGATGATTAACATGGACATTCTGGCCCTCAGCTGATTTGTTCCTTGTTTTATGGCTGCCCTGAAAATGTAAGTTATTCTAACCAGTTACGTGTACTGTTGTTTGTCCTTATCTGTTTGTGTTTCTCCTGTGTTGAAAGTACTGTGGGCACGTGTGTGACATTTATCTTTCCATGTGTGGCATCATAAGTATGATGTTTCTATAAAAAAATATTTTAATGAATTTTAATGTTATTTTTTAAGATAGATGTAAACATAACACCTTTATTTACTGAAGTTTGTTCATTGAATTTGCAGGTTAATGACATGCACGATTATACCCAGAGTACCCATTGCGCAGAGTCAGTGGCCCTAACCATTTGTCACTTTGCCTTGGGCACCTTTAGTAGACATGGGGGTCCTGTGACTACCATTAGCCACATGGATCCATTTAACCACCCCAGTGGGCGACAGGGCAGGGCCACATTACCCAGAGATTGTCCACACTCAAAAAACAAATATATGTTTATTCAAATAGAATGAATCGTAGTGTGCATCTACAAACCATGGTAAAACAGTAAGGTTAAACATACAAAAGTAGGAAAGAGAAGACTTCCTCATTAAAAGTCATCAAGCAGTACATCTACATGATCAGGGAAATACACCAAGGGATCAAAATACACAAACAGAAGATTGCACATCCTCAGCAGAATCAAAAGCTAAAAGCGTCATTTAAAATGTGTTCAAGACTAAACATGATCAATGGTTCTGCAGATGGCAGGTAACCAATATAAGCGGTTCTATAATCCTGCAAATTTAGGTTGTTGAAAAAAGGCAACTATAAACCTTTGTCTCAGCCTGTTATACAAAGTGCAAAAGAATAGAACATGTAGACTGCTTCTGCGTGTTACGCCTACACAATCACAGCAAGGACTATATCCAGTTCTGTAGTTGTCAGTCTTTGAATGTGATGGGAGTTGAGCAAATCGCAGTCTTGCAATAGGCTTCCTTAGTCTAGCGTTAGTAATCATGCTTGGGAAGGATTCTTGGGGAGATTGAAACACTGCATTTACATAGTATGGTTTGACTTGGTCCTTTGTGTTGTATTGCTCTGGTTAAACATGTGTTATTAATACATGTCCTACAGCACATCTGATTTAGTGATGTCCCGCTTGCACCAATACAGCCTCTCTAAACCCTGGGATGTCAAACATTTCCCCACATGGCACAGCCCTTTAGTTGCTGGTATGTCGGCCATCTTTATTACATTTTCTAGAAGAAGCTGAGTTAGTTTGGCCTGTGGATCTGACCACACGGAGAACCACAAAAAAGCCGCCGGTGCCTCTACTGCAACTTCCAGCGTTTCTTTGATTCCTGCACTAGATTGCCTCAAGCATGTTGACAGATTCTCAGTGTGTGTTATTATTGAAACAATAATTGAAGCAAATACCCAAATATTTAAAAGAGTGAACTTCCTCCAGTGGGGGTTGTTCAAAGTAACATTTTGGTGTTGATTTTCCGTGATCATGATCTTAGATCTTGCCACATGATCAATCATCTTGTGATCGGCCATGAATAGCAAATACCCATTTAACGATGTCTGCAGAGTTTTGTGGCAGGATATTATGCAAGTCTATGCAAACAGGGCACGCATTCTCGTCCTTGGCACTTTAGCACCATCAACTGTGTGAGGTACACTAAGAATTGGATGTCTCAGCACACGGGGTAGTCCTTGCCCACGGGAACCTTGTTAGCCACGGTGGGTCAACGGCTACCACTAGCCCCATAGACCCAGTCCCCAACTGGCAGTGGGCATTGGGCATGGCCTGCCTTCAGGCACTGGGCATCCCAGTGACCCTCTATGGTCTGTAAACTACCACTAACCCCAAATGGTGCCATGGGTGTGTGTCAGCCTCTTGCCAGGTCTGAGACATGTCCTGGACCTGTGGACTGGGCCTGGCATGCAGGCTGTTGGTAACCTGCGGGCCAGGTCCTCCAGCCATATGAAAAAACAACCCTTTCTATGCCGTTTAGGGGCAAGGTGCATCCATCTGTGACACCGTGGACCTTGCCTAGAGTCGAATATCACCCAGGGGCTACCATATTCCCATATATTTCATTGTTTGCAAAATGGGCCCTGCAAAAAAGAACGTAAATTATTATGGTGACCATTTGGAAAATGGTTCCTGCCCCCAAACCAGTCAGATTGGCTGTTTTGTACAATCTGATTGCCCCTGTGTAAAGTCTGAGCTCCCGCCATTTCAGCAAATGCACATTTACTAAAAACAGAACATGACATCAGTTCTGTGGGCCTGTGAGTAAGGTCAGTGAGCTAAGCCACCTTTATCTGGAATTTGACCACTTTTGAAATGAATTTATATAAAAGCGCTGGACAGATCTGTATCAGACCAACACATGATCGATCGACAGTCTGTTTGGCCGCACGCTCCTCACCCTGGTTTGCTGTAGAAGCCAGAAACAGTGCTTTTTCCTGTAGACAGAGCAACGTTTTCCTATCAAAGTTTGCAGGGGAAATGCGACATCTTCACACCTGGATTTCATATCAACGTTTTAATACGAATTACAAATATTGTGTGTCATTGTACAATAGACGGGAACCATAAGCCTTTCACAGTTCAAACAAGATTTCCTAAAAAAAAAGCTGAATGCATGTCTTGAGAAACCAAATGAAATGTCTTGATCCGCTTGCCACAGGGTTAATCTCCTTGATCCATCTAAGACTTGTGATATAGCCCAGATCTGAACCAAAAAATGACTCAAGCGAGCAACTCATTTCAGTCAGAATGACAGCGTCTGAGTAATGCATTGCTCGCTGTAATTAGAAGATTACGGCTGCTTACTTACATCAGAAGCTTGTGTAAGGTATTAAGCTGGCCTTGTCCCTTTCTCCTAAGCTTTTGGGCATCTGAGGTAGGGTGACACGCATAGACTCTACCTCCAAGAAGAGTTCAGGATGTGTACAATTAGGAGAAAGGAGTTTGAAAACCTGCTTCCTCACCTCATCACAAGGTGTGATTTTGGGCAAATCCCATTGAATTGTTCTGCCTTAGTGCTATGCCTTAATACCGTCATGTTTTGAAATACTTTTCCTAAACTGTGAATATTTTGAAAAGCACCTTGAATATTCTGTGTTTTATATACTGCAATATTGCCCTATAGAATCCCTCTTTGGTAGTAATGCCAAAGTGAAAGTTCAGATGAAATTCACAAATTTCACTCTTCCGATAGTCATTTCACCCACCCTTACTTATAATCACATATATCCAAATACGCCCCATTCCATTCTGAAGTTGTTTGTCAAGCAAGAAAAAAGGTAACGGTCATGACTGCAACATTATACATGCAGAAGTCCAAATTTCAATACACAAAGGAAAATGTGCACCAACAAGTCCTGAAAATGAATTGGGGCCACCCCGATGGAGCAAATGGTTGCTCACATTGCACAAATCATAATTAGAATGAAAAATGTGTGTGGGGGGGGATAATGTGTGTAAAATAGCACTGATCTTTAAGATAAATACGATTTTCTGGCGCAAAAACATGTTTTTCAGATAATTTGCATACCCACAATGCATTGATCAGCGGCGTCAAACCGGTGGTGAACCCCCAGGGGTGGCTACTCGGCGGTCATGTCCCATGTGGCATGTTAGCTGAATGGCCTACTGTACTCCCACAATGGTTGTAAGACACTCTCTTCTCATGCGAAGGCTTGATTAGAACTTCCTTAAGTATTTATAGCCCATCGATGGTGATAATGTGCTGGCAAGTGTCAAAAAGTTTGTTCTCAAATACAAAAGGTGGCATTTTTCTTGAAAGAAGACAGAACAAAATAAACATCTTGGCATTTCATGATTCTATCAAAAGCACATTGCAAATCAAGGCCAGCGGGCACATTGGCAGAACCAGATTTTCTATAACTGCAAAATTAAATGAATCCTTTAGAGCAATCTTCTGTGCATTAGTGGTAGAAAAGCACTCTGAGTAATTTGCATTATCCCAAAAATGCTGTAAACTCGGTCCAGATGTAACTTTGCTGGAATAAAAGGAGATCCATTTGCTGAAAGCATAACATGGCGGCAGGGGGTGATGTGTTGGATTCTCAAAGGGGAAAGATGGGCAGCGTTCTTTGCTAAAATGAAAGCACTCTGTTCCCAGAAGCACTCAAAGACACAGACTTGCTTTAAAATAAAATACATTTGTAAACAAATCATCCTGGCTGATCCATCATTTAGGGGTCACTAGGCCACTCTATCCCTAGTGTGATAAAAGGTCCGCACTTTTATTATGTTATGCCAAAGAATGAGCCAGGCACATTTGAAACTGTTAAAACATGTTTTTTTTATTTATTTGTTTTACCAAGCAATATATTTTCCATTAAAACATCTGCTTATAACACGATAAGAAAAAAAAATCTAATCCAACAATATAATAAAAGGCCAGATGTATGCTTGTTCTGTATGTTTGTCCGGACGTGTTGCCTTAGGAAATATAGTGGTCCTATTGTAATTCCAATTGACCTGTTGTCACCATTAGAGGGAGCTGTTCCCTTAGGATATATATTGGTCCTACAATGTCAGTTAAAACCTGCACTTTGGCCCGTGTCACTAGCAAACTCATAATTACAATTACAACATAACATGCACTTCTCCTACTTTCACAATTTATCAACAACACACTGCACATTTCTAGAGGTAAAATATCTACACTGTTATTATATGAAAAATGTCAATGCAGTGTACTAGAGTGCATTTGGGTGTGCTTTGTAGTGTGTGCATTACCATCATATGTTCTCACTATACGTTACCTGATTTTGTGTCAAAAAAAGGTAACATAACTGCAACTACCATTTTAAAAAGTACAATGACATACCTCATTCGCCACTTCAGATGCTGACCAGCATTAGATGTGTTCCGGCAAACTTGGCATGAGGCCCAAAGTCCCCTGTGAACAAGGTAATAGGATTAGAGTGGTCCGGTGTCGTGTGAGCGCTCGCTCGAAAGACTCTAACGAATGCCCCACTCCCGAACAAGAAGGATATGTTAAAGTGAGAAAAACAACAGAAACCAAGACCGGCATAAGTAGTCAAAGTGGTCATACGAGGGTCAAACCAAACCCCTTGTACAGTTGAAAGTCTTTGACACCATTGTGATAGCGTGAAACTTGTACTTGCCAAAGAATCACGGAGTGACCCAGCAAGGCATAACCACCCTTCAGAAGTCTCTGTTTGAATTGGCCAATGCTTTGGGAGGCACGTGAAGGAAGGTCTGAGCCCGAATGAGGGGGACCTAAGTAAAGTTGAGAAGGTAACCCAGAGGATTGTTTAAAAAGACATATAGATTCCTGAATATTTAAAGATGATGATGCTGTGAATTGAAAAGCTAAGTGAACTGCGTTGTGTTGACAAATGTGAACCCGACTGAGGAATGTCCACAGTGAATTGTTGGTCTGAGCTCAATGGAGGGAGGCTGATGTTGTGAAGGGGATCGGAGCCCGGCGGAGGGCGATCCCTTAGTGAAGAGTAATTGCGGAACGTGAGGATTAATAGAAGGAACTTTTGTTTGTTGTTTGTGATACATCAGGCCCTCTGAAGCAAGAGACGTTGCATAAAAGAGACTTGGGCACGGAAGGCCCTGATATTGGAAAAGTAACTCTACACTCGGGCCGAAGAAGCCCAAAAGTGTGCTGTACTCGAGAGGCTTGCCTTGTCCCGTGCTTCGAATGTGGGGAACGGAGACCCCAACCATAACATCCTGACTTATCTGAAGTTTTTAATGTGTTCTGCATGCAGAAGCGCGGTGTGGCCGCAATACGTATGAACATCACTTAAAAAAAATAATGATCTGCTGCTCTGCATCTTAATAGCTGGGCTCGGGCCAGCTGCCACAGAGGGGTGCGTCCAATTTTACAGAGCTTTTGTTCTACTGTAGAGTGCATAGAGTACGTAGCTCCATGCACTTTACGTAAACCATCACAATTTGGATTGCTGGCGGGGCACTAGAGGGGTGGCCCGTCAGTATATAATCTGTGTGCAAACAGTGCACGAGGGATCTGATTATTTCTGACTTACAGTTAGGCCCTTAGCAACAACAGAATATTCAAAGTCCTGGCTGTTTGCCAGCCAATGAGTGTGGGTGGGGTGATGAGCATTGGACTCACACGTGGGGCCTGTGCATGCGTGCCACCTACTTCTCACTTCGTAAACCGTACTGCTGAGTTTGTTTTGTGGACTGTGAAGAGCAACCCAGAGAACATAGGCCCACCACGTGCACTGCCTGTTGCCAGCAACTAGGTAAGTACATTTAATTAAGTTCATCTTTATGCCTGTAGGGCCCTTCAATCCCCAGGATAGTGCTCCAGGCAGGACTATCATTTTGGAGCACTGCTTTGGGGAATACAGGGCCTAGTTATCGACACCATCTAGACAGCGTCGGGTTGGGTAGTAGCACCTGCATCGAAACTCTGGCGGCTCTCACGAGCCTCACCTAAGCGCTAGCCATACGTTCACACCTTTGGAATCATTAACTCAATTATTTTCAGATCAAGGGAAGGCCAAATGTTTGAGTGAATGTGACCAGTGCCACCGAATTATAGTATTTGGCCTTTCCTTGGCCTGAAAATAACTTGAGTTAGTCTTGCGGCTCTTCTAGGGCCTCAGCTGCTTAAAGTAGCTGATATTCCACTTTACAGATTGTAAAATAGAGTATCAGCTGTAGCGGCCCTAGGGCCATGAGTCAGTGCAGTCAGACTGCCAGTGCTCCACATATCAGCTGTAGCGGCCCTAGGGCCATGAGTCAGTGCAGTCAGACTGCCAGTGCTCCACATATCAGCTGTAGCGGCCCTAGGGCCATGAGTCAGTGCAGTCAGACTGCCAGTGCTCCACATCACCCGGCACTGAATCTTCGAGGGCTGGGCCTGGGGTCGGGGCCGATGCTGCCTTGAGTTTGACGCATGGATTTAATCACAAAAACACCCCAGTGATGCCTAATTGGAGTAGGGCCACGTAGCTACAAATGTTATAAAGATTAGGTTCCTCTCACACAGGTTTGCACGCTTCTGAGCTTTGAAACGCTTCTTAGCAGGACACATATGCACAGAATGCAAATTAGAATGACACAGTCATATAAACATTCGGTTCACTTTAAGAGCACTACTTTGCTTAATTGCAATGTTCTAAGTGTGAGGATTTGCTGGATAACATCATATTAAAAGGAAAATACTAAGAACCCCTCAAGCGAATGTCTGTTTCAACTTCACTTGTGGTGACACTAAATTGTGCCGCAGACCACTGTCAAATTTAGAGCGCCATGCTCCCTCGCGTTTTGGAATGTTCAAGATGTCATGCATTTTACTGGCAAGTGTTTCGATCGGAATTCTACTCCTTGGAGAGTAGAGTTATATTCACCATGTCTGTGCAGCGTTACACCCTTAAGGACAGCAAAGTGTTTACTGTGAAAGCCAAATGGTAACTCCCAAATTTGTGTGAGACGCTATTAAAGTTCGCAAATCCAGTGTTGTGTTGTCTGATTCCCAGCTCCCAAATTCTTCGGAGAACAAAGCCGTTCTCAGTTGATTTAGCGAACACACCTCATCCGGCTATTGTTAAAGGGGCCATCCCTAACAGTGACTACAGATTGCCAGACACAAATGCCTTTGCGTCGTGTGCTGTAGCTTTCTTATCCCCTCACCCCCCAATATTTTGGAAGAATGTGTACACAGGGTCAAACCCTTTCCTGGGAAACTACCTACATCTAAATGGCGGCCGGTAGGTGGAGTGGAAATAAGGTTTGCCAGCAATTACAGCACACTATCTCGGAGGGAAAATGCTGAATGCTGCTCTCCGAGCAGAGCTCCACATTCATCGTTTTCATAATTAAATTAGTCGACTGTATTTTTGAGTCTCTGCGTTCTTTGTTGCTATGTAGCTCCTGGTTCACGGGGTGCTGCTTGATACTTGGTTGCTGCTTTTGGATTCTGCTCATAAAAAACTGTATTAATAGGTGCCGGGGTGTGACATAATGTCAAAGGTTTCAGCAGACGGCTTCCATTTTTTAAATTCAACTACGATGTTTTGATGAAGCTATGTCTTTCCTGCGCTGTAGCTGAAGTTCTAGATCTACCTGTTCTGTTCACTCGTATACTCAAAGCTTCTGCCCATAAGTTAGCAGAGTCCCACTCCAAGCACAATTTGTCACTGTTAAAAGACCGTCCCTTGCAGGCAATCATCATCAAAATCAATTATGCCTGGCCTTTGGGTTTGGACAACATTGAAAATAAGGTGGAAGTTGCATACATGATTACGCTATTTATCGCACTTGTTAGGCAGATGGTCTGGCACTTAGTTTGGCAGCACAGTGCATGTGTAATCTCCTGCTTTCCTGTGCTCTACGGTTAATATTGCTTGGCGCTCTCTCTAGTAAGCATCTCCTGCTAGGGAGTATGCATTTAGCATTACACTTCTGCTGGCTGAGCAGGGAGTCCTTACACATCACTGTCAGCCAAATGCTGCATTTGGCTGATGTGTTAGGACTCTGTGCTCAACCACCATGAAATGCTGTAATTGAGCCAAAGCTAGATTGCTCAGTACTGCCAGAAAACGCTTTGATCACCAGTGTTTATGTAGGGAGATGAGGTAACTTTAGAGGCTTTGGGGGAAGGGCAAACTTACCTGTGTGGGGGCATCTAACTTTACACATTCTAGTGAGGCTGTTTTGGTGCAGCTTCTAATGAGGCTGTTCAGGTGCAACTTCAATTTTACAAACAGTTAACTCTCTCCTTTACGTCTGGAACCATTTCTTTATGCATACACCATAGTTTCAGCTATTCTTAATATGAGCCACTGTAAAATACACTATCACACTTGCACACGTAAGACTAATGTACCACAATTAGTATGTAAAACCTAATGCTTTTTATGTCATATTTCTGTGGGTTTGGACAGTAAATTATAAATCTACTCCCCACCACCTTTCAAAGCCACTAGCCGCCACTGTTCTTTGTGGACATCAGCCCATACTATTTTTATAACATTGCAGTAAGGATTGGCAATAGGTTTTTCTTAGTATAGACCAGTGGTCTTCAAACTTTTTTGGCCGGGGCCCCCCTGAGCAAAATGTGGTCAGGTCGGGACCCCCCAGAAATGCCAAATGGACAGTATGTATTGCGCGCCGTCACCTGCTCCCATCACAGTCGCTGGGCTCCCTCATCCCACTCCTACCCAGTCCCTGGTCTCTCCCCACCCCATCACACATCCTGGGCTTTCCCCACTCTGCTCCCACCACTATCCCATGGTTCCCGCCCATTGTGCTCCCACCATAGTCCCTGGTTCCCCCCATCCCGTTCCCAACACAGTCTGAGGGCCAGTGGCGGGTGGTGATTTTTTTAAGTGGAGGGGCATAACTATTTCCCCCAAAAATGCCATAGCGACCGAGCATAGTGAGGGAGCCCAAACCAATAAAGGAGGGTTTGGGGGGGAGTTTCCCCCTGTGAATTTTTGTTAAATAATGGGTTAGAATGTTGCATTGTAGAGCATACTTTTAACAAAAAAATGGGTAAATAGCCAAACAGTTTGCAATTGGTGCTGGGGGGCCCAGGGGGAAGGCATGACATATTTTACTGAACATCTATGATAGATGTACAGTAAAAAGATACCATCCCTGTCCCCTGGGCCCCACTGGGCCTAACACAATCCACATGATTATGTGTGTATGCAAGGGGCTGCACATTCATACAGCAATCACTCTCTCATTCACACGAGCATCCATCACCATACACTCACTCATAACATAAGCATACACGCATCCATACACATGTTTAAATAAAAAAAATGAACATAAACATACCTTTTGCATTGGCCTGAGTGTGGGTGCTGAAACGCCCTGCTCCAGGCGGCTCTGTCTGTATGTGCGAAGAGGCGCAGGAGCTCCCCCTCAGACATACAGACATGCAGTGCCCTAGCCAGCATTTCCAATGAGCTATGCAATGCTGGCGAAGCAAACCGTCCCAGCACTTGCATGGCTCAGTGAGCATGTGCGGCTGGGGAACTAAACTGAACTGTCAAAGGGAAACAGTGTTTCCCTTTGACAGTTCAGCCAGCCCAGGAGCACTCCATCAACTGGAAAAAGCAGCTGAGGTAGTGCTCACTGTTTTACTGGGCTGGCTCCTTAACTCCTCCATAATGGGTGAGGGGCCACTGGGTGGGCGTCCCCTCGCCATTATGGATGAGCCGCCAGGCTCGGACTGGCCTATAGGGCAATGCCTGTACCAAAAGTGTAAAATGCTAGTCCGGGCCAGTCAAAATGGGCCACCATTTTGACCAATGTGGACCAGTTTGATGAGTTACTTAACTATGCAGTTAGTCATTTTGACCATTATTGCTGAATATAGCACAATTTACTTAATTTTAACACAAAGCACCCCCTTGGGTACTATTGAAACAGTGGGCCTCATTACAACCCTGGTGGTAGCTGTGCCGGTAAAACCGGCAGGGCTGCCGCCGGAGTTGCATCCAGGTCCGCCACCCGCGAATGGGCAATTACCGGGTCATGCCGAGTTAGGCAGACCTGATAATTGCCCTTTCGCGGGTGCCGGTAGATCCCCATTCCCATCTGAGCCCCATAGGGCTCAATGGGAATCGGGAGCTCAGATGCACCGGCACTGTTAATAATGGTGCTGGTGCAACTGACGAGCTGTGCTCACGGGTGCCGCACAGCCTGCCAGGTCAGACCTGGCGGGCTGTCAGGCACTTGCGAGCACAACTCGTACTATGGCGGTACGGTAGCAATGGTGCCGATAGCTTACCAGAACCGTTGTTACCGTACCGCCATTGTTGTAATGAGGCCCAGTCTGTGACTAAAGGAATGAATATCCATTTACAACTGCGGGCCACTTTTTCATTGTTGCCTGAGACAGTTTCATGCTCCAGCCCGACCATGTGAGCCACCCCTGCCCATTTCTTCCAATCTTAAAAAAAAAAAAAAAGATTTTTTTTAAAAAAATATTTCATGCTGAGCTCTCAGGGCCCCACAGGGATGCACCGGCGGACCCCTGAGGGGTCGCGACCCACAGTTTGAATACCACTGGTATAGACCCTTTTTATTTGACTAGACTTCAGTAGGACTTTATTATCATCATTGATGGTAGCTTGCTCCCATCTTAGATTTAGGTAATAGATTAGGCATTTGTCTCACCCATTTACAGTTTAATAAACACCCTTGAACTGTTACCACTTGTGTCTGTCTTACTTTGATACCATGCCTTCCTCACAGTATTTAGATGAATAATTGTGTCTTTACGTTTTTTCTGAATACTTGGTAAGAGGACCCCGATCAAAGTTGCAGTGGCAAATTGTTGCAGAGATTGGCCACGACCACCGGGAAGCTTGTTTCCGAACCAGCAGAACTTTGATGAGTTTGTTGTGGTGACCAGAAAGAACAATGGATCTTTCACACTAGGGCACTCTTACATTTGGAATTGACCTATATGAACAGCCAATGCTGCCTGCAGCAGTTTAGTGAAATTCACATTATGTTGTCTCTGTACACGCTAATCATGTGCTTACTTTCTTGGCCATTAAGTCTTCATTTGTAAACAATACAAGCAACTCCATGTTGGGATAAAATAGAAACCTCAGGTGTTCGGGCGCCATAGATCAGAGACATTTCCATCAATCAGGGAGCATGCCATACTCTCAATGGCGTATTTAGGCTGTCTGCTGCCCTAGGCCCAACTAAGTGTATGCCCTCGTCGCCACAGCTTTACTCAACCTCTGCCAGATTCTGCACCTTCACCGGATTTTGTCTATTCAAAAGACTCTGTCCACCTAAGCCAAAATACAACTCTTAGCCACCATCTTGTTCCACCTTGGCTCCTTAACAACATAAGGGCGTTTTAAAGGCTGAGTGGATTAGAAAGTTAGTGCTTCCACTCTAATTCAAGCCTGTTATCTGCTATGCTATGTTAGTTGAACGTGTGTCTGCTATCCAGCATTTGGAGAAGGCAGTGTGTTATACAGTTCTAACCAATAGAGGTACTTATTGAGGCTGATTGCCTACTTTCGGTTAGGTCAGATCATGTTTAAGAGGAAGCCATCTGAACATAAGCCGTCTGTAAACTGGACACAAGTGAGGAAGGGTTTGGATATGAAACTTTGGTTTCAATGCTAATATCTGGTGCCTCCTTATTTTGCCCACTGTCACCCCATCAAAAGTATCTACACTGGTCTGTAATAGGAATGTTTCGGGCAACAGAACTACATTTCTATATGCAGTCTTGTGAAATGCCATGGTTTACGTGTGAAATATAAGCTGGTGGTTCAGACACATCTTTAAAAAAATGTTGATTAAGAATAACCAAACCTCCTTCTCATGGTTACAGGTGTGGTGTTAGCAGGGGGCATGATGGACATAAGTCAAGTCACCACCTGCTGCCGCCCATGCACCTCCAACCAATGGGGCTGGAATGCTATTAAAAGATGGCAACATCACAAGTGACACCTGGCATGAACACTTCAGTGGGGTCAAGGCAGTTGGAGAAGGTGCTTGGAATTTTTGGCTGAGCATTGTCACGGTGGGATATTGGACAAGGGTGACCTTGAATATTAATGGGTGGGAAGGAACAGCATTCCGCATAGCTGCACAGTGCAGGAAGCGTTTATAACAAGTAAAGTGATAGATACTGTTACATTATTGCTGTGTGTGCCATTGTCTAAAATACCACCCCTCCCCCCAAGACTAAAACTGAGTAATGGATCAGGCATTCTAGCACTATATTACCTTTGTGGGTGTGGTTTAGGTTATGGGTTTTGCCAGCTTGCGTTTCTGGTCATTTAAAATGTTTGTTCAATCCTTTGAGTGGATTAGACTGTGCAATACAAAGGAACATTTTGAGATTTGTGGTATATATAGACCTAGATTTTCTGCTATCATTGAGGTACTGTTTTACAATAAAAGCCATGCCTTGTATTTAAAATCTAATTCATGTACAGGTTAAAATTATAAGTAATTGTTATGCATTGAGTGACATACTCTGCAGTTGTTCTCCTTGTAGCATTGAGTATGCAGCTGAATAACGACACATAATAATCCCAGGAGGGCAAAGGCATTGTTAACCTGTACTTTTTTGGGGGGAAACTCCTCATGTTTTGCAATGGTTTAAAAAATGCATGTCAAGTGTATAGAACATACACCAGTGGTAATGGGCCGTGGCACCAATAACACCACTGAGGTTCCGGCTGTTTTGCATAGTGGGGAGCATTCTGGGAACATAAATGCCAAAGAATTGCATATCTGTGTTACGCCTTACAGAATTTGGGTGATGAAAAAAAAAGAAAAGATTTGAATGACCATGTGCGTAGGGTTTGTTTTATGTGCATACATGCCAGGTGTATTTAATGTACCTCGATGTTTTGTGTTGTTAACACGCTTTCACTAGCACCTTTCTACCATTTTGGCACAGTCCGGCATTCAGGTTTTTCAATTAGGGACAGGGATCGCAAAATGGGGACAGTGGTATGGGCTGCCAGCAGGGGGAACGCATATGTTACTGAGGTTATTCCACCTCAGTCTGGATCAGGGCACCCCTCAGGGAGACTGGTGGCGGTAGGCCCGAGGAGTATGAGAGGAAGGCTGGAGAAGGCGCAAGAGAGAGGAGAGAGTTCCCCCCAATGGGTGCGGGTTGGTGTTGTTCCGAGTTGTTACAGCTCACGTGTAATATGCCTCTCCAGCCTGCTCCAGGGTTGCACGCTGAATCGGAGTGAGTCACATCTATGGCCGACAGCAGGGTGATTTTGCCATGCTCCCCAGACTGTTAGTCAGTGGGGGAGGGAAGCCGCACCGCGCGACTATCCTTTAAAGTGCCCATTGGCCTACAGTTTGGTAGGGAAACAAAGGGGGAGGTGGTGATGTCATCAATGACATTTGTGATGTCAGCTTTGATGTTATGGGTGTTAGTCTTAGCAGTGCACAGTGTTGGCACGAGTTATGGTTGCATAGTTTAACATGACTGTCGAATTTCAGGGGGTTTTCGGTTTTATCTGTAGCATAACGTCCCTGTAACAATGTTTTTCCATGGAATTTCATAGGTTTTTGCTAGTGCAACTTAACCATAATGTCCCTTTAACAATGTTTTTGTTAGTGAATTTCATAGGTTTTTAGTAGGGCACTGTAAGCAGAATGTTGCTTTAGCATAGCATTTTCTGTAAGGAGGATAGGTATTTCGTACAACAACATAACCATAAAGTCTCGTTAACAACGGTTTGTTACTAATTCCTTGGATGCCCTCATGATAAATGTGTGGAAATGGCAAATTGTCTGGTGTATCCATTTGCGCTACCCCTTACTTTTCCGAATAGTGTTGGTGTACCGTACCAATTATAGAGGTACATAGAACATGTTTAGTGTGGCAGTAGCTCTCTTTTTGTATTAACAGGGCATGATAAATCTGTGCCGCACAGTACTGGCCGAGATGACTACTAATTAGCAATATGGACTGGAGGTTAGAAAAGCGCTGTAGCTGCATGGGTCGCAGAGAATAAATGGCTTCCTGCTACACATAATGAAGCTGTGTTTCCGGTCGTTGTAAACATTCTTGTATTCCACAATGTATGTATATCCGTGAATGCTACCCCTAACACTAATGGCGTAGCATATAGTGTTTGTACTGCATGTGACGACAACTGAAATTAAAGCGTAAGGGACCAGTGGGCAGGGTACCGCCCTTCCAGCAATTACGTAGGGTACTTTCATGTACAGCATTTTGCACATCTGCTGGGGGCAACACGAGGGGCACTCCTGTAGGACAGCAGAGCTGTAAAACAACCTTTGCAAACCATATGCCACGCTACAAAGGGCATTGTATTGTGCATGTACTGCAACGCGCTACTGTACAGAGGGATGGTACTTGGAAGGGCGTTGGAATGGTCCTTATGGGAGCATTACAATGACTGACACCTGTGTAGGTGAGGATCACCCAATAATTCCATCTCCCGGCACGTCCCCTATAGTATCCAGGCAGATGCTGCCCCTTCTGTACCGGACCTTTCCTGACGTTCCTTCTCTGGCGTGTGTGAGTGTGATGCTGGAAATGCATCAGAGGGACAGGGCCTCCGTAGCCTTGTCCTTGACTGCTTTTTATCGTGTGTTCTGTTGTGTTTTCCATGCAGGAGTCCATGTGTGACTCCTGGCGGTGCAGCCCTCTCTTTTGGTTTTGTGTACAGACCCATGGGATACCCTTATGGCACGCATGGGTGGGGGTGCAATCCTGTGCCCCTAGTGTTTGTTTTTGGGCACCTGCGTGTGGCCCACAGAGCAGGGTACGGGCTGGTGGCAGCTCCATGCTGAATTTGACAGGTGCTCTGGGTATCCTCCATTTTGGGATACCCAGGCCCTGCCATTGGAATCAGTTGGTTCCTGATAGGAAACAAGATGGCCCCTGTGGTTGCTTTCTATTGCCTGTTACCTTGTTTTCCCAAAGTCCTGGGAAGCCCTGACTCTGTCCCTTCCCCCTGACTGGCTGTTGGGTGGAAGTTCCATGTATGGTGTTGTTGTGAAGTCCAGGCCAGACTGGCTGGAGCCTTCCCAGTGACTGTATGTTGTGGGTACGCCTGTGGGTGGGACCTGGGTGAATGGAGTGTGTGACCAATATGCACTTCTTGTTGTGGATGCCTGGTTTCTGGTGTTTGACTCAATGACTGAGACAGCCCTGCCCAAAACTGGTATAAATGCCGTGTGGTGTTGAATGGCTGGGTACTTGTCCCAATACACGCAACTTGTTGTGAGTGTCTGGAGAGAAGTGAATGGCCTGAATGCACTATGCACCTGATTGGCTGCCTGCCTGCATGAATGCCCTTCTGAACGATTGGTTGCCTGAGTATGATCCAGCAGAATGAATGGAAGATTAACTAGTATAACTGGGGGCCTCTCACTGATAGAATTTGTGTTCAGAAGCTGAAGAGAAACTGGAGTTGAGACTGAAGTGTAACCTTGAAGCCCTGCTGGAAGAGAAGAATTGCTGTTGCCCTTCTTCATCAATCTGAAAGTTGCTGTGTCTCCAAGGACTGACCCAGAAAGGACCCGGTAAGGCGCCCTCTTCCCGAGCTATGAGGGACCATTGTGCACCAGCTTATCTTTGCCAAAGCTCCCTGGTAGACAGACCTACGACAGAATGCCGACCGGAGACGGGGACCACCGCGGAATCACAAGGAGAAGTGCCCGGACACTGTTGTCCATACCGTTGACGTCCGCCATTGCCGACCAGAGCCACCGTGCTCCCGTTGCCAAAGAATGTTCAATTCACGGTCGCTTTCATCCGCACCGCCGCCTGTCTTATCCCGCCAGAGAATGCCAGGTAGTCGACGCGGCGAGCAGCATCCGCCGGTGGGTTTCCATCCACCCAAAGATCACAGAGACGCCGATGACTCGACGCCCTTGCTGGGCCACAGTTCTTCAAACTCTTTGCGGTCCTGTACTATCGACATTGAGGTGGCCTGCACGCCTTATCCGTGCAGGACGTCTATGCTCCGTCGCCGACAAGCACCGCTAGGAATGAAGCTGCCACTTCACTGCCGTAGTTCACCCTGTTCATCAACGGACGTTCGACAACCCGTGGCTCCTGCCTTAAAGGGGGTGCACTCAAGAAGGGCCGTCGATTTCCCACCGAGGAACTCTACAACACCAGGTACTTTGGGGTTGCTGAACTATTGGAAAGATTCTTGTGAACAATATATGGACTGGGCTTGTGATATATCTTTATTTTACAGGTTGCCCAGGTGAGGGAATCTCCACACAGAACTGGGCCAGTATTCTGCCTATTGTTCTAACCAACTGCTTTCCGCTTATATCTATTGTTGGTTTCCTTTACAAACTGATTTGTGTGATATTTAACCGTACAGTTGATGCACTTTAATGAGATCTAATAGTAGTAGTGCTACCACGTAGAGCTGTATATTTGCCATTATAGATAACCGAGTAGAAAGTGAGTTATCGTGATATTGTACATAACCTTGAATATTAATTATATGTTTTAACTAATAAAGTGTGAGGACATTCCTTTGTTGACGCTTGGGGACTACACTGTACTTAAGAACCAGCCTGCATCACCTCCTGAGAAGCTAGGCCTTGATTGCTCGACCAGCGCTACCCTATAGAAAATCTTGGCTGGGGTCCTCTGTTCCTCTCCTCTGCCATATAGAGAGCAGGAGTACAGACACCACCCTCCAGTCTTTACAGTGACAACACCATAATAAATGAAAATGAACTGTGAAAGGGAAAACGGTAATTAAAGAAAGTACCTTTCACAGATCAACAACAGAATTACCAATGCACACATACAGGGCGGGAGGCTTGGCAGTGTGGTAAACACTGTAGTTCAATCGGTTACAAAGGGTGTCACTGTACAAAGAGATTTTTTAGGTGTTCCAGAGCATTTTCAAGGGAGTCACAGTGCAACAGTAAGTACAAAAATATGTCACTGCTTTCAAGAAGGGCACCAAGCCAATTTAGATGGGGTGTTCAAAAATCCAGATGGCTGGCATAGTAAGATAAACGTTATAGCTAGGGAAAAGTATTTGCGCTGTGAAGGTTGACATTGGCACATGTCGAACAAAGGCACAAATACTCTCCTTTGCAATGCACCACACTGTCTGCATTCACTGACCAAATAGAAAATGACGCTGCCACATCGGTGGCTGCATAATGCGAGAGAAACGTATGCAAGAGATCTGAAACAAAAGCATTAACTGGACAAGTGCATCCTTCATCGCAAACAGCACTTAGGGTTGTGTAACATGCTGCACCATTTTCCCTGCACAATCAACAACTATAACATTGGCATGATTGCCTGTCACCAAAGTGCCACACAGAGAAACCAAAATCTGGCACTTTCTAGTAGCTACTCCATAGCACTACATATGCACATGATAGATTGCAAAATGAGTAGCCACTGCACAGTGTTTTCCAATCACTTTCCCTCAATGTATGACGGTATCCCCTAAAACCTGCATGCTGTGCTTCGTGAAACACACAGCCCTAACAGCACCCTCTGCATTTCTGTCAACAAATACACTGTGTACCACAGTCTGTCCGTACACACTACACCCACAAACGTTATTGCCCAATCCTGTAGCCTCTGCAAGCCCATTTCCATGGCCGTCATCTGCAAAAGGGGCGTATGTAACACGTGCCACCCTGCAACTATCACAGTATTCGTGGACCTTTTCTGCAGGGCACGCTTGGGAATGGGGGAATAACTTTCAACCAGGGGAGCAGACGTTGTTAGATGTGGTGGCTCTTGTTTTTTTGTGAAGGTGCTTCCGTAGAAACACTTATTCTGCGGTATTCATATGTAAACAAAGTCAACGTACATTCTTATAATAGTGTATTCACTGCAGTGTGGAGATTGGGAAACAACATTTCATTGCCACTGTGCGACAAAGACATGCCATTTGTCTTAAAAAGGTATATGTAACGCGAACCAATGTTTTCATTCTCACAAGAGAACATCCCAGCAGCACTCAACAAGTCACACATGCTTCTGTTGATGAGACCCCTTCCAACCTCTAGCTGGCGAAAGGAATCATTGGAATACTTCCACACTATTCTCGGGGGTATAAATGATAAAAGCACCCTGGCAGTAGGAAAAATGCGCTACACTGCTTTCATCATAATCTTCAGTTTATAAACACACGGGAACAAGGCATGTAACCCAAAAAGAAGGCTCCAAAGTGTACGATCACAAAATGTACAGTTGCCGACAAAGCCATGTGTCGACATTCTACAAGCAGTCCACCGAAACAGCATGATTTGACACTACACCACAAAGTGTCCACTCCCTCCAAACTTGAAATTGCCAGACAAGTCTTCATGGAGGGCATACACGCACAGATCTTCCACAAAGCCATCACCCACAATGAAAACTGTGAGTCTTGCCATGTTTGCCAACCGCAGTAGACAAAGTAATGGGGAAACTGAATGCCGCCTTTTCCTGTGATGCACACCCAGAGCACCTGATAGGCCAAAATCCATAGTCCCATTTCCTTGGCCACCATGGTGAGAAGTGCAAAATGTGCCACATGCATTTCCCCAATGAGCGTGAGGGCCGCACCCCGGTGAGGCAGGAGGACTCCTTCTCCCTATTGGAGCTCTTTCCTGGTCGTACACCTTGAGCACCTGATTGGCCAAAGAGCATAGTCCCATTTCCATTGGCCAGCATGCTGAGAAGTGCAGAATGTGGCACGTGCCTTTTTCCAAGTACCATCGGGCCATGCTCCAGTACAGCAGGAGGAGTCCTTCTTCCTATTGGTGCACTTTCCTGTGATGCACACCCTGTGCACCACCTGATAGGACAATCGCTGCAGTCTAAAGTTTCCATAGGCCAGCATAGTGAGAAGCGCTGAATGTGGCACGTGTGGGTCCCCAAGTACGTCATGGGCGGGGCCCGAGTGAAGCAGGAGTCCCTCTTCCTATTGGTGCACACCCTAAGCATGTGATTGGACAATCCCCACAGTTCCATTGTTGTGGCTGCCACTCGCAAAATCCTCAGATGTAGTTTTCACGCTGCATGCAGGCGTGGGGGAATAACTTGCAACCAGGGTAGGGGTAGTTTGTGGTAAGAGACGACTCTTAAAAGAGCCGGATGTTTTGTTTTTGTTTAGATGCTTCTACGGAAACACCTTTTTTTTCGGTTTTTATTAGGTTTTGTGAGTTCTTCTGCTCACATTAGTACAATAAACTCTTCACCGCAGCCTGTAGACGAGCAAACAAAACTGCATTGCCAATGGGTGTCAACAAAATGCCATTTTCTTGGAAACACTCTGCATTTCCACAACTAATGAGGTCATTGTTGCAGAAGAACATTCCAAGAGCGAACAAAAAAGTATACATGCTTCTATTGATGAGACACCTTCCTGCGTCTGGGTCGGAAAAACATCCATGAGCAGTAGGCCACACCCTTTGTGGTGTTATGGATGAGAAAAGCACCTTGGCAGTGGGAAAAAGCATCCTCACGACATTCAGCAATCTCCTCAGTGTATGGAACAAATCTAAGCAAGGTAGGTAACCCATATGCATTCCGCCGTAATGGATGATGATGACATCTATTACTGGAAAAGTGGCGAGGTCTTTGCAAAGTGCATGCCTATCAGCGAAAGTGCACTCATACACAGCGTTCCACGATGCGTCCACTCCTTCCAAACCAAAATTGCAGTCAAAGTGTCTTTGCATGGCATAGTTGTGCAGATCTATGAAAAAGGGAATACCTACAGGCAACGCAATGAGTTTTAAGGGAAAAGTGATCAGTGAATCTCTCACTGGGCTTTTGGAGACACCACAAAGCCATCACCCACAATGAAAACTGTGAGTCTTGCCATGTTTGCCAACTGCAGTAGACAAAGTAATGGGGAAACTGAATGCCGCCTTTTCCTGTGATGCACACCCAGAGCACCTGATAGGCCAAAATCCATAGTCCCATTTCCTTGGCCACCATGGTGAGAAGTGCAAAATGTGCCACATGCATTTCCCCAATGAGCGTGAGGGCCGCACCCAGAGCCCACACTGCATGATTTTTCACTGCAGCATCTCCAAACACAGCATGTCACCATGCAGCTATGCAGCAACAAATTGCAACAGTTACCATAATGTACAAACAAAACAATCTCTCCTGCATCCCTGTGCACTTTCAATCACATACTATGGGTGTATCCACTTCCATTCACAAAGTATTGTGCCACTTCCAACCTACCCACAATCTGTTTGCAACACTGGTCTATAACGGCTGAAATGTTCTCCACAACCATTCTTTACATGTCACCACCCTCTAAGTGCGGCACATTCAAAAATGCATTACTGCCATGGGTGTCCTCAAGGCCTATGCTCCTGAGTGCACCTATAGTCTAGGCCTTGAACACACCCACATCAATGTAATGTCACCATGCATGTCACCATGTCAGCAACTATGAGAATCCACATACACACCACTGACACCAGCACTCATACCCAACCTGTAAAGCGCCATGGCGCTATGCAACAACAAATTGTACCAGTTAACATAATGCCCATGTGGGCAGCTAACATTAAGCACAAACAAAACACCAATGCATGAAAAAAGGTCGCAATTACCAGAATCCACAAACACACCACAGCCTTTCACAAAGTATTGTGTCGCCTATCAAATCATTTTAATACGTTTATCCATATCCAGACTTGTTCTTTCCAAGCTTTTCCTCTTGCTACTCGACAATCCCAATAGAAGACCCTGCATTGTACATTTGAAGGCCTCCCAGACTGCTATAACACTAAGCCCATCTGTTCTATTTTCTGCAACAAAATGTTCAGCCTCAGATTTAATTTTATCCACAATTGTCTCATCCTGTAGAATCGAGGTGTTCATTTTCCAACAAAACGCCCTGTGAGTATCAATCTCCAGATTTACACTCAAAAACACTGGTGCATGGTCCGTAACTGCAATACTACCAATCTCACAACATGCTAGGTTCGAAGTCATCGATCCAGCCGTGAGAAACATATCAATACGTGAATGCGTATCATGAGAGCCAGAATAGAAGGTATATTCTCTCAAATCTGAATTACGTAGTTTCCATCAATCTTTCAAATCAAACTAAGAGACAAGCGACCTAAAGGAACAAAACGTGGGATCTCTTCTCTGATTCGCACGAGGTCTGCTATGATCTAAGGTATGTCCAATAGCTAGATTAAAATCTCCCCCAGAATGATATTCGGGGAACCAAAATCTTGCAACATCTTCCAAAAAAACGATAATTCAGATAAGAGAACGGCGCTTAGAAAGTTGCAGAGAGAATTGAATGACATTTTGAAGGTGAGACCTGAAAAGGACATGTATAGGCTAAAATGTTCTTATTTTGAATATGGGGAAAAATGCAACCGTCGGCTTGCCTATAGATTGTGACAACAGCAATCAGAAGGGGCGATAACCTCTATCAGGTGGACGAATGGTCTGGTGACATTTGACCCTAAGGAGATTAATGTGGCTTTCAAGGAATATTATATGAAGCTGTATCAAAATGAATTGGGTATCAGTGGTCCTGGTGAGACTTTTCTTGATGGTTTAGGGATTCCAAAAGTTACTGATTTGGAAAAATCTATTTTGAATGAAGGAGTGACTATTGATGAGTTAAGGTTTGCAATTGGAAGGCTAAACTCAGGGAAAACTCCAGGGCCCGATGGTTTACCCGCTGAATATTATAAAATCTTTCCAGATTCGGCAGTAGAGCTATTGCGGGATATGTTTATGGAATCTAGGGAGGTGGGTCTTCTTCCATCTTCTACCAATCATGCCACTATATCTGTTTTTCTTAAGAAAGGTAAAGACAGCAGCTTGACATCTAACTATCGTCCAATTAGCTTAATAAATACGGACAACAAAATATTAGCGAAGTTGTTAGCCATACGTTTGGAACATTTGCTAGTGAAGCTGGTGCACACTGATCAGTCAGGTTTCGTTCAAGGTCGTAGAACATCTAGTAATGTTAGGAACTTGTTGATGATGATGACACAGGCCCAAAGCATGGAAGAAGATGTTGCTGTGTTCTCTCTGGATGCTGGAAAAGCATTTGATGGGGTTGACTGGAGGAAATTTTTTTTGGTCTTACGTGCTATGAATTTGGGAGAGGACTTTATTTCCTGGATTGGCCGGTTATATGCTTGTTCAACCGCCAATGTCAAAACGAATGGCCAGCTGTCCAGTTCTTTTGAACTACAGAGGGGTACAAGGCAGGGGTGTGCTGTGTCTCCTCTATTATTTGTCTTGGCCATTGAGCCATTGACGATTGCCTTGAGGTGTGATGCGGGAGTTCAAGGCCTCAACTTTCATGGAGTTGAACAAAAGATATGGTTTTATGCGGACAATCTGCTACTATTGTTGCGGGATTTGGCGGTGTCATTAACCGCCTTGTTATGTGTATTAGACAGGTTTCATGGTGTAGCAGGATACCAGGTTAATTGGTCTAAATCTGAGGTGTTGCCAATAACCGGATACTGTGATAAGAGTTTGGTAACTGAGCAGGGTTTTCAGTGGTGTGACAAAAAGCTGAAATATCTGGGTGTTTGGCTGACACCAATGGTTGATGAAAAGGCAGGAGTAAATATGAATAAGGTGTGTAGTGATCTACAAATGAACATTCAGAGGTGGTCTTTACTTCATTTATCTCTCTGGGGCAAAGTGCACGCTCTAAAAATGAATGCAGCTCCAAAAGTTAATTACATTCTAGGTATGCTTAACAGGTTGTGTAGGAAAATGCCTATGACAGTTTTTCTGAGAGAGACTTGGAACAATATCCATGTATTGTTGGGCTCGGGTGCTTTGAAAACCACTCATGCTTCCATTTGGCTGAATCCAGCGATGACTGTTGGGGGTAAGACTTTATTCTGGCCAGAGTGGCTTCTAAGTGATATATATTGGATTGGCGATGTCGTTAAGGATGGTGAGTGGATTATTGAAAGAGAGTTATGTGCGAAATGTAACATTGAACATTTCTTAATTGATGATTTCAGGAAATTGAAAAGATGTATAAGTGATGTGGGAGAGCAAGGGGGTGCAATGATGAATCTCTTCCTTATGGAGAGGGAACCAGGTTATGGCTCAATTGCTTGCTGGATATACAATAGAATTTTATCAGCATATAAAGAGAATTATGAATTGAGAGCTGATTGGGGCAGGAGATTGGGATGTGAGATTACGCTTGAGATGTGGTTGGAGATGTGTGCTAATGTTAAGCTTTGTTTTATTAATTTGGAGGAACTCTCGAGACAAATAAAGATCCTCAACTGGAGTCCAGTGCGATTGTTCAAGAGAGGTATGGTGGATACGGATGAGTGCTGGTGTTGCGGGAATGAATTGGGTCGTTTAGAACATTTACTATTGGACTGTGTGCGAGTACGGGGATTTTGGCAGGACATATGTTGCATCTGTTTGCGTATTATGAATTTGGATGTTGCATTGGATTTCAAAACAATGATTTTAGGAGGTGGTGAGTTGCTTGAGGACCTTTCTGTCTCTCAGAAGAAAATCTTACTCCGAGGGACATGTGTGGGCAAGAAGATGGAATTAAGGGGCTGGAAATCTCGGATTGCACTTACTGTTGCGGATTGGTTTGAAGGGATGACCAGTCTTGCAAATATGGAAAGAGTGATTTACAAGAGACAAGGGAAATTGTCATTACATGCAAAGATTTGGGATAACTTTCTGAATTTGTACTTGTTCTTTATCTGTAAATATGTATATTGTAATCTGCATGTTGTTACATTGTTTATGGTTATGTGTTCATTTGCTTTTATAGAGTGCTTATTGTTATTGTGCAAATTGTACAAATAAATAAATGTAAAAAAAAAGTATTGTGTCACTAACCCCAACATTTTCACAACATTGGGCCTACTTGAACAAATCTGCTCATAGCATAGGCCATGAACACACTCACAGCAATGTAATGCCCCCATGCATGTCACCATGTCACCCACTACCACCATCCACATACACACCAGTGCCACCAGCACTCCTACCCAACCTGCACACCGCTATGCAGCAACAAAGTGCAACCGTGAACATAATGTACAACAAATACACTCTCTCCTGCACCCCTGTGCACTTTCATTCACTTACTATGGGCATATCCACTTCCGTTCATAAAGTTCTGTGTCACTGCCAACCTACCCACATTCTGGTTGCAATACTGGCCCTCCTTCAACCAATCTGCACATATCACACTATACAACCACACAATACAAGCATCACCCTGTACTGAATGTAGAGTCAAACATGTGTTCCTGCGGTGGGTATGTTGCAGCCCTACACTCGTGAGTGCATGCCCTACACCCAACGGCCTATGGCCTTCGCCCATACACCCAATAATCTAATCCTTCCACAGACCCACTGCACCTTCATTCACCCATGCATACAAGTGTCCAACTACCGCATTCCATCCACAGCGCACAGCCACCCGTGCTCCCACCCACCCTATGCCATGTGCAATTCACTCCCCATCTGCAATTCACCTGCCACCACTCACCACGAAAAGAGGTCACTGCAAACCGTTCAAGTAAGAAGCTATGGGGCCGTTACAACAGCTGCCTCCAATCACTACACACAGTACTCGCCTACATATGTCACATGAACCACTTTTCACTCCACCACTTGTTCCCTCCCTTATTGCCACCAACGCATTCCATATGGTACATTGTCCAGACCTTTCCGCCGCTGGACTGTCCTCCGATACTCCATGGAGGCTTTCCCTAAAAATGTTGACATACACCACGCTTCCCTCCAGCCAATCACTGGCCACGTCCAAACTTCTCTGACAGCATGCCGTACCGCGAGCCAATTACACTTCTGTCCGCAGAGCTAACAGGGAAATTGGTACATTTCAGTTCTTTGCAACAGAACTACTAGTCGGATTTCCACCAAACACACAAAAGCACGCTTTCTGACCCAATCCCGGCTCCTGCTGCAAATTTGGTGAAAATCCGTCCAGCTGTTCGGCCTGTAGCCATGTACAAAGTTTTTCCCCACTCAGTCTATGGAAAAAAAATGTGGGAATCCCCTATAACTTTGAACCCGCCCCCGCACGAAACCTCCCCCAACTTGGCAAAAAAAATTCAGAGCCAACCATATACTTATTTGCAAAGTTTGGTGAGAATTCCTCCAGGGGGAGCAAAGTTATAAACTGCCGAATAAGTGCTCTTCTGATGAGTTTATGGGTGTATATATTTATATTCAGTGAAAAAACTTTGTTAAAGGGACGTTATGGTTCCAAGTAAAACTGAAAAACCCCTGAAATTCGCCAGTTATGGTAAGCTAAGCAACCATAACTCGCTCCACCACCGTGCACTGCTAAGACTAACACCCATGACATCAAAAATGACATCACAAATGTCATTGATGACATCACTGATGACATCACGTGTGTATTAACCTTTCATGAAATGTGTGTACAAAGGATTCTTATTATAATGTTGAGAAAAAACTGTCAAGGATCATTGGAATAAATGTCATGAGCTAATTAGTGCATTAAGCAATGCATTGATTCTATTATGAAGTTCTATCCAGTATACTAACCTACTCATGCAGAAACATAGGCATTGTGTGCAGCATATATGATGAAGGTACAATATTCAAAATGTTGATATGTTGAATAATGAAATGATAACTGTTTTCTTATTAGAGTTTTGCGTACTGTGAAATATGTAATAAGTAGCTAATAAAACCCACGTATTACATAATTACATTATTACAAATAAAACACAAAGAGACAAGAACACATAAAGATATAGGTATATACAGGGAAAGTGAAGTAAGCAAAAAAGCAGAAGTAGTAGCAGAAATAATTCATAACCTAACTGATTATCTTTATGCAAATAAATGATTGCTCTGTTTGAAAGCTGCTATTTACCCTATGTATATATATCACATGATGTGACTGGACCCTAAGGAAAGTAGTGTGAGTACAATGTATACAAATATGACCATATACAGGGAAAGTACAGTAATAAAAAAACAACAGAACTATCAGAAAGTGCTGATAATCCTACTGATTATCTTCATGCACAGAAAGGATTGCAGTCTTTCAAGCTTGTGTCTTCCCGTATGTATATGTTTCATATGATGTGACTGGACTGTAAGGGAATTACTGTAAGTACCTACTTGAAGGATACGTCTACAAATATAATAAAATGTTTAGTTTCTGACTGTTACTGAAGAAAACCATGTGGCCTAGATATGTCAGTAAAGGAAAAAAGAGTGAGCCAGACATGTGAAATCATCAGTGATGTCATCAATGACATTCGTGATGTCATCTTTGATGTCGTGGGTGTTAGTCTTAGCATGCACGGTGGTGGCGCGAGTTATGGTTGCTTAGCTTACCATAACTGGCAAATTTTTGGTTTTACTTGGAACCATAACGTCCATTTAGCAAAGTTTTTTCACTGAATTTCATAGGTTTTTAGCAGCGCAACTTAACCATAACGTCCCTTTAACAAAGTTTTTTCATTGAATTTCATAGGTTTTTATTAGTGCAACTTAACCATAACATCCCTTTAACACGTTTTTTCATTGAATTTCATAGGTTTTTATTAGTGCAACTTAACCATAACGTCCCTGTAATACATTTGTTTTTTACTGAATTTCATAGGTTTTTATTAGTGGGGGTTACAGTAGGGAGACACGGGGCATGAGCAGTGGGTGGGGGGGAACAGTGGTGATACCGGGCATGAGCGGAGGGCTGGGGGAACACTGGAGACACGGGGCTTGAACGGGGGGTGGGGGGAACAGGGGAGACACAGGGCATGAGCGGAGGGTGGGGGGTAACACAAGGGAGACACGGGGCATGAGCGGGGGATGGGGGAACAGGGCAGATACTGGGCCTGAGCGGGGGGTGGGGGTACAGGAGGGAGACACAGGGCATGAGCGGGAGGTGGGGGGAAAAATGAGGGAGACACAGAGCATGAGTGGGGGTGGGGGGCAACAGGAGACGCACGGGGCATGAGCGGGGGTGGGGGATACACGAGGAAGACACGGGCATGAGCAGGGGGGCGGGGGGTAACACGAGGGAAACATGGGGCATGAGCAGGGGGTGGGGGGGAACACGAGGGAGACACGGGGCATGAGCGGGGGCTGGGAGGCAACAGGAGACACACAGGGCATGAGGGAGGGTGGGGGGGAACCCGAGGGAGACACGGGGCATGAGCGAGGGGTGGGGCAACAGGAGACACATGGGGCATGAGCGGAGTGTGGGGGTACAGGAGGGAGTAACAGGGCATGAGCGGGTGGTGGGGGGAACACTAGGGAGACATGGGGCATGAGTGGGGGGTGGGGGGGAAACACAAGGGAGACACGGGGCATGAGGGGGGGTGGGGGGCAACAGGAGACACACGGGGCATGAGTGGGGGTGGGCGGTACACGAGGAAGACACGGGGCATGAGCAGGGGACGGGGGAACACGAGGGAGACACGGGGCATGAGCGGGGGTTGAGGGGAACAGGGCAGACACGGGGCATGAGCGGGGGTTGGGGGGAACAGGGCAGACATGGGGCATGAGCGGGGGGGGTACAGTAGGGAGACACGGGGCATGAGCGGGGGATGGGGGGAACAGTGGAGACACAGGGCATGAGCGGAGGGGTGGGGGAACAGTGGAGACACTGGGCTTGAGCGGGGGGTGTGGGGAACAGGGGAGACACAGGGCATGAGCGGGTTTGGGGGGTAACACAAGGGAGACATGGGGCATGAGCGGTGGGTGGGGGGTAGCACAAGGGAGACACGGGGCATGAGCGGGGGGTGGGGGGTACAGGAGGGGGACACGGGGCATGAGCAGGGGGTGGGGGTACAGGAGGGAGACACGGGGCATGAGCAGGGTGTGGGGGGAACAAGAGAGAGACACGGGGTATGAGCGGGGGTGGGGGAACAGGAGGGAGACATGGGGCATGAGCGGGGGGTGGGGGGAAACACGCAGGAGACACGGGGCATGAGCGGGGTTGGGGGCAACAGGGGACACACGGAGCATGAGCGGGGGATGGGGGGTACACGAGGAAGACACAGGGCATGAGCGGGGGATGCAACAGGAGACACACGGGGCATGAGCAGGGGGTGGGGGGTACACGAGGAAGACACAGGGCATGAGCAGGGGGTGGGGGGAACAAGAAGGAGATACCAGGCATGAGCAGGGGGGTGGGGGGAACACGAGAGAAACACGGGGCATGAGCGGGGGGTGGGGGGAACATGAGGGAGACACGGGGCCTGAGCGGGTGGGTGGGGGCAACAGGAGACACACGGGGCATGAGCGGGAGGTGGGGGGGAACACGAGGGAGACACGTGGCATGAGCGGAGCGTGGGGGGCAAGAGGAGACACACGGGGAATGAGCAGGGGGTGGGGGGTACAGGAGGGAGACACGGGGCATGAGCGAGGGGTGGGGGAAAACGAAGGAGACATGGGGCATGAGCGGGGGTGGGGGGACACACAAGGGAGACACGGGGGGCATGAGTGGGTGGTGGGGGCAACAGGAGACACACGGGGCATAAGCAGGGGTGGGGAAACAGAGGAGACACTGGGCTTGAGCGGGGGGTGTTGGGAACAGGGGAGACACATGGCATGAGCGGGTTTGGGGGGTAACACAAGGGAGACACGGGGCATGAGCGGAGGGTGGGGGGTAACACAAGGGAGACACGGGACATGAGCGAGGGTGGGGGGTACAGGAGGGGGACACGGGGCATGAGCAGGGGTGGGGGGTACAGGAGGGAGACACGGGGCATGAGCAGGGGGTGGGGGAACAAGAGAGAGACACGGGGCATGAGCGGGGGTGGGGGGAACAGGAGGGAGACACGGGCATGATCGGGGTGGGGGGCAACAGGAGACACACAGGGCATCAGCGGGGGTGGGGGGAAACACAAGGGAGACACGGGGCATGAGGGGGGGTGGGGGGCAACAGGAGACACACGGGGCATGAGTGGGGGTGGGCGGTACACGAGGAAGACACGGGGCATGAGCAGGGGATGGGGGAACACGAGGGAGACACGGGGCATGAGCGGGGATTGAGGGGAACAGGGCAGACACGGGGCATGAGCGGGGTTTGGGGGGAACAGGGCAGACATGGGGCATGAGCGGGGGGTACAGTAGGGAGACACGGGGCATGAGCGGGGGGTGGGGGGAACAGTGGAGACACAGGGCATGAGCGGAGGGGTGGGGGAACAGTGGAGACACTGGGCTTGAGCGGGGGGTGTGGGGAACAGGGGAGACACAGGGCATGAGCGGGTTTGGGGGGTAACACAAGGGAGACACCGGGCATGAGCGGTGGGTGGGGGGTAGCACAAGGGAGACACGGGGCATGAGCGGGGGGTGGGGGAACAGGGCAGATACTGGGCATGAGCGAGGCTGGGGGGTACAGGAGGGGGACACGGGGCATGAGCAGGGGGTGGGGGTACAGGAGGGAGACACGGGGCATGAGCAGGGTGTGGGGGGAACAAGAGAGAGACACGGGGTATGAGCGGGGGTGGGGGGAACAGGAGGGAGACATGGGGCATGAGCGGGGGGTGGGGGGAAACACGCAGGAGACACGGGGCATGAGCGGGGTTGGGGGCAACAGGGGACACACGGGGCATGAGCGGGGGATGGGGGTACACGAGGAAGACACAGGGCATGAGCGGGGGGTGGGGGTACAGGAGGGAGACACAGGGCATGAGCGGGAGGTGGGGGGAAAAATGAGGGAGACACAGGGCATGAGTGGGGGTGGGGGGCAACAGGAGACGCACGGGGCATGAGCGGGGGTGGGGGGAAACACAAGGGAGACACGGGGCATGAGGGGGGGTGGGGGGCAACAGGAGACACACGGGGCATGAGTGGGGGTGGGCGGTACACGAGGAAGACACGGGGCATGAGCAGGGGATGGGGAACACGAGGGAGACACGGGGCATGAGCGGGGATTGAGGGGAACAGGGCAGACACGGGGCATGAGCGGGGTTTGGGGGGAACAGGGCAGTCATGGGGCATGAGCGGGGGGTACAGTAGGGAGACACGGGGCATGAGCGGGGGGTGGGGGGAACAGTGGAGACACAGGGCATGAGCGGAGGGGTGGGGGAACAGTGGAGACACTGGGCTTGAGCGGGGGGTGTGGGGAACAGGGGAGACACAGGGCATGAGCGGGTTTGGGGGGTAACACAAGGGAGACACCGGGCATGAGCGGTGGGTGGGGGGTAGCACAAGGGAGACACGGGGCATGAGCGGGGGGTGGGGGGAACAGGGCAGATACTGGGCATGAGCGAGGCTGGGGGGTACAGGAGGGGGACACGGGGCATGAGCAGGGGGTGGGGGTACAGGAGGGAGACACGGGGCATGAGCAGGGTGTGGGGGGAACAAGAGAGAGACACGGGGTATGAGCGGGGGTGGGGGGAACAGGAGGGAGACATGGGGCATGAGCGGGGGGTGGGGGGAAACACGCAGGAGACACGGGGCATGAGCGGGGTTGGGGGCAACAGGGGACACACGGGGCATGAGCGGGGGATGGGGGTACACGAGGAAGACACAGGGCATGAGCGGGGATGCAACAGGAGACACACGGGGCATGAGCGGGGGGTGGGGGGTACACGAGGAAGACACAGGGCATGAGCAGGGGGTGGGGGGAACAAGAAGGAGATACCGGGCATGAGCAGGGGGGTGGGGGGAACACGAGAGAAACACGGGGCATGAGCGGGGGGTGGGGGGAACATGATGGAGACACGGGGCCTGAGCGGGTGGGTGGGGGCAACAGGAGACACACGGGGCATGAGCGGGAGGTGGGGGGGAACACGAGGGAGACACGTGGCATGAGCGGAGCGTGGGGGGCAAGAGGAGACACACGGGGAATGAGCAGGGGGTGGGGGGTACAGGAGGGAGACACGGGGCATGAGCGAGGGGTGGGGGGAAAACGAAGGAGACATGGGGCATGAGCGGGGGTGGGGGGACACACAAGGGAGACACGGGGGGGCATGAGTGGGTGGTGGGGGCAACAGGAGACACACGGGGCATAAGCGGGGGTGGGGGAACAGAGGAGACACTGGGCTTGAGCGGGGGGTGTTGGGAACAGGGGAGACACATGGCATGAGCGGGTTTGGGGGGTAACACAAGGGAGACACGGGGCATGAGCGGAGGTTGGGGGGTAACACAAGGGAGACACGGGGCATGAGCGAGGGTGGGGGGTACAGGAGGGGGACACGGGGCATGAGCAGGGGTGGGGGGTACAGGAGGGAGACACGGGGCATGAGCAGGGGGTGGGGGGAACAAGAGAGAGACACGGGGCATGAGCGGGGGTGGGGGGAACAGGAGGGAGACACGGGCATGATCGGGGGTGGGGGGCAACAGGAGACACACAGGGCATCAGCGGGAGTGGGGGGTACACGAGGAAGACACGGGGCATGAGTGGGGGGTGGGGGGCAACAGGAGACACATGGGGCATTAGCGGGGGTTGGGGGGTACATGAGGAAGACACGGGGCATGAGCGGGGGGTGGGGGGAACACGAGGGAGACACGGGGCATGAGCGGGGGGTGGGGCGTAACATGAGGGAAACACGGGGCATGAGCGCGGGGCAAGGGAAACACGAGGGAGACGCGGGGCATGAGCGGGGTTGGGAGGCAACAGGAGACATACGGGGCATGAGCGGGGGATGGGGGTACACGAGGAAGACACAGGGCATGAGCGTGGGATGCAACAGGAGACACACGGGGCATGAGCAGGGGGTGGGGGGGAACAAGAAGGAGATACCGGGCATGAGCGGGGGGTGGGGGGAACACGAGGGAGACACGGGCATGATCGGGGGTGGGGGGCAACAGGAGACACACAGGGCATCAGCGGGGGTGGCGGTACACGAGGAAGACACGGGGCATGAGTGGGGGGTGGGGGGCAACAGGAGACACATGGGGCATTAGCGGGGGTTGGGGGGTACACGAGGAAGACGCAGGGCATGAGCGTGGGATGCAACAGGAGACACACGGGGCATGAGCAGGGGGTGGGGGGTACACGAGGAAGACACAGGGCATGAGCAGGGGGTGGGGGGGAACAAGAAGGAGATACCGGGCATGAGCGGGGGGTGGGGGGAACACGAGGAAGAGACACGGGCATGATCGGGGGTGGGGGGCAACAGGAGACACACAGGGCATCAGCGGGGGTGGGGGGTACACGAGGAAGACACGGGGCATGAGTGGGGGGTGGGGGGCAACACGAGACACATGGGGCATTAGCGGGGGTTGGGGGGTACACGAGGAAGACACAGGGCATGAGCAGGGGGTGGGGGAACAAGAAGGAGATACCGGGCATGAGCAGGGGGGTGGGGGGAACACAAGAGAAACACGGGGCATGAGCGGGGGGTGGGGGGAACATGATGGAGACACGGGGCCTGAGCGGGTGGGTGGGGGCAACAGGAGACACACGGGGCATGAGCGGGAGGTGGGGGGGAACACGAGGGAGACACGTGGCATGAGCGGAGCGTGGGGGGCAAGAGGAGACACACGGGGAATGAGCAGGGGGTGGGGGGTACAGGAGGGAGACATGGGGCATGAGCGAGGGGTGGGGGGAAAACGAAGGAGACATGGGGCATGAGCGGGGGTGGGGGGACACACAAGGGAGACACGGGGGGGCATGAGTGGGTGGTGGGGGCAACAGGAGACACACGGGGCATAAGCGGGGGTGGGGGAACAGAGGAGACACTGGGCTTGAGCGGGGGGTGTTGGGACAGGGGAGACACATGGCATGAGCGGGTTTGGGGGGTAACACAAGGGAGACACGGGGCATGAGCGGAGGTTGGGGGGTAACACAATGGAGACACGGGGCATGAGCGAGGGTGGGGGGTACAGGAGGGGGACACAGGGCATGAGCAGGGGTGGGGGGTACAGGAGGGAGACACGGGGCATGAGCAGGGGGTGGGGGGAACAAGAGAGAGACACGGGGCATGAGCGGGGGTGGGGGGAACAGGAGGGAGACACGGGCATGATCGGGGGTGGGGGGCAACAGGAGACACACAGGGCATCAGCGGGGGTGGGGGGTACACGAGGAAGACACGGGGCATGAGTGGGGGGTGGGGGGCAACAGGAGACACATGGGGCATTAGCGGGGGTTGGGGGGTACATGAGGAAGACACGGGGCATGAGCGGGGGGTGGGGGGAACACGAGGGAGACACGGGGCATGAGCGGGGGGTGGGGCGTAACATGAGGGAAACACGGGGCATGAGCGCGGGGCAAGGGAAACACGAGGGAGACGCGGGGCATGAGCGGGGTTGGGAGGCAACAGGAGACATACGGGGCATGAGCGGGGGATGGGGGGTACACGAGGAAGACACAGGGCATGAGCGTGGGATGCAACAGGAGACACACGGGGCATGAGCAGGGGGTGGGGGGTACACGAGGAAGACACAGGGCATGAGCAGGGGGTGGGGGGGAACAAGAAGGAGATACCGGGCATGAGCGGGGGGTGGGGGGAACACGAGGGAGACACGGGCATGATCGGGGGTGGGGGGCAACAGGAGACACACAGGGCATCAGCGGGGGTGGGGGTACACGAGGAAGACACGGGGCATGAGTGGGGGGTGGGGGGCAACAGGAGACACATGGGGCATTAGCGGGGGTTGGGGGGTACATGAGGAAGACACGGGGCATGAGCGGGGGGTGGGGGGAACACGGGGAGACACGGGGCATGAGCGGGGGGTGGTGCGTAACATAAGGGAAACACGGGGCATGAGCGCGGGGCAAGGGAAACACGAGGAAGACGCGGGTCATGAGCGGGGGTTGGGGGGCAACAGGAGACACACGGGGCATGAGCGGGGGGTGGGGGGAACATGAGGGAGACATGGGGCATGAGCGGGGGCAACAGGAGACACACTGGGCATGAGCGGGGTGTGGGGGGTACAGGAGGGAGACACAGGGCATGAGCGGGGGTGGGGGGAACACGAGGGAGACACGGGGCAGGAGCGGGGGGTGGGAGGAACACGAGAGAGACATGGGGCATGAGCGGGGGGTGGGGGGCAACAGGAGACACACGGGGCATGAGCGGGGGGTGGGGGGTACAGGAGGGAGACACGGGACATGAGTGGGGGGTGGGGGGGAAACACGAGTAAGACACAGGGCATGAGCGGGGGTGGGTGGCAACAGCAGACACACTGGGCATGAGCAGGGGGTGGGGGTACATGAGGTAGACACGGGGCATGAGCGGGGGGTGGGGAGCAACAGGAGACACACGGGGCATGAGCGTGGGGTGGAGGGAACACAAGGGAGACACGGAGCATGAGCAGGGGGTGGGGTACAGGGCAGACACGGGGCATGAGCGGGGGGTGGGGGGTAGAGTAGGGAGACACGGGGAATGAGCAGGGGCATGGGGGGAACAGTGGAGACACGGGGCATGAGCGGAGGGGTGGGGGGAACAGTGGAGACACAGGGTTTGATCAGGGGGTGGGGGGACAGGGGAGACACAGGGCATGAGCAGGGGGTGGGGGGTAACACAAGGCAGACACGGCACATGAGGGGGGGTGGGGGGACCAGGGCAGATACTGGGCATGAGCGGGTGGTGGGGGGTACAGGAGGGAGACACGGGGCATGAGTAGAGGGTGGGGGTACAGGAGGGAGACACGGGGCATGAGCGGTGGGTGGGGGGAACAAGAGAGAGACACAGGGCATGAGCAGGGGGTGGGGGGAACAGGAGGGAGACACGGGGCATGAGCGGGGGTTGGGGGAAACACGAGGGAGACACAGGGCTTGAGCGGGCGGTGGGGGGCAACAGGAGACACATAGGGCATGAGCAGGGGGTGGGGGGTACAGGAGGGAGACACAGGGCATGAGCAGGGGGTGGGGGGAAACAAGAGAGAGACACGGGGCATGAGCGATGGTGGGGGGAACAGGAGGGAGACATGGGGCATGAGCGGGGGGTGGGGGGAAACACGCAGGAGACACGGGGCATGAGCGGGGAGCGGGGTGCAACAGGAGACACACGGGGCATGAGCGGGGCTTGGGGGGTACACGAGGAAGACACGGGGCATGAGGGGGGGTGCAGTGGAGACTCGGGGCTTGAGCGGGGGGGTGGGGGTTACAGGGGAGACGCAGGGCATGAGCGGGGGGTGGTTGGTAAGGCAAGGGAGACACAGGGCATGAGCCGGGGGTGGGGGGTAACAAAAGGGAGACACGGGGCAAGAGCGGGGGGTGGGGGGAACAGGAGGGAGACACGGGGCATGAGCGGGGGTGGGGGGAAAGACGAGGGAGACATGGGGCATGAGCTGGGGGTGGGGGGAAACAAGAGACACACGGGGCATGAGCGGGGGTTGGGGGCAACAGGAGACACACGGGACATGAGCGGGGGTGGGGGGTACATGAGGAAGACACGGGGCATGAGCGGGGGGTGGGGGGAACACGAGGGAGACACGGGGCATGAGCGGGGGGTGGGGGGTAACATGAGGGAAACACGGGGCATGAGCGTGGGGCAGAGGAAACACGAGGGAGACGCGGGTCATGAGTGGGGTTTGGGGGGCAACAGGAGACACACGGGGGCGTGCGCGGGGAGTGGGGGAACATGAGGGAGACACGGGGCATGAGCGGGGGGCAATAGGAGACACACAGGGCATGAGCGGGGATGGGTGGTACAGGATGGAGACACGGGGCATGAGCAGGGGACGGGGGAACACGAGGGAGACACAAGGCATGAGCGGGGGTTGGGGGGAACAGGGCAGACACAGGGCATGAGCGGGGGTTGGGGGGAACAGGGCAGACATGGGGCATGAGCGGGGGGTGGGGGGTAGAGTAGGGAGACACGGGGAATGAGCAGGGGCATGGAGGGAACAGTGGAGACACGGGGCATGAGCGGAGGGGTGGGGGGAACAGTGGAGACACAGGGTTTGATCAGGGGGTGGGGGGACAGGGGAGACACAGGGCATGAGCAGGGGGTGGGGGGTAACACAAGGCAGACACGGCACATGAGGGGGGGTGGGGGGACCAGGGCAGATACTGGGCATGAGCGGGTGGTGGGGGGTACAGGAGGGAGACACGGGGCATGAGTAGAGGGTGGGGGTACAGGAGGGAGACACGGGGCATGAGCGGTGGGTGGGGGGAACAAGAGAGAGACACAGGGCATGAGCAGGGGGTGGGGGGAACAGGAGGGAGACACGGGGCATGAGCGGGGGTTGGGGGAAACACGAGGGAGACACAGGGCTTGAGCGGGCGGTGGGGGGCAACAGGAGACACATAGGGCATGAGCAGGGGGTGGGGGGTACAGGAGGGAGACACAGGGCATGAGCAGGGGGTGGGGGGAAACAAGAGAGAGACACGGGGCATGAGCGATGGTGGGGGGAACAGGAGGGAGACATGGGGCATGAGCGGGGGGTGGGGGGAAACACGCAGGAGACACGGGGCATGAGCGGGGAGCGGGGTGCAACAGCGGGGGGCGGGGGGCGGGGGGCATGAGCGGGGGTTGGGGGCAACAGGAGACACACGGGACATGAGCGGGGGTGGGGGGTACATGAGGAAGACACGGGGCATGAGCGGGGGGTGGGGGGAACACGAGGGAGACACGGGGCATGAGCGGGGGGTGGGGGGTAACATGAGGGAAACACGGGGCATGAGCGTGGGGCAGAGGAAACACGAGGGAGACGCGGGTCATGAGTGGGGTTTGGGGGGCAACAGGAGACACACGGGGGCGTGCGCGGGGAGTGGGGGAACATGAGGGAGACACGGGGCATGAGCGGGGGGCAATAGGAGACACACAGGGCATGAGCGGGGATGGGTGGTACAGGATGGAGACACGGGGCATGAGCAGGGGATGGGGGAACACGAGGGAGACACAAGGCATGAGCGGGGGTTGGGGGGAACAGGGCAGACACGGGGCATGAGCGGGGGTTGGGGGGAACAGGGCAGACATGGGGCATGAGCGGGGGGTACAGTAGGGATGTGGAAATCGATATAATATTGTGACCCCAATCGCATTGTTTAAATGTATGTTGGCCTACGCCAAGCTGTCTAAAGAATACCATGTACATAGGTTCCGCGGTAAGGTTTTGACCTTAATGTATTGTGTAAGCCGCCATCTTGGATCTAGCCGCCATTTTAGGTACTCTTGCAGTGTGGAAGTCACCCTGAATCACAAAATGGAGGCCGAATGACATTTTGGTGACCTGCGCGCACGTGAATAAATAATATGTCCGCAGGCCACTTGTTAGGGTCACAAACTAAGACCTTGTCCTCTCTTTAACCTGTGTGTAAATATGTAACTGTATCAGCGGAACTGATCAAATTATGTAAATTGTGTGTTCGACCTGGCTACGAACCCTAGCCACGGTTCCAAGAATGGTTAACTTGCGAGAGGGCTGGCCAATGCAGGACAAAACGTATAAAAACCCAAGCATCCCGATGACCGGTCTCTCCCACTTTCAGTGCGAACCGTACGTTGAAGGTTCGCGTGTTAGTCAGAGGGCCGAATAGCTATCCGTATGTCAATTGACTTTGGTAACTTTGTAACTTTGCAATAAAGCGCTTTGTATGTCCTTTGTAACCTGTGTTGGTGTGTTTCCTTTTGGGCTTCCCGGCCTCATATCAATTTCTCTGTTTCCACAGTTGGCGCCCGAATAGGGACCCTCAAGATTGATGCCGGATCATCGAAGGTTGACGCAGACTATCGAATCGGGATCGGACGGTGTGATTCTGCGGGCCCGACCGATCGAGACGCGATACCTCGGCAGCGCTGCACGATCCGATCCTTGGGCGATAGTCGTGCGGTCTGACACGGCATCTTGACGAGGGTCCAATTCCGAGGCGGGCAAATTTGCCGAAACCACCGAACGCAGGTAAAAATTCGTTAGTTGAAGTCCTTTGTAAACCGTACGGTCCTCCTTAGGTTTGGTCAGGTGCAGTCGTGACCCGGCTCTTAATTTAACCCTGACAATTTGAATTTGGCGTATTGTATCTGCAGACACAATTATTGGACCAGGTAACACCAATTCTTTGAGAAATGCCTGGGAAATTGTCTAGCTGCTTTAGGGCTCTGTTCCGCAGCGATCGACAATGTTTGGAATTTAGCCGTCCGGCACCACAGGAGGGGTCGCCGGCGTGTACTATGTACTGTAAGTATGGCATTGGTAGTATTGTATTTAATGACATTTGGCACAGACAGACCAGAAATGCCTCCGAATTTCAGTGGCCAATCAATGGTAGTTTTGAGATCCCCCGTATTGAATACTTAGAATCGATCTTGCTTAAGAAAAAGGCTAGGCCAGCAGCCTTTGATGTGTTACAAAATTGGAAAAAGGAAGCATTGCAGCAGCTTAAAAGTAGGGATAAACATGCACGTCGTCATAAAAAAAATGCCGAAAAGGCATTGTTGTATGACAAGGAAAAACGATTAGAAGAAGCCCAGAAAATGGATAGAGCTTTCTCGCTCGGGGTCCAGAAAATTTACCCCTCTAAAGATTTCCATGTTTCCGAGGAGTTTATTGAGAAAATATTGAACGAACGGAGGCCTGATTCTTCAGCGCCACCTCCGTATGCTCCTGTTGTGGGCACCTTGCCCGTTCCTGCTATTGTTCCCGTTGCTATTCCTACTCCCCCTGCGCAGCCTACTACTCCTAGTTCTTTGGTTGTCGCTCCTCTGTCTATTACACTGCCTCTCTCCCCTGCATCCTTGTCAAGTCCACCTACACTTTCGATTCCGGGGAGTCCCGTGTCCGTTAAAACAGATCCCGGTGCAGGGTCAACAATTGTGACTCGTAGTACTGTTCCTGCGGACAGGAAACAGGAACTATTTGCTTGGGCTAAGCATTGCATGGAAAAAGGTGATCAAAATGATGTATTTTCAACATTATCTAATTTGCACGATTTTCCCGAGAAAAATGTTTTTATTGAAGGACTGGGGATTCACTTAGGTGTAATGTGGGGTAGATTGCAGACTTCGGATCTCCCACAAGGGGTGAGAGATCTGAATGCTTTGGCACTTTCGAGGGATACAGAGCAGAAAGTATATGGACATGTTGATAGGTTGTTTAAGTTTAGGAGGGATTTTGAAAGGTTACAAAATGAGGATGATGAGGACGATAGGATATATGTACAGAAACGGTTCCTTTCGTGCCGAAGATCAGCACCTGAGGAAGTACGAATTTGTACCAAAGACGCGATTCGATGGATTTCGGATTCATCGATACCGCCAGATGAGGTGTATGACAAATATAGTCAATACACGGTAGAGATGCAAAGAAAGGTAATCCAAGTGATGGTACAGCACTTACAGGAGGAATGTATAAGGAAGAAGGTTGGTTGCCCCATAGAGTTATTGGGTATTTGTAAAAGAGCTTTTTCGCCCGACACTTCTACAGCTGCTTTAGCGCTCGATTTGGCCCTATTGCTCAGTAAGCGGTCAGAGGTCCCTATATCTCAGTTGCCTATGTGAGAGGTGCCTCCGACCCTTGTCCCAAAAGTAGAAATCCCCGCCGACGCGGCGGCTGGTACTCCCGCGACGGATATCCCTGCACATTACGTATCGCAGTTTGTTCACGTCCCGTTCTCTCGACAGGAAGTGAACACGATTAGACAATCAGTCCCTGATATTAGGAAAAACCCGACAGGGTTTTATAAAGAAATAGAATCCGTCTTACAGTCTTCTGTGTTCACCTTAAGTGACATGGACTTATTGTTTCCAGTGCTTTTGCCAGTTGATGTATGGAAACAGGTACGGACAGTAGATGATGTGCCGGGGCTAGGGGATACATGGGTAAATCTGATTAGAATAGATGGGGAACGACCAGCTGGTGAGAAACCACCCCAGGTAATACTTACCTTACCCGATAGAATAGTTGCTAAACTAAAAACTATAATCCCAGAGAAAAGGATTATTTGGGACAAGCTTACGGCCTGCGTCCAAGGGAAAACTGAAAGTACTACTGAATTCTTTAATAGATTTGAACAGGTGTTCTCTGACTTCAGTGGACAGGATTTAGGCACAGAGTCGGGGAAGAGGTTGTTTGTGGACAAATTTGTACGTGGATTGTTGCCCGACATACAGTCACAAATTATGTCCTCAGAGAGCGCTTGGCAGGCAAAATCTCAGTCAGAGGTTTTGCATATGGCCCAGTATTATGAGAATCGGGTTAATAATGAAAAAGAGAAAATCGAAAAAAGAAGGGGTGACTTAAAGACTAAGGTATTGTTGCAGCAAATTGTCAGAAACCCCAGAGGAGGTACGACACAGATTAGAGGTCAGTACATTCCAAGAGGAAATACTCCTCCAAATTCTATAAATATTAATCAGTGTGCTTATTGCCGCCAGGAAGGTCACTGGCGGGCACAGTGCCCTGCCCTTCGTCAGAGGTCAGGAGGCACATTTGGTGGTATGGGTAGGCGACCAAGGGGCCGCCCCGGAGCAGGGGGCCCTGATAGGGGTCAGCTTCTACAAGATCCCCAGCAACCTTTTTCACGGGAAAATCAGACTCCGAGTATGGACTCGAGAAATATATTCGATCACCCTTCTGCTGCCTATCTTTCTGAAGAACTTCCCTTTGACGAAGTTCTGTCTTACTAGGATTGCCCGAAGCAGCGTTTGGAACCTTTACCTATTCCCGTTATTCAGAAGGGCCCCTACGTTGAATTATTGGTGGGGAATAGGAAACATCAGTTCTTGATCGACACTGGAGCACAAAAGTGCTCCATTGACCATTCTAGGGTTCCAAATATCCCACTGTCAGGGCAAACAAACGTTTCTATAGGGTTCTCTGGTATACCAACTGTTTGTCCGGTTTCTGCGCCGGTATCTGTTTCTTTGGGTCCTTTCACAGACCAGTGCCCTTTTCTTCTTACTTCAAACTGCGGAGAAAATTTGCTAGGGTTGAATTTGTTAAAGAAACTGAATGCAGTGATTCATTGTTCCCCTGACGGAATAAGACTAACAGTTTCACCACAGCAACCCTCTAACTCCCAGTACTTGACCCGACCTCTACCTCCCGAGTTTGACATTGTCCCGGAATGTTTGTGGGCAATAGACGACAATGATGTCGGGATATTGCACATCGAGCCTGTTAAGATAGTCTTGAAACATGGGGTTAAGCTACCGCGCATTCCGCAATATAAAATTTCAATTGAAGGTGAGCGTGCTCTGAAATGCATTGTCTCCGATTTTGTACATCGTGGAGTGATCGAAGAGATAACAGGTAGCTTATGTAATAGCCCGATCTTGCCAGTATATAAGAAAGGCGACAATGCAATTCCGTACCGGTTTATAATAGATCTTCGTGCTATTAACCGAGTGGTAGCCCCACAATTTCCAATAGTGCCTGATGTAACTACGATCGTAACAATGATCCCTGCTACGGCTACACACTTTAGTGTCGTAGATTTGAAAAACGCCTTCTTTAGTATTCCGATACATGAGGAGAGCAGGTATTTGTTCGCGTTCACCTTGGGGGGGCGCTCGTTTACATTAACAAGGGCACCTCAAGGGTATACTGAAAGTCCTAGTATCTATAGTAGAGCCTTAAAGGAGCAGCTCGACACCCTTGAATTGCCACCTACTTGCACGCTGCTTCAATATGTAGACGATTTGCTCCTGGCTGCAGACTCTGAGAAAGCTTGTAAAGAAGGCACTATATTGTTGCTTGTTCATCTAGCTGAAAATGGTCACAAAGCTTCGCTTAAAAAATTTCAATATTGTTGCCAGGAGGTTGCCTATTTAGGCTACCTCCTGTCAAAGGAGGGGAGAAGATTGGCACCTGAACGAATAAAACACATTTCTGGCATGTCTGTCCCAAAAACACAGAAGGAAGTCAGAGCCCTGATAGGGATGGCGTCCTACTGTAGACTGTGGATCCCGAACTTTGCACTAGTGGTAAAACCGATGTTGGCTTTGACGAAGAAGGGCATTTCTCTGCCACTGCCATGGGAATCGGAACATCAACGATCATTTGCGCTTCTCTAAACCGCGCTATGTTCAGCACCGGTTCTGGGTACACCAAATTACGATAAGGCCTTTGTGTTGTTTGTGCATGAATGTGATGGATGTGCTTTGTCTGTGTTAACACAGGAACATGGAGGGAAGAATAGGCCGTGCGGCTATTATTCCTCCGCCCTCGATCCTGTTGCATGCGCTTTGCCGCGATGTCTGCGCGCTGTTGCTGCTGCAGCTGCGTCTGTAAAACAGAGTGAGGGGATGGTCCTAGGCCACGATTTAATCTTGATGGTACCTCACTCTGTTGATATTCTATTGAATAAAACTCAAACGCAACACCTTACCTCTGCCCGGTTGACAAGGTACGAATTAGTCCTATTTGCTCCTCATATCCAAATTAAAAGGTGTTGTGTTCTCAATCCGGCTGAACTCTTACCTCTCCCGCAAAATATTGTTTGCGGTGATGAAGGATCACATGACTGCCTGTATGCCACCGAACAAGAAACAAAGGGCAGGATAGACCTCTCAGATACTCCTTTGGAGAATGCGGAAGGGGAGCTGTTTTGTGATGGCTCCTGCTTCAAACTTCCGAATGGCACATCTACAGCTGCTTATGCAGTTAATACTTTGAACAAGATCGTTGAAACTAAAAGGATTCCGCATAACTCCGCGCAGGCCGCGGAGATTATAGCGTTGACCCGCGCCTGTGAGCTCTCCCAAGGGCATAGAGTTAATATTTATACGGATAGCCAGTACGCCTTTGGGGTGGCTCACAACTTCGGAAAACTGTGGTCGGAAAGAGGGTTTCTGACCTCACATGGGACCAAGATTCAGCATGGTCCCTTAATAGTACAACTGCTTTCAGCGCTCTCACTCCCTGAACAATTAGCGATCATGAAATGTGCAGCACATCGCAAGGTCATAGACAATGTGGGCAGAGGAAATGCTTTTGCAGATTTGATAGCTACACAAACAGCCACAGACCTTAGCACAGACATGTACACCTCGAGGGAAGTGAGAGATGTTTGTATAATAGATGAAGGCATTGGGTCTGTGCGAGATATGCAGACTGATGCCTCAGTTGAAGAGGCTAGGAAGTGGGCTGAAGGCATGGGAAAATTGGATGATGAAGGGTGTTGGGTGGACGCATCCGACGGGAAATGGTTGCTTCCTGATTCTTATGTGTTAGCAATGGTTACAATGGCACACGGTCCAACGCATGTGTGTGCCCAGCAAATTACGAAGATATTACAGCAGGTTTGGGCGAATGATAAAATTTTGGAAACTGCAAAGAGACATGTTCAGAATTGCATGATTTGCCTGCAGCACAATGTGGGTAAAGGGACAGTGACTCCAAGGGGAAGTTTCGGGCCCCCCTCTGTCCCCTTTGAAACCATTCATCTTGATTTTATTGAAATGGAGCGATGTAATAACTTGAAATATGTTCTTGTCATCATTTGTGCTTTTAGCAAATGGGTCGAGGCTTTCCCTGTCAAAGATGCTCCCGCCATGACTACCGCAAAGATCCTGGTGAAAGAGTACTTCCCTCGATTTGGGCTCCCGAGGATAATTTGGTCGGACAACGGCCCCCATTTCATCGCAGCCGTAATGTTGCAAATATGTGTTGCCCTAGGGATTGAGAAACGTTTTCATTCAGCTAGGCACCCTCAAAGTGCGGGGTTGGTAGAGAGACACAACGGTATTTTAAAAAACAAACTTGCAAAAACATGTGCCGACACTAAACTAAAATGGCCCGACGCTTTACCTATTGTGTTGTTAGCTATGCGCACCACACCCCAGACTAGAACTGGTCTCTCTCCGTTCGAGGTGGTAATGGGAAGGCCTGCTAATATCTGGGGTCTCCCTAAGCCTAAAGCCCTGAGGGATGTGGATAATGTATTGCTCATAGATTACTGTAATCAATTGACTAAAAATCTGTATTTCATTTACCACCAGGTGAATGCTGCCTTACCTGTACGTTTTACGGGCCCAGGACACGATATACTACCCGGTAGCTGGATCCTGGTGAAGGCCTACGAGAGGTCTTCCTGTCTTGCGCCTCGCTGGTGCGGACCCTACCAGGTATTATTGGTCACCAGGACGGCAGTGCGGGTGGCAGGAAAGAAGAACTGGATACATGCAACGCATGTTAAGAAGATCCCTCACCCGACGCCACACGCTACAGAAGAAACAGAACCCCTCGCTGGTGCTACAATCTCTGATATCGGAGTAGCAGGCAGCGTTGTGAGTGCGTCGGAGAAGTTCTCTGAGCCTGAGGAGCTCGGGGAGCCGTCCATTTTGTCTCTGCACTCCCTTGATCAATCACTTCCGGAAAATCTTGTTTCGAGCTCTGCGACTTCCGTCGCCACAGACACGACGCTCCCCTCAGGGAGCGACGATACTTTGCTTTTGGATTCAACAAACTTGGGTACCATCAGGTACAACCTTCGACCACGGAAATAGAATTACCGCATGAGTGTCGTGCATCTGGAAGGAAAAGAGTGATTGAAGTACTGTTGTCTTTCTCTTTTCGAACAAAGAAAAGGAGGGTTCTGTTGGCTAGGGTTGGGAAGGACTCAGAAATCGCGCGGCCGAAGTGCCGCCAGCAACGAACATTGGGGCCGTTGATCGGGATGACCATGATGCCTGCCGCCTTCACCGCTGCTCCCTGTATTGAACTATTAGATAAGGAGGTGACCAAATCGAACAATGAACAATGTGCCTGGGCCCCGAAAACGTACTGTTGTGTTCTCGTTCTGATTATTGTTATTTTTGCAACTGCTGCCGTGGGACTTTGGTATTTTGAAGAAATTTATCCTTTGAAGCCTCTGTTACCGACCAAAATCGTACCAACTGTTTTGACTCCCTCTGTACACCTTCACACTCTGTCCCCTAGGGACTCTCGGCATAGACAGAAATATCATAATAACACTTTGATGATAGTGATGAATGCTACGCATGCTATTTTTAATAAGAGTAATTGTTGGATCTGCACTCACTTACCACAACATGGGAACAAGGGACTGGGATGGTATATACATCCCTTACCTTTAACAACTTCTTGCTATGCCTCTCTTAGAGCACTCTTCTTTGGCCGATGGAATGATAGCATCTCAGGGAACTTCGATGGGACTAATTTGAACGAATTTGAAAAACGTGAATTGACTCCCCTGGGATGCTCGCTTTTCGCAAATAGAAGTAAACCTAACGTCGCTTCTATTAGGCCATCTGATAAACTATCTTTTCCTTTTCAAAATCTAGTTTCTTTTAAGATGGCTCCGATAGGCAATGAGGATGCCATGCCTCCTTCTTATTCTGTGAATCATAGTCCTGATTCTGTTCCTTTCTGTGTACAAAGAAATGGCACTAGGCCAATGGGAGACTTCGGGCCTTGTGTAAATACTGTAAACTTGACTGGGGAAAATAGGCCTTTGTATGTAGGGGGACCCGTTTATTTTGTTTGTGGTAGTTTAGCTTTTCCCTGGTTGCCCAAGGATTGGCAGGGGACTTGTTATTTAGGGATATTGTTACCAGGTGTATTTATAGCCAGTACCTTAGAGGTATCTAAGGCTCGCCCGCGACGGGATAGTAATGGAGACACCCCTGGACAAGTGTTCGGGGATATAGCCAAATCAGTAGTGCCCTTTTGGGGACAAATAGCAAATTCAGAAAACATTAGGGGATTAGCGAGGGTGTTGGAGAAAACGATCAACCGGACCACGGACATACTTTACAATATGACCTTAGAGCAAAAGGCGATAAGATTGGTAGCACTTCAAAATCGAATGGCATTAGATGTCATCTTGGCAGAACGAGGTGGAGTATGTAAATTAGTGGGGTCCGCTTGTTGTGTTTTCGTACCGGATTCTTCGCCAACAATTTTTAAAGCAATTCAGAACTTACACACTCTCAGTTCTGAAGTCCATATCCCTGTAGGAGACTGGAACCTTAGTACTTGGTTTGGGGATTCTTTACGATCTTGGGGGTGGAAGGTGCTTTCTGTCATTTTAGGTATTTTAGGGATCCTGTTATTTCTTTGCTGTTGTTTTCAATGCCTCCCGAGTATATGTGGAATGATGGGGGGATGTTGTGCTCAGGTAATGAGCGCAATAGGGCATAAGATATACACCCTGAAGACAGCATCTAAAGAGTTCATGTTGCAAGAAGTTCTTATGAACAACTTTATGGCTATTGACATTTCGGACAATGATGCGGAACCTATGGATGATAATGCCTTCAGTTATTTTCGAAAGTAGTAGGAAATGATGTATTAGCACTTGGCATAGGCCAAAAAGGAGGGTCTGTGGAAATCGATATAATATTGTGACCCCAATCGCATTGTTTAAATGTATTTTGGCCTACGCTAAGCTGTCTAAAGAATACCATGTACATAGGTTCTGCAGCAAGGTTTTGACCTTAATGTATTGTGTAAGCCGCCATCTTGGATCTAGCCGCCATTTTAGGTACTCTTGCAGTGTGGAAGTCACCCTGAATCACAAAATGGAGGCCGAATGACATTTTGAGTAAGACTCCGGCCATGGTGACCTCCGCGCACGTGAATAAATAATATGTCCGCAGGCCACTTGTTAGGGTCACGAACTAAGACCTTGTCCTCTCTTTAACCTGTGTGTGAATATGTAACTGTATCAGCGGAACTGATCAAATTATGTAAATTGTGTGTTCGACCTGGCTACGAACCCTAGCCACGGTTCCAAGAATGGTTAACTTGCTAGAGGGCTGGCCAATGCAGGACAAAACGTATAAAAACCCAAGCATCCCGATGACCGGTCTCTCCCACTTTCAGTGCGAACCTTACGTTGAAGGTTCGCGTGTTAGTCAGAGGGCCGAATAGCTATCCGTATGTCAATTGACTTTGGTAACTTTGTAACTTTGCAATAAAGCGCTTTGTATGTCCTTTGTAACCTGTGTTGGTGTGTTTCCTTTTGGGCTTCCCGGCCTCATATCAATTTCTCTGTTTCCACAGGGACGGGGCATGAGCGGGGGGTGGGGGGAACAGTGGAGACACAGGGCATGAGCGGAGGGGTGGGGGAACAGTGGAGACACTGGGCTTGAGCGGGGGGTGTGGGGAACAGGGGAGACACAGGGCATGAGCGGGTTTGGGGGGTAACACAAGGGAGACACGGGGCATGAGCGGTGGGTGGGGGGTAACACAAGGGAGACACGGGCATGAGCGGGGGGTGGGGGGAACAGGGCAGATACTGGGCATGAGCGAGGGTGGGGGGTACAGGAGGGGGACACGGGGCATGAGCAGGGGGTGGGGGTATAGGGGGGAGACATGGGGCATGAGCAGGGGGCGGGGGGAACAAGAGAGAGACACGGGGTATGAGCGGGGGTGGGGGGAACAGGAGGGAGACATGGGGCAGGAGCGGGGGGTGGGGGGAAACACGCAGGAGACACGGGGCATGAGCGGGGTTGGGGGGCAACAGGGGACACACGGGGCATGAGCAGGGGATGGGGGGTACACGAGGAAAACACAGGGCATGAGTGGGGGATGCAACAGGAGACACACGGGGCATGAGCAGGGGGTGGGGGGTACACAAGGAAGACACAGGGCATGAGCAGGGGGTGGGGGGAACAAGAAGGAGATACCGGGCATGAGCAGGGGGGTGGGGGGAACACGAGAGAAACACGGGGCATGAGCGGGGGGTGGGGGGAACATGAGGGAGACACGGGGCCTGAGCGGGTCGGTGGGGGCAACAGGAGACACACGGGGCATGAGCGGGAGGTGGGGGGAACACGAGGGAGACACTTGGCATGAGCGGAGCGTGGGGGCAAGAGGAGACACACGGGGAATGAGCAGGGGGTGGGGGGTACAGGAGGGAGACACGGGGCATGAGCGAGGGGTGGGGGGAAAACGAGGGAGACATGGGGCATGAGCGGGGGTGGGGGGACACACAAGGGAGACACGGGGGTGCATGAGTGGGTGGTGGGGGCAACAGGAGACACACGGGGCATAAGCGGGGGTGGGGGAACAGAGGAGACACTGGGCATGAGCGGAGGGTGGGGGGTAACACAAGGGAGACACGGGGCATGAGCGAGGGTGGGGGTACAGGAGGGGGACACGGGGCATGAGCAGGGGTGGGGGGTACAGGAGGGAGACACAGGGCATGAGCAGGGGGTGGGGGGAACAAGAGAGAGACACGGGGCATGAGCGGGGGAGGGGGGAACAGGAGGGAGACATGGGGCATGAGCGGGGGGTGGGGGGAAACACGCAGGAGACACGGGGCATGAGCGGGGTTGGGAGGCAACAGGAGACATACGGGGCATGAGCAGGGGCTGGGGGTACACGAGGAAGACACAGGGCATGAGCGTGGGATGCAACAGGAGACACACGGGGCATGAGCAGGGGGTGGGGGGTACACGAGGAAGACACAGGAGACACACAGGGCATCAGCGGGGGGTGGGGGGTACACGAGGAAGACACGGGGCATGAGTGGGGGGTGGGGGCAACAGGAGACACATGGGGCATTAGCGGGGGGTGGGGGGTACATGAGGAAGACACGGGGCATGAGCGGGGGGTGGGGGGAACACGAGGGAGACACGGGGCATGAGCGGGGGGTGGGGTGTAACATGAGGGAAACACGGGGCATGAGCGCGGGGCAAGGGAAACACGAGGGAGATGCGGGTCATGAGCGGGGGTTGGGGGGCAACAGGAGACACACAGGGCATGAGCGGGGGGTGGGTTGAACATGAGGGAGACACGGGGCATGAGCGGGGGCAACAGGAGACACAGGGCATGAGCGGGGGTGGGGGGAACACGAGGGAGACACGGGGCAGGAGCGGGGGGTGGGAGGAACATGAGAGAGACATGGGGCATGAGCGGGGGGTGGGGGGCAACAGGAGACACACGGGGCATGAGCGGGGGGTGGGGGGTACAGGAGGGAGACACGGGACATGAGTGGGGGGTGGGGGGGAACACGAGGGAGACACGGGGCATGAGCGGGGGTGGGTGGCAACAGCAGACACACTGGGCATGAGCAGGGGGTGGGGGTACATGAGGTAGACACGGGGCATGAGCGGGGGGTGGGGAGCAACAGGAGACACACGGGGCATGAGCGTGGGGTGGAGGGAACACAAGGGAGACACGGAGCATGAGCAGGGGGTGGGGGGAACAGGGCAGACACGGGGCATGAGCCGGGGGTGGGGGGTACAGTAGGGAGACACGGGGCATGAGCGGGGCCATGGGGGGGAACAGTGGAGACACGGGGTATGAGCGGAGGGGTGTGGGGAACAGTGGAGACACAGGGTTTGATCAGGGGGTGGGGGGACAGGGGAGACACAGGGCATGAGCAGTGGGTGGGGGTAACACAAGGGAGACACGGGGCATGAGGCGGGGTGGGGGGAACAGGGCAGATACTGGGCATGAGCGGGGGGTGGGGGGTACAGGAGGGAGACACGGGGCATGAGTAGGGGGTGGGGGGTACAGGAGGGAGACACGGGGCATGAGCGGTGGGTGGGGGGAACAAGAGAGAGACACAGGGCATGAGCGGGGGGTGGGGGGAACAGGAGGGAGACATGGGGCATGAGTGGGGGTTGGGGAAACACGAGGGAGACACGGGGCTTCGGGGCTTGAGCGGGCGGTGGGGGGCAACAGGAGACACACAGGGCATGAGCAAGGGGTGGGGGGTACACGAGGAAGATACGGGGCATGAGCGGGGAGCGGGTGGCAACAGGAGACACACGGGGCATGAGCGGGGCTTGGGGGGTACACGAGGAAGACACGGGGCATGAGGGGGGAACAGTGGAGACTCGGGGCTTGAGCAGGGGGGTGGGGGTTACAGGGGAGACACAGGGCATGAGGGGGGGGTGGTTGGTAAGGCAAGGGAGACACAGGGCATGAGCGGGGGGTGGGGGGTAACAAAAGGGAGACACGGGGCATGAGCGGGGTGTGGGGAGTACAGGACTGAGACAGGGGGCATGAGCGGGGCGGTGGGGGGGAACAAGAGAGTGACACGGGGCATGAGCGGGGGTGGGGGGAACAGGAGGGAGACACGGGGCATGAGCGGGGGTGGGGGGAACACGAGGGAGACACGGGGCATGAGCAGGGGGTGGACGGTAACATGAGGGAAACATGGGGCAAGAGCGCGTGGCAGGGGAAACACGAGGGAGACGCGGGTCATGAGTGCGGGTTGGGGGGCAACAGGAGACACACGGGGGCGTGAGCGGGGAGTGGGGGAACATGAGGGAGACACGGGGCATGAGCGGGAGGCAATAGGAGACACAGGGCATGAGCGGGGGGTGGGTGGTACAGGATGGAGACACGGGGCATGAGCGGGGGTGAGGGAACACGAGGTAGACACGGGGCAGGACCGGGGGGTGGGGGAACACGAGGGAGACACGGGGCATGAGCGGGGGGTGGGTGGCAACAGCAGACACACGGGGCATGAGCGGGGGGTGGGGGTACATGAGGAAGACACAGGGCATGAGCGGGGGGTGGGGGGAACACGAGGGAGACATGGGGCATAAGCGGGGGTGGGGGGCAACAGGAGACACACGGGGCATGAGCTCTGGGTCGAGGGAACACGAGGGAGACATGGAGCATGAGCAGGGGGTGGGGGGAACAGGGCAGACACGGGGCATGAGCATGGGGTGGGGGGTACAGTAGGGAGACACGGGGCATGAGCAGGGGGTGGGGGTACATGAGGAAGACACGGGGCATAAGCGGGGGGCAACAGGAGACACACAGGGCATGAGCTCTGGGTCGAGAGAACACGAGGGAGACATGGAGCATGAGCAGGGGGTGGGGGGAACAGGGCAGACACGGGGCATGAGCGTGGGGTGGGGGGTACAGTAGGGAGACACGGGGCATGAGCAGGGGGTGGGGGTACATGAGGAAGACACGGGGCATGAGCGGGGGTGGGGGGAACAGTGGAGACACAGGGCATGAGCGGAGGGGTGGGGGGAACAGTGGAGACACGGGGTTTGAGCAGGGGGTGGGTGGACAGGGGAGACACAGGGCATGAGCGGGGGTGGGGGGTAACACAAGGGAGACACAGGGCATGAGGGGGCAGTGGGGGGAACAGGGCAGATACTGGGCATGAGCGGGGGGTGGGGGGTACAGGAGGGAGACACGGGGCATGAGTAGGGGGTGGGGGGTACAGGAGGGAGACAGGGCATGAGCGGGGGTGGTGCGAACAGTAGGGAGACAGGGGGCATGAGCGGGGGGTGGGGGGAAACACGAGGGAGACACGGGGCATGATTGGGGCGTGGGGGGAAACAGGAGACACATGGGGCATGAGCGGGGGGCGGGGGGTACATGAGGAAGACACGGGGCATGAGCGGGGGCTTGGGGGCAAAAGGAGACACACGGGGCATGAGCGGGGGGTGGGGGTACACGAGGAAGACTCGGGCATGAGCAGGGGTGGGGGGCAACAGGAGACACACGGGGCATGAGCCGGGGATGGGGGGACCACGAGAGAGACACAGGGAATGAATGAGCGGGGTGGAGGGCAACAGGAGACACACGGGGCATGAGCGGGGGGGTGGGGGGTACAGGAGGAAGACACAGGGCATGAGCGGGGTTTGGGGGAACATGAGGGAGACACGGGGCATGAGCAGGGGATGTGGGGGTACAGGTGGGAGACACGGGGCATGAGCGGGGGTGGGGGGTACAGGCGGGAGACACGGGACATGAGCGGGGGTGGGGGGAACACGAGGGAGACACGGGGCATGAGCGGGGGTTGGAGGGTACAGGACGAAGACACGGGGCATGAGCGGGGGGTGGGGAACATGAGGGAGACACGGGGCATGAGCAGGAGGTGTGGGGGTACAGGGGGGAGACACAGGGCATGAGCGGGGGTGTGGGGTACAGGAGGGAGACATGGGACATGAGCGGGAGGTGGGGGGAACACGAGGGAGACACGGGGCATGAGCGGGGGGTGGGGGGAACACGAGGGAGACACGGGGCATGAGCGGGCGGTGGGGGTAACACGAGGGAGACACGGGGCATGAGCCGGGGGTGGGGGGAACAGAGGAAACACGGGACGTGAGTGGGGGGTGGGGGTAACAGGAAGGAGACACGGGGCATGAGCGGGGGGTGGGGGGGAAAGGGCACACACGGGGCATGAGCGGGGGTTGGGGGGGACAGGGGAGACACAGGCATGAGCGGGGGGTGGGCGGGAAAGGAGGGAGAAACGGGACATGAGCAGGGGGTGGGGGGAATGGGAAGGAGAAATGGGGCATGAGCAGGGTGGGGGGAAAAGGAGGGAGACACAGCACATGAGCGGGGCTGGGGGAGAACAGGGGAGACATGTGGCATGAGAGGGGGTTGGGGGGAAAAGGAGGGAGACACGGGCCATGAGCAGGGGGTGGGGGGGGAACAGGTGAGACATGGAGCATGAGCAGGGGGTGGGGGTAACGGGAGGGAAACACGAGGCATGAGTGGGGGTTGGGGGAACAGGCGAGACAAGGGGCATGAGCAGGGGGTGGGGGGAACGGGAGAGAGACACAGAGCATGAGCGGGGGGTGGGGGGAATGGGAGAGAGACAGGAAGCTTGAGCAGGGGGTGGGGGAATGGGAGAGAGACACGGAACATGAGTGGGGGGTGGGGGAATGGGAGGAACACACAGAGCTTACTGTGCAACGCTTCGATGAACCGATAAACACAGATGGCGGGCGTCTCTCAGAATCGACGCACTGCACGCTTCACGGCACCCAATAGGAAAGCACGTCAGATGTCCACGGACATCACACAAGCGCTTGCCCAATCGGAGCGAACAGGGAAGCATGTCCGCGAAGCGGACAAAGATATCACTAATTTTTTCCACTTACATTTTTGTCATTTTTAAAAAAAACTACTGGACGGATTTACACCACATAAAAAAAGCACGCTTTCGGGACCAAGCCGCCGCTCCCACTGCAAATTTGGTGTAAATCCGTCCAGCGGTTTCTGGCTGTAGGCGTGAGCAAAGTTTTTTCCCATTATGTCTATGGGAAAAAAAGAAGTTTTGCGACCCCCCTTATAACTTTGCCCCCCCTGGACCAATCCTCACCAAACTTTGCAAATTCAGAGTGGGCCATATACTTTCTTTGCAAAGTTTGGTGAGGATTCGTCCAGGGGGAGCAAAGTTATAAGCCACCCAAAAAGTGCTCTTCCTATGGAAACAGCAACTTAACCATAACTACATGGCCACTACTGTGGCCATGTAATATATATGTATATATATATATACATATATATATATATATATATATATACATATATATATATATATATATATATATATATATATATATATATATATATATATATATATATATATATATATAATTAAAAGGGCTGTGCAAGCATTCCCAATGAAGTAAGGTTATGTCTCTTCATTTATCAAGGTTCTTAGATGCTTAGGTCAGCCATCAGGCTAACCGATCAGGGTAGGGCAAATCCCTTGCAGAGTACCCTGCCTATACGAGAGGCCAGCCATAGTACTGGGTTATGTTTTTTCTCAGAACCCCCTGGTTTCCTTTAAGCATATGCAGGAGGTAAGGTGTAAGTGCCCCAATTCAGGTTTACCTACATGTAGCCATCTACTCCTACATACAGAATTAAGGGCAGCAACACCTTACATCGGTCATATATTTTCAAGAGAGTTGTTTGACTGAGTCACTAAATACCGAATGCACGCTGGGTTTGGTTCACATTTCCTTTTGTTTTCTTTTAAATAAAAGTCACCCTAACAATAAAGTAGCATATATACAAATTTGGCCTGAAAAGTCTTTAGCTGTCAGATTGGAAAAACTGGTAACAGTTGCAAATCTTGCAACAATTTAAAAAAGAAATATGAACAACCATAATATTCAACCAGACTTCAAATTTCACCGTTGATTGCAAATCTCAGGGACTGTGGAATAAAAAGGTCGACTTCCTGATGTGCTCGAGGGGATGTGGTCTGCATTTGCAGAAGGTGCTTTGTATTTTATAATAGGCAGCTTGTTCCTGATGGTATCTAAGAAAAGGACGTTCTGAGTAAAATTTTGTGCTTATGTTGCAATGAGAACCTCTTATCTTTGAAGCCATATCTGACAGAGCAATAATAACATCCGGATCCCAAAAGACTCTATAGAAATAGGCAGAACACCTTGCCCTGTTGTATTCTGTGCTTCCTCAGGTGCTGCAGTATTTATCGCAGTAAAATGAGTTTAATCTACAGTTAATTATACCTCTCTGAGTGGAGAGGTGATGTAAAAATGCCAAGACAATTGATAAAATGCATCCATCTTAGAAAAAAGTACATGTGAAATCCTGTATGCTATAAGGATATTGCAAATCACTGAGGATTTCTTTGACTGTGTGGAGCCCAGTTGTTCAACTCCAGACCCCAAGGGCTGAACACATTTCGGATATTCAGGATACCAATCATTAATATTCATGAGATAAATTTACATACAATGATTTTGAATGTATGCACATTGTTCCTTGTAAATATTAATGAGGGATATACTGAAAACCCACCAGGGTTCCAGCCCTCAAGGCCTGGAGTTGGACAACCCTGCTGCACATATACAAGACTGCAGGCCAGAGGGCATCAGACTTTCATTGACCTCTAAGGAGACTTATAATGTATGTAGAGGCATGGGTGATTTAATGCTTAAAATATAAGGGCTTCCAAATCTTAATGCCATAGCCCTTAGTGTTCTCATTGCATCTACCTTTCATTTTTATATGAACCTGACTATTTATTATTTCCGCTTTACTTTTCAACTAAGCAACTTTGTTCTGCTTCCCGTACGCGTGTTTATTGTTTGCTTTAAACTTGTTTTCCTCCTCTGTTCTTTCTGTGTATATTATGCTAGAGTTAACTTTTTTGATTTCGGTTTAGAATATGTACTGTAAATAATCCCTCTGTTATAAAGTCACCTGCACAATTCCCTATGATTGGGACTGGGAATCTCTTGGTACCAAGGGAGCCTCGTGCTAAGGGATGGAGCATCCAGAGGCGGTAAATGGAGGAGCCCCTAGAGCTTTAACTAGACCACTTCCACTCCTTCTCCAGGTACCGAAGGGCTGCAGCTTCTGAAAAGAAACAACGGAAGAGCCAGGGGAGAATGGGCCTCATTCCGAGTATGGCGTTAAGGGATAGCGGCCACCGGTAACGAGACCGCCATACTCCGAGTTCCCTTTGCGCCCTCGCCCTTAACGCCTGCTTTGAGCAGGTGTTAAAGTCGAGGGCGCAAAGGGGCCTCCAAGCCAATAACGGTGACCGTAATGAACGGTCACCGTTATTTGCATCTTCCCCATTCCCATTGAGCCCTATGGGGGCTCATTTGGGAATGGGGAAGAGCCTTGGTGAATGGGGAATTACCGCCCCGCCAACCTTGGAATGGGGCGGTAATTCCGCCATCCACCAAGGCGCTGCCGGTCCGGGTACAGCGTCAACCAAGGCGTTAATAGCGCCATTGGTTAGCGCCGTACTCGGAATGAGGCCCAATGTGTCTCAAAAGAAAAGTATATGAGATTGCAGCATGGAATGCAGAGGTCGGCTTTACTACAAGGGGGCAGAAAGCCCAACAAAATTAACCTCAGGAAAGGTTTAGACCATATGTAAAACAAACCGTGATTGGAAATTCATTGTATGCCTCATTTGCCAGGACAAGGAAAAGTCAAAGACAAACACCTAGGAAATGACAAGATCAAATATAAAAACAAAGACAAAGGTATTGGTTAACTCCCAGGACAACAAAGGGAATAACAGACCAAGGAAAAGACAAAGTCAAAGTGCTAAGAACAAAGGAAATGACAAAGACCCAGGAAAGAACAAATGCAAAGTCAAAGGCACAGCCAAAAAGCAAGGAAAAGGCAGAGGCAAACCAAATGGCAAACCAAATGGCAAAGATAAATGCAAAGTCAAATACCAAGGAAAAGACAAAGGAAATGCCAAACACCTAGGAAAAGCCAAAAACAAAAACAAAGGCATGGGCAAAGACCGAGGAAAAGACACCGGCAAAGATAAAGACCCAGGAAAAGTCAAAGAAAAAGGCAAAGACAAAGTCAATGAAAATGTCCTAGGAAAAGACACAGGGAATGACAGACCTAGGAAAAAACAAATACAAAGTCAATTACAAGGTCCTAGGAAAAGACAAAGGTAAAAGAACAACAGGGACAAAAGCAACGTTAAAGGTCAAGGAAAGGACAAAGGCAAAGACAAAGTCAATAACAAAGACCTAGGAAAAGACAAAGTCAAAAGAACAGCAAGGACAAAGGCAAAGTCAAAGACCAAGGAAAAGACAAAGGCATAGATACAGTCAATAAAAAAAACCTAGCAAAAGACAAAGGCAAAGCCCAAAGCAAAGACAAATGAAATGAAAGACCTAGGAAAAGACAAACATAAAATTCAAGATAAATATCCAGGAAAAGACAAAGAAAAAGGCAAAGACAAAGTCAATGACAAAGACCTGGGAACATAAAAAGGGAATGACAAACCTAGGAAAAGACAAAGGCAATGACAAACATCACAGAACTAAATAAAAGCAAAGACAAAGTCAATGACAAAGACCTAGGAAAAGACAAAGGCAAAGGGTATGGCAAAGGCAAAGGCACAGACCTGGGAAATGACAAAGTAAATAAGAAAGATCTTAAATAAGGAAAATACAAAGGCAATTCGAATGATCTGAAATCAACACAAAAGCAAAGACAAAGGCAGTGACAAAGACATAGAACAATAAAAAGGCAATGACAGAACTAAGAAAAGACAAAGGAAAAGCAAATACCAAAGACCTAGGAACACACATAGGCAATGACAAATATCTAACAACACAAGCAAAACAAAGACAAAAGCAGTAACAAAGACCTAGGAAAAAAATCATAGACAAACTCAATGGCAAGGAGCTAGGAAAGACAAAGGCAAAGTCAAAGTCAAAATTGTAGAGGAGGAGCCAAAAGACTCTACCCGAAGTCCCGCCCCTAAATCGGCTTTCTGTTGGGAACCGGAAATAGCAACAAAGGCGACAACTGTATTGATGCCTATAACACCAGCAGCCTTCGAAGCAAAGTATCCATTAAGAAGACCATTCTTTGTGCATGCATGAAGAGTTGACAGCCTCTTGAGAAAAATCCCTGAAGAGCATGTAAAAACAGATGAAAGAAGAGACTGGTGATGTCACATGAAGAAAGTGACACACCACAGAAGAGATGACAAGAAAGAAGATGCATAGACCATATAGAATCTGATGACAAAGTGAGAATCGAGTAAACTTTCATATGCGAAATGAAGATTGCACGTGTGAAGAGCATGGAAGAAAATGAAAACCATTTTATAATTGTACAGATGCAGTAACGCAAGTAGATGAAGTAAACATAAGGCTGGCTTTGTATAGTGAATAGTGAAGGCGGTGCCACCAAGGTATATATATGTATAGGAATCGGGAAGTTCCAATCGTATTTTAGCAAACTAGAAACCCTGTGAATGGAAGAACTTGAAGTGTGGCACAGTAGAATAGGCCTGGCTTTAGATGGAAGGAGAATCGTGAAGGTCTGCCTGGCCCAGTGTCAAGGATTGGGGCAGCCAAAAAAACGGTTATCTATCATGGAAAGACACAATGAACGAGAAGGCGAGAGCTGAGCTCCTGTTAAGGTGCGGGCGGAAGGACAATGATTGCCTAATTGTATTCATTAAATGGTATTAAATACAACGAAGGCGCTCAAAATGTGGTCTCCAGTCACATGGTCAGATGAAAACAGACTTTGGGCAACCTACACCGAGACCAGAAGATGAGAACATGCTCACACTCCCTTCTATTCCCAGGATCAATGGTACTTGCAAAGCCAAGTTCAAAAGACTATTCTCATGGCAGACAGCCTGAGTGATAATGAATAATGGGCTAATTGGGTGGGGAGGCATGATCAAGTTCGACCCACCAGCACCTGGGTTACCAGCTTGCATGCTGCTAACAAGTGGAATATTCCAGAAGGGAACTGAAGAGGAAGTGCCAAGCACCTGTTGAAGTACCGACACCTAAGAAAACCTGGACATTAAGGTACCCATTGAAAAAAACATATCTACAAGCAAGACAAAATGACAGTTGTTAAAAGGTGATACCTGAAGAAGTCAAGAAGATGCTAAAGGAAGATGAATGGTGATGTCATAAGAAATTGGATTGACGCACATATAGAAGATATAATGACCTGAGAATAATGACAAGGAGACAAAATACCATGGATAAGTGACATCTTGAGTCTAAGGTGAAACAGTTGATGTCAGGATGAAGAAGATTATGCCATATGCACGATGAAGATATTCAGTTAATTTAAACATGTACAGATGCAGGAAATCGCAAGAAGCAAAGAAATTGTGAATCTTTCTTATGCTTAGTAGTAAAATAAATTGCGGCAAGCGCCATCTATACATATATCTACCTCAAAAAGCACTTTGTATAAGTATACTTCCACTGTGCACATGAGCAGAATTGAACAGAGGTTACTAAAGGTCGCAGGAGGAGAGTGCTGCAGAAAACAAATTGAGAATTAAAGATGGAGAGAAACTCAGCTGAAGGTAACCATGCCAAGAAGCCAAGGTCGTATCAGCCGGAATAGGCCTACAGTGGTACAATTAAAGAGAAAAGAGTATCCTGTTCATAAAGGTCAAGATAAGCCACAAATGGCAGATGACTGGCAGAATTAAATCAAATACACAAAATTGCATAAAGAAGAGGCCAATTTCACAGTATCTGAATCACGTGACCAGGCAGGCAGAAAAGGTTGAGACTTTCACACCTACGCATGGATCCTTCCCATACCCATACTCCTTAACTTTCCCAGAACCAAAAGCAGACTCAAGGCCAAACTACAAGTAAATAATTGACACATGACCATTGAAGTGATGATTGATTCTAACAATAATTGAAGGGAAGCTGGGGTGCAGACTAACTCCCTGCACCTGGCCGGCTATTCTGCATGCTGCTAAACGCAAGTGAAAAAGTATGAGTGGGGTTGATGCCAACCTAATCATAGTCAATCGTGTAATCTAAAGTCCTATAGTTAGTAGAACCAATGAGACATTGTACTCTTAGTGACGTTTACAGTGGCCATTTTGAAGGAAGGGCCTAGTTGCTCCACCTGACAGTGTTTATCCAATCCTCGCTCCCCATTACCGTATACAGATATAGTACCTATATTAAAGTTACCTTCCTATAACCAATCAAGTTGCATGCTAATTTTTAAGATTATACAAAAGTGATGATGAGTTTTTGGTATAAATGTTCTGTTTTTTCTGAAATTAATTGGAGTTTAAGTGAGAAGGAGGATCGAGCAGATGCTGATGTTCATTGAACTCCCCATTTTTTGTACTTGTCATTAAACGGACTCCTGCCAAACTATTGAGTTGTCATTATTATTTGGTGCAAGAGTATGAATCTGCCTCCCCATCTATCTCAAAGGTGTTGCTGCTCATCTCAAAAGGCTGTTTGGAGACCCCCAGTCTATGGGCCCACCTCGGGTCCATTCAGTTCACTTGGTAGCACAGATTAAATGGTTAAGATTAGGTAAGACACCCATTGACCATCGACATCAGTAACTTCGGGTCCTTGGCAATATCACAAGTCCTTTACCATCTGGCTGACTAGAACAAGAAGTTCCCCTTAGATAGTGGTTAGTCTAATTAAACAAACCCTGCAGGTTAGGTCTGAAGGAACCTTTGCATTCTCCCAAAAACCCCTTCCCACTTCTACGAGCAGCCGTTCGGATAAACTGCACGGAAATGCGGTAACAAAGGCGGTGATCCTGAGCGTCTGGAGAGGAAAAAAAAGCAAACGGTAAGTAAAAAAACTGAATGCTTTGGCAAAAAGTTGCATGCCTTAAAACAAGTAAGGGAAGGTAACGGAGGGAAGTGGGATAAAAATAACGACAGAGTAAGAGTACAATGTATATATAAGGGGAAAATATTGACTCGACGGTGGCCAAGGAATAGAGAGAGATACTGGGAGGAACCGAGAGAGGAGTAAATGCCCAGATACCTATGTTTTAAAGAGCACTAGAAGAAGCCTTCATTTTAGGTCCTGAATTGATAGGATGACGTAGGAGACCAGAATCAATTAAAGATCATCTGAAAGAAATGGGCTTAAATTCCATTTCAGAATAAAAAATAGGGGTAAGATGCATCTGAGGAAGCAGATGGCATGAGATTTGTATAGCTGGCCTAAATCTGTCTTGTCTGTTTTATGTTTTTTTTTTTCTCAATGATGTCACAAGGTAAAAAATGTTTGTGGCGAAAATAGCATGAAAATTGCACGATTGATTAGATAAAATGTTGCCTGGCATGGATTGATGAGTGTTGGTTGTAAAAGTAAAATTACATTTTTTTATTGAAAAAAAAAGAAAAAAACAGGATTGGAGCTTGCGACGATTGGTGCTCGCTCATATTGTTGATTTTGTTTGTGAAACGTAAAGCATAATAAAGTGTTCTATAAGGAAGGATCAACAGATTTAAGCATGGAAGTCGTTACCCCATTGGTACACTTGTGCAAACAGTTACCGCAACATGCACCTAAGCTTAAACAGTACAGTGCATAGTGGGATAAAGGGGCCACAAACAAAATGTTTATGCAATGGCCCCAAGGTGGCTTGCTATCTAAAACATTCCTGCAGCACATGACGACATATTTGCACGCCCCGTACACTGGCAAAAAGTTAGATAATCGCCTAGCTAGTTTAGAGCTTTGGAAGATGTACCAAGAGGAAAGGGAGGAGGAGCCACTGTTAGATTGGATACTGAATGTGTGCATAGAGGGGGGTAAAGAGCCTTCTGCGCCACCCGCCCTGTCTGAAACGAAAAACGAAGCTAGTAAAGACAAAGGATTATACCCGTCGAGGTAGCTTAAAGCAGCCACGGGATATAGCAACCCGTCATATGAGTCGCCTATGCAAAGTAGTGACGAAAGCCCAGAGAAAGACAGAGACAGAGATATTACCTCCAAAGTCCCGAAGGACAAGGAGAGACGCGAAAAAGAAAAATGAGATCAAGCACAAGCAAGTACATCTCTAGATATGGGTAGAGAGGGAAAGAGATGGAAAGGTGACGAGGATAGGACTGATGAGACGGCATTCGCACAGAATGAATGGATGGGAGGTCAGATTTTATTGAAACTCGATGGTAAAGGCATTGAGGATATGAGACAAAAGGGAGAGCAAGATGAATTAAAAAGGAAAGAGAAGGAAAAGGAAAACTGATTAAGAGACGAAGGAGCTAAGAAAAAGGATAGACAGAGAAAAGAGCAGTTATATCATGATGAGCAAGTCAGAAAACAGAAAAAGACAGAAGGGCAACTGAAACGCGATCATAAGCAGAGAACAGTTGATAGCCAGGATAGGCAGGAGCAAAGGAGAATAGAAGAAGAAGAAGAACAAAAGGTATGGGAAGAAGAGGATGAAAAGACGAAGAGATGATGAAATACGAAGAGCAAATTAACAAAGAGATGCTAGAAAACAAGAAGAAAATAGGGTCAGAGAGGAATCAAGGAAGCGTAGAGAGTTTGATGATGACATAGAACGTAAGTGAAGACAGAGAGCATGGGATCTCGAATATCTTGAAAGAGAGGTTAAAAAACCAGATCCACTAGTAGACTGGGAAGATATAGAAGCATTCTTCACCTGAGTACGATTCAGTACCAGGCACGTCTAGGGCAAATATCAAAGATAATTTCGACACCAGAAGCATTGGAGAGACGATTGATACAATATATGATGAGATAGGGCTAGAACAGGTAACCCAAGGGAAAGGAGAGGACTGGCATCTTAAGAGCACTCAGTTGTACGATACTGAGGACGCCTCCCGAAGTAGCAGAAATAGAGAGCTGTCCCTAGATAGGTTGATGCTAACCAAAAATGAGGAGGATGAGAGAAGTTGCACGAGTTGGGCACAGACAATATCGAATGCAGAAAGGAAAGAATGTGAAGAAAGAGAAGACGAGAGAAGATGCGAAAAACGCTTCTCTATAGGAAAGGGAATAAGATGGTCAGATTCTAGTGGATCTGCACCTAAGGCATCAGCGTCAGCCATACAATCATATCGGCCAGAGGGGGTGTCTCCACCAGCCTATGTGAGCAGACAAAAGACATAGCCAGTTAGACGGCGATGCAGGAATATTTCCCCTGCGGTGGACAGAAAAATGTTGAGAGGGGAAAAGGAGTGCCATGTGTCACAGTTCCCGTTACTTGACAAATATACCTTGGCCACACATGGATGTAGACAACCTGAAAAATAAGCTCCCAATGTTGACTTCGGGAGCTAGAAAATGGATACATGAGTTAAAAAAAATGACGGGAGGGAACATGTTAGCTATTGGGCATATTAACGGTCTTTTAATTGCCATACTTGGTGATAGAGCTGACGATGTATGGACACATGCAGGGGTCCCTGGAGTGACTACAGTTAATACTGCTCATGACAGAGCACTGTTTGACAATTGCAGAACTGCAGTATGGAAGGCGCATCGAGTGGTATACCCCGACACTTCTGATATGGGAGCTATAATGACACGCAAAATGAAGGAGTCCGATGATCCTTTGCTTTACATTCAGAATTTCCAAGATGCCTGGTGCTGGAAACTCGTGAATTCTGGGGGAAATCTATACCCGTGTTTTACCATATATTATGCCAAGGGCTGCCAGAACAAGTACAGAGGCAGCTCAAGAAATTGATAGGAATTGAAGCCAAGCCGTGGTCTGAAATACAGTGGACCATCGCGCACTTTTGCAGGCTATTGCAAAAGAAAAATCACAAAAAGGATGCTACATGAAAAGTGAAGAGGCCAAATTAGTGCCAAAAAAATTATCAAAATATGCCATTGAGGGGGCAATGATTACTAACACAGATGGATACAGAGCAGATAAATAATCAAAAGCAGTTTGATCAAGGCAATAACCGGTTTTACCCAAGAGGAAGAGGATTTCGAGGAAGAAGATGGCAGAGTAATCAGGGAGGTTTTCAAAACATGCAAAACAGCAACCAGGATGTGCAGAAAGGGCAAATAATCAGACCAGTGCCAATATGTTGGACGTGTGGGATGACAGGGCATATAGCACGCACATGCAGAAATCAAGGCATGGTGCAAAATGACCATGGTACAAGAGGAGGGATGGTGAATCCACTTGCGTTCTTGCAGCAGGGTGGCAATGGGGAGCAAGGCAAAGTTTCCAACCACAGTATGCGACACATTTTCCACAGGAACAGTCTCAACAGTCACCAATGCAACTGTTGCAAGCAACAAGTACAGGAAAGGTACTGAATTTTGGAACAAAAAATGACACCGGTGATGGAGGAAGTCCTTTCACTCAATATGGGACAAAATTATATATGGACTAGGACAGCTCTCTGGGAAACCTAATGTGTTCTATCCTATCAGTGACACCAAAAACACATGAGGAACGAAGGGTCGATGTCTTTATAGGGGATAAAGAATATTCTTTCTCAGTGAATATATTGGGACAAGACCTAATGATGAAGTTAAACATGACAATCTCATTCAAAGAGAAGGGAATAGTATGTTCAACTCCAGGAATGCATTATTTGAACATATGTGAAATGATTAGAGCATACGCAGGATGAATGGATATGAGATCTATTCCATTGGAACCAGAAATATTCACATATGGAGTGCATATATTAATGCCATGGCTGCCAGGCCTTACAGACAAAACAATGAGAACCCCAGATGAGTTTCTGTTCAGGCCAAGAATACCCATGCATGAGGAAAAGGGACAAGTGTTTCCCTTGAAAATACAAGCAGCCATAGTGCGAGGAAAGATAGCGTTGCTTGATGGTTATGATGATGAAGGCAGACAATGGTGCGCAGTGATCGCCATTGGGGAAGGATACAGATTGACTGACGTCACTGATGATGATTTATTTGAAGAGCAAATAGATGAAGATCAGATGAAAGTTGAGGTTAATCTCATTTATTGGGTAAACATGATTAAAAGAGAGGTGCCCCACAAAAACCTCCTGAATATTTTGATGAAGACATGGCAAAGGTGTCTGTCTCTGTATGTACTACAGGCCCTTATGATGTAGGCTTATTGAAAGGAGTTGGAGAAGTGAAGATTAAATTGAAACCAGGAGCAATATTACCCAAGGCACAACAGTATCCCATGTCTAGGGAAGCAGAGGAAGGGATTTTTAAAACCATTTCTGCCATGATGGAGCAGGGCAGTTTAGTGACATCAGAATCATTATGTAATACTACGATTTACGCTATGAAAAAAGGCAAAGGGGGGCCTTGGAGGCTAGTTCAAGATCTACGCCCAATAAACGATATTGTAGAAGCCGAGTTCCCTTTATTCCCTAACCTGTCCACAATCCTATGTAATATACCCGTTGAGGCAAGATATTTCACAGTGATTGACTTGAAAAATGCTTTTTTCTCAATCCCATTGCACAAAGACTCACAGGATTTGACATCATTCATGTTCAGACAAGTTTGTCTGAAAAACACAAGGCTGCCTCAAGGGTACTGTGAATCTCCTTCAATTTTCAACAAAGTCCTGCAATATTGCATTAAAGAGTGTTGTTTTACAATATGTGGATGACATTCTAATTTGCAGCACGACAGAGGAAATGTGCAGAAATGATTCTATTCAGCTATTGACTATATTGGCTGAGAAAGGCTAAAAAGTTGACAGAGAGAAGTTACAGTATTGTCAACAAGAAGTGCTGTACATAGGCCAGCTGATCTCACATGAGAGTAAAAAGGTGACCCCTGAAAGGGCTGAAGCCATCTTAAAAACAGCCAAGCCACACATGATAAAACAAATGCATAATTTTATAGGATTATGTAATTATGTCAGGGTATGGCTCTTTTACTACAGCTCCTATCCCAAGCCCTTGTTACAAGCCTTAAAGAAAGCACATGTAATGAAAGAAAAAATCGTGTGGACTGAGACCATGGAAGAAGGGTTTGTTGAACTAAAAAAGGCCATTTGTTCGGCACCAGTTTTAGGGATTCTCAATTATGCAGAGGCATTTTACCTGTTTTCACACACAAATGGCACTGTTATGATGGCAGTACTCACACAGAAAACCACGCTGGATTACAAGCCCCTGGCATACTACAGTGGGAATTTGGACCCAGTGACGAGCGGCCATTTCCTGTGTGAACAAAGTTAACTGCTGCAGTGTTTGCCATAGAAAATGCTACAACCATTGTAATGGATGTCCAATGACGTTGTTCGCCGAACACCCATTATTTGCCATTTTAGAGAAACCAAAAGGCACATTCACATCTCAGAGAGCTTCGGTTTATGAAGTGGTCATATCAAATCCAACGAAAATAGTTTGATGCAAAATGGTTAACCCAGCTATGTTTATAGCAGAGCCAGTTACTGAAGGAGAGCCAATACATGATTGTGCAAACTATGAAGAATTTTATGATGAGATACCCAGAGTGAAAGAAAATGCATTGGCTGTAGGAGAAATCATCTTCGTTGATGGGTCTTCGAGGATTGATCAAAACAATGGACAGAGATATAAAGGCGCCGCTGTAATGAAACACATGGCAAATGGGGAATTTCAAGTACTCATTAGTGCACGATTACCCTCACATTATTCAGCACAAGCTGCAGAAATATTGGCGTTGATACTCACACTCGAGAGTCACGTAGACCAGGACGTCACTGTGTACAGTGACTCCCCCTATGTGATATTGACAGTGCATGCAAGCTTAGCACGCTGGAAAAGGAAGGGCTGCCTCCGAGTGGATCGCATGCCAGTGCGGCACGCAGCCTTATTGGACAGGCTCATTAAGGCACTACAACTCCAAGTGGGCATAGCGGTCATGAAATGTGCCACCCACACGAAAGGAACAGATTTTATCTCACAAGGAAATCACGCAGCTGACACTGAAGCCAAGCGTGTGGCAACCAAAGACGATATAATAATGAATGTGGAAATACCTGATGTGCATGAGAGAATGATTGTTGTTCGAAGTGAGCCTGAAGGCTATAGCAATATAGGAAAAACAGAGTTAATGGATCTCCAAGGGGAGGCACCACAGGGAGAGAAGAACCTATGGAAATGACAAGAGTGTTCTTTAAACCCTTCCGAGAGCTTGTGGCGACAAAACAGCACTGGTAATCTGGTGATGCCTGTAGCCTTATTAAAAATAGCACTGGAACAGTTACACTATCCAGCGCACATGACAAAGGAGAACCTAGCAGCGACAATTGCCGAAGACTGGTTCATGCCAAACTTGGCAGAACATGTTGCATTTTTTATGGTTAACTGTATAATATGCCAGCAGTTCACAGCTGGGCATAGACTACGTGTGATTAGAGGAGTTATCCAAAGGACTAATGGGCCTTTTCAGCACTTGCATATTGATTATGTTGATATGATTCAAGTATGTAACGGGTACAGGTATCTAATTGTTGTGTTGTGTCCATTCTCTAGGTGGATAGAAGCAGGTCCATGTACACACCCAGACTCTACCTGTGCGGCCAAATTTCTGATCAAAGAGGTGTTTCCCAGATGAGGAGTGTGTGAGGTCATGAGGTCAGATAATGGACCTCATTTTGTTAATGCAGTATTTGAACAGATCAACTTTTTGCTTGGCATAAAGCACACGTTTTCTTCGGCATATCATCCTCAAGGGAATGGCATATGTGAGAAGCTCAATGTCTTGTTAAAGGAAAGGATAGCCAAGTTGAAGCTTACTTTGAAGCAGGGATTGCTACACTGTCTTCCACTGGCACTGTATGCACTCAGAAACCAAACTGGTTCTGACCATCATCTCACACTGCACAAAATCATGACAGGCAGAAGGATGCACACACCATTAACACCCCGAAATAGAGCTAGATGCGATTCTCAGCCAACAGGAGAAGTGTCAGGATCAGAAATGCAAAATTACTTGAATTGCATGACATCTTGTCTTACTGTAATTTCAGGACAGCTGCAGCAAAGACAAGATGGGTGGTGGGCAGCACAGACCACAGAAGGAGATACTACAACAGACCAAGTTCTGGGCTTACGTGTTCCACAACTATTCCCTGGGGACACAGTCCTGGTGAGAAATCACACAAGAAATAAGTAGGACGAACCAAGGTTCAACGGTCCATTTAGAGTGGAGGACATCACGCCCACTGCAGTCAAGTTACAGGAAAGAAGAGCTTGGATCTTTCTGAGTGACATCAAGCCATACATCGGAGAAGACCCTCTGCCTGCACCCCACTGTATAGAGACTACAGAAAACAGGGAATAACCACAGCACATGCAGACGAGATCCATGACGAGGAAGAAGGACGCATGACCAGCAAAGCAAAGACAAAGAACTTTTGTGCAAAGTTGTGGTTTAATTTTTGACACTTCCTTTGATCAAAATAAGGGGAGAAGGACATAAAAACACAGACACTCTGTGCATCCTAGTTGCAGAGTAAAGAAGAAAATTGCATGTATAAGCCACAACATAGCTTGTTGACTTTAAACTTTGGACTGAGGCACACTGAAGCCTTGATAAGAAAAGATATGACACATTTTAATTGAAGATACATAAGTTGGAAGAGAATACAGTATCCTGACTCTTTCGACACAGAAGCCTTATTTGGACTTACTTATAGTGTCACGCAATAGTAACCTCACCAAGGACGTTCTGATCTATTTTGAGTTAGTATTGAGGTCATACCCGTCATTAGAGGAAAGGCTCACGAACATCACCGAATTTCTTCAAGATCCTGAAAACAAAAAGACAATAAGGAGGCTGCTCACAGTGATTGCAGAGCAGTTTATTTTGCTTCCAGAGCACAGAGAGGACAAGACAAATGTCCCTGTCACTGGAGGATAGCAGACTAGCGAGCAATCTGTTTGTTCACCTGATTAAAGACTTTCCAGAACTTGTGGGGACACCTGCCAGTGTTGATGTCCTCACTTTCATCAGAGACCCAACAAACTCTACACAGATGAGTATGCTCCTGCATGGTATCATAATGCAGGTCGAACTTTCTAATCATCATCAGAATCACAGGAGAATATTGTAAACTTTCCTTCGAGGGACAGATCGTGAAGGTGTTGCCAAAGGACTTCACTTTTGCTCATGCTGACAAAGGAACGAAACATCGTCTGGAGTGAAACAGATAAGAGGCATTGACTGGAAACTGGTCTATTTTGAACACGTGAATTAAAGATTTGCTGAATTTATTGCCTCATTTGAACCTTTCGTTTATGCAAAAGAGGACTTTTTCCAGAAGACAAGAGACAGTATATTACTCGGACAAAGAGGATAATCGTTCCAGCATCAGTGACCTGCTAGCAAAGGCAGCAGAATCCAGATATAACTACGCTGTTTAGAATGTATTAAAGAGTTAGTTGTATGTCCTTAGATTATTGAGATGGGCAACCAGAAAAGTAACGTTGTCCTCTATCATGAGGAGAGACATTCATATTGGCCCAGGAATAAGTGCTGTAAGCTAACTTACAGGTGCATCATTTACACATGCATAGTATTTATTATCATATTACTGGCAATGACGATTCAAAATGCATTTTTTATTAGTGCACAAAACATTCAGACTCCAGTGCACCCACCTAATGATGTACCCATGAAATCTAGAAAGGTGTCCAGACCTTACATAGTCATTCCAGTCCCCAGAAGGACTGATAGAGTGTATGAACCTGAGATGGATGTGATTGGCAATGACACACATACACTTGTGGTGATAAATGGATTGAAACGCCGGAGACAGGGTCAGCAAAGTCAACTTGAGAAGGCGTTAATGAAAGGTACACGTACACAAATGATAAGTACGTGCACACCTGGTCTTGTGTCAATGACTGCAGAGTCACATTCCAGAGGATGGGGGAAGTTTGGACAAACAACGATGAGAAGTTCCACACCAAGAGAAGTCAAAAGACAAATGGAGAAAGCTGAAAATTTAAAGAAACAAAAGGTGTTAGAGAATAAACGAACAGAGACAGCACTGATGAGCACACCTGATCCAGTGATGAAAGGGTCAAGCTTGAGTCCTGCAATACAATCACTTGCTGAGACAATAGCAGAATCAGTATGGACATTCATAAACAGAGTAAAAAAGATACAAGAGGACAAGGAAAGAATTACCAGACTTTCTCCTACTCAAATGGTACACATGAAAATGCCTGGATCATTGATGGAGATACCCGAGAATCCTCCAGCAAGAAGAAGCTATACAGGTGTGTTTAAGGATGTTGTTATAGCAAACTACAGAAAAACCTTAAGAATTAGAAGAAGCACACAAGAAGACAATAATGAATTGAACAATTACCTGGACAGCACAGCACATTTGGGAAACAACATATGGTACCAACATATGAAGGAAGTTGGAAGACGAACTTCAGAAGAGGAGTGCTTTGTTTGTGCACTCCTACCATATAGCATGGGGAAGTCGAAAATCTTTGTAGCCGTAGAAATAGATGTCAAACAGCGCACTGCCTATCACACATAGCACTGTGCACGACCAGAGGCCAGTTCATGGGAAATGATGCTTCTCTCAGATGGGAAACTGAAGCAACTGATCCAAACGAAGATAATTATGTTTAAGACATAAAGACGAGAAACAATGGAAAATCAAAGAACATTGTGATCAAATATGAAACGCCTGGACTTAAAGGAGCAGAGATCAGAAGACAGACAAATCAAAAGCTCAACATCAAAGGGAAATCTAAAGAAGAAGCTCGAAGATGGAAAGAAAGAGGCCAAATGCAAATTTGGGGAGCAGTGCTTTCTCCAGAAGGATGGGAGAAAGAGTACTGATCTGCAGAGCATGGATGATCATTGGATACTATAAAGAAACAATTGAAAATGCACATATGACATTCAAGCCATTAGGGCCGAGACTTGCAAGACTGCTAACATGGGTCGAAGACAGAGGAGGAACCCTACAGATAGTGCCATTGGAAAATTGTAAGCTGTACTTCAGAAACAGTGGTACAAGAAAAATGGGAGAAAATCAGAACTGCGGACACATCTCTGATGCTACAGGAATGATGCATGGAACAGCAGTGATCATGGATCATTACTGGGTGTGTGGATCCAAAGAATATTTCAGATTGCCAAAGAATTGGGGAAGAGTATGTACATTTGTGAATGTCCATGTTCCAGCGTTAGTGATTCCAAATAATGATCTGAATATTGAGAGTTTCCCGAAAGTAGATGCTCACCTGAGGAAGAAGAGATCTGCGAAACTGATGAGCCGAATGAAGAGCGGGAATTACTTCTCTGCCAAATCAGAAGAAGCCTTTCATGCAATCCCACATGAGCATAGGTTGTTCAGCCTAACCTCATCAGTGTTCCCGACAATTCTGATGCCAAGAATTCAGGTTGGAGCAAATACTAAATGGTTGCAGATACCCAGAAGGGAGTTACTGCAGACCATCAACAGAGCCATAAAAGGATTCAATGCAATCAAGGAAGAGTTAAGAGTGATTCGACTTATGACTCTCCAGAACAGATATGTCCTAGACATGATCACAGCTATGGATGGAGGTGCAAATATCGGAGAATCATGTTGCACATTTACACCATCACATGATGATGAGAATGGAAACTTAACAGAAGCCATAGGTTTGCTGACACAACTACAGAATCAGATGATAGATGAAGTTGACAAAGTTGATGATGACAGTTGGTTTGGATCCTTGTTTTCATGGGTTCCACAATGGATGGCAGATGCATTCAAGTTCCTAGGAGCCCTGTTGGTGATGATATTGCTTGGATTCTGTGTTATCAAGATAATAATCTCTCATTGCCAGAAGACTGCAAAAAAAGGCCACAGGAATGAAAATCATGATTGATGTCGAGTCAGGATGGAAGCCCAAGGACCTGACTGATGAAGAAATAAGAGACTTTGTGAAGGCCAGCATTTATGCACCAGAAGGAATGAAGTTCTGGTATCCAAGGAAACAGAAAATATGTGGGAAAGTGGATTTATTGCAATCCAAATGGAGAATGTCAACTAATGACATGGAACAAAGATGAGCATGTAAGAACAGAAGGATGCTTGAAGGGAGTTATAAAGATATGGACCCCAAAGGAACATTTCGTCAGACCTCTATGTCTGGATCCAGAGGATGAAATAAAGGTGGATACAAAGGAAGAAGTGGGAGTGGTCAATGAATCGCCTAGAAGGGAACTGGAGAGGAAGTGCCAAGCACCATCCACACTCCAGCTGCTCCCTTCTAAGTACCATGTATGTTCACGCCGAAATATGTGATGTATGAAGAACAGATAAAAAAGCAGAGAGCTGCAGTTGGGTCCTACCCAGTGCCTATCAGAATAACAGCACCTATTGAAGTACCAACATCTAAGAAAACCTGGACAGTAAAGTACCCACTGAGAAAACCATACCTACAAGAGAGTCAGAATGACAGTTGTCAAAAGGTGATACCCGAAGAAGCCAAGAAGATACTAAAAGAAGATGAATGGTGACGTCATAAGAAATCGGACTGACGCACATATAGAAGATATAATGACCTGAGAATAATGACAAGGAGACAAAATACCATGGATAAGTGACACCTTGAGTCTAAGGTGAAACAGTTGATGTCAAGATGAAGAAGCTTATGCCATATGCACGATGAAGATATTCAGTTAGTTTAAACGTGTACAGATGCAGGAAACCGCAAGAAGCAAAGAAATAGTGAAGCTTGCTTATGCTTAGTAGTAAAATAAATTGCGGCAAGCGCCATCTATACATATATCTACCTCAAAAAGCACTTTGCATGAGTATACTTCCACTGCGCACATGAGCAGAATTGAACAGAGGTTACTAAAGATCACAGGAGGAGAGTGCTGCAGAAAACAAATAGAGAATTAAAGATGGAGAGAAACTCAGCTGAGCGAACCATGCCAAGAAGCCGAGGCCATATCAGCTGGAGTAGACCAACAGTGGAAACAATTAAAGAAAAAAGAACAGAGTATCCTGATGTCAAGATAAGCCACAGATGGCAGACGACTGGCAGAATTAAACCAAATACACAAAATTGCATGAAGAAGAGGTCGGTTTCATGGTGTCTGAATCACATGACCAGGCAGGCAGAAAGGGATGAGACTTTCACACCTACGCATGGATCCTTGTCATACCCATACTCCTTACCTTTTCCAGACCAAAAAGCAGACTCAAGGCCAAACTACAAGGACATAATTGACACATGATCATTGAGGTGATGATTGATTGTAACAATAATTGAAGGGAAGCTGGGCTGCAGACTAACTCCCTGCACCTGGCTTGCTATTCTGCATGCTGCTAAATGCAAGTGGAAAAGTATGAGTGGGGTTGATGCCAACCCAATCATAGCAGACCGTGTAATCTAGGGTCCTATAGTTACTAAAACCAATGAGACGTTGTACTCTTAGTTACGTTTACAGTGGCCAATTTGAAGGAAGGGCTTAGTTACCCCACCTGACAATGTTTATCCAATCCCCTCACCCCGATACCATATACAGATATAGTACCTATGCTAAGTTTTAAAATCATATGTCAGTGATGATGAGTTTCTGGTATAAATGTTGTGTTTTTTCTGAAATTAATTGGAGTTTAAGCAAGAAGTAAGATCGAGCAGATGCTGATGTTCATTGAACACCCCATTTTTTGTACGTGTCATTAAACGGACTCCCTTTGCCAAACTATTGAGTTGTCATTATTATTTGGTGCAAGAGTATGAATCTGCATCCTCATCTATCTCAAGGGTGATGCTGCTCATCTTAAAGGGCTGTTTGGAGACTCCCAGTCCTATGGGCCGGCTGGGGTTCATCCAGTTCAGAACAAGCATGCCAACCAATTATAAAGGGCCACGTATCAAAGAACCCTATAGTTTAGATCTCCAATGAGATGTTGTGTATTTGATGATGCTCACAATGATTTGCACTAGAGGTGGGCAGAGTTGTCCGCCTGACAGTAGAGACCCAATCACAACACCAACCCCCGTAGAAACTATACTTAGATGTTTGCTGTTACCCAATCACAGTCCCACATACATTTTCTTAGTTTGTCACATAGTATGATGTCAATGATGACAAGATTTTAGTATAAGTGTGTATATTATGAAATATATTGAGATCTTACTGCCAGACATCCAATGATGTCCGTTGTACTTCCTGTTTTAGATAATTGTTATTAAAACAGACAAAGTCTTTTGCCAACTTCCTGAGTCAGTTTTATTATTAATGTTTGAGTAATTTCTACATCCCCATCCACCCTGTAGAGTGTTACCTCATCTTAAAGGGCTTTTGGGTTCACTTGGTAGCAGAAAGGGGTTGCTTAAAAAGGCCCATCTATAAGTAGGTCTTTGGAGTAGTCGGAACATCGGACACCCTCCACCATCCAGCCAGAGGAACACGATTTAGATAACTTGCAAGCAAAGACGATACAGGTGGGACAGGCTCCTCTTTGATGAAATCCCTCCTGGTTTCCACAGGCGCTGAGCGGACAGAATTGGAGGAGGGGGTGATCCCGAGAGTCTGGAGCCGAAAGGTGAATGGTGAGTAGATCGAGGAAACTGGCAAACTGTGGGAACGGAATTATGGTACCACGTAAATAAGTAACAGAGGCTGGTTCACATAAAACGAGAAGCGCCAAGGGAAAAAAAGTGTTTTGGACGAGGAGGGTTCCGGAAGAAGCCCATAGTCCTAATTCAGCTAATTTTAGAAGGATTTGTCTCAAAACCCAAGTGGGTAAACTAGACTGCGCACAGATAGATCTGTGAGAGGAGACGATTCAAGTAGTTTAGGGGCTGAGAGAAAAGGTGTATATACAATGGTGTGTATGCAAATAGTTGATTAGTTGTTTGTTTTTATATTTTATGTATAAGAAAAGTATAGAAGAATGACAAAGCGTAGAGGAAAAGGTTATTATTTATCCTATGTAATTGTTGGTGCAGTCTATAGGGTAGATTGAGATAATTGAAAAGTAGAGGCTTTGAGTGGAAACTGTTGGTGCATGCTCATATTTGTTATTTTTCTGAAATTTATTTTGTGTAAAATCACTGCTAAGTATAGACGGTCAATTGAGACTTGTCATAATGGGAGAAGTTACACCACCGATACACATGTGCAAAACACTATGAAAATATATTCCCAAAATCAAACAGTACAGTGCAGAATGGGTAAAAGGCACAGCAGAAAATGATGTTCATGCCATGGCCACAAGGGGGATCATTGGCAAAAGTAGTGTTATAACACATGACCACACACTTGCACACAGCATATCCGCGAAAGAAATTGCAGAAAAGGTTGGCTATTTTAGAGCTCTGGAGAATGTACCAGGAGGAGCGGGAAGATCTGGCCCCTGAGGAGTGGATGCTTAAACAGAGCAGAGAGGAAGGTGTTGAACCTTTTGCTCCCCTTACTCCGCCAGAAGTAAATGACGATAGTACGGTATTACCCAAATTAACCTTTTGCACAATAGACCTAATTATAGTGGTCCTAATTGAGCTTCTGCACAATTGACCTTTAAATTATTTTAGTTATTTTATAGATGTATTGGGTTGTTTTTGGATTATAAATAATATAAGGGGATTGCGTGGGTGGGTGGTTGCAGGGTTTTTTGGATTGGGTAGGGGGTTGCCGGTGGTTTCCCCCTGCATATATGTCCTAATTGACCTTCTAAATTGGGTCAATTCTCCTGAGGGCAATGCTCCCGGATCAATTGTGAAAAGGTCAATTAGTATACAACCGATAATACAGAAGATGCAGGACTGTATCCGTTAAAGGAACTGAAAGCGGCGACAGGGTATGGTAACCGGATATATGAACCACCGCCTATGGTAGTGATATAGTCAAGAAGAGACTAAAAGAAAGGAAGAGATCTTTAAGGCCTTACAGGGCAAGTAAGAGAAATGTGACCGATCAAATATAAACACAGATATAGAAATAGAGATTAAAAGATGAAAAGGAGAAAAAGAAAAAGCTGACACGATTATGCTTGTGCAGAACAAATGGGTGCGTGGACAGATATTATTAAAGATCAATGGGAAAAGCCTTGAGGAGGTTAGGCAAAGGGAAGGGAAGACCAAGATGAGCACGATAAAAAAGACAGGGAACGAGAAAGGAGATTGAAGGAAGATGAGAACAAGAGAAAGAATAGACAAAGACAAAAGCAGATGTATCAGGAGGAACAACAAAGAAAGAAGGGACAACAAATAAAGGAAGAAAGTTCAGAGGAGCAAAGAAAGTGACAAAAGGTAGAGAGCAGCTGAAGAACAAGACAGGCTAGAAAAGAAGAGAGAAGAAATGATGGAATAATGATGGAATAATAGGAATGCAAAAACGAAAAGAAGAGGAAGTGCGAAGAGCATACGAATGAAGGGATGAAAAAAGACAAGAAGAGGGAAGTAAAGAAAAGAAGGGAATTAGATGAAGAAATGGAGCAAAAAAAGAGATGGAGGGCACGCAACATTAGTAGCATTGAGAAAGAGCTGAAGGAACTAAGTCCAGCGATATCATGAGGCGACATGAGGAGTTTCTACCATCACAAGGAGTAATGCCAGGACCACCTAGGGTAAACCTTGAGAGAATTCTGAGATAGGAAGCATCAGAGATTGGATCGATAAGGCATATCAATAGATGAGGGCAAAACGTGAATCGGGAAGCAAGGGAAAAGAAGATCGATCTCTAATTGACCGGTCATGAGGCAAAGAAGGAAGCCTGTTTATTCTCGAGCATAGAGCATTGTCTTTGGACAGGCTGACTTTGAACAGAGATGAAAAGGATAAAAGCCAGATTAGTTGGGGACTGGATATGTCAGACGAAGAGAGAGAAACCTTCTGTGGGGAGGAGGGAGAAAATGCATGTGGTCCTGAAGGATGCATGCTCTCAGACAAGGAAGTAAGATGGTCTGATCTGATACAACCTAACAATAGGAATCCAGATCCCATAGCATATCCCGAGCGCCCTAAAGGATGATCACAGAGTGAGAAAGCAGAATCGCCACCATATGTGAGCAAGTTAAGGTAATTGCCAGGTAGAAGGCAATGCGGATCGTTTGTCCCTGCTATGGATAGGCAAACATGGGAGCTGATTGCGAATTTGGGTTCAGCCAATTCCCGTAATTGAAGAAGGGAGGAGCTAGGCCACAGTATATCCCATGGCCTCAGATCGATAAGGATCATTTTAGATGTAAACTCCATAGTTAAACAGTGGGTGCGGGAAAATGGATTTATGAACTAGCAAAAAATGACAGGAGGAAACACCCTGGCCATAGGGGACATTAAGGGTCTCCTAGCAGCCATTCTTGGGGAAAGGGCTGATGACATTTGGACACGAGCAGGCTACTCAAGTGTCATGGTGCAGAATACAGCTCATGATGGAGCGCAATTCAATAATTGTAGTGCAGACATGTAGAGAGCTCTCAGGGTACAGTATCCTGAAACATCAGATGTGGGTGCAATTATGGAACGTAAGATGCAAGAAGGCGAAGGTCCGCTTGCTTACATTTGAAATATTCATGAACAGTGGACTTTGGAAACTCGAGAGCCATGGGGGAAATCAGTGGCAGTATTTTACCACATTTTATGTCAGGGTCTACCAGAGAAAGTACAGAGACAGCTCAAGAAATTAGAGGGAATGGAAGCAAAGCCTTGTGCAGAGATACAGTTGATAATAGTGCACCACTGTCGACTATTGCAAGAGAAAAATAAGAAGAAGGAAGAGAATAGGAAGCTTGAGGAAGCCAAGTTAATTCAGAAGAAATGGTCAAAATACGCCATATCAGGTGCAATATTGACAAGCAGAGAAGGGCTTGGAATACAGCAAAAAGCAATGGGTATATAAAAGGCAAATAACCAATGTCAAATGGCCCAAGGAGGAAATGGGTTAATGCAGAGAAGCCGAGGAATGGGCTTCAGAGTTAGAGGTCATTTTCAAAATAATTAGAGTGGCTTTCAGAATATGCAGAATGATAATCAGACTACGCAAGGAGGGCAAGTTAGAAGAGCACCACCTATATTTTGGATGTGTGGTATGACAGGGCACATTGCGCACATGTGTGGAAGTCAAGGGTATGTACATAATGGGCAATTTTCAAGAGGGGGGACAGCTTTTTCGCATGCATATAGGAATGGGTTTGAACAAGATCAGATGGTGTATCAAGCACAAGCACCACAGCACAACAGGCACCATTGAATCCACTGCAAGGACAGTCACACCATGCACCCATGCAGATACGATACAGCAGAATGCTAACACAGGGCAGTTATTAACTCCTAGAATAGGGGGTGTTTCTGTGGTGGGAGGAAGTCCTTTCAGAGGTAGAGGGATGATCATATATCCACAATAGGACAGCTCATAGGGCGACTGTATGTGTTCAGTAGTATCAGAAACACCAGACCCCCAAGAGGAACCAAGGGTTGATGTGACGATAGGAGGCAAATCTTTTTCTTTTTTAGTAGACACTGGTGCATTTTGCTCATGTATACGAGAGGGAACATTTCCGTTGTCAGCAAATGCCATGAATGCTCAAGGGTTCTCTGGAGCTACAAGTAGAGTTCCTTTTACTGATGAATTACCACTCTCAATAGGAGAATGTGAAATGTCTTTTCCATTATTGTATTCACGGCAAACACCAGTTAATATTCTGGGACGAGATTTAATGACAGCTCTTAATATGACGATTTCCTTCGCTAATGATGGCATAGTGTGTTCTAATCCAGGGATACACTATTTAAACATGGACAAAGGTATTATGTAATTTACTGGGCACATAGCCCTACAGGGAGTCCCAATGGAACCTGAAGTTTTCTATTATTGGGTATGCATGTTGTTAACATGGTTACCCGGCTTAGTGGGAAAGACTATGAGAATACCTGATGAGTTTTTATTCAGGCCACAGATACCTATGGATAAAGAGGGGGGACAAACTTTTCCTCTAGAACTAGTTGCAGCTATAGTACGAGGGGAATTGGCCATGCTCGAAAGATTTGATGAAGGAAGGCCATGGAGGACAGTGATTGCCATTGGGGAAGGGTATAGACTGACTGATGTCACAGATGAGGATATGTTTAAAGATGATGAAGTAATATTTGAAATGAACATCACCTATTGGATCAAAATAGAGAAAAGAGATGCCCCACAGTGAACGATGATAGTACAACAGAGTCCAGTATATTTTGACGAGGACTTAGAAAAAGTGCCAGCCTTGTTATGGACTGCAGGTCCCTATGGTTTAGGCCTATTAAAAGGGGTAGGAGAAGTTAAGATCAAAGTGAAGCCAGGAGCATTTTTACCTTGAGCAAGACAGTATCCCATGTCTCGAGAGGCGGTTGAGGGTATTTTTAAAACTATTTCCCCACTAATGGAATAAGGTATCCTTGTGACATCAGAGTCACTGTGCAATACTGCTGTGTACACTGTGATGAAATCAAAGGGGAGGTCATGGTGTTTAATTCAGGATATGAGGCTGATTAACCAGATTGTAGAGGCAGAGTTTCTCTTCAGTTCCGAATCCTGCAACAATACAATGTAGTATCCGCGTTGAGGCATGATATTTCACACCGATTTATTTGACAAATGTGTTTTTTCTCAATCCCATTGCACAAGGACTCCCAAGATTCGACATCATTTACTTTCCGACAGACTAATCTGAAAAGCACTTTTTTACCTCAAGGGTACTGTGAGTCTCCATAAATCTTTAATAGGGTCCTTTAGATAGACATAGGCAATATTGATTTGAAAAGTGTTGTGCTGCAGTACGTAGATGATATTTTAGTTTGTAGCATGACAGAAGATGAGTGCAGTCAAGACTCAATTCAGTTAATGATTATCGTAGCAGATAAGGGATATAAGTGGTCAAAGAGAAGCTATAGTATTGCCAAGAAGAGGTGTTGTTTATATTCCAGTTGATTTCACATGAGAGAAAAAAGGTTGCACCTGAAAGTGCTGAGGCAATTTTGAAAACAGTAAAAGCGTACACAATAACGCAAATGCACAGTCCTGGGACTATGGAACTAGGTTAGAGAATGGCTATTTGATTACAGTTCACACACAAGACCACTTTTGCCAGCTCTAAAAAAGCCACAGGTAAACAAGGATAAAGTAGAATGGACTGAGGAAATGGAGGAAGGGTTTGAAGAATTAAAAAAAGCAATTTGTACAGCTCTAGTTTTAGGAATTCCCAATTATTCTGAGGAGTTCTATCTGTTTCCACACACACATGGGACAATAATGACAGCAGTGCTTACACAGAGGACTACACTGGGGTACAAACCTCTGGCATATTACAGAGGGATTTTATATCCAGTTATGAGAGAATACTTTCCTTGCGAACAATCGCTGGCAGCAGCCGTGTTCGCCATTGAGAAATCTATGAGTATTGTAATGGGGTGTTCTGTGACATTATTCATAGAGCATGCTTTGTTTGCCATTTTGGGAAAAACTAAGGGTACACGTTGACAGTCCAGAGAGCATCTGCATATGAAGTTATTATATCTAATCCTGTGATTAAGATAGTCAGGTGCAGAAAATGGAACCATGACACATTTGTCGCTGAGTCCGTGGCAGAGGGTGAGCATGTGCATTGATATTGATATTGATATTTTATTTCTATCGCGCTCGTACAAAAGTGTTTCAGACTGCATGACTGTGCTAGTTATGAAGAGTCACATGATAACATATCGCGTGCAAAATAAAACACGCTGTCAGGAGGATAGATTCTCTTTATTGATGGATCATCAAAAATCGATCTAATTAATGGGGAAAGACTGACTGGATCAGCTGTAGTAAGGCATAGAGAAAATGGGGAATTTGAAATTGTGGCAAGCATAAAGCTGCCATCTCACTTGTTGGCAGAAGCAGCAGAATTGGTGGTGCTTGTTATCGCGCTTGAGAAATAGAAAGGGGAGGAAGTGACGGTGTAAAGTGACTCCGCCTATGTGACATCAACCGTGCATACAGGGCTAGCACTTTAGAAAAGGGAGGGCTACCTCAGAGTGGATGGCACTCCTGTGCAACACACAGCATTATTGGACAGACTTCTTAAGGCACTACAGCTCCCGGCAGCCATTGTAAATGCACAGCAGATACTGAAAGAACTGATATTATTTCACGCGGAAACTAAGCTGCAGACGAAAAAGCCAAAAGGGTTGCAACTTCTTCAGACATCTCAAGTTTTGATTCTCCACTCATAGGAAAGGGGGAAATTATGGTTTGTCATAATACAGGAAGGTTTTAATCATTTGCTGAAAACACAGTTAATGGACATTCAAGGCAGTGGACTGCAGTAAGAACAAAAATTGTGGAAGAGGAGGGTGTGTTCCTTATCCCCTTTCGAAGCATTATGACGGCAAGAAAGCACAGGGAAGCCAGTCATTCCAGTAGAATTATTAAGGGTGGTGCTTGAACAGCTGCACTACCCTGCTCATTTAAATAGGGAAAGCCTAGCAGTAACTATTGTGGATGATTGGTTTGTACAAAATTTGTTAGAACACATTGCATTTTATGTAGTAAATTGCATTGTATGTCAAAGGTTTACTGCTGGGCACACACTGTGAACATTCAGAGGAGTGATTCCTCAACCAAATGGTCAGTTTCAGAATTTACATATCGAGTATGTAGTGGATACAGGTATATGAGAGTGGTGCTGTTTCCCTTTTCGAAATGGATCGATGCAGGTCCATGTACACACCCTGACACCACTTACGTAGTGAAGTTTTTAGTACGAGAAGTATTTCCAAGGTGGGGAGTGTGAGAGGTGATGAGATCCGACAATGGCCCACATTTTGTTAATGAATTGTTTGAACAGATTAGCTTGTTATTGAACATAAAACATAAGCTTTCTTCTGTGTATAACCTGCAAGCGAACGGAATATGTAAGCGACTCAACAGTCTTATCAAAGAGAGAATTGCTAAATTGAAATTGACACTGAAGAAGGGATGGTTCTATTGCTTACCTCTAGCATTCCTTTGAATTGAAAGATTTGCGTATTGCGCTCTGCCCCTAAATGTTACTACTTCCAGATTAATGTGACTGTGACAAAAATGCAAAGTTTGCAACAAAAATGTGTTAAATTTCTTCAAAAAAGTCAGCCGACACCTGTTTCGACTGGAGTCGTTCTCAAGGCTGACAAGGCCATAAATGAAGTACAATGCTACCAGAAAGGAAAGTTGAATCAGATATACAAGGAACACAATAAATTATCAACACAATCATGGAATAATAGCACATTATGATGAAATTGATGTTTTCCAGATATTATAAGTGCAATAGGTTATTTACATAAATAAAATTGATTCATTCATATGAAGAGCATGTGAGGAGGCAGATAGAAAAAAACAAAAACACATGACCTAGTTAGTCACAGTCAATTGTCAATCTATTTCTTATCTTAATAGATAAATATACACTAAAATTGCAATGTAAAAAAAAACAAAAGCGTGGCCAATGGCACCCGAGATATCCAAATCGCATGTATCACAGGGTGAGGTGATGGCTATATCCTTATTGAATCTTATATTCCTATGAGTATACGGGGGGATGTTATATGTGCAACCATAAGTGTTATAACCACATGCCCCGGGGATACTCCCCTGCAGGTTTGTCAAGTTTATGTAATACTTGAAATGGCATCTCACAATTCATCCAGAGATATGCAGTGTTGGTCTGAAAGGTTGTTAGGGACAGGTATCGGTGATGTATTTCAAAAGACAGGCTAATATCACATGCATGTATACAGGAGGGTGAAATGTCCTCCCTAGGGATTTGGCATCTCTGGATCAGAAAAAGGCACTCTTGAGACCATACAGGCAAACAGGCAAAGACTCAGGCTGCATTTCAAAGGCATATTTATTCTTTCAGGATGCATCAAGGCAGGACACAGCAGTCATCATACACCAGGACTCCAACAATTATCAACCAAGCTCTGAATTCTGCCCCCTTATATATATTTAGCATTTGGCACAGCTCTCTATTTCATGATGGCGTTCACTCTTACTGTTTTAGGTACCCAAAGACAAGCCCTTTCCCCCTCTAGGGTTGATTGACTGAACTGTCACTCACCAAGCACCCACGTCATACATATGCATGCAACTAATTACAATTGTGTGAGATATTCCTGACCTTTAAAATGAATACCTTGATGTCTCAAGAAAGAACATTTCTTACGTCAACTCTGAGATATTTTTAGCAATCAGCACCATGCCTACCTGTCATAGGAGCCCAAGTATGGGCATCCTCTGGGTGCCCTCCCTGTGAACCCAGCAACTGTTGCTCTCTGACCGGATGTCTGTACTCTAGCTACCTTTCCTTGAACACCAAGTGTGTCACTTATCAAATAATTGCTGAAAAGAAGTCCAGACATTATGTCCTTCTCTACTGAACTCTCAATTAACTGTTTATGACAGAATGATATGATTATTTCTCACATGACTTGCAAAAGTCCACCATCTTAGAAATTGCCTGACTATGCCTGGTTATCACAACATGGTGGACCATCCTATTTTTACTTATAGCTTAGTCCCTGCTCAGATTTGATTCTAGATTTTTAGTAACTATAATAAGCTTATTGACATTCTCTCGACTGCACAAGACATTCTTACCCCAAAAAATCCACGTCACCCGTAAATTGTATTTTCTTGCCCTCTTAAGCCTACAAGTCAAATACTTCCACACTCGTAACTATTGATCATCCTGACAAGTTGTCTGCATTTGTTTTGATGGGTTGGGGGTCTATCTCCTATCCACTCAGTTTGAGCAGGGTGGGGCTACCTTCTGTACACATGTTCCTTGGCCATGAAACTGTTAAAGGGTTGAGAGAATGATGATAGCCATGCTTATCAATATGATTTTGCTAATGCACGTGAATGGATCCTACTCAGACTGTTTGTCAAGATTGTATTGCATAGAATTAATTGAATATTATTGAGTTCTATAACAAAATGATAATTGTAAATTGCACAATTCGCAAAGTTAGATGGTGAGTGCACTTAGAATATGCCCACAGACTCACCACTGCTCTGTTAAGGTGCCTCGATCTCTTATATTGGCATTTTGTTGTGAAATCTGATGTCTTTGGTTGTGTCCAAATGAACAGATAATTACTTCATTAGCATTTAACATGATGGCCAAACAAATTAAATTTGTGTGAATTATAAACCAAAACATTTTTTAACAGCAACTTTGTGCCAGAATCCTACGAGTCATGGCAGGCATGTTGTTCCAACCAAAAACATACGCATAATTATATCTGCATTTACCCGATCGGTGCAAATATACTTCATGGGTTCAATCCCTGCAAGGCGCGCGTGTAAAGAGAACACACATTGAGAAAATCCATTGCAAATATAGAAGAGGATGTGCGTGTGATGTGCATCCTATCCTGGTGCCCGCCATGTCACACGCACGCACGCATATCAGAAACAAATCCCTGTATCTCTCATGTACCCGGTATCATCGACACATTGTTAGTAAACAATGCAAGTAAAAATGAAAGTAAAAATTACGATTGCCATATTCATGATGAAAACATTCAAAATTATGTGACTGTGATGTAGATCCGTGTGAGCTGTCTATATACCAACAAGATTGCATGAGTAATGAAACATGTTGTGTTCTAAATTCTATAATAATGAATATGCACATTACACATTTAAGAGACTGAAAGTGTATTGTTGTACGACCCTGAGACTCTAAAGTAACTGAAAGGTTGAATATCATCCAATGCTATATATTGGAAGGGGCTAATACTGGATCATGTGAAATGTATATACTGTGAGCCTAATTAATTTGACATGTTGTCATAAAGTGCCTCATTACGACCCTGGCGGTACGGGGTAAATGGCGCCGTAAAAGGTGCCGGTGCCGTTTACCCCATCCCACCTCACTACGAGGTCCCCTCGCAGGACCCAGGAAGCAACGCCTGGTCAAACCAGGCGTGCTTACCGGGTCCCGCGAGGGGAAGAGGGAGCAAACAACAGGCCAACTCGTAATGGCCCGTTGTTCGCTCCCTCTCCCATTCCCATTCAGCCCTGTGGGGGCTGAAATGGGAATGGGGAAGGACCGGGTCTGGGTCCTTGAAGGGATGAATTACCGGGCCTTCCGAACTCGGAATGGCCCAGTAATTCCTCATTCTGTGGACCCGGACGCGATTTCGGCGGCAGCCATGCCGCCAATAGCGGCATGGCTACCGCTGAGGTCGTAATGAGGGCCAAAGTCTGCAGGTATGCACAGTAATTCATGTGCCTGTAAGCAGTATTAGTCTTGCCATGACAGATACCTTCAAATACCATTTGATGGGCTTAAAAGCTTCAATCGAAAAATATTGAATTAATAGGGGGTAAATCAGCCCAGCGGCCAAACTTATCCGTGTGTACTGGGAATATCAGGTCGATGGCGATGCTCTATAGATTGCCCAGTTAAAAGTGCAAAATGCAATTGGGGTTACACACATTGAACATAAATGTAGATAGTATAAACCGATATTAGGTTCCAATATAACAACATACATGAGTGTTTCTCTCCATGATGAAGTCAGCCACAGAATACAATACATATACATTCCTATGTCAATATTCTGCTTCAAAAAAACAAATCTTCAATCATAAATTATTCAGATTATGGCGGAATCATACATCTCATGGTCGGTGTTAAGACCGACCTTCATGCAGCGCAAATAGCATATGCATTTTGCACCCATTTGCCTTAATCTAAGTTGTGTGTTATCACCCTGTGTTCCCTTCTTAGCTCTCATCAATCCCATAAAAGGTAAATCAGCTTTATCTGCAAATTGATGGGTGAGTTGCCAGTGTAGCGCAAGCTGCAGTTTAGGCTCTTGACTGTTTAGACTGGCAAGGTGTTCCCCGATTCTGATGTGGAGTTGTCTAATCGTGCTGCCAACATATACTTTACCACACACACACATATAGCATACACAACAAAGGTAGTACGACAGTTAATTCATTCTTTGAAAGGAACTTTAAGCCCATTGGGGTCCGTAAATTCCATACTGTCCTTATGTGCATACCTGCACATGGAGCTGTTTCCACATTTGTGAAAACTTTTCACTGGTTTAAGCCATGAAGTTTCTTGCCCTTGTTTATCACTGACTGGCTCCAGAAAAGAG